>NW_027507791.1:145008213-145627531 GCF_037356315.1 Lithobates pipiens
GCCTGCAAAGATTGGGTTAATCTATAAGAATCCTTCACTGACTTAAACCTGAACTCCCTCCCCTGGATATCCCCAAACCACATCCCACAGGAAACATCCTTTGATTGGACCAACCCTAACCTATTTCCACCAAACATGTAGAAAAACCCTTCTATCATCGACTCCAGGTCCTATGATGCCAATAAAGCTAAACCCTGACTTCCCCCCGGGAATGCATGAACGCTACCTGACCAAACACTGGCCAGGAACATGCCTTAGGGCACATCAAATGTACCTCCGAGGCAAACTCCTTACAGCTCACCAACTCTCCCTGAAAGTGGAACGCCCACCAATTCCCCCCGTGGGACTACTTACTCCTCACACAATATCTTAGATCAACGGATAAACACTCACAGTACTCAAGACAATTATCTCCCTTCAAAAGATTATGTATGCAACAGGCACCCCAGTCTCATATTATTTCTCTCACCCACAATCTCATCTATGCGAATGTAAAAGCGAAAGATGGGGGTGTAAACAATGGGAAAAGGATCTTTCGATCCCAATCTCAGAAGGGAACTGGGAACAAATTTTCCTTAACATTCACAAGGGTTCGAAAAACATACATGCGCAGGAAAATGGATATAAAATTCAATCCAGATGGTATCGCACACCAGCACTCCTTAACAAATTTGACCCGACTATCTCCGATGCCTGCTGGCGATGCCATCAGGCAAAAGGTACCCTACTTCATATCTGGTGGGAATGCCCATCCCTACAAACATTTTGGAAAGAAATCCATCGCATTACCTCCAGAATTACCTGTCTTGACATACCATTCTCACCAGCACAATTTCTCCTTCACCATTCGCCACTTCCTCATAAGACGTATCACAAGTCCTTAGCAATGCACTTAATAAACGCAGCTAAACAGTGTATACCCATACACTGGAAATCATCACGTACACCGTCGCTCAAAGAATGGATCACCAGAGTCCGGAAAATCGCTGAAATAGAAAAGCTCATACATACAGCCCATGACACCCCAACCAAATTTAGTAAAAGATGGGCCGGTTGGACATCCTTCCAAACAACGCCTGAATTCGATACGCTAATTAACTCCTCCACCTAGACCATTTACAACATATGAGAAACAGAGGGTGGATAATCGAGAACTCATATAATCCACATCATCAACAACAACCATAACCTGCCGATCCCCTCCTCTCCAATCCCTACACAAAAAGACCGAAATCTGGGCACCTAACCCTACACCTTATTCCTCCAGTCAATCGGACAACAGATTCTCCTATCCGGAAACAGTTAACGGGGAGTCCGAGACAATACCCCCCCTCACCCCTCCTTTTTTTTCCCCTCCCTTTCCTCTTCCCTTGGTCCCCCTATCCTTCTGTCAATCCCATTCCTTCCTTACCCCACCCCCCCCAGTCTGACTCAACTGTATACTTACCACTTTCGCTAATATACTTTCTTTCAGACTACTTAAACACAACCTTAAATTTTGAGTTTTGCTCACGAGTCCATCACCTTACCATCTCCACATAAACCCAATTACTACTCTTCGCCAACTGTCGTTACACAACACACTATATGGGACTCTCTCCCACACATAGTCACCAAGCTGGAACTCGCTCTGTGCTTGAGTCCGCAAGCTTAAGTTAATGGAGATGTACCTATAGAACAGCCAAGGACTATTAAGCGTACCTGAATTGTTACTGTGCTGTTTCTGATTTATGTACTTGTGTTAGTTTTCTGTGCATGTTATTTTATGTACTGCCTATTATATCAAATAAAAGAAATTTTGTGAAAAAAAAAAACATATGACTGATTACCCTATTTTTTTTCTTTATTTGGTGAATCTGATGTGATACTTCGTAAGTTGAATTACATCTTTGTACTTATTTGGTTTACATTTGTAATTCTGTGCTCAATGTAGCGGCTGCGTCCGCACATATACTTTGTCTAATGTTTTTGTAAACATGCTCTTGATATCAATAAAAATCGTTAAAAAAAAACAAAAAAAAAAATAAAAGGAAAAAAAAAACAATAGACTAGACCAGTGATGGCAAACCTTGGCACCCCAGATGTTTTGGAACTACATTTCCCATGATGCTCATGCACTCTTCAGTGTAGTGAAGCATCATGGGAAATGTAGTTCCAAAACATCTGGGGTGCCAAGGTTCGCCATCACTGGACTAGACTATAATGGAACTGAAAAGAATAGAATCCAAAAAACAATAGAATGGAATAGAATAAAATAGAATAGAAAGAATATACCGTATATACTCGAGTATAGGCCGACCCGAATATAAGCCGAGGCCCCCAATTTACCCCCAAAAAAACTGGCAAACTTATTGACTCGTGTATAAGCCGAGGGTGAGACATGCCTGTCCATCCCTGTGTGTGTGTCCGTCCATCCCTGTGTGTCCGTCCATCCCTGTGTGTCCGTCCATTCCTGTGTGTCCGTCCATCCCTGTGTGTCCGTCCATCCATCCCTGTGTGTGTGTGTGTCCATCCATCCATCCGTCCCTGTGTGTGTGTGTGTCCATCCATCCATCCATCCCTGTGTGTGTGTGTGTCCATCCATCCATCCATCCCTGTGTGTGTGTGTCTCCATCCATCCATCCATCCCTGTGTGTGTGTGTCTCCATCCATCCATCCCTGTGTGTGTGTGTCTCCATCCATCCATCCCTGTGTGTGTGTGTATCCATCCATCCCTGTGTGTGTGTGTCTCCATCCATCCATCCCTGTGTGTGTGTGTCCATGTGTGTGTGTGTGTGTGTGTGTGTGTGTGTCCAGCCTACCTGTGTCCCGAGCCTGTGTCCCGAGCCTCCGTCCCGTGCCTTGCCTCCTTGCCTCCGTCCTGTGCCGTGCCTTGCCTCCTTGCCTCCGTCCCGTGCCGTGCCTTGCCTCCTTGCCTCCGTGCCGTGCCTTGCCTCCTTGCCTCCGTCCCGTGTCGTGCCTTGCCTCCGTCCCGTCCCGTGCCGTGCCTTGCCTTGCCTCCGTCCCGTGCCTTGCCAGGATCGCCGCTCTTCGTCGGCGCCTCGGCGGCCATTCTAAAATTCAAAAGCCGCGCCTCCGCCTTCGCCTGTGATAGGCGGAACACTGAATTTCCCAGCAGCCTGTGTTCCGCCTATCACGGACATCGTCTCATCCTCGTCCGTAGTACGAGGATGAGCGGATGTCCGTGATAGGCGGAACACTGACTGCTGGGAAATTCAGTGTTCCGCCTATCACAGGCGAAGGCGGAGGCGGAGGCGCGGCTTTTGAATTTTAGAATGTCCGCTGTCTGTCTGCTCGACACGCTGATCGAGCAGGCAGACAGCGATGACTCGAGTATAAGCCGAGGGGGGCACTTTCAGCCTCAAAAAAGAGGCTGAAAATCTCGGCTTATACTCGAGTATATACGGTAACTATTTCTGAAAGTTCAAATAGAATAAATTTGAATAGAATATAAAAGAAAAGGTTAAAAAAATAGAAAATATCAGAATAGTATAGAATAAAAAACAGAATAGAACAGAATACAATGAAAATATTGAAAATATGTGTAAGTGATGATATGTTAACAACTGAACTGCTTTCAGAACTATATAAGGCTATCCTGCCATTGGTTAATATTGGTATGGGGACTCTGCAGGCTAAATGGCAGGTGGATGTTTCAGATATCGATAATGAAGATTGGGAAGACTTGTTGGACTTCCACTTCTCTCAATTGGTTGCCAGTAGAGACCTAACAGGTTAAATAAAATGTATCCGAGTATGTCCTCTCAATGCTTGAGGTGCTCAGAAGAACATGCAGACTTCAAACATGTATACCAGACACCTTTGGAAATACCATCTTTTTGGGCTGAAATTATACAGTTCATTGCTACATCGACCACAGTATAGGTTTATTTCATCATAGAGGTTTGCCTACTTGTCTGGTGACATCTCTAGCCCCTCCTTAGTCTACTCCTTTTTACACCCGCAAAGCCATTATATTTAAATGGAAATCCAGGGATGCCCCCACTATAGTTTTTTGGCAGTCCTTAGTGAATGCTGTGTAACCGTTATACAAACCACATACCTCTCCCGTGGATGTCCTCATAAATTCTCTAATGTATGGGATATCACCCTTGAATTCCCCTCGACTGCCTGAGACATTAAGCCCCCTTGGATATAAGTGTATGTTTTCTTATGCTTTATAAAGACACTGGGGGCTATTTACTAAAGGAAAATTCACTTTGCACTGCAAGTGCACTTGGAAGTAAAGTCACTGTGGATCCGAGGAGGACAAGCAAGGAAAATAAAAAACAGCATTTTAGCTTGCACATGATTGGATTATAAAATCAGCAGAGCTTCCACTCATTTCAGATCTACCCCTTAGATTTAGAGCGACTGCACTTCCAAGTGCACTTTCAGTGCAAAGTGCATTTGCCTTTCGTAAATAACCCCCACTGTGACTTAATTTTGCATCCAGAAGTTCTACTCCTAACCAGTGGAACATTAAAGATGACTAGTACCATAGGTTATTCTCCTGCATAATCCCGTATTTAGCACTGAGCAGATGCTTTGTTAGTTTATGTTATGTAATCTTATGGTTTATTTTATTATCCTTGTTTTGTTTGCTCTGAGCCGGGCATCCCCAGGGGCTCTGCCTTGTATTTTACTTTATATAAATCAAAGTGAACAAATATCTGCACAAAAAAACACACACACACACACACACACACACACACACACACACACACACACACACACACACACACACACACACACACACACACACACACACACACACACACACACACACACACACACACACACACACACACACACACACACACACACACACACACACACTGATATCCATGTAGGATGAAACATGTCAGGCTGGCTGATGCAAGCACGTTATGTAACATGGATTTTTATATGTTCTGATGTTGCTGTTGCTCTGTAAGTAAACTAGAATACATTTTTAAAGTGTTTTACCCTTACAGGCTTCACTATTGTTGCTCCTTTTCTCCTGTTTTGGCGATGATTGTTTAAATCCATACCCTGGTGTAGGGATGAACCGAACACCCCCTGGTTCGGTTCGCAACAGAACTTTCAAACGGACCGAAAATTTGTGCGAACTTTAGAACCCCATTGAAGTCTATGGGACTTGAATGTTCGAAATAAAATGTGCTAATTTTAATGGCTAATATGCAAGATATTGTCCTAAAAAGGGTTTGGGGACCTGGCTCCTGCCCCAGGGGACAGGGTCAATGCCTAAAATGATTTTAAAAATGGACGGTTTTTCGGGAGCACTGATTTTAATGACGATTAAAGTGAAAAAAAGTGAAATATTCCTTTAAATATCATGCCTGGGGGTGTCTATAGTATGCCTGTGAAGTGCCATGTGTTTCCCGTGTTTAGAACAGTCCCTGCACAAAATGACATTTAACGTAAAAAAAGTAATTTAAAACTGCTTGCGGTTTTAATGTAATATCTGGTTCCGGCAATATGGATGAAAATCATTGAGAAAAATGGCATGGCTAGTCCCCCTGCCCATTACCAGTCCCTTTGGGTCTTGTACAGATATTAAGGGGAACCCTGTACCCATATTAAAAAAAGGAAAGACATGGGGCCAAAGACAGCAGTATAAAGGCCAACAAGACAGGGACTGTGTAGGTTTGTTGTGTTAAGTAGAATCTGTTTGTAATTTTGAACTGGTACATTTTTTAAGTGTAACTCCAGTCAAAAAATCTATTTTTAAGCTTTTTGGAAAATATAGGGAAGGGTTATCACCCCTGTATAATTTTTTTTGCCGTATGTCTTTTTTCATCACTTCCTGTTGTCTCCTTCCATTTGTAAGTAGGAGACGTTTGTAAGTTGGATGTTTGAAAGTAGGGGCCTGCCCTATATGCTCTGCAGAAATGGCGGAACAAGGTGTTGGTGTTGCCACAACATTGTAAACCCTCAAAGTGACTCTTGGTGGGCGCTGGAGCGCCCTGCTGTGAATGATTATATCAAGAATTGTAATTACATGCCATTGATGAACAGTGGTAGAAAAATTGGGCCTTTGGTGGTTGTGGTGGTGGTGCTGATGCCACAACACTATAAGACCTCACAGTTACTCTTGGTGGGCACGGAAAGGGGCCCTGCTGTGAAATATTATATCAAAAATTGTATTACATGCCCCTGTTAAACAGGGGCTGAAAAATTGGGCCTTAGGCACTGCAACCTCTCCCATATACTCTAGTTGTAGTGCAGGAATGAGCCCTGCTGCAAAGCATAGCATCAAAAATTGTATTACTTGCCCCTGTTAAACAGGGGCTGAAAAATTGGGCCTATACACTGCAACCTCTCCCATATACTCTAGTTGTAGTGCAGGAATGAGCCCTGCTGCAAAGCATTGCATCAAAAATTGTAATTACACGCCCCTGTTAAACAGGGGCTGAAAAAATGGGCTGGTGGCATCACCCAGAACCAAAAATGTTCTTCCAAGATATCAGCGGAGGAGGAAGAGGATAGACAGTCAACATAACAGGACAGTCACTCAGCATCAGCATAGGCAGTCTTGAAGGGATGTGATATTTCAAAAAAAATTATTCGGTTAAATCAGCTTCAGGTGCTTGGCAGCTGTGGGTGATCCAAGACTGATTCATCTTTATGAAGGTCAGTCGATCAACTGAGTCGGTGGACAGGCGCATCCTGTGATCGGTAACAAAGCCACAAGCAGCACTGGAGGTGCGTTCCGAAAGAACGCTGGATGCAGGACAGGCCAATAGCTCAATTTCATACTGTGCAAGCTCCGGCCAGTGATCCATCCTCAAGACCCAGTAAGCCAGAGGATTTTCGGTGGGAAAGGTGTCCAAGTCTGACCTTGCCCCTAGGTATTCCTGCACCATGTAAATCAGACGCTGGTGATGGTTGCTGGAACCGAGAACTGATCATACCTTGGGGCTGCGGACTAAAAAAATTTCTGAACGCATCAGTCAGATGGCAACCTTCTTCACCGCTCCTTCTGACCGATGCCTCAGCAACACGTTGTCCAGGACCAGGAGTTTGTAACCTCCCAGTCTCTTGGAACGGGTTGCACAGAACTTTCTGCAAGGCCTCCTAGAGATGTCTCATCCTCTGCTCCCTCTGCGACGGCAAGATAAGCTCTGCAACCTTATCCTTGTACCGTGGATCAAGGAGAGTGGCCAGGCAGTAATGGTCCATCTCCTTGATCCGAAGAATACAAGGTTCCTTCCGCAGGCTTTGCAGGATTAGGGAGGCCATGCAGCATAGGTTAGCTGAGGCATTTGGACCGGAGTCCTCTGGGTCACTAAGGACAACATGATCCGCAGCTACCTCCTCCCAGCCTCGTACAAGTCCACAGGTTTCTTGGGACTTTAAATCATCCCTACAAGACTGCTGCTGCTGAGTGCCAGCCTCCACCTCCATGCTGACATGATCATCCTTCTCCTCCTCCTCCTCCTCCTCGTCCTCTTCCTGTGTGATGGGATGGACAGCAGGAACACTGTCTGCATAAAGGAGGCCTTGAGAGGCAAGGAAGTCCTCCTCTTCCTGCCTCTGTTCTGCCTCAAGTGCCCTGTCCATTATTCCATGCAGCGTATGCTCCAACAGGTGGATGAGCGGTACAGTGTCACTGATGCATGCACTGTCACTGTTCAAGCTCCTTGTGGCCTCCTCAAACAGTGACAGGACAGTGCATGCATCCCTGATCATGCCTCACTGGGGTGGTGAGAAAAAAACGAGCTCCCCTGACCCTGTCCTGGTGTCGTAGTCGCACAGGTACTCATTGATGTCCCTCTGCTGCATGTGCAGCCGCTGCAGCATGGCCAACGTTGAGTTCCACCTGGTGGACATGTCACATATAAGGTGGTTCTTGGGCAGGTTCAACTTCTTTTTTCAACTCAGCCAGCCGAGCACAAGCATTAAATATTGTCGGAAATGCACACAGACTTTCCTGGCCTGCTTCAGGACATCCTGTAAGCCCAGGTACCTGCCCAAGAACCGCTGCACCACCAGGTTAAGGACGTGAGCCACACAGGGCACATGGGTCAGTTGTCCCTGTCGGAGGGCAGAGAGGAGGTTAGTGCCATTGTCGCAAACCACCAATCCTGGCTTAAGCTGGCATGGCGTCAACCACCTCTCGGCCTTCCCCTGCAGAGCTGACAAAATATCTGCCCCAGTGTGGCTCCTGTCCCCCAAACAAACCAGCACAAGCACGGCATGGCATTGTTTTGCGTGCGTACTTGCGTAGCCCTTTGAACGCCTATGGAGCACCGCTGGTTCCGAGGACAGAGCACTGGAAGAGGCCATGGAGGAAGAAGAGGAAGGGGTGGAGGAGAGAGGTGTGTCACAACTAGGGATGAGCTTCGTGTTCGAGTCGAACATACGTTCGACTCGAACATCGGCTGTTCGCCCGTTCGGCGAATTCCGAACATTATGGGCCATTCGCGCCAAATTCGTGTGGCGCTCACGGCCCACAATGCACTGCGATGGCGCAGTGCATTGCTGGCTCATGATTGGCCAAGCATGCACTGTGACTCCGCATGCTTGGCCAATCACAGCGCCGGCAGCGAGGAGAGCCATGATTGGCCACAGCCAGGATGCCTGTGGCCAATCATAGCTCAGGCTGTGTAGTACACACCCCACACTATATAAGGCCGCCAGAGCGGCGGCCTTGTGTAGTGTGTTGGCATCTGAAGCAGTTAGTGGGTGTTCTGTGTACCTTCAACACAGTATCCACCGATCGTTATCGGCCGATTTTGCTCTTCTGTAGTGGTTGTTGTCTGCGTGCCCTGACCGCAGTATACACCGCTATATTCGCCTCACCTATATAGCTAGCTATATATCTATCTTTTATAATAGAGCTTGCAGTCAGTGTTAGGAGCTTGTGCGTGCTGTCTGCGTGCTCTGTACCCAGTACACACCGCTATATATCCACCTACATAGCTCTTCTCTATTTGAGCCATCTGCCATCTGCAGGAGTTATTGGAAGTTGTGTGTGCCTCCAGCACAGCACAGTATACATCTGTATTTACCCTTTATTGCTGGTGTTCTATAATAAAGGCATCTGCAGGAGTTAGTGGGTGTTGTGTGCCTCCAGCACAATATACACCTGTATCTACCCTTTATTGCTGTTCTCCAATAGAGCCATCTGCAGGGCTTAGTGGGTGTTGTGTGCCTCCAGTACAGTATACCCCTTTATCTACCCTTTATTGCTGGTGTTCTATAATAAAGGCATCTGCAGGAGTTAGTGGGTGTTGTGTGCCTCCAGCACAATATACACTATCCAATTGCTGTTTTACCCAACTCCCTTCAGGCCATTACCATGTCTGGAAGGCCAGCAAGGAGAGGCAGACAGGCGCGAGCCGATAAAAGAGGGCAAGCAGGCTCTGTGTCTAGAGACAACAGTGCTGGTCGTGGACGCGGTGCATCGTCATCATCAGCACGTGGACATGGGACACGCTTGTCCTTCTTTTCGGCAGCTGGACATGTTGAGCCGCAACATGCCAATGACTTGGTAGAGTGGATGACCAAGCCCTCTTCATCCTACTCATCCTCTCTCACCAAGTCTCAGGGTACTAGCAAAGCAGCTGCCAACGCATCGTCTTCCCTCGTCTCAATGTCATCATCAGTGACTCCTTCCCTAGACCCACCACGTCCTCCTGAGGAGTCTCCTGAACTCTTTGAGCACAGTGTTGGGTACATGCTCCAGGAGGATGCCCAGTGTTTTGTAGGCTCTGATGATGATACTCAGCTAGAGGAAGGCAGTAGCGTGAATGCAGAGAGAGGGGATGCTCAAGAAGGACAGCAATCTGGCAGTCATGTTCCACAAGCTGCAGCATACTGCCAGGTTTGCTCCAGCGATGAAGAGGGAGGGGATGATGAGGGCACTGACTCCACGTGGGTGCCTGGTAGGAGAGAGGAGGAGGAGGAGGAGGCACATGTCCAAAGAGGCAGGATGCCCTCCGGGGGCCAGCTTAGGGGCAGCACACCGACTAAATCACACCGCAGAGCTCCGCCTGTGCAGGGCGCTGCCTCTGCGCGTTATTCTAAAAGTTCTTTGGTGTGGGCCTTTTTTAAACGAGTGCATCAGATTGCACTGCTGCTATTTGCAACATATGTCTCAAGCATATCTCGCGTGGCCAAAACATCAGCCGCTTGGGCACCACATGCTTGACCATACATATGTTGACCTGCCATGCAGCTCGTTGGCAAGCGTACCTCAAAGACCCACACCAAAGAACAAAGCGGACCTCTCCTTGCTCCTCATCAGCTGGCATCTCCAACCCCACTAGACCTTCAGTCCTCTCTGAAACCTGCTCTGAGCGGAATGAAGGTGTAGAATTAGGTGTGTCATAGCCAAGTGCTTCCGGGCACTCTGCTAGCAGTACACCCACGTCCGATTATAGCAGGCAAATGTCCCTGCCCCAGCTGCTGGACCGGCGAAAGAAGTTCACTCCCAGCCATCCACATGCCCAGCGGTTGAATGCTAGCTTGGCTAAATTGCTAGCACTTCAACTGCTGCCTTTTCAGTTGGTAGACTCGACCCCCTTCCGTGAGTTTGTACAATGTGCGGTTCCTCAGTGGCAGGTCCCCAAACGCCACTTTTTCTCACGGAAGGCGATTACGGCTCTCTACCGGCATGTGGAAGGCAATGTCCTTGCCTCGCTGGACAGGACGGTCAGCGGTAAGGTGCATATTACCGCTGACTCATGGTCCAGCAGGCATGGACAGGGACGCTACCTGTCTTTCACGGCCCATTGGGTCACTCTTCTGGCAGCTGGGAAGGATGCAGGACAAGGTGCAGTAGTGTTGGAGGTTGTTCCGCCACCACGCCTCCAAAATGCTACTATTGGTTGTGACACACCTCTCTCCTCCACCCCCTCCTCTTCTTCTTCCTCCATGGCCTCTTCCAGTGCTCTGTCCTCAGAACCAGCAGTGCTCTGTAGGCGTTCCAGGGGCTACGCAAGTATGCAGGCAAAACGATGCCATGCTGTGCTTGCGCTGGTTGGTTTGGGGGACAGGAGCCACGCTGGGGTGAATGTTTTGTCAGCTCTGCAGGGGCAGGCCGAGAGGTGGTTGACGCCACGCCAGCTTAAGCCAGGAATGGTGGTTTGCGACAATGGCACCAACCTCCTCTCCGCCCTCCGACAGGGACAACTGACCCATGTGCCCTGTGTAGCTCATGTCCTTAACCTGGTGGTGCAGCGGTTCTTGGGCAGGTACCTGGGCTTACAGGATGTCCTGAAGCAGGCCAGGAAAGTCTGTGTGCATTTCCGCCGATCATTTAATGCCTGTTCCTCGGCTGGCTGAGCTCCAAAAGGAGTTTAACCTGCCCAAGAACTGCCTTATATGTGACATGCCCACCAGGTGGAACTCAACGTTGGCCATGCTGCAGCAGCTGCACATGCAGCAGAGGGCCATCAATGAGTACCTGTGCGACTACGGCACCAGGACAGGGTCAGGGGAGCTCGGTTTTTTCTCACCACGCCTGTGGGGCATGATCAGGGATGCATGCACTGTCCTGTCACCGTTTGAGGAGGCCACAAAGATGGTGAACAGGGACAGTGCATGCATCAGTGACACTGTACCTCTTGTCCACCTCTTGGAGCATACGCTGCGTGGAATAATGGACAGGGCACTTGAGGCAGAACAGAGGCAGGAAGAGGAGGACTTCCTTGCCTCTCAAGGCCCCCTTTATCCAGACAGTGTTCCTGCTGTGCCACCCATCACACAGTTAGAGGATGAGGAGGAGGAGGAGGAGGAGGATGATTGTGTCAGCATGGAGATGGAGGCTGGCACACAGCATCAGCAGCAGCAGCAGCAGCAGTCTTGTAGGGATTATTTACAGTCCCAAGAAACCCGTGGACTTGTATGCGGCTAGGAGGCGGTAGCTGCGGATCATGTTGTCCTTAGTGACCCAGAGGACTCCGGACCGAATGCCTCAGCTAACCTACGCTGCATGGCCTCCCTGATCCTGCAAAGCCTGCCCGCGTTTCCAGAGACTGGGAGGTTACAAACTCCTGGTCCTGGACAACGTGTTGCTGAGGCATCGGTCAGAAGGAGCGGTGGAGAAGGTGGCCGTCTGACCGATGCTTTCAGACAATTTTCTAGTCCGCAGCCCCAAGGTATGATCGGTTCCAGCAACCATCGCCAGCGTCTGATTTACATGGTGCAGGAATACCTAGGGGCAAGGTCAGACTTGGACACCTTTCCCACCGAAAATCCTCTGGCTTACTGGGTCTTGAGGATGGATCACTGGCCAGAGCTTGCACAGTATGCAATTGAGCTACTGGCCTGTCCTGCATCCAGCGTTCTTTCGGAACGCACCTTCAGTGCTGCTGGTGGCTTTGTTACCGATCACAGGGTGCGGCTGTCTACCGAATCAGTTGATCGACTGACCTTCATCAAGATGAATCAGTCTTGGATCACCCACAGCTACCAAGCACCTGAAGCTGATGTAACCAAATAATTTTTTTGAAATATCACATCCCTTCAAGACTGCCTATGCTAATGCTGAGTGACTGTCCTGTTATGTTGATTGTCTATCCTCTTTCTCCTCCGCTGATATGTTGGAAGAACATTTCTGGTTCTGGGTGATACCATCAGCCCAATTTTTCTGCCCCTGTTTAACAGGGGCGTTTAATTACAATTTTTGATGCAATGCTTTGCAGCAGGGCTAATTCCTGCACTAAAACTAGAATATATGGGAGAGGTTGCAGTGTCGTGGCACCAGCACCAGTGCCTAAGGCCCAATTTTTCTGCCCCTGTTTAACAGGGACATGTAATTACAATTCTTGATATAATATTTCACAGGAGGGCCCGTTCCTGTGCCCACCCAGAGTAACTGTGAGGACTTATAGTGTTGTGGGACCAGCACCACAACCACCAAAGGTCAATTTTTCTACCACTGTTCAACAATGGCATGTAATTACAATTCTTGATATAATCGTTCACAGCAGGGCGCTCCACCAAGAGTCACTTTGAGGGCTTACAATGTTGTCGCAAAACCAACACCTTGTTCCGCCATTTCTGCAGAGCATATAGGGCAGGCCCCTACTTTCAAACATCCAACTTACAAACATCTCCTACTTGCAAACGGAAGGAGAAAACAGCAAGTGAGATGAAAAAAGATGGACGACAAAACAAATTATACAGGGGTGATAACCCTTACCTATGTTTTCCAAAAAGCTTAAAAATAGTTTTTTTGACTGGAGCTACACTTTAAAAATGTACCAGTTGAAAATTACAAACAGATTCAACTTAACACAACAAACCTACACAGTCCCTGTCTTGTTTGCACCGCATGTATACTGCTGTTCTGAGTATATAGGGCCTGGGGGCCACACGCATTTCCTTTTTTTAATATGGGTACGGGGGTTCCCCTTAATATGCGTACAGGACCCAAAGGGGCTGGTAATGGGCAGGGAGGGCTACCCATGCCATTTTTCTCAATGATTTTCAACCATATTGCAGGAACCAGATATAACATTAAAACCGCAAGCAGTTTTAAATGACGTTATTTCCGTTAAATGTCATTTTGTGCAGGGACTGTTCTAAACACGGGAAACACGTGGTACTTCACAGGCATACTACAGACACCCCCCAGGCACCATATTTAAAGGAATATTTCACTTTTTTTTTACTTTAATCGTCATTAAAATCAGTGCTCCCGCCAAAACGGCCATTTTAAAAACTTTTTTTTGCATTGACCCATGTCCCCTGGGGCAGGAGCCAGGTCCCCAAACCCTTTTTAGGACAGTATCTTGCATATTAGCCGTTAAAATTAGCACTTTTAATTTCGAACGTTCGAGTCCCATAGACTTCAATGGGGTTCTAACGTTCGTACGAATTTGGGGTCCGTTCAAAAGTTCTGGTGCGAACCGAACCGGAGGTGTTTGGCTCATCCCTATTGCTAACTATAGCTGGCAGCACTGATTGTTTTGGGGAAAACCTGACAGGCTGGTTGTACTCAAGTCAGTTAATAGGTTGACCTGTGTAAAACCAGCTATCCCATACATAGATCGACTATGGGTGGTCTCTGCTTAATTGGTGTAATTTCAATCCATGTCTGGCCCGCTTAACCACTACGCAGTCCCTAAACATCCTTCCGCAAACCTTTACATTTTTCCTTCCCAGATTACTTCATCCTCCTCTCCTATACATAGTGCCCACTGTCATACTCTCTACACTTCTCTCCTATACATAGTGCCCACTGTCATATCCTACACACTCCTCACCTGTACATAGTGCCCGCTGTCGCTTCTCTCCTGTACATTGTGTCCACTGTCATACCCTCCACACTCCTCTCCTATACATAGTGCCCACTGCCATACCCTCCATACTCCTCTCCTATACATAGTGCCCACTGCCATACCCTCATACTCCTCTCCTGTACATACTACTCACTGTCATACCTTCCACACTCCTCTCCTATACATAGTGCCCACTGTCATACCTTCAACACTTCTCTCCTATGCATAGTGCCCACTGTCATACCCAGGGCCAGATTAAGAACATCATGGGCCTGGTGCTGAGGATTTTGGTGGGGCCTTTTATAAACAATAAATAAATAAAAATGCTAACTATTTTTTGTTATAACAAATTAAATTAAAGAAAGAGAGGGAGGATGAGAGAGAGAGAGAGGGTATGAAAGAGGTGTGAGGGGTAAGGGAGGGAGGATGAGAGAGAAAGGGGGAGATGAGAGAAAGAGGATGCACAAGAGCATGTGTGGGAATGACATCAACGCAGCCTGGCCAAGGCAAATGACGGAAGGCACAGAACCCCAACAGAGCCAAACTGCTGGTTGCAAGCTGAACAGTGGAGCCTTGAGTGGAGGGTCAATAAGTATTGCTTTTTGACTGCTGGTGACTGCTGGGTTGCATTTTTAGGTTATTTTGGGGCTTTTTCTTGTAGCTTTTTAATACCCTTTTCTGACACTTTTTAAATAGTGTTTTTTTTTTCCTTTCTTTCCTTCAGCCTACTAATTAAGGGGAGGGTTTAATTGGGCACAGGTGCTTGAGGTCTATATAAGTTTGGGTAGAACTCATTGGAGCCTGCTCATCTTGAATCTGTGAGAATTCTGTCTAAGTGGAACTGGCCCAAGTGGTGAGTTATAAACCAGAGTTAGTGGAACTGGTCCAAGTGGTGAGTTAAAAACCAGAGTTAGTGGAACTGGTCCAAGTGGTGAGTTAAAAACCATTTTTTAAAACAGGAGGTTATAACAGGGGTCATAGTAGCTGTGTAGGGTGAGTACCTGTGTGTCTGAGTAGCGTGTGTGTGTGTGTATATCGTTAGTACTTGTGCATTGTGTGTGCACGCTGGTCTGTGAGTACCTGTGTACTGTCTTGTTGAGTATTAGTGTCAGGAAGCTAGTTGTTAGGTAATTTGGACTGGGTATAATCTCTAATCCTCATTAAATTAATAGGTACGATGACTGGCGGGTGTGGAGAGGCGACTCGGTGTACATCTTGCGGCATGTATGCGTTCCTTGATCATCTGATCGAGGGTGAATACTGCTTTGCAAAATGTAAGCACATTGTTTCCCTGAAAGCCCAGGTTCTGAATCTGGGGAAGCGACTGTCATCACTGAGAGGCCCCTCCACCCTAAATCAGAACCAGGAACGTACACGGCAGGTGCCAGCAGGGGCCAGCACAGAGGTGGGTGGAGACAAGGAGGTGCAGGCACTAGCAGAGAGTAGATGGGTGACAGTCAGGAAGGGTAGAGGGGCAAGTGCCAGGGAGGCCGATCCAGGGCTGGAGCATCCCAATAAGTACGCTCCATTGAGTGACATTGGTGATCCCAGTCAGGGACCAGCACTGCTGGAGCTGAGGGATTCTCCTAGCTGCCAGGAGAAGAACTCCTCCAGTGAGAGTGGGGGGTAGCGAAGGGAAAGGAAAGACAGATTCTGGTGATAGGGGACTCAATTCTTAGGAGGACAGAGAGGCCAATCTGTAACAACAACCTGAAGTGCCGAACTGTATGTTGTCTGCCGGGCGCTCGGGTTCGGCACATCACGGATCTGGTGGACAGATTACTGGGAGGGGCTGGGGAAGACCCAGCTGTCATGGTGCACGTTGGCACCAATGACAAAGTCAGAGGCAGATGGAGTGTCCTAAAGAATGATTTTAGGGACTTGGGAGCTAAATTGAGGAAAAGGACCTCCAAGGTAGTATTCTCAGGAATACTACCAATACATCAAGCCACACCAGAAAGGAAGAGGGAGATTAGGGAAGTAAACAAGTGGCTCAAAAGCTGGTGTAGTAAGGAGGGGTTTGGGTTCCTGGAGGACTGGGGCGACTTCTCAGTCGATAACCGGTACTATAGAAGGGACGGACTGCACCTAAATGAGGAGAGTACAGATCAGCTGGGATTAAGGATGGCCAAAAACTTAGAGGGTTTTTTAAACTAGGTGATGGGGGGAGGGTTCAGAGATAGAGATAGTCAGCGTGGAGCATATTCCAGAGGGTAATATTAGGGGCATTAGTGGTAGGGCAACCAAAGCACATAAACCCAAGGTAAATATAGTAGCAAGTCCTAGTTGTAATCTTGGAACACCCAAGAGGATAGTATGTGACAGGTCAAAATATATTAATACATTAAAATGTTTGTTCGCCAATGCCAGAAGTCTGCCAAGCAAAATAGGCGAGTTGGAAGCTCTGGTGCATCAGGAGAGCTATGATGTAATCGGTATTGCTGAAACTTGGCTTCATTCCTCACATGACTGGGCTATTAATATTCCTGGCTATGCACTCTTTCGGAAAGAGTAAAAAGGAAAGGTGGAGGGGTCTGTCTGTATGTGAGAAATGATCTCAAAGCGAGTGAGAAAGAGGACCTGGTGGACGGAGAGTGTGATGAATCTGAGGCATTATGGGTGGAACTGCATACAGATGCGCGTAGTTCAAAGTTAATCATTGGAGTTTGTTATAGACCACCCAATGTTAATGAGGAGGTGGAGACTCAGCTCCTTGCACAGATAGAAAGGGCTGCAAGGGCTGGGACAGTGATAATAATGGGGGATTTTAACTACCCGGAAATTGACTGGGGTAATGGCACTGCTGGGACAGTTAAAGGGCAAAAATTTGTAAACCTATTACAGGACAATTTTATGGTACAGTTTATTGAGGCCCCAACTAGGAATGATGCTCTGTTGGACCTGGTAATCTCAAACCATGCAGAACGTATTACTAATGTTCAGATAAAGGAACACCTGGGTAGCAGTGACCATAACATGATTTCATTTGATGTTAGCTGTAAGCAAAAATCACATACGGGGAAGATAAAACACCTAATTTCAAGAGAGCAAATTTTCCAAGGATGAGGGCTGCTCTCCAGGACTTAGACTGGGAGAGAATATTGGCACCAATGGGCACAGAACAGAAATGGGAATTCTTCAAAAAGCTTGTTTGTGATCTCACGGCAAAGTATATTCCCATGGGCAATAAGTTTAAAAGGTTAAAAATAAAGCCGAAGCCAAAGTTAAAAAATCTATAAACTATAAAAAAAGAGCTTTCAAAAAATATAAAAATGAAGGAACTCTAGTGTCATTTAAATGTTACAAGGAATATAACAGAATGTGTAAAAAGGAAATCAAGTATGCAAAAATTCAAAATGAAAGACAGATTGCAAAAGACAGTAGGACAAACCCCAAAAAATTATTCAAATATATTAATAGTAAAAAGGTTAAGTCTGAGCATGTAGGCCCTTTGCAAAATAATCTGGAGTGGGTGACTGGGGACAAAGAGAAGGCTAACTTATGAAATACTTTCTTCAGCTCTGTGTATACAAAGGAGCATGGGGGAGCTCATGTCCATAATGGGGGTGATACTGATGCAGCCCCAAATCCACAATGGCTCATAAGTGATATGGTCCAGAAATATTTGGACAGAATAAAGGTGGATAAAGCACCTGGACCTGATGGCATCTACCCACGAATCCTAAAAGAATTGAGCTCTGTAATTTCAAAGCCATTGTATCTAATTTTTAGGGACTCATTAATGACAGGAATAGTACCACTGGATTGGCGCAGGGCCAATGTGGTGCCTATATTTAAAAAGGGAACAAAGTCTTTACCAAGTAATTATAGACCCGTTAGTTTAACTTCTATAGTTGGTATAAGGATTAACAAGACTCCATTTTGTTATACTGTCATCCATTTTAAACTTTGTATGACCAAGCTAGAATTCTAACTACTGAGACATAGATGCTTGCTATTTGGAGAATATGCCGTTTTCTTAGAATGCCCTTGGCCACGAGAGTTTGTACAGAGAAAGCCAAGATATGCAACTATCTTATATTCTCTTAACTGCGTCTATGACCTAGAACGTCTGGACCACAGACTATTAGCACAATATTGTTGAATATCGTAGTCTTATTCTTATCTCGTGTGAAGGTTAATGACGTGCGTTGCCGTGAAGACAATTTCTGCTTATTTTGCTTGTTCTGTCAAAAAACCTGTTACTAGGAAAAGCTTGGTGTATAGCTACGAGCGGATCCCTGATTGGCTACTCCACAGGGCGCCACCCCAACTGTTTCAGCATATAACCTGTTGTATTCAAAACATTAAATCGTAATCATTATTCACGTACATCTCGTGTATGTGCCTTGATTATCTCACCGGTGAATGGGACTCCCAAGTTTATCCAGACCACGGCCTAGGCGAGATAGGAAGAGGGAAATCGAGCACCTAACAGAGCAAGGACCTACCTTTACAGCTGGTACCAGAAGTGGGGTCATCGATTCGGCAGGTGAGTGACTACTGATTTATTTACCTTATTGGTGAGGATCTTTTGGTGTCACTCATACTGCCGCGGTGACCGCCACGTGCGGGACCTGTATTGCTGCTGTGCCTCCGCGGTGGGCTAGGCTGGCCCATCGGGAGAAGTAGAGGGCTCGTACCTGTAAAGAGAGTCCGGCTAGGTTGGCCTGACTTAAAACTATTAAGTAAAATAGATTAAAGGAGAGTCCGGCTAGGTTGGCCTAAATTAAAACTATTAAGTAAAATAGATTAAAGAGGAACATTACAGGGAAGGGAAGCAATAGATTGCGCCCTCCCCAAATAAGGTCGGATGTTCAAGGGACGCCCAAAGGGTAATTTGATCAAATCAAACACAGTGCACATTTTATCTAGTCATGTAAAACGATTGTATGTGATTTAGTTGTTCATGTTTTTCTTTCCAGGTTACGTAAGTATTTCAAACTTTTCAATAGTTTTTTTGTATTTTGCTGTTCTTTCAATGTCGTTACCTTGTGATCCAGATTGCTGTGAAATTGTTAACCCTTGCCCTCACTGTACTGTTGGTTTATTGTTTCTTAAACAAATTGATATCCTGATATTGATAGCCACTCGCCCAGGGGGATATTCCACTAGACTAGGAGAACGCCCCGTGTACCCCCAGGACGAAATTTCTCCCATTGTCCCGCTAGTCAGAATAAACCTGCATAGCCCAGTCAGTGAATCCCACCTCCTTGCTGAATCTTCCCTGGAAGAAGTTCAACAACAGGTGATTCGTGCCACTGGCTGCTATCACCTCTGCCCCCTTACCAAGCATCTCATAACACCCCCCCCCATAATGGGGAATACTGTAGGCAAAGACGGGGACCCCTTATGAACAACCTACTCCCTAGCAGTATGTGCAGACTATAGTGCCCGGTCCCTATGTAGAACCATTTTGGAGTCAGGTTAGGGAAAGGTGCCAGCAATTAGGGATCCATGATATAGGTCCCGCGGGCCCCTGCAACACAGAAGATTGGCATGTAGTAAAAAAGATTCATCAGTTACATAAGCACTCATACCCCCCCGGGAAGTGGGATGTAGATTACATGAAAAAATCTTGCAAGATATGGGAAGCCCTTCTAAAAATTTATAAAAAAAAAGCATGCCAAAAATCATGCCCTCACAGAAGGAAAACCAATACCCTCGGCACCTATAACTACACCCCTGAACGCCCCAGAAATAATCCCTTTTATAGTGGGTCCCTTTTTACCACTACTGTAATGGCCGGAGGGGAGCCAAAAGTAGTACAGCTGCTAAAATTAATTAACCCCAAATGGGCTACCCAACCCCCGGAGGATTTCATGTCAGACACCCGCTCCAGGGAAACTTCCAGGGTTTTTGAACAAAAAGGGGGGTTATGTTATAACACATTTGAACCCCCAACCATATGCCCCCACTCGAAGACCAGAATATGCCCCCCAACCACCAGACCAGGGTTGTTTCAACTGTGGTCAAATGGGACATTGGAAGTCCAATTGTCCCTACCGTAGGGGCCAAACGGGACCTTGGGGGAAGGGAAATGGACGAAGGCATTACCCTAACGCCTTTCCTTCAACTCCACAACATCAACGTCCCCCAACTTACCAAGGACCAGTGTCAGGCCCCAGATATCACCAGCCCTATCAAGGACCCCAAGGACCCCCTCCACCTAACAATGCCGCCCTTCGTGTTCCACCACCCCCACCAGCCCCTATTCCCATGCAATGGCCTGCCACCCAACCCTCAAGCAGGACATAGGGCTGCCTGGAGTATGTCCCTTCCCTCAGCCTGGTATGTTACAATGTGTCCTGGAGGAGCCTACCCCAGGTGATCCTGGGTGTAGATGGAAAACGCATTTGTTTTCTCATTGACACTGGTGCCACCTCTAGCTCCATCAATGATGTGACCTTTGACACGCCACAATGTTCTGAGGGAAGCTCCATAGGTATTAATGGGACTCCTGTTACCCACCCTATCACCCCACCCTTATCAGTAACCACCCCGGAGGGGGTGCTACTTTGCCAACAACGGTTTGCCATCCTGCCCCAATGCCCAGTCTCCCTGATGGGAAGGGACTTAATGTCCAAACTGGGAGTGGTGATCAAATTTGATCCACAGGGAGCAGTAACTGCCAGCTCCGCACTCTGCGACTTACAAGGCCCAAAGAGACAATCCAAAAAAGGGTATTTTGTACTCTTACCTGCCTCCCTGGAAACCCATGCTATTTGGGCAGAGAATAACGCGAGTGTAGGTTTCATCCCATGTACCCCTTACACCCCCCAAATGCGCCCAGACTCAGTACCTGTCTTTCAAAAACAATATGCACTACATTCTGACAAAATTCAGGGGATTACACCCCTCATCAATAGGTATGTAGCCATGGGCATCCTGACACCCATCATCAGCTCATGGAACACCCCCATATACCCAGTGAGAAAGGCAAGCGGGGAATGGCGCTTGGTACAGGACCTCAGGGCAGTCAACAAAATGGTGGTTCCCCTCCCCCCTCTGGTCTCAGACATTGCCTTTATTTTTTCTTGCATACCGGCAAACTCAGTGGCCTACACGGTAATTGACTTAGCTAACGCTTTCTTTAGCATCCCTGTGGATCCACTGGCCCAGCCCATGTTTGCTTTTTCTTGGGGGGGGAGGGGGTAACTGACCTGGACCCGCCTACCGCAGGGCTATGTGGACAGCCCGGCAGCCTTCTCTATGGTATTGAATGAGACAGTCAAATCCTGGCAATCGAGCGCCGGGTCGGTACTCATCCAATATGTGGATGACCTCCTTCTCTGCAGCCCCACCCCAGAAGCTTGTGAAGAAGACTCAAAAAACTTGCTGGATCACCTAGCCAAGGCAGGTCACTTGGCCTCACAGAAAAAGATACAGTGGGTGACCCCTACTGTAGAGTACTTGGGGTGCATCCTCAACAAGGGAGAGAGAAGTGTTTCCCCCCACCGTGCCGCAGCCCTTAACGCTCTGCAGCCACCCAGGGACAAGGCCGCCCTCTTGTCTTTCCTGGGAGCAATCGTCTATTGCCGGCAATGGATCCCTGACTGCTCATTTCATGACTCCATTCTGAGGAGGGCCACGCTCTCCACTGCGCCAAAAGTGGTGGAATGGACGGAGGAAATGTTACACTCATTTAACACCCTCCTCTCCTCCCTTGCCTCCGCCCCGGCCTTAGGACTAGTGGACTACAGGAAAACTTTTTATCTATATTGTGTAGTTAATGGATCTGCCTTTGCAGCAGTTCTTGCCCAAGAGCACGGTAATTCTTACCGACCGGTGGCTTTCCTTTCAAAGAAACTCCCACTCCAGGTCCAGGGCATGCCTGCTTGCCTCCAGAACATGGCCGCATGTGCCATGGCCATTCAAGAAGCCAACAAGTTAGTTCTGGGACACCCCCTAACTGTATACACTACCCACTCAGTCCTCAGTCATATGACCACCCAAAGAGCCAGCGGGTATGAAATCATTCTTCTAAACACCTCCAATCTGACCATCAAACACACCTCTGACACCTCCCCCATCCTCAGGCTATTACATTCTCTGCTCAAACTCATGAATTATGGTGAACCATCCAAAATGCATGACTGCACAAAGGTATTGGACCAAGTCACTTCCCCACGAAAGGACTTAACAGACGTACCTCTGGCCGGTGCAGAGGAAGTTTTTGTGGACAGCAGTTGCTCGCGCCCTTCGGATTCCACTTTTCTGACAGGATACGCGGTAGTACAACTCCCAGATCTGGTTCTGGAGGCTAAGCCACTTCCGCCTTCCTCGGCACAGGTCGCGGAACTGGTAGCCCTCACCAGAGCATGCATCCTGTTCACAAATAGGGATGTCAATATTTACACTGACAGTCGAAACGCCTTCGGCGTGGTTCACGATTTCGGGGTGATCTGGGCTAACAGGGGGTTTAGAACGGCTGACAACAAAATTATAGCCAACAAGGAGCATATCCTGGCCCTTCTCCAGGCTATACTACTGCCCAAACATTTGGCGATTATTAAAGTCAAGGCTCACACCACCACTGGTAGCTACATTGCCCGAGGCAACGCCCTTGCGGATAGATGCGCTCGAGCGGCGGCAAATTCCTCCACACATCCACCCGCCCCTACCACGATATTTTTCCAACAAGATTTTTCTGCGCCAGATTTCCCCTCAGTTGCAGCCCAAATCCAATCCATGGCCACAGACGCTGATGTCCTTTTCTGGGTCCAACAAGGAGGCCTTTGGACAAATGGAGGGGTCATTGGGATCCCCAAAGCCAGCTCGGCCCTCATCCTTTCCTACCTGCATGGTCCCGGACATATAGGGTCCCAACCCTTGCAACAGCTGTATGAAAAAACCTTAAAAGCATTAGATGCACAGACTGACAATAACCTATATTCTTTACAGGAAGAGTACGTGAAACATCTGATAAGTACAATAGAAGAACATAATGAACAAGTTGCTGTCACCTTTTCTCCTCTTCCAACAGAACCCAGATAAAGTGTTGATCAAGCAGCTTGCCCAACGGAAGCACGTGGGGCCCATCTACTCCGGTCCATGGAACGTGGAGAAGGTCTCCAGGACTGCTGTCCTCACAGACTACACCCCTCAGTGGATCCATGCCAGCAGACTAAAAAAATGCCCCGAACCTCCACCGACTCCAGAACACCCCCAGAGGACACTTGCCCAAGACCAACAGGAGGACGCCACCACCAAAGGGACCCCAGAGACGAACCTACAGACCCTCCAGGAACAGTTCGGCAGAATCTCCCTGGACTTTCCTCCTCCTCCCACCAGCTCGGACTGAAGTCTTTGCAAAAAGAAAGAGACAGGGGCTTAGAAGATCAGTATGTACTACACACCATTTTGCTCTGGTCGATAGTATTGACTTTTGTGGTATTTGGGGGGGCATACTGGGATTTTTCAAGAAAATATTTCTCGTATTAGTGATGATAGTGTTGTTGATAGTAATGTTCTATGTGATCGCCAAGTGCTGCTGCATAGCAGCCTCCAAGGTTTCCCATCCAACAATAGCAACCAAGCCCAATGACGAAGAGAAAGCACTTATGGCTTTTTCCAAGAATGTCTGGTATAGAGGATGATCGATAACTTTGTGCCAAAGTTATGATCACAGGAGGGATTATAAGGATTAACAAGTCTCCATTTTGTTATACTGTCATCCATTTTAAACTTTGTATGACCAAGCTAGAATTCTAACTACTGAGACATAGATGCTTGCTATTTGGAGAATATGCCGTTTTCTTAGAATGCCCTTGGCCGCGAGAGTTTGTACAGAGAAAGCCAAGATATGCAACTATCTTATATTCTCTTAACTGCGTCTATGACCTAGAACGTCTGGACCACAGACTATTAGCACAATATTGTTGAATATCGTAGTCTTATTCTTATCTCGTGTGAAGGTTAATGACGTGCGTTGCCGTGAAGACAATTTCTGCTTATTTTGCTTGTTCTGTCAATAAACCTGTTACTAGGAAAAGCTTGGTGTATAGCTACGAGCGGATCCCTGATTGACTACTCCACAGGGCGCCACCCCAACTGTTTCAGCATATAACCTGTTGTATTCAAAACATTAAATCGTAATCATTATTCACGTACATCTCGTGTATGTGCCTTGATTATCTCACCGGTGAATGGGACTCCCAAGTTTATCCAGACCACGGCCTAGGCGAGATAGGAAGAGGGAAATCGAGCACCTAACAGATCAAGGACCTACCTTTACAGTTGGGAAGATACTGGAGGGATTAATAAAAGACCACATAGATGAGTTCTTGCAGGAAAAAAATATTTTGAGCAACAGACAGCATGGATTCATGAAAGACAAAAGTTGTCAGACCAACCTGATTTCTTTTTATGAGGTGGTAAGTAAAACCTTGGACAGAGGGGTGGCGGTGGACGTGATATATTTGGATTTAGCAAAAGCGTTCGATACAGTTCCGCACACACGGCTCATGTGTAAGGTAAAGTCTACAGGTTTGGAAACATCAGTTTGTAGATGGATAGAAAACTGGCTAAAAGACAGAATTCAGAGAGTAGTGGTTAATGATTCTTACTCTGAATGGTCTAAGGTTATCAGCGGTGTACCCCAAGTTTCAGTGCTGGGATCCTTGTTTTTTAATATCTTTATAAATGATATTGGGTCTGGGATCAAAAGTAACATTTCCGTCTTTGCAGATGACACCAAGCTATGCAGTGCAGTAACATCCGTAGAGGATGTCACCAATTTACAAGCTGACCTCAATGCTCTGTCTAATTGGGCGACTATGTGGCAGATGAGGTTTAATGTTGAGAAATGTAAAGTTATGCACTTGGGGGCTAAGAATATGCATGCATCATACACGCTAGGGGGAGTACAACTGGGGGAATCCATAGTGGAGAAGGATCTGGGGGTTTTGGTAGATCATAAGCTCAATAATAGCATGCAATGCCAAGCTGCGGTTTCCAAAGCAAGCAAAGTCCTTTCCTGTATTAAGAGAGGTATGTACTCCAGAGAGAGAGATATCATTTTGCCCCTGTTCAAATCATTAGTAAGACCTCATATGGAATATGCCGTTCAGTTTTGGGCACCAGTTCTCAAAAAGGATATTGGGGAACTGGAGAAAGTGCAGAGAAGGGCAACCAAACTGATAAGAGGCATGGAGGAACTCAGCTATGAGGAAAGATTAGAGGAACTGAATTTATTCACTCTTGATAAGAGGAGATTAAGGGGGGATATGATCAACATGTACAAATATATAAGGGGTCCATATAGGGAACCTGGTGTCGAGTTGTTCACTTTACAGTCAGCAAAGAGGACAAGGGGGCACTCTTTACGTCTAGAGGAGAAGAGATTTCATCTCCAAATATGGAAAGGTTTCTTCACAGTAAGAGCTGTGAAAATGTGGAATAGACTCCCTGCAGAGGTGGTTATGGCCAGCTCAGTGGATTGCTTTAAGAAAGGCCTGGATTATTTCCTAAGTGTATGTAATATAACTGGGTACTAAAATTTATAGGTAAAGTTGATCCGGGGAAAATCTGATTGCCTCTCGGGGGATCAGGAAGGAATTTTTTCCCCTGCTTTAGCAAATTGGATCATGCTCTGCTGGGGTTTTTTGCCTTCCTCTGGATCAACTGTGGGTATAGAATTGGGTATATGGGCTGGTATGATATTTATTATATATATATTTTTTTTTTGGTTGAACTGGATGGACTTGTGTCTTTTTTCAACCTGACTAACTATGTAACTATGTAACCCAGAAGGAAGACCGGGTGAAGATGGAAGTGCCTGGGCCCCGCTGGACTGATCACAGCACAGCACTGGAGGGCTCAGTCTGACAATTTAAGTGTACCCTAATGTGCTAATATGCTGGGCATACTTGTACATTATGGCATAACCTACCCCAGGGCCTCTAAAAAGTAGTACTGTTAGAAAGTTTACTACCGCTTTACTATCACCGGAGCCTCTCATGGGGCCCCTACTGACCCTGTGCCCCTTGGGCAGTGCCTAAGTACATGGTTGTCAACATTTAAAAAATATTTTCAGGGACGTTTTTTTTACAAGTGCTATATTTAGAGTAGCTGGCATCCCCCGTGTTCCTCTATACATCACAATAGTAATTACAAAATTAAATAAGTACTAATAATGGGGCTGAACAAATATGAGGACTGTGAGATTTCCTCTAGTTGAACCAACTAGAGCTGGTAACATGGGGGATATTCAGTATAATTTTAAAGAACAGTTTTTGTGGGTAAGAGGCATAGGGGAGGAGTATGGATGGTATAAAAGTGGGAAGTATGTGCAGGTGAGGGAGAGGAATGTGGAGGGTCTAACAGTGGGCACTATGTACATGAGAGGAGTGCAGAGGGTATGGCAGAAGGCACTATGTACAGGAGAGGAGTGTGAAGGGTAAGACAGTGGGCAGTATGCAGAGCAGAGGAGTGTAGAGGGTATGACATTGGGCACTATGTATAAGAGAAGAGTGTGGAGGGTATGACAGTGGGCACTGTGTACAGGAGAGAAGTGTGGAGAGTAGGACAGTAAGCAGTAATTACAGGAGAGGAGTGTGGAGGGAGGGTATGATGGTGGGCACTATGTATAGGAGAGGAGTATGGAGGGTATGACAGTGAGTAGTATTTACAGGAGAGGAGTGTGGAAGGTATGACAGTGGGCACTATGTATAGGATAGAAGTGTTGGAGGTATGACAGTGGGCACTATGTATAGGAGAGGAGTGTGGAAGGTATGACAGTGCGTAGTATGTACAGGAGAGGAGTGTGGAGGGTATGACAGTGGGCACTATGTATAGGAGAGAAGTGTTGGAGGTATGACAGTGTGCACTATGTATAGGAGAGGAGTGTGGAGGGTATGACAGTGAGTAGTATGTACAGGAGAGGAGTATGGAGGGTATGGCGGTGGGCACTATGTATAGGAGAGGAGTATGGAGGGTATGGCAGTGGGCACTATGTATAGGAGAGGAGTGTGGAGGGTACGACAGTGGACACTATGTACAGGAGAGAAACGACAACGGGCACTATGTACAGGTGAGGAGTGTGTAGGATATGACAATGGGCACTATGTATAGGAGAGAAGTGTGGAGAGTATGACAGTGGGCACTATGTATAGGAGAGGAGGATGAAGTAATCTGGGAAGGAAAAATGTAAAGGTTTGCGGAAGGATGTTTAGGGACTGCGTAGTGGTTAAGCGGGCCAGACATGGTTTGAAATTACGCCAATTAAGCAGAGATTACCCATAGTTGATCTATGTATGGGCTAGCTGGTTTTACACAAGTCAACCTATTAACTGACTTGAGTACAACCAGCCTGTCAGGTTTTCCCCAAAACAATCAGTGCTGCCAGCTATAGTTAGCAACACTAATCATTGTATTAACTGGCAGAACACAATAACACTGCGGGAGTGATTGCCCCATTCACAGGTCAGCAGGTGAGAGGGTGTGTGAGGACAGGCTGGGGAGAGATACTAGTCAGTCCCTGGGTAGGCACTGGTTAGTATCAGAGCCAGATACACACAGGTTAAATATGCCACGATCATTAGAGCGAGAGCAATAATTCTAGCACTAGACCTCCTCTGTAACTCTAAACATGTAACCTGTAAAAAAATGTCTTTTTCTAGCATAAAAAAATGATGATTTTTACATGTAGGAGAGAAGTCTCAGAATGGGCCTGGTTGCCAAGGGGTTAATTATCATAAGTAATATACAAATAATTATTATAAGCACTGTGAGTTCATCCTCTCAGTCTGCTGCAGAGTGTTCCAGCTTGTATATATACTGGCCGCTCTGTATGTAGCTTCTGACAGCCTGTGCAAGCAGCCCTGTATCTCCAGAACCATAGATGATAGCAGCCCCATATTTTAACCAGTGCTGGAGTGGGTCTTTAGCTACCTACCCCCCATGTGAGGTCTCTGTGACTCCTGATCGCCGAGCTACAATCCTTGAAGTCAATTTTTTTTTTTTGGGCAAATGGGCCTATCTTGAGAAAGGGGCCTGGAGCTGCAGCTCCAATAGCCCCTATGTTAATCCGGCCCTGGTCATACCGTCCACACTCCTCTCCTGTACATACTACTCACTGTCATACCCTCCATACTCCTCTCCTATACATAGTGCCCACTGTCATACCTCCAACACTTCTCTCCTATACATAGTGCCCACTGTCATACCCTTCACACTCCTCTCCTGTACATACTACTCACTGTCATACCCTCCATACTCCTCTCCTATACATAGTACCCACCATCATACCCTCCCTCCACACTCCTCTCCTGTAATTACTGCTTACTGTCCTACTCTCCACACTTCTCTCCTGTACATAGTGCCCAATGTCATACCCTCCACAGTCTTCTCTTATGCATAGTGCCCAATGTCATACCCTCTACACTCCTCTGCTCTGCATACTGCCCACTGTCTTACACTTCACACTCCTCTCCTGTACATAGTGCCTTCTGCCATACCCTCTGCACTCCTCTCATGTACATAGTGCCCACTGTTAGACCCTCCACATTCCTCTCCCTCACCTGCACATACTTCCCACTTTTATACCCTCCATACTCCTCCCCTATGCCTCTTACCCACAAAAACTGTTCTTTAAAATTATACTGAATATCCTCAATGTTACCAGCTCTAGAATGGGCACTTTTGTCAGTTACACCTAGAGGAAATCTCACAGTCCTCATATTTGTTCAGCCCCATTATTAGTACTTATTTAATTTTGTAATTACTATTGTGATGTATAGAGGAACACGGGGGATGCCAGCTACTCTAAATATAGCACTTGTAAAAAAAACGTCCCTGAAAATATTTTTTAAATGTTGACAACCATGTACTTAGGCACTGCCCAAGGGGCACAGGGTCAGTAGGGGCCCCATGAGAGGCTCCGGTGATAGTAAAGCGGTAGTAAACTTTCTAACAGTACTACTTTTTAGAGGCCCTGGGGTAGGTTATGCCATAATGTACAAGTATGCCCAGCATATTAGCATATTAGCACATTAGGGTACACTTAAATTGTCAGACTGAGCCCTCCAGTGCTGTGCTGTGATCAGTCCGGTGGGGCCCAGGCACTTCCATCTTCACCCGGTCTTCCTTCTGGGTTCTGTGCCTTCCGTCATTTGCCTTGGCCAGGTTGCGTTGATGTCATTCCCACACATGCTCTTGTGCATCCTCTTTCTCTCATCCCCCCCCCCCCCCTTTCTCTCTCATCCTCCCTCCCTCTCTCTCTTTAATTTAATTTGTTATAACAAAAAATAGTTAGCATTTTTATTTATTTATTGTTTATAAAAGTCCCCACCAAAATCCTCAGCACCAGGCCCATGATGTTCTTAATCTAGCCCTGACAGTATCTCACAAATTGAGTACACCCCTAACATTTTTGTAAATACTTTATTATATCTTTTCATGTGACAACAATGAAGAAATTACACTTTGCTACAATGTAAAGTAGTGAGTGTGCAGCTTGTATAACAGTGTAAATTTGCTGTCCCCTCAAAATAACTCAACACACAGCCATTAATGTCTAAACCGCTGGTGTTATGCATGTGACATGTGGGTGATCCGTTGAAAGTGAAGACTGTGATATCTGGAATTCACTGGTGGTTGGACATGCACATACTGTAAATATTTAAGGACTTTTTTGTTTCATCATTTGGGACTTATTTATTTAAGATACACTGTTTTAGTTGTGCTGCATCATTAGTTGTATCATATTTATTACATTATTATAAAGGGATCTGGTTCCCACCTTTGTAGTTGTTACCAATGCACGCAAGCTTTCATGTCTTATCAAAGATCTCAAGAGGTTCTTCTTCTACAGTTAAAGTTTAAAAAAGCTTTCCTCTTCAGTCATGGCTAAAATACAGGCTTACCAGTGATTAAATGCTTTGGGAATATAAGGTTCTTCCTTTAGGTATATTGACAGAAGGAACCTAATGTCCTGAGCTTGTATTTTTGTTTTTATATTTTTAGTCAGCCACTAGTACACGTAACTTTGACAATGCAATTTGCTTTATCTACCTACATATTTATTTATAGCTAACTTGGTACTTTTTTTTTTGTAGCCCTAAGCAGTAGTTTTTTTCAGTTATGCATTAGCTTGGCCATGAAGTTAATACATAGGGTAACATTCTTACATTTGCTATAAATGCTTTTGGCAAAGAAAGAGTTACTGGTTAAATTACATTGTTTTAAAATACCATATCCTTCCCATTCCGCGGAAGACACATACTCATTTAGCTGGCTCATTGCTACTTAGCTTACAAATGTTTTTTGACCTTTTCCCCTAGCAAATCCTGAATCACAGTTTTATTTCCCAAAACCTGGATATCCTACTGATAATTTTTAGCCTGCGTGATCTATTTTTAAGGTGTCGATTTACTGTGTTACACAGATTCCCCTTCCTTTCTTCGGAATATGCCATAGTAGTCATGCAGGACAGCCTGTCTGTCATCCTCTTGCACTAGAGGATCTGGCCTGGATGTGATAACATGTAAATGACAATCAGTCAGACTATGTAAGGACACTTGCCAGACAACAATTGAAAAATAACTTTACTGCAAAGTTAAAATTATTTGACCACCCAGGCTGCTATTTGTTACCTACATTTTTTATGACCTTTGTTACAATTAAAATATCCTAATATCTGACCAGAAAACAAAGGCTCTGCCAACATTACCAGCATTTGATCAGCATTCAGAGAATATACAGCTCCATTCTTATTTACATGAAAAGCATATAAGGAATGTATATTCCTTAAAATATACAGTAAACGTTCATAAAAATATAAAATTCTTTAAACAATAAGAACTCTGTAAAATAAAAATTCTTCAAAATTACTAACAATTCTGAATAATGTTCATTAGTACTATCAGAGTGAGTAATGTGAAGCTAGCAAAGTATTTTCTGTGTACATTTTATTTCTACATATTTAACATTTATGCGGATATAAAGGTATTTGCAAGGATGGATAATGACTGTATATATAAATAGCAAATAAGAAGTCATGCCTTACCTAATTGTTTCTTATACTGTGGCATTAAAAAAGGAAATGGGAACAAAGCCATAAAACTCATACAAGATCAATATGCTAAACAATACATAGTTAAAGTTCAATGCTGCAATGATGGTAGTAAAAATATACACTGCTCAATAAAAATTAAAGGAACACTTTGAAAACACATCAGATCTCAATGGGGAAAAATATCATGCTGGATATCTATACTGATATGGACTGGGTAATGTGTTAGGAATGAAAGGATGCCACATCGTTTTGTCAAAATTAAAATTATAAACCTACAGAGGACTGAATTCAAAGAAACCCAGAAAATTAAAGTGAAAAAAAATATACAGCAGGCAAGTCCATTTTGCCGAAATTTTATTGCAGCAACTCAAAATAGTACCTATAATAAATTTGTATCCCCCATGTAGGGCCATCTTAATAGCATCATGGGCCCCTGGGAAAAGTAATGCACTGGGGCCCCTACAAGCCTTCCCCAATTTACGCACATACTCTCAAGAATGAAAGTATAAATAGTTGATAAGTTTGAATAAACAGTATAAAAAGTTTTATATAATATATTTTTATTAACCACTTAGGGACCGCCGTATTGCCAATATACGTCGCCAGAATGGCACAGGCAGGCACAAGCACGTAGATGTACGTGCCTGCCTTCCAGTGGGTGGGGGGTCCGATCGGACCACCTCCCGCTGGATACGGCGGTCCCTTTCGGTGCCGGAGCGATCCGCGATGAGGGGATGGCCGTTGGTTTCCGGCCATCCCCTCTCGATCGCTCCTGGCCAGTGACGAACTTCCTCCCCTGTGAAAATGTAAACACAGGAGGAGGAAGTGATGTCACACTCCTCGTGGCGGTCTTTTTGAACCGGACAGTGAGGAGTGAAGACGTCCAAGTAAGTGCACCAACAGTCCACTGACACATAGGTACACATAGGCACACATTTCACCCCAGTCACCCCCCGATCACCCCCCCGATTGGCCCCCCGCCCCCCCCCAGTCACAGTGTCACTAATGCAGTGTTCATTTATTTATTAATCACTACATTTAGTGTCAGTTGTGACTGTAAAAAGTGTCAGGGCAGCTAGTGTTAGGCCCCTTTAGGTCCAGGGTAGCCTCCTACCCCCCCCCCTCCTAATAAAGGTTTAACCCCTTGATTGCCCTCCCAGTTAACCCTTTCACCCCCTTTTACCAGTGTCACTAAGCGATCGTTTTTCTGATCGCTGCAATAGTGTCACTGGTCCCGCTAGGAAGCTAGTTTTTTTTTTAGGTTCAACGCCAGGTTTTTATAGCGTTAGGTACCCCGATATATAACCTTATAAAGGTTGATTGCCCCTAGAGTTAACCCTTTCACCAGCGATCGCTGCATAAGTGTCACTGGTGACGCTGGTTAGCCAGTTAGTTATTTAGTTATTTAGGTTCCCCGTCAGGTTTTTATAAAGCTTCAGGTACCCCCATATAAATACCCAATAAAAGTTTTAACCCCTGATTGCCCTTAGTTAACCCCCTGATCACCCGGCGGGTGATATAAATTTGGTTTTAGGGTCAGAAAGGGTCTGCGTCGCCCCAGGCAGTGCTAGGTTAGTGCCAGTACCGCTAACACCCACGCGCAAAGCATACACCTCCCTTAGTGGTATAGTATCCGAACAGATCAATATCTGATCTGTTCAGATCTATACTAGCGTGCCCAGCAATTTAGGGTTCTAAAAAAACGCATTGTTAGCAGGATCAATCCAGATACCTGCTAGCACCTGCGTTTTGCCCCTCTGCCCAGCCCAGCCCAGCCCACCCAAGTGCAGTATCGATCGATCACTGTCACTTACAAAACACAACACACATAACTGCAGCGTTCGCAGAGTCAGGCCTGATCCCTGCGATCGCTAACAGTTTTTTTTGTAGCGTTTTATACAGTCGCTGACAGGCTTGGTGCTTTTTTACCTGTGAGTCTCACTACTGTACCCCTAAATTTAGAGCCCAAAATGGCAAAGCGAAGGTACACTAGTGAAGAGGCCTACACGTTTCTGAGCATGACAGATAGTGAAGAGGAAGACACTGATCTGTCAGATTCAGGCTCAGAATACGAACCTGTAGAGGACAGCGCCTCCATGTCAGATAGCTCTGACGACGAAGAAGAGGTCCCTGCTAACGTCAGGCGTACCCGACCCCGATTTTCTGATGTTGTTGAGGTGCAGGAACCGCAAGTCCCTCGTATGGAGTATAGAGCCAGTACTAGCGCCGCTCATCCTTTTGGTGAACTGGCAAGCACCAGCGGCCTAGTACACCCTGGACGTACATCCAGCACTGCAGTATCACGTGGTGACGTGGCGAGTCCCATAAGTGCAGTTCAAGCTGGCGAGGTGGCAAGCACAAGTAGTGTCCCGCTGCCACCAAGAAGACGAAGACAGGCCCGTCGTTCCCATAGTGCCCTTCCTGCAGAATTCGCCAATCCTGATTGGGTGCCCACCACTTCTGCAGCACCAGTACTTCCCCCATTCACTGCCCAACCCGGTATTCAGGTGGATACAGATGATTTTACGCCACTCGATTTTTATTCTCTGTATTTCACGGAAGATCTCTATAGATCTATTGTGGACCAAACCAATTTATATGCTGGTCAACACATCGCCGCTAATCCCCAGTTGCCGTCTCTTGCCAGAGATTGGAAACCAGTTACGGTTTCCGAATTTAAGACGTTTCTGGGCCTTTCCCTCAACATGAGCACACATAAATTCATGCGGATGCGGGCTTATTGGTCCACGCATCCGACTGACCACATGCCCGTGTTCTCTAACTCCATGTCCAGGAAACGATACGAGCAGATCTTGCGGTTCTTGCACTTCAGTCGCAATGAACTTTGTCGTCCACGTGGAGACCCTGAATACGATCGGCTCTACAAAATTCGGCCCCTCATAAACCACTTCAACCAACGTTTTGCAGACTTGTTTACTCCCCAAAAAGTTGTCTGCGTTGATGAGTCCCTGGTTAAGTTTACTGGTCGCTTGTCATTCAAACAGTACATTCCCAACAAGCGTACCAGATACGGGGTCAAGCTCTATAAGTGCTGTGACAGGGCCACAGGCTATGCATGGAGCTTTATGGTTTATGAGGGTAAAGATAGTTACGTAGAGCTGGAGAACTGCCCTGATTACATAGGAAGCGCTGGCAAGATAGTGTGGAAATTGGTGTCACCCTTATTCGGAAAGGGGTACCACTTGTACGTGGACAACTATTACACCAGCGTGCCACTGTTTAGTCATTTATTTGATTATCAGATTGCAGCATGTGGCACCGTGCGACCTAATCGCCGGGGCTTTCCCCAGTGGCTTGTAGATTCCCGTCTTAGGCTGGGGGAGAGAGCCTGCTATCGGTGTAATAATTTGCTCGCTATGAAGTGGAGGGATAATAAGAATGTTTTCGTTCTTACCTCCCTTCATGCAGACACGACGGTCCAAATTTCTACGGCGACTGGTATTGTGGAGAAACCCCTCTGTGTCCACGAATATAACAAAAATATGGGAGGGGTGGACCTCAATGACCAGTTGTTGGCGCCGTATCTAGCTTCCCGTAAGGCCAGACGCTGGTACAAAAAAGTGTCTGCTTACTTATTTCAATTGGCTTTGCTGAATGCTTTTGTGCTATACAAAACTTCAGGCGGGACATTAACCTTTCTTTTCTTCCAAAGAGAGGTTGTCACAGAGCTTCTGTATCCAGAGGGTTCTGCACCTCACCATTCCCAACCAAATGCAGTAAGCCGGCTGCATGAGAGGCATTTTTCTTATGTCCTCCCGAGTACCCCTACCCAACGAACCCCCCAAAAAAGATGTTGTGTCTGTACCAAGCGCAGATTTAGGCGTGACACCCGTTCTTATTGTCCACGCTGTCCTGGCAATCCTGGTCTTTGTCAGGGTGAGTGTTTTGAACGCTACCACACACTAGTGAAGTATTAGCGTAGGGTACAGCATTTCACAGGCTAGGCACACTAACACAGAGTCTCCCAAGATGCCATCGCATTTTGAGAGACCCGAACCGTTACAGTTCAAAAAAAAGTGTATATAAAAAAAAAAAAAGTGAAATAAAAAAAAAACAAAAAAAATATAAAATATAAAAACCAAAAATAGTTGTCGTTTTATTGTTCTCTCTCTCTCTCTCTCTTCTCTCTAATTTTTTATACTTTACTGTTTACTGTGTTATTGTTAACCATTTTTCATGTTTTCAGGTACGCCATTCAGCTGCAGCGCGGATTTATTTATCTTGACAGCAACAGCGTTTGCTCCCACGATACATAAAGCCGTGACTCCAGTGCTGTAGGAGGTGATTTCACCACCACAGTTAAAAAAAGAGCATATATGCCGAAGCATGGGGGCATAAGGGGTGGAGGAGCGATTTTGCTCCGAATACCGCGTACATACGGTCAAAATTCCGACGGAGGGCTTGCCCATGAAAAAGTTTGAACGTATGTACGCGGCATAACTTTTTTGCGGGAGGATGCCCCCATGCTTCGGCATATATAAATGGTGCATGTATGTCCATCATTAGAAGTGGGTGGATGAAGGGAGGTATCTAATGGTGGGCATACCCACCGATCAATCTCTTTTTTTACAAATTTGCGCCCTTAGAAATCCAGAAGGTGGCGATTGGTTTTTGGGGCCCCGTACGCAGCTAGGCTCCCAAAAAGTCCCACACATGTGGTATCCCCGTACTCAGGAGAAGCAGCAAAATGTATATTGGGGTGCAATTCCACATATAACCATGGCATGTGTAAGCAATATATAATTTAGTGACAACTTTTTGTAAAAAAAAAAAATATTTTTATTTTTTGTCATTATTCAATCCCTTGGAACAAAAAAATAAATATTCAATGGTCTCAACATGCCCCTCAGCAAATAGCTTGGGGTGTCTACTTTCCAAAATGGGGTCATTTGGGGGGGTTTTGTGCCATCTTGGCATTTTATGGCCTTCAAAACTGTGATAGGTAGTGAGGAGTAAAATAAAAAAATTAATGCCCTTAGAAATCCTGAAGGCGGTGCTTGGATTTCGGGGTCCCGTACGCGGCTAGGCTCCCAAAAAGTCCCACACATGTGGTATCCCTGTACTCAGGAGAAGCAGCAGAATGTATTTTGGGGTGTCATTTCACATATTCCCATAGCATGTGTGAGCAATATATCATTTAGTGACAACTTTGTGCAAAAAAAAAAAAGTTTGTAATATTCCCGCAACTTGTGGCAAAATATAAAATATTCCATGGACTCAACATGCCTCTCAGTAAATAGCTTGGGGTGTCTACTTTCCAAAATGGGGTCATTTTGTGGGGTTTTGTGCTATTTTGGCATTTTATGGCCTTCGAAACTGTGATAGGTAGTGAGGGGTGAAATCAAAAATTTGCACCCTTAGAAATCCTGAAGGTGGTGATTGGTTTTCGGGGTGCCGTGCGCGAATAGACTCCCAAAAAGTCCCACACATGTGGTATCCCCGTACTCGGGAGAAGTAGCGGAATATATTTTGGGGTGTAATTCCACATATAACCATGGCATGTGTGAGCAATATATCATTTAGTGACAACTTTTTGTAAATTTTTTATTTTTTTTTTGTCATTATTCAATCCCTTAGGACAAAAAAAATAAACATTCAATGGGCTCAACATACCCATCAGCAGTTTCCTTGGGGTGTCTACTTTCCAAAATGGGGTCATTTGGGGGGGTTTGTACTGCCCTGCCATTTTAGCACCTCAAGAAATGAGATAGGCAGTCATAAATTAAAAGCTGTGTAAATTCCAGAAAATGTACTCTAGTTTGTAGACGCTATAACTTTTGCGCAAACCAAAAAATATACGCTTATTGACATTTTTTTTACTAAAGACATGTGGCTGAATAAATTTTGCACACAATGTATGACTAAAATTTAGTTTATTCGATTTTTCTTATAACAGAAATAAGAAAATATCATTTTTTTTCAAAATTTTCGCTCTTTTTCCATTTATATCGCAAAAAATAAAAATTGCAGAGGCAATCAAATACCATCAAAAGAAAGCTCTGAATATCAACGCTTATTTTTACTATTCCAGGCCTCCCCTTCTGAGACGAATAAATCTGACCTAGCTAAAATTCGGCTGGAGTTGGATTTGCTTTTCTCAGAAGCAGCAGATAAAACTTTACGTAGGGCCTATCACACCATTTATACTAAATCCAATAAGCCTGACACCTTTTTGGCTCTCCGCCTTAGACAACCCGAACGAGTCCATAAACCAATCCGACTTAAGGTGGGGAAAGAGTCATACACCAGTAACCCACTTAAAATAGTTGACGAGTTTTCCAAACGCCTCGCGAAACTTTATGAATCCCCCTCCTCTTTCCCTCTGGCCAAAGCTGAAACATTGTTTCGCGACCTACAGATCCCTTCCCTTCCCGTCCAGGTCCAAAAAACTATTGACATGGAGATCTCGCCCTCTGAAGTGCTCCAGGCTATCAAACTAATTAAAGCCAATAAACAGCCTGGCCCAGATGGATTTACGGGGCTATATTACAAAAAATTTGCAGATACCCTGGCGCCTCTTTTAGCGAATACTTTTAACACTCTTCTGAAGGGGGACACTTTTGGCAGAGATACACTTACAGCCTCCGTTTCAATGATACCCAAACCTGATGCTGATCATTCCGTATGGTCGAACTACAGGCCTATATCACTTTTGAATCTCGACATTAATCTCTTAGCCAAAGTTTTATCCCTAAGGCTGTCCCCGCATATTGGAGGACTGATACATAAGGATCAGGTAGGGTTCATCCACGACCCACAAACTATGCCTTTTTGCGGACGATGCCCTCCTGTTTGTCACTTCCCCTCATACCACCTTACCCAATCTCTTTAAGCTTCTTGACGTGTTCGCACAAGTCTCAGGTCTTGAAGTGAATCAATGTAAATCTAGAGCCCTTGCTGTATCCCTGCCTACGGAAGCCCTACACAGTCTACGAACTAACTACTCATTTCAATGGTCAACGTCCTATATTCCCTACTTAGGTATTAAATTAACTAGTAACCCTGCTCACCTTTACCATACTAATTATCTCCCCATGTTGCGTAGTCTATCGTCACTTCTTACCTCTTGGCAACCTTTATGTGTTTCCTGGCTGGGGCGTATTGCGGCAGTAAAAATGTCCCTATTGCCCAAATTACTGTACTTATATAGAGTACTCCCGGTCACAGTCCCCACATATTTCCATAATGCTATTCAAAGCCGGACTCTCAAATATATTTGGGGTAATACTAGGCCTAGAATTTCTAGGTCGGTCCTCTTTCGACATAAGCTTCAGGGGGGACTAGGAATACCATATTTCAAATACTATTACTATGCTGCTCAATTGTCACAAATGGCCCTCTACCACGCTGTATCTGAAATTCCATTATGGGTCAGCCTAGAAGCAGTAGAAGCTCACCCCATTTCTGTCTCCAACTTACTTTGGCTCCCCCCCCCAGAAATGTAAAACCCTTATTAATCCCATCACAAGTTACTCCCTTAAAATTTGGCACAAGATATGTATTCCTTTTAAATTTTTGTCCCCACATCTCCCCTTACTATCATTCTTAGGTCACCCAAACTTTATGCCAGCCTGCATGGAGCCGGGCACCTTTTCGGCCTGGTCCCATGCACGCCTTACCCGAGTGTGTGATTTATCCCGGGGAGCCTCTTTCATTCCATTCCCTGACCTTCAAGCACAAGCTCAGCTGCCTCACAAAGAATGCTTTCGTTACTTACAGATAGCTCACTTTTTCCAAACCCATATCAAAACTGGCCCCAATCTTAGATCTATGTCCCAATTTGAATCTATATGTTCCTCTGATCCACATGCCCCAGGCACTATCTCGTACCTTTACTCTTGCCTCTCCACCGCATCTGAGGACCTTCCAAGTTATGCCACTGCGTGGGCCACCAATTTGGCGCTTACTCTCGACACAGAATCATGGTCTATTATATGGACTAATACTAAGAACTCCTCACAAAATGTGGTGGCCTCTGAAGCAAACTATAAGGTCCTGATGCGTTGGTACCTAGTCCCCTCCAGAATCGCCAAGTATGTGCCTAATTATTCGCCCGACTGCTTTAGAGGTTGCAAAGACCGGGGTACCCATCTCCACATCTGGTGGACCTGTCCCATCGTGGTAAATTTTTGGTCCTCAATCTTTCATATATTAACCACACTATTACAGCACCCCTTGAATCCAGACCCAAAAGTAGCATTGTTGAATTGGCTACCGCAGAATTTCACCAAACCTCGAATTCGACTTTCCCTCCAAATACTAACCGCAGCTAAACAAACGATCGCGAGAGCCTGGAGGACGCCTACCCTACATATAGCTGAAACCAAACACAGAATCACACAAGCGATGATACATGCGAAAATAGAAGCAATAACGTTAGACAGGATCCCATTGTTTACTAAAATTTGGCAACCTTGGGTGGACCATTTCCTACCGAAGGACTTCGACACGCGCCTTATGGCTCCTTAACTTAAAATGACCGGTGATTTGGGGCCCGTGGTTCCCCTAGGCCTGCCGACCATACTTTTTCTTCTCTCCCTCCTTTCCTTTACTCTATCACAATCCTTCCCTTTCTTTTTATGACTCTATCCCCTCCTTCTCTCTCCTTTCTTTTCCTATCTCCATATCTTCTTTTCCTTACTTTCTTTTCTATGTTGGGTAGAATACCTCAAGCAACACTGTTTCTCTTCGCTATTGCCCTGAGCAGGGATTGTTGATATGAAAATGAATGTCTACGGATTTTTTCCCTATCGACATTAGTTGGCCTATTATTGTCTGGCCCCCCCATCCATTGTTTTGACTCTTTCTTACCCTATGCATGTAGGAACCAGGGGACAATCTTGAGTCTGTACCGATTTATTTACTCTTACAATGCTTAGGTAACAGCGTATCTGATTATCTTTTGTCGCTATTTCTGTTGTAAATTGTTCTGTCTATTTTATTGTACCCTGTCTGACTCTTCCATAAAAAATTTGAAAAGAAAGCTCTATTTGTGGGAAGAAAAGGACGCAAATTTCGTTTGGGTGCAATATTGCATGACTGCGCAATTACCAGTTAAAGCAGCGCAGTGCGAAATTGTAAAAAGACCTCTGGTCCTTAAGGTGTTTATTGGTCCGAGGCTGAAGTGGTTAATAATATAGTATTATGTTTGATCATTGTATTTGTGTCACTAGTGATGTTAGTGTCAGTCAGTGTACCTCCCTGCGAGGGTCTGGTAGCGCCAGCTTGTCTGCTACCCTATCACAGTCCAACTAAACATCATACAGTACTATACACTGACACTGTACTAATGACACTGGCTGGGAAGGAGTTAACATATAGGGGTTAACTGTGGGCCTAGCAAGTGTAATGTGTGTAATATGTGCTGCATTTAGTTACAGAACTGGCTGTTTTTTCTTCCTGCTTTCCAGGGAGAAGAAACAGCCAAATCACTCTTCTGTGTACAGAGTTATGTGTGTTTTTTTTTAACACAGAACTCTGTGCTGTGATTGGACACAGCTGATCAGCAGGATTCCTTTCAAAATAGATGAGTGAAACCTGTTGATTAACTTGTGCTATGTCCAATCACAGCATTGGTTGGCAGTGGGCATGCATGCATGCCCCAAAACCCAGGAAGACAGGTGGCGATGTACAAATACATTGTCTGTCCTGCCTGGGCTGCTTACCCTCAATAAAACTACAGTGGGTGGGTAGCAAGTGGCTAAGGTATATTTCACACTGGATGTGGTGGGCCTGTGTTTGGTGGTTATTTCCACATAGTCCCACCGCAAGACAAGGCAAAATGCCTTGTTTCTGGCATGTTCAGTTCGCAGCATTATGGCCAATTGAACTTTATAAATTGTCAGTGTGACATTTCAATAAAGTTTGTTTAACCACTTGCCTCTGGAAGGTTTACCCCCCTTCATGACTAGGCAATTTTCTGGTGTAAGGCACTGCGTTATTTTAACTGACAATTGTGTGGTTGTGAGACACTGTACACAAATAGAGCTTTCTTTTGGTGGTATTTGATCACCTCTGCGATTTTTATTTTTTATGCTATAAACAAAAAAAGGCCAACAATTTAAAAAAAGAACAAAAACAATATTTTTTTATTTCTGTTATAAAACATTTCCAATAAAAAATTTAAAAAAATCTAATTTCTTCATCAATTTAGGCCAATATGTATTCTGCTACATATTTTTGGTTAAAAATCCCAATAATATAATGATTGGTTTGCGCAAATGTTATAGCATCTACAAACTATGGGATAGATTTTTACTAGTAATGGCGATGATTGGTGACTTATAGCGAGACTGCGATATTGAGGTGGACAAATCGGACACTAAGTGACACTTTTTGGGGACCAGTAACACCGATACAGTGATCAATGCTAAAAATATGAATTGTTACTGTACTAATGACACCTAGGGGTTAACTGTGTGTCTAGGAAGTGCTTGCTAACTGCGTGCCTAGCCTGTGCTTGGTTACTGTGGGGGAGGTGCTTTTGCTAAGGGAAGGCATTGATTCATGTTTCTGCTTTGCAGAAACACAGGATCAATACCTTCCCTACTGACAGAACGGCAGTCTGTCTTGTTTACATAGGCCGCTCTGCTTGTGTCCCAAATGACCGGCAGGTGCTGGCACAAATTGAGTGCACCGGATCTGCTGACTGGCTCCCACTGTATCTAATTACAGTGGGAGTGGATTGCCAGCAGCGTGTATGCATGCCCCAGACCTGGAAGTGCAGGATCATGTACTAGGTACATGATGTTGCACAGGAGAGCCGCTCTGCCACCGTATATATACAGTATACAGTTAGTAAGCGATTAAAAAAGAAAGCACAGCATGTTGCCGTGCAGCAGCTGGGGGTGTACATATGCTGGAGCCACGATGCTTTTGTTTGTGACTGTGGAAAAAATTATATCACTGTGACAGTGGGGTCACTTTGGACACAGGGTGAATAAAAGAAACCCCCGATATGGTCTGTGATAGCCATATTCAAGGCTGTATATACATTGTATATAGATTGGATGTATACTGTATATGGGGGTTAAGTATCATTGCTGTGAGGAATTAAGTTGTTTTGCATTTCTATTGTTCATTTAAGTCTGTCCTTGTGTGTATTGTAAAGTGCCAGACAGACTGGCTGCCAACCCTTTGTGAAAAGATGTGTATTGGGTGGGATCGTTTGAAGCCTAGCAGACGTCAAGATGAGGTGTTGAGTCTTGGGATGTGTGGGTGGAGCTGGGCCCTTGTTCATGTTAAAGCATGTGCCTTGAATTGTGTATAAAGTTACAATGTTTCTCATTAATAAAGTCATTCCTACTACAGAAGAGACAGAGTGCGTCTCGTGTTTTTGCCAGAGGGGTCGGCTCCTATAGGAAAGGGTCGTTTAGCTGTGGATATTGGTAGCGAGTGGATGTGTGTCTAGGAGAGGGAACATCGTAAACGGCGTTAACCCCCTTTATATTAGGGGTGCCGTTACATTGGTGGCAGCAGTGGGATCTTCCCTCCAGTTACTGGGACACTTCAAACCACCACAGTAAATGACCAGCTATGCAGCCTGCAGGAAAGCCACACTGAAAGACTTACTTGAGAGCCGTGGAGGGACCAGTGGGACAAAGAACAAGGCCACCTTGATCAGGGAACTAACCGAGATGGATCAGAGGGATGTTGATGCAGGACCCCGGTCAGTTGAAGACTTGTTTCAGCAACGAGTTCGACAGCGGGTGGCATTATATGTTGCTAACCCATCAGAGACCGCCATACAGAATGCCATTAGAGACATCCAGCTGCAGGATGAGCGACAGGAGAGAGAATTAGAGCGGCAACATGAGCAGAGAATGGCAGAAATACGGCAATCGGAGACAACACCTAAAGATGCAGCGCCTGTCCGTAAGTTGCCCTTTCGGGCGTTCAAACTATTTAAGGAGGGAGAGGAGGAAATTGAAGCATTCCTGCAGGACTTTGAGAGACTATGCCAGATACATGAAGTAGTGCCCCAAGATTGGGTCGCCTTACTGGCAAGTAATTTAACTGGCAGAGTGGCGGATGCGTATCGGGCCCTGGAGGATGAGGACGCTAAAGACTATGACAGGGTAAAAGAAGCTCTGCTAGACCGATTTGCCATTACACCCGAAGCCAGCCGGATTAAGTTTCGAGAATCCCGGAAACAAACCCACATAACATACGTGGAGTGGGCACATCGTCTGCAGCGAGACCTTAAGGGCTGGATCCAGGGAAGCCACGCTCATACCATAGAGGACATCACCCAACTAGTACTCTTAGAACAGTTCTTTAACCACACCCCTCTGGTACTACGGGATTGGGTACGAGATAAGCAACCACGGACTGTACAGCAAGCGGCTATTTTGGCCGATGAATATCTGGACTCTCGAAGGTCAGGCGGAAGCGAGCGCTATCCACCATCTCGGCCCAGTTTATCAGCCTCTAACACAGCTTCAGCACCAACCCCAGCAGCCACTTATCCTCAGCAGCCCAGGTTCAACTCCCAGGACTATGCACAACCCATCAGGTGTTTCGGATGTAAACAGCTAGGGCACAAAAAGCCAAACTGTCCATTAAATCCAGCCATCCAGTCCCAGTCATGGAGACAACCAGCAAGGGGGAGCCCCCGCACACCCATGCCTGCGGCCCACTGCGTTGAGGAGGAAGAACATTGGGGCGTCCTGCACGAGGCTGATCCAATACAAGCAGCTAACCAGGACAACAGGCAACAACACAGGCAGACGGCCCGGGTTAATGGAACGGTAGCCAATGGCTTACGTGATAGCGGCGCTACCATGACCCTACTACAGAAGAACCTCATCCCAGAGAGCCAACACACCGGAGACACTGTAGCCGTAAGAGTAGCGGGAGGTACCATCTTCCGGCTACCCGTGGCCCGTGTTCACCTGGATTAGGGGGTTGGTTCGGGACACGTGAATGTGGGGGTGATGAAGGACTTGCCTTTCTGCTTACACCCCGATGGGCCCCGATGAAGTCAACCCTGTGACTACCCGTGCACAGACACGTACTGCTGGAACCGGCCCGCTTGCTGCGGAGACCCAGGTGAGACTATCCTCCCCGACACGTACCTTAGATCAGGCGCGCCTAGGCTGGGATACCCCAGAAGCATTCGGGAGGGAAACTCGGGAGGACCCGACCTTACACAAGTATAGGGCTAAGGCAGATACTCAGGAAAGGGGAATAGATGGGGAGCTGTTTGAATGGGATGGGGATAGACTGTATAGGACTGTATAGGACTGTATAGGATCCCTAAGCCATCTCAGAGAAGTAAGGCCCCTTCGCAGAAACGACAGCTGGTGGTACCTAAGAAATACCAGCTGGAGATTCTGCGAATCGGGCATAATGTGCCGCTAGCAGGACATCTAGGGTTCCGTCGCACGGCCCATAGGATCACACAGAATTTCTTCTGGCCCAATTTTAGCCAGGATGTGCGACAATACTGCAAAACGTGTGACACATGTCAACGGATAGGGAAGAGGGGGGACCACCCTAAGGCTAAACTCATGTCCATGCCTATTATTGGGGAGCCCTTTTACCGCATAGCCGTTGACATTGTGGGTCCCCTGGCCCGGCCTAGTCCATCCGGAAAGAAGTATATTCTCACTGTGGTGGACTACGCCACCCGTTACCCAGAGGCAGTAGCTATGTCCAACATTGAAGCAGAGACAGTAGCTGATGCCCTGGTTAAGATTTTTACCAGAGTGGGGTTCCCTAAGGAGATTCTCTCTGACCAGGGAACCCAGTTTACCGCGGTACTCACCCGGCAGTTGTGGAAGGTGTGCAATATTAAGCCCTTACTGAGCTCCCCCAACCACCCCCAGACTAATGGTCTCTGCGAACGCTTTAACGGGACCCTCAAGCAAATGCTGAGGACCTTTTCGGACTCTTGCAGAGACTGGGAGAGATTCCTGCCTCACCTGTTATTTGCGTACAGAGAGGTACCCCAGGAATCTACTGGGTTCTCGCCCTTCGAGTTGCTCTATGGGAGAAGGGTCCGCGGACCCCTCGATCTCATCAGAGGACACTGGGAGGGAGAGACAGAGCAAGAAGGGACCCCCATAGTACCCTATGTTCTGGAACTCAGGGACCGCATGGAGCAACTGTCTCTGATGGTAAGAGAGAATCTCCAGGCGGCCCAGGGAAGACAGAAGAGATGGTACGACCGGGGGGCCCGACAACGCGTCTTCCAGGTTGGGCAGAAGGTCTTAGTGCTCAAGCCTGTGAAGACCGACAAGATGCAGGCATCTTGGCAGGGCCCGTATAAAGTAGTAGCCCAGGTATGTGATACTACCTATGTCATTGCCAGCTGTGCAGATGAAAGAATCCAGCGAACCTTTCATGTGAACATGCTGAAGGAGTATCAGGAACGGCAGGAGGATGTTGCTGCAGTATGTGCCCCTGCTGCGGACGACTCAGAAGGTTTACCCCTCCCTGACTTACTAGAGAGAGAGCCCCAGACTGACCTCATTAGCCTTGTACAGCTAGGAGACCGGTTAAGCCCCACAAAGAAGGAACAGGCTAAGCGGCTTCTGTGGGAGAAACAGGCGACGTTCTCCCAAAGACCGGGCTATACGACGTTGGCTGTACATAAGGTAGAGACCCCTGGACAAGCACCCCTCCGCCAGCCCCCCCACCGTATCCCTGAAGCAGTCCGAGAGGAAATGCGGAAGGAGATACAGGAGATGATTCAGTTAGGAGTCATTGAGCCTTCTGACAGCCCTTGGGCCTCGCCTGTAGTCCTGGTGCCTAAGAAAGACGGGACTACCCGGTTCTGCGTGGACTACAGGCGACTCAACGAGAAGACCACCACCGATGCCTACCCGATGCCTAGGGTAGACGAACTACTAGATCGTATAGCCAGGGGACGTTATTTAACTACAATAGACCTGTGTAAAGGTTATTGGCAGATCCCCCTGGCCGAGGATGCTATCCCCAAGTCGGCATTTGTTACCCAATTTGGCCTGTACCAGTCTAAGGTCATGCCATTTGGAATGAAAAATGCCCCGGCGACCTTCCAACGTATGGTGGATAGGCTCCTCGATGGCTTCCAGGATTTTGCATGTGCATATCTGGATGACATTGCGATCTACAGTGGGTCTTGGGAGGAGCACCTGGTTCACGTAGGAGTGGTTCTGGACAAAATTCGGGCCGCAGGCCTGACCTTGAAACCAGACAAGTGCCATCTAGGGATGGCGGAGGTGCAGTACCTGGGACACCGAGTGGGGTGTGGGAACCAGAGACCCGAGCCAGCCAAGGTAGAGGCAGTAGCTAACTGGCCCACGCCCCGTACTAAGACCCAGGTATTGGCCTTCTTGGGAACTGCAGGGTACTACCGACGTTTTGTCCCTAATTATAGTGCTATCGCCAAACCCCTGACTGACCTGACGAAAAAGAATTTACCTAGGCAAGTCCTCTGGTCTCCAGCTTGTGAATCCGCGTTTCTAGCCCTCAAGCAAGCACTTGTAAATGCCCCTGTCTTGGCTGCCCCAGTACCTAACAAACGTTTTCTTGTCCACACAGATGCTTCCATGTTTGGACTGGGGGCGGTGCTGAGCCAAGTTGGGGAGGATGGAGGAGAACACCCTGTCGCATACCTGAGTAGAAAACTATTACCCCGGGAAGTGAGCTATGCGGCAGTGGAGAAGGAGTGTTTGGCCCTGGTCTGGGCCCTTAAAAAGCTGAACCCTTACTTATACGGACAGGAATTTTCACTGGTCACTGACCACAACCCATTGGTCTGGCTTAACCGGGTCTCCGGAGATAATGGCAGGTTGCTGCGGTGGAGCTTAGCCCTACAACCTTACAACTTCACCATCAGCTACCGACCCTGTAAGCAAAACGGCAATGCTGATGGGTTGTCCCGGCAAACCGACGCCCTCCCGGGCTCCTAGTGCAATGTTGATGGGTTATCCAGTATTGGAAGAATGGACCCATGGACTAACTGCGGAGTCAACCCGTCTGGGGTCCCCTCCTCTGTTAGTCCCCTGCCGAAAGGGGAGATGTGTGACAGTGGGGTCACTTTGGACACAGGGTGAATAAAAGAAACCCCCGATATGGTCTGTGATAGCCATATTCAAGGCTGTATATACATTGTATATAGATTGGATGTATACTGTATATGGGGGTTAAGTATCATTGCTGTGAGGAATTAAGTTGTTTTGCATTTCTATTGTTCATTTAAGTCTGTCCTTGTGTGTATTGTAAAGTGCCAGACAGACTGGCTGCCAACCCTTTGTGAAAAGATGTGTATTGGGTGGGATCGTTTGAAGCCTAGCAGACGTCAGGATGAGGTGTTGAGTCTTGGGATGTGTGGGTGGAGCTGGGCCCTTGTTCATGTTAAAGCATGTGCCTTGAATTGTGTATAAAGTTACAATGTTTCTCATTAATAAAGTCATTCCTACTACAGAAGAGACAGAGTGCGTCTCGTGTTTTTGCCAGAGGGGTCGGCTCCTATAGGAAAGGGTCATTTAGCTGTGGATATTGGTAGCGAGTGGATGTGTGTCTAGGAGAGGGAACATCGTAAACGGCGTTAACCCCCTTTATATTAGGGGTGCCGTTACAATCACCATTTGCATTTGGTGGGCACTACTGCTCACCAAATGCAACCAAGTCAAATAAGAGTCTGTGCTTCAACTTTCCCACTAGGGATGAGCCGAACACCCCCGGTTCGGTTCGCACCAGAACTTTCGAACGGACCCCAAATTCGTACGAACGTTAGAACCCCATTGAAGTCTATGGGACTCGAACGTTCGAAATTAAAAGTGCTAATTTTAACGGCTAATATGCAAGATACTGTCCTAAAAAGGGTTTGGGGACCTGGCTCCTGCCCCAGGGGACATGGGTCAATGCAAAAAAAAGTTTTAAAAACGGCCGTTTTGGCGGGAGCACTGATTTTAATGACGATTAAAGTGGAAAAAAAAGTGAAATATTCCTTTAAATATGGTGCCTGGGGGGTGTCTGTAGTATGCCTGTGAAGTGCCACGTGTTTCCCGTGTTTAGAACAGTCCCTGCACAAAATGACATTTAACGGAAATAACGTAATTTAAAGCTGCTTGCGGTTTTAATGTTATATCTGGTTCCTGCAATATGGTTGAAAATCATTGAGAAAAATGGCATGGGTAGCCCTCCCTGCCCATTACCAGCCCCTTTGGGTCTTGTACGCATATTAAGGGGAACCCCGTACCCATATTAAAAAAAGGAAATGCGTGTGGCCCCCAGGCCCTATATACTCAGAACAGCAGTATACAGGCGGTGCAAACAAGACAGGGACTGTGTAGGTTTGTTGTGTTAAGTTGAATCTGTTTGTAATTTTCAACTGGTACATTTTTAAAGTGTAGCTCCAGTCAAAAAAATTTTTTAAGCTTTTTGGAAAACATAGGGAAGGGTTATCACCCCTGTATAATTTGTTTTGTCGTCCATCTTTTTTCATCTCACTTGCTGTTGTCTCCTTCCGTTTGCAAGTAGGAGATGTTTGTAAGTTGGATGTTTGAAAGTAGGGGCCTGCCCTATATGCTCTGCAGAAATGGCGGAACAAGGTGTTGGTTTTGCCACAACATTGTAAGCCCTCAAAGTGACTCTTGGTGGGCGCTGGAGCGCCCTGCTGTGAACGATTATATCAAGAATTGTAATTACATGCCATTGTTGAACAGTGGTAGAAAAATTGACCTTTGGTGGTTGTGGTGCTGGTGCCACAACACTATAAGTCCTCACAGTTACTCTGGGTGGGCAGAGGAACGGGCCCTCCTGTGAAATATTATATCAAGAATTGTAATTACATGTCCCTGTTAAACAGGGGCAGAAAAATTGGGCCTTTGGTGCTGGTGCCATGACACTGCAACCTCTCCCATATACTCTAGTTTTATTGCAGGAATTAGCCCTGCTGCAAAGCATTGCATCAAAAATTGTAATTAAACGCCCCTGTTAAACAGGGGCATAAAAATTGGGCCTTAGGCACTGGTGCTGGTGCCACGACACTGCAACCTCTCCCATATACTCTAGTTTTATTGCAGGAATTAGCCCTGCTGCAAAGCATTGCATCAAAATTGTAATTAAACGCCCCTGTTAAACAGGGGCAGAAAAATTGGGCTTTAGGCACTGGTGCTGGTGCCACGACACTGCAACCTCTCCCATATACTCTAGTTTTATTGCAGGAATTAGCCCTGCTGCAAAGCATTGCATCAAAAATTGTACTTAAACGCCCCTGTTAAACAGGGGCATAAAAATTGGGCCTTAGGCACTGGTGCTGGTCCCACAACACTGCAACCTCTCCCATATACTCTTGTTTTATTGCAGGAATTAGCCCTGCTGCAAAGCATTGCATCAAAAATTGTACTTAAACGCCCCTGTTAAAGAGGGGCAGAAAAATTGGGCCTTAGGCACTGGTGCTGGTTCCACGACACTGCAACCTCTCCCATATACTCTAGTTTTATTGCAGGAATTAGCCCTGCTGCAAAGCATTGCATCAAAAATTGTAATTAAACGCCCCTGTTAAACAGGGGCAGAAAAATTGGGCTGATGGCATCACCCAGAAACAGAAATGTTCTTCCAACATATCATCGGAGGAGGAAGAGGATAGACAATCAACATAACAGGACAGTCACTCAGCATCAGCATAGGCAGTCTTGAAGGGATGTGATATTTCAAAAAAAATTATTCGGTTACATCAGCTTCAGGTGCTTGGTAGCTGTGGGTGATCCAAGACTGATTCATCTTGATGAAGGTTAGTCGATCAACTGATTCGGTAGACAGCCGCACCCTGTGATCGGTAACAAAGCCACCAGCAGCACTGAAGGTGCGTTCCGAAAGAACGCTGGATGCAGGACAGGCCAGTAGCTCAATTGCATACTGTGCAAGCTCTGGCCAGTGATCCATCCTCAAGACCCAGTAAGCCAGAGGATTTTCGGTGGGAAAGGTGTCCAAGTCTGACCTTGCCCCTAGGTATTCCTGCACCATGTAAATCAGACGCTGGCGATGGTTGCTGGAACCGATCATACCTTGGGGCTGCAGACTAAAAAATTGTCTGAAAGCATCAGTCAGACGGCCACCTTCTCCACCGCTCCTTCTGACCGATGCCTCAGCAACACGTTGTCCAGGACCAGGAGTTTGTAACCTCCCAGTCTCTGGGAACGCATTGCACAGACCTTTCTGCAAGGCCTCCCAGAGATGTCTCATGCTCTGCTCCCTCTGCGATGGCAAGATAAGGTCGGCAACCTTACCCTTGTACCGTGGATCAAAGAGAGTGGCCAGCCAGTAATGGTCCCTCTCCTTGATCCGAAGAATACGAGGATCTTTCCGCAGGCTTTGCAAGATCAGGGAGGCCATGCAGTGCAGGTTAGCTGAGGCATTCAGTCCGGAGTCCTCTGGGTCACTAAGGACAACATGATCCGCAGCTACCTCCTCCCAGCTACATACAAGTCCACGTGTTTCTTGGGACTGTAAATCATCCCTACAAGACTGCTGCTGCTGCTGATGCTGAGTGCCAGCCTCCACCTCCATGCTGACACAATCATCCTCCTCCTCCTCTTCCTCCTCCTCATCCTCTTCCTGTGTGATGGGTGGCACAGCAGGAACACTGTCTGGATAAAGGGGGCCTTGAGAGACAAGGAAGTCCTCCTCTTCCTGCCTCTGTTCTGCCTCAAGTGCCCTGTCCATTATTCCACGCAGCGTATGCTCCAAGAGGTGGACAAGAGGTACAGTGTCACTGATGCATGCACTGTCACTGCTCACCATCCTTGTGGCCTCCTCAAACGGTGACAGGACAGTGCATGCATCCCTGATCATGCCTCACTGGTGTGGTGAGAAAAATCCGAGCTCCTCTGACCCTGTCCTGGTGCCGTAGTCGCACAGGTACTCATTGATGGCCCTCTGCTGCGTGTGCAGCCTCTGCAGCATGGCCAACGTGGAGTTCCACCTGGTGGGCATGTCACATATAAGGCGGTTCTTGGGCAGGTTTAACTCCTTTTGGAGCTCAGCCAGCCGAGCACAGGCATTAAATGATCGGCGGAAATGCACACAGACTTTCCTGGCCTGCTTCAGGACATCCTGTATGCCGGGGTACCTGCCCAAGAACCGCTGCACCACCAGGTTAAGGACGTGAGCTACACAGGGCACATGGGTCAGTTGTCCCTGTCGGAGGGCGGAGAGGAGGTTGGTGCCATTCTCGCAAACCACCATTCCTGGCTTAAGCTGGCGTGGCGTCAACCACCTCTCGGCCTGCCCCTGCAGAGCTGACAAAACATCCGCCCCAGTGTGGCTCCTGTCCCCCCAAACAAACCAGCGCAAGCACGGCATGGCATCGTTTTGCCTGCGTACTTGAGTAGCCCCTGGAACGCCTACGGAGCACCGCTGGTTCTGAGGACAGAGCACTGGAAGAGGCCATGGAGGAAGAAGAAGAGGAGGGGTGGAGGAGAGAGGTGTGTCACAACCAATAGTAGCATTTTGGAGGCGTGGTGGCGGAACAACCTCCAACACTACTGCACCTTGTCCTGCATCCTTCCCAGCTGCCAGAAGAGTGACCCAATGGGCCGTGAAAGACAGGTAACGTCCCTGTCCATGCCTGCTGGACCATGAGTCAGCGGTAATATGCACCTTACCGCTGACCGCCCTGTCCAGCGAGGCAAGGACATTGCCTTCCACATGCCGGTAGAGAGCCGGAATCGCCTTCCGTGAGAAAAAGTGGCGTTTGGGGACCTGCCACTGAGGAACCGCACATTGTACAAACTCACGGAAGGGGGCCGAGTCTACCAACTGAAAAGGCAGCAGTTGAAGTGCTAGCAATTTAGCCAAGCTAGCATTCAACCGCTGGGCATGTGGATGGCTGGGAGTGAACTTCTTTCGCCGGTCCAGCAGCTGGGGCAGGGACATTTGCCTGCTATAATCGGACGTGGGTGTACTGCTAGCAGAGTGCCCGGAAGCACTTGGCTGTGACACACCTAATTCTACACCTTCATTCCTCTCAGAGCAGGTTTCAGAGAGGACTGAAGGTCTAGTGGGGTTGGAGATGCCAGCTGATGAGGAGCAAGGAGAGGGCCGCTTTGTTCTATGGTGTGGGTCTTTGAGGTACGCTTGCCAACGAGCTGCATGGCAGGTCAACATATGTCTGGTCAAGCATGTGGTGCCCAAGCGGCTGATGTTTTGGCCACGCGAGATACGCTTGAGACATATGTTGCAAATAGCAGCGGTGCGATCTGATGCACTCGTCTCAAAAAAGGCCCACACCAAAGAACTTTTAGCATAACGTGCAGAGGCAGCGCCCTGCACAGGCGGAGCTCTGCGGTATGATTCAGTCGGTGTGCTGCCCCTAAGCTGGGCCCCGGAGGGCATCCTGCCTTGTTGGACATGTGCCTCCTCCTCCTCCTCCTCCTCCTCCTCCTCTCTCCTACCAGGCACCCACGTGGAGTCAGTGCCCTCATCATCCCCTCCCTCTTCATCGCTGTAGCAAACCTGGCAGTATGCTGCAGCTTGTGGAACATGACTGCCAGATTGCTGTCCTTCTTGAGCATCCCCTCTCTCTGCATTCACGCTACTGCCTTCCTCTAGCTGAGTGTCATCATCAGAGGCTACAAAACACTGGCCATCCTCCTGGAGCATGTACTCAACACTGTGCTCAAAGAGTTCAGGAGACTCCTCAGGAGGACGTGGTGGGTCTAGGGAAGGAGTCACTGATGATGACATTGAGAGGAGGGAAGACGATGCGTTGGCAGCTGCTTTGCTAGTACCCTGAGACTGGGTGAGAGAGGATGAGGAGGATGAAGAGGGCTTGGTCATCCACTCTACCAAGTCGTTGGCATGTTGCGGCTCAACATGTCCAGCTGCCGAAAAGAAGGACAAGCGTGTCCCATGGCCACGTGCTGATGACAATGCACCGCGTCCACGACCAGCACTGTTGTCTCTAGACACAGAGCCTGCTTGCCCTCTTTTATCGGCTCGCGCCTGTCTGCCTCTCCTTGCTGGCCTTCCAGACATGGTAATGGCCTGAAGGGAGTTGGGTAAAAAAGCAGTTGGGTAGTGTATATTGTGCTAGAGGCACACAACACCCACTAACTCCTGCAGATGCCTTTATTATAGAACACCAGAGATAAAGGGGTATATACAGATGTATACTGTGCTGTGCTGGAGGCACACACAACTTCCAATAACTCCTGCAGATGGCAAGTGGGCTCAAATAGAGAACAGCTATGTAGGTGGATATAGCGGTATGTACTGGGTACAGAGCACGCAGACAGCACGCACTAGCTCCTAACACTACTGACTGCAAGCTCTATTATAAAAGATAGATCACTAGCTATATAAGTGAGGTGAATATAGCGGTGTATACTGCGGTCAGGGCACGCAGACAACAACCACTACACAACAGCAAGATCGAAAATCGTCCGAAAACGATCGGTGTGTACTGTGTTGAAGGTACACAGAACACCCACTAACTCCTGCAGATGCCTTTATTATAGAACACCAGAGATAAAGGGGTATATACAGATGTATACTGTGCTGTGCTGCAGGCACACACAACTTCCAATAACTCCTGCAGATGGCAAGTGGGCTCAAATAGAGAAGAGCTATGTAGGTGGATATAGCGGTATGTACTGGGTACAGAGCACGCAGACAGCATGCACTAGCTCCTAACACTACTGACTGCAAGCTCTATTATAAAAGATAGATCACTAGCTATATAGGTGAGGTGAATATAGCGGTGTATACTGCGGTCAGGGCACGCAGACAACAACCACTACACAACAGCAAGATCGAAAATCGTCCGAAAACGATCGGTGTGTTCTGTGTTGAAGGTACACAGAACACCCACTAACTCCTGCAGATGCCTTTATTATAGAACACCAGAGATAAAGGGGTATATACAGATGTATACTGTGCTGTGCTGGAGGCACACACAACTTCCAATAACTCCTGCAGATGGCAAGTGGGCTCAAATAGAGAACAGCTATGTAGGTGGATATAGCGGTATGTACTGGGTACAGAGCACGCAGACAGCACGCACTAGCTCCTAACACTACTGACTGCAAGCTCTATTATAAAAGATAGATCACTAGCTATATAGGTGAGGTGACTATAGCGGTGTATACTGCGGTCAGGGCACGCAGACAACAACCACTACACAACAGCAAGATCGAAAATCGTCCGAAAACGATTGGTGTGTACTGTGTTGAAGGTACACAGAACACCCACTGCTTCAGACGCCAACACACTACACAAGGCCGCCGCGCTGGCGGCCTTATATAGTGTGGGGCGTGCACTACACATCCTGAGCTATGATTGGCCACAGGCATCCTGCCTGTGGCCAATCATGGCTCTCCTCGCTGCTGGCTCTGCGAATGTCCAAGCATGCGGGGTCACAGTGCATGCTTGGCCAATCATGAGCCAGCAATGCACTGCGCCATCGCAGTGCATTGTGGGCTGTGAGCGCCACATGAATTTGGCACGAACGGACCAAAACGTTCAGACTTCGCCGAACGGGCGAACAGCCGATGTTCGAGTCAAACGTATGTTCGACTCGAACACGAAGCTCATCCCTATTTCCCACTTTTTGAACAGGAATTGCACCACATTCCTTTTCAAATCACATACTATATGTTGCTTCCTTAAGGGTGCATGCTAGCACCCCAAATTATACATGGTTCCCTGTTCTCTAAAAGGGGCGGTTCTAGGTGATGGAGACAAGCATTACCTAGTTGAGGGGGGTGAGTTCCTGCACCCTTTCTCTGAGAAAAAAGCCCTGGGCTTTATAACCACTTTATAAAAAAACAGAAAGAAAATACACATTTATTACGTTAGTATTTTATTGTATCTGAGGCAAACACTCTGCTTGAACACATGTTTATAAACTCTAATTATTCTTTGGGATGAGTAGTGGAGACACTACAATTATTGCTTTTCATGATAAACTTCCACTTATAAACAATTACACAGTGCAATATCTGTTCCAGCTAATATATCTCTCAGATGGCTGTTTCATTTGAAAACACCCCACTGCTAATGTATGTCATCATTGCCAGGGAGTGCCTACTGCCATTACCCGATTCCTAATCGAATCAGACCAAGCCATGGTAAATCTGGTAGCACTCAAACACTTGATATCCTGCAGGGAAAGATTTGCTATTTTCATAGCAAGTAATTGGATTCATTGTTTTGGATTACAGACAACCATGTAACTAATTGTACCAGACCTTCCTCAAATTCCCAGTCGATTTCACAATAATATTACATAGTTAATATGGCTGTAATTATTCATATTTGCTCCTTCAGTATAGAGTGTAGGGGTCCCTCTATGTACAGCAGCAGAATGGGAATGGGACTTTGTTTAGCAACAGTGGGGTAGCTTTTATTTATTATTTTTTTTTGAGTTTAAAAGATATTTATTGAAACAAAGACGATACATGGATCAAATTGCTCTCACGCAGGAGAGTCAGCAGTAAGGCACATGGTAAGGAACAAAAAACAGTATGCAAAGGAACAATACAAAGGGGGACAACGGCACCCGCGAACAGAATCCACAAAGATAAAGGCCATGGATGCCGGGCACATGTGAACTGGGGGGGAGCGAGTGATGCACATGGGAGTCCCCTACTAAAAGAGAAGTCCAGGGGAGGGGGAGAGGGGTACGGTTTAGTGGTAAAGGGAGAATCCAATTTCCTTTGGGCAGCCCGGCTTCCAGACACCCCACATGGGCTCAGACTGTGCCAGGAGCTCAGAGCCCCCCAAACCCCTAACCCCCTAGGAATACCGTGTGCATCAAGCCTGACATAGGACAACTTAAAAGGAAGAATGTCAACCATACAAACTCAGTGACTGATAGCATAGCAATTAGTGCGATCCGACTCTGGACCCCCCAAAAAGGAAACAAAGGGAGGGGCCAGAGTGGGGTAGGCCCTACGGGCCACAAGACAGCAGTGCCTATGCAGGCCGATAGGTAGGAGCGAATAATCTTGCTCAGTCCAGGCTCTGATCTTGTGCCATATATCCATCACCTCCTGACGAAAGATTTCGAGGGGAGGGACGGAGTAAAGAGAAGGAGAAAGACAGGACAGAAACAGAGGGGACAGAAGAGGAAAAGGGGGAAGGGGAAGGAGTGGGACGGGGAGGTACCCATGTCAGGGGGAGCTCCTTGGGAAAGACGGGGATCTCGCTGTGACACTGGTTGTCAAAATTACGTCCCGTTCTAGGACTAGAGAACCCCCACGTAGCGAGCCCAGGGATCCCAGATTTTTTTGAATCTTTTAGATTTATCAATGATGAGACTAGAGGTCCTTTCTTGGAACATAATCCAGGAGATTTTTTGTTTAGCTGCTGGGTGCGAGACCCTTGGGGACTTCCAAGCCCGGACTATGGTCATCTTGGCACTAATGAGAATGTAATGGATCAAACATTGCTGGTATTTAGAGATTTTAGGGATTGGCTGGTTCAGGAGCGCTATAGCTGGGGTTTGGGGGGCCGCAACGTCAGTGACCTTGCGGATCAGGGAGAAGATCTTGTTCCAGTAGCTTCTGACCCAGGGACACTCCCACAGGATATGGAGAAGGGAGCCCATGTGACCACAGCCTCGAAAACAGAGAGGCGAGGTCTGAGGGTAGAATTTAGCCAGGCGGGTTGGGACCAGATACCACCTAGTGAGGACCTTAACGTCTGCCTCAATGAGGGAGACATTAAGGATCCCTGCGAAGGCTCTCGTGAAATAGGAGTGACAAGTGTCCATGTCCCACTCCAAGTCAAGGTCTCGTTCCCAGCTTTGCATATAACTTGTTTTCTCTGAGGGGGTAGACAGAGCTGTGTAGATCAGGGAGATTCCCCCCTTCATGTCCATGGCCGAAACACACCACTGTTCATAGGGAGTGACCTCGAGGCGATCTGAATTGGTGGGTAGGAGAGTGCGTAAGAAGTGAACTATCTGGTAAAAGCGGAACTGCTCCGTGGGGGGCATGGCAAGTTGGGAGATGCATTGCTTCAAAGTGACGGAGCCATTCATATTAAAAAAGTGACCAATCCTATAAAGGCCTTTGTCCAGCCACCATTGAAAAGCTTTAATATTTAAACCGGGGGGAAGGCGGGGTTATTAAAGATGTGGGCTAGGGGGTGCCAGCTGGAAGTAACATTATTCAGCTTATGCAGGGTGTCGCAAATCGCAAAGGAATGGGAGAGAGTAGGGGACATGATCGGGGGTCTGCTTTTTGAGGGGCGCCAAAGAAGAAAGTCAATGGTGAAGTTGGGGATTGCCTGTCTCTCCATCTCGATCCAATCTGGTTTGGGTCTTCTCGAGTAAACAGTCAAAATTTGGTTCAAGTGAGCAGCGTGATAGTACCAGGGGAGGTTGGGCAAGCCCAAGCCTCCTTTCCGTCTGGGTCGGAATAGAGTGTTCTTGGGGAGTCTATGGGTGGAGGACCCCCAAATAAATCGGTTAATGGACAATTGGAGTGATCGGATGTGAGATTGGGGCACAAGAATGGGGAGCGAGCGGAATAGGTAAAGAATCCTAGGGAGAAGGGTTATCTTGACCGCGTTCACCCTACCGATCCATGATAATTTGTGGAGGGACCAGTGATCTAAATCCGTCTTGAGCTTCTTAAACATAGGGGGGTAATTATGTTTGTAGAGTTGGTCGAATTTGGGAGTGAGGTGAACTCCCCGGTAGGGAATGGAGGAAGTGCTCCAGGAGAAGGGGAAATGTTCCGTGAGCAGGTCTACTGTGGCTTGGGGGGAGGAGATATTAAGGGCTAAGGATTTGGACATGTTAACCTGTAACCCTAAAGCTTGCCCGAATTGGAGAAGAAGTTGGAGGATATTGGGAGTAGATATAAGAGGGTTGGTAACGAAAAGGAGGACATCATCAGCGAATAACGCACACTTATGTACGGATTGGCCGCATTGAACTCCATGGATGCCTGGGTGGTTCCTGATGGCGATCGCAAGCGATTCTACGCCTATGGCAAAGAGAAGGGGAGATAGGGGACAACCCTGTCTGGTGCCTTTGGAGATCGGGAACGGGTCAGAGAGGTGTCCCTGAAGTCTGACTTGAGCTCTGGGCTGTGAGTATAAGGAACTCAGGAGGGTCCTGAAAGGAGAACCGAATCCCCAGTGCTCAAGGGTGCGAAATAAAAAGGGCCAAGTGATAGTGTCAAATGCTTTCTGTAAGTCAAGCGAGAGGAGGAAGCCCTCCTGTGGGGGGCTCCTGTCCCACCGAGCCTGGAGGACAGAGATAATGTCTACAGCTCTCCTTATCTGGTCTGGGCCCTGTCTCCCCGGGATAAAGCCTACCTGGTCTTTGTGGACATAGGAACTTATAAAGGAGCCCAATCTGTTAGAGAGAATTTTTGTCATTATTTTGAGGTCGTTGTTGATCAAGGAAATGGGTCTGTAGTTGCTCACTAGGCTCTGGTCCTTGCCAGGTTTAGGTATGACAGATATGTATGCGAGATTGGAAGCTGGGTCAACGGGTGAGTTCTGGCCTAGGGAGTTAAAGAATCGGGTCAGGAAGGGGGAGAGGATTTCCGAAAAGGATTTATAGTAACAATTGAAGAATCCGTCCGGGCCAGGGGCAGAGTTTTTTTTCAGGGACTTGATCACCTCACTGACCTCCTCCTCAGTGAAAGGGGCATCCATGATGGATCGGTGGGCAGCAGAAATTTTGGGGAGGGGGATGCTGTTAAAAAACGAGTCGTTACCTGGGTTAGGGCCCGAGTAGAGGTCGGAATAAAATTTGTGGAAGGCCTCTAGGATTTGTTTGGGATTTTGGGTCAGAGAGCCAGACAGGGATCTGATTTTTGGTAAAGCTCTTACTCTATATTTCGGGGAGAGTTTAGCCGCGAGATGGGGGCCGAATTTGTCAGAATTAAGGTAGAATCTACCGCTTACCCACCGCAGGTGCTGTTCCACGTTGGAGGTGAGAGCTGTATTAAGTGCAAGCCTAGCCGCGTCGAGGCGTGCGAGGGAAGGGAGGGAAGGGAGGGAAGGGTTAGCTTTGTGGGCTTGGCTGATGGAGCGAAATTCTTTCTCCAGTTTTATGATGTCTACTCGTTTCTCTCGCTTTAGGCGTGAAGAAAGTTGTATGATTTTACCCCTCATGACCGCCTTGTGGGCTTCCCAAAGAGTACCAGGAGAGGTATCATCAGTGTTATTGTGACGGAAATAATCCTTCAGTTCATGTTCAAGCATAGTGCGGTGAGCTGCATTGGATAGGAGAGAGTCCCCAAGGCGCCATTGAGGGGTGCTTGCTTTGTTCAACAGACCTGAAAGCGTAATAGAAACTAGAGAATGATCAGACCAGGGGACCTCGCATATGGTAGCCTGAGAGGCCAGTGATATGTCTGAAGAGTGTAGGAAGATATGGTCGATGCGGGCATACGTGTTGTGTGGAGCAGAAAAGTGTGTGTAGTCCCTAGTTGTGGGGTGAAGTTCCCTCCAGGCATCAATCATGCCCATCGAGTGGAGGAGTCGTGCGACAGTGAGGCTCTGTTTGGGCGGCCTTTTAAGGATGGTTTTGTGGAGGGATGATTTATCAGAAAGGAGGTCGAAGGCGACGTTTGAGTCGCCTCCTAGGACCACTTTACCTTCTATGTGAGGAGAGAGGGAAGTTAACATCGAGGAGAAGAAACAGGTCTGGCCCTTGTTAGGAGCATAGTATGAGATGAAGGTGAACAAAGTCCCATTCACATGGCCTTTGACAAGAAGGTATCTCCCCTCACTGTCTCTGATTATATTGGAAAGGGTGAACGGGATGTGTTTAGAAATGAGAATGGCCACTCCTCGCTTCTTATCCTCAGCGTTAGCAAGATAAAAGGTGGGGTAATTACGATGTAAGAAGGTAGGGTTAAAGCTTTTCGGGAAGTGGGTCTCTTGTAGTAGAATAATGTCAAGTTTTCTCGAGTGGTAGCTATGAAAGGCTTTGCGTCTCTTCATTGGGGAATTCAGGCCCTGCGTATTGTGTGTCCCTATCCGGAGGGATTGGAGCGTGGGGGGATCATCAGCCATGGACATGAGGGTGGAGGAGCAAAAAAAGGCATAAGGGTCTCACCTGATCCAGCAGAGAGGAGTTCATTGGAGACATCAGGCGGGATTGATCCCGGTGCCGCTTGGAAGACGGGTGGGGAGCTCCCCTTGGAGGTACCTGAAGGAAGAGGGAGAAGGGGGCAAAAAAAGGAGGGAAAACCAGAAAGGGGGGAGAGAGAGAAGGGTGAGAAGAGAGCAGGTCCAGGAAAGAAACTATCCTGGGCTGCATGTCAGCAGGGCTGGGCGGCCAGCACCTGCTCCGGTTCCCTAAGCAGAATAGGGAATGGTAAGAAGGCATCCCTACAGTGGGATGAAAGCCTGGTGGCGTCCAGAGGGAAAATAAGGAACCCTCGAGACTACAACAGGGGGAGCGGCAAAGAGTTCCGCTCCAGCCGCAAGGCATTACACATTTCAAAATAACGGTGGGACCACCAGGGGTCCGATTCACTTAGGTGAACCATCAAAACAATGGGGTTAAACAGACAGGCTCAAACAAACAACACATAATGATAAGATAGATAATGACACATAAAAAAAAAAAAAATAATTTATTGAAAACAAGAAAAAAAGAAGTAAAAAATGTTCAAAAAAGCAAGAAGTTCAAAAAAGCAAAAAAGTTCAAAAAAGCAAGACCTGTCTGGGTGTATAGGTGGATCATTCCTAGAGAAAAAGCCGGCCTAGGCAGAGGATTAGGGCCGTTCCCAGCAGGGAATGCAGGCCGAGGGAGTCATCTTGGGGGGATGGAGTCACGGTATCTCTTCGACTTTTGTTTCATCCACATCGGGGGAAGCGGGCTGGTCGGAGGGGGCCTCTTAGAGGAGCTGGAACGGGTTTCCATCTGGTCATGGTCGACATCCTGGGAGATGAGACCAAGCTGGAGAAGTAGGCGTTTGCCTTTTTGGAAGTTTGTGAAGTTGTAGGATTTCTCCTTATACTGGAATTGCAGGCGAAAGGGGAAGGCCCATCTGTATTTAATCAATTTCTGGGAGAGGACTTCCAGGAGCGGTTTGAGGGATCTCCTCTTCTGGATAGTAGCCGGAGAGAGGTCAGCAAAAATCTGGATTTTACTGCCGTTCAGAAGTATGTCCTCTCTATTACGCGATCTCTTCACGATTTCCTCTTTGACCCCATAAAAGTGGGGTTTGACAACAATATCCCTGGAGAGGCCATCTTGACGAGGGGCTTGAAGGGCTCTGTGCGCCCTATCCAGTTCCAGCCTGTGGTCAGGAATATCAGGGATAAGATCTTTAATCAGGGCTTTGACTGTGTCCTGCACATCTAAAGTGGATTCGGGGATGCCTCTGATACGGAAATTGTATCTTCTGCTTCTGTTTTCCAAATCTTCTAATTTGGAATGGGCAGTTTCAAGTTGATCCTGAAGCGATTGTATACACAAAGTGTTCTGGTTTGTGCGTGCATTAGAGTCATCAACCGCTTGTTCAATCGCATCTATCCTGGCCCCTAGGCTCTGTATATCTGCTTTAATGGATGTAGTAATCTGTGCAGCATTTTGAACAAGGCCTGCTGCCAGCATGTCAGAAAAGCTGTTAAGAAGCTGTGCCATGTCAGGGGAGTGAATAGTCTGCATGACAGGGGCCTGTGGGGAAGCTAGCATACTGCCCGGTGTATTGCTGAGGGGGGAATAAGGCATCCCGGTCTGCAGTCTGCCCAGGAGAGATTAAGTGGATGCCGGGGAAGAGAAGGGATGTTGGCCACTACTCACAAGAGGAAGAGGAGTCAGTGGAGGTTCTGCATCGATGGGGCCTGTAGTGGTGCTGCTGCATGGGTTCAACGCGGCCGCCATCTTGGAAGGCTCAGGGGGAACCAGGCCAAAGTTAAGATGCCGGTTAACGTCCCTCTTGGGAAGCCCCTGCGACATACGGGAGGTGTCTCTGCCGTGTCCGGAGTGCATGGATGGTCTCGCTGTGAAGATTCGCTAACGATCGCGCGGTCTGGATGCCTTAGACGGCCGGAGCGGAGGTCCCGGTTAGCGTGGCGATCCGGAAGTCCCGCGCATGCGCACTCCCTTTTATTTTTTCAAAATGTTAGCGTTGTTTCATTTAACATCAAAGTACTACATTTTGTGAGTAGGTTTAGGTTTACTGCTAATATACTAATATATAATTATGTGTCTGTGTCTGTAAATAAGATTCTTTTAATCATAAGGCAACATGGATTCACAAAATATCAAAGTTGTTAAATCAGTTTCTTCTTATGAGGAGATAAGCAAAAACTCAAAGAAGTGGCTGTGGATATAGAATACTTGGATTTTGCAAAAGCATTTGACACAGTTCCAAACACATGGGTAATGTGTAAGTTAAGGTTTACAGGCTTTGAATATTTTGTTTGTAAATGAGTAGAAAACTGGCTAAAAGTCCGTATTCAGAGAATAGTGAATAATGATTCATAGTCTGAATGGTCTAATGCCACGTACACACGGTCGAACTGTTTGACGTACTTAGTCCGTCATACAATCCGACGGACAATCCGGCGTACTTTCCACTGAACGGACTTGACCACACACGGATACCCAAACAGTCCGACGAAAGCTTGCGCGATGACGTACAGCACGTACGATGGGACTAGAAATAGGAAGTCCAAGACACAGCAAAGCACCCTTTGGGCTCCTTCTGCTGACTTTGCGTTAGTAGAAGTTTGGTTAGAGACGATTCGCGCTTTTCAGACTTCAGCTTAATTTGTCCGTTTTCTGCGGCGCAGTCTGGCTGTGAGGTTTGTATCTGTCTTTCGGTACGCGTGGATCAGTTGGTACCTGTTGTTAGGTGCTTCTGGTCCACTCGTTTCTGGGTTTCAGATCGTTCTTCATAGGTCTGGCTGTTCTTCAGTGCGTTCAGTTAAGCTTGTTTGTCCAGCCGACCGTTTCAAAGCCATGGAGAGTGGACGTACTCGTTCGCGAGTTCGTGCTATATGGGGGCTTGGTGTTGGGGTTAATACTTTGACCCGAGCCCAGTCTGTGAACAGGGCGAGGAGGAGTTCATGGACAAAGAATTGGTTGCGCCAGCGCGACCAATTCTCGCATATGCCTTTACTCCGTGAGATCCGTGAGAATAATCCTGATGATTTCAGGAATTATCTCAGGATGACGGACCCCGTTTTTCACCGTCTGCTGGCTTTGCTGACCCCTTATATCAGCAGGCAGGATACCTGCATGCGGCAAGCCATCACTCCGGAGCAGAGGCTCGTCGCCACGTTGCGCTACTTGGCGACAGGGAGAAGCCTTCAGGACCTCAAGTTCTCGACAGGCATCTCCCCCCAGGCTCTGGGGATCATTATTCCAGAGACCTGTTCTGCCATTATTCGGGTCCTGCAGAAGGAATATATGAAGGTAAGTTTGTTCTTTTAATATTGCATTATATGCATTGTATGTTTGTATTAATTTCATCATGACTTTTAATATCCATGACAGGAATATGCTGTGAATGTCCCCTTTGTATGAATACATGCAATTGTTTTTTTGATGTATTTTTGCAGAGGGGGTCTGTGATGGAGTGGGGGTCTGTGATGGTCTGTGATGGAGAGGGGGTCTGTGATGGAGTGGGGTCTGTGATGGAGAGGGGGTCCTGTGATGGAGTAGGGTCTGTGATGGAGAGGGGGTCCTGTGATGAAGTGGGGTCTGTGATGGAGTGGGGGTCTGTGATGGAGTGGGGGTCTGTGATGGAGAGGGGGTCTGTGATGGAGAGGGGGTCTGTGATGCAGAGGGGGTCTGTGATGGAGTGGGGGTCAGTGATGGATTGAGGGTCTGTGATGGAGAGGGGGTCTGTGATCGAGAGGGGGTCTGTGATGGAGAGGGGGTCCTGTGATGGAGTGGGGTCCTGTGATGAAGTGGGGTCTGTTATGGAGAGGGGGTCTGTGATAGAGTGGGGTCCTGTGATGGAATGGGGTCTGTGATGGAGTGGGTTCTGTGATGGAGTGGGTTTTGTGATGGAGTGGGGTCTGTGATGGAGAGGGGGTCTGTGAGGGAGTGGGGTCTGTGATGGAGAGGGGGTCCTGTGATGGATAGGGGTCTGTGATGGAGAGGGGGTCCTGGGATGAAGTGGGGTCTGTGATGGAGTCAGGGTCTGTGATGGAGTGAGGGTCTGTGATGGAGAGGGGGTCTGTGATGGAGAGGTGGTCTGTGATGGAGAGCGGGTCTGTGATGCAGAGGGGGTCTGTGATGGAGTGGGGATCTGTGATGGAGTGAGGGTCTGTGATGGAGAGGGGGTCTGTGATGGAGAGGGGGTCTGTGATGGAGAGGGGGTCCTGTGATGGAGAAGGGGTCCTGTGATGGAGTGGGGTCCTGTGATGGAGTGAGGTCTGTGATGGAGAGGGGGTCTGTGATGGAGTGGGGTCCTGTGATGGAGTGGGGTCTGTGATGGAGTGGGTTCTGTGATGGACTGGGGTCTGTGATGGAGAGGGGGTCTGTGAGGGAGTGGGGTCTGTGATGGAGTGGGGTCTGTGATGGAGAGGGGTCCTGTGATGGAGTGGGGTCTTTTAATGGAGTGGGGTCTTGTGATGGAGTGGGGTCTGTGATGGAGAAGGGGTCTGTAATGGAGAAAGGGTCTGTGATGGAGAGGGTCCTGTGATGGAGAGGGTCCTGTGATGGAGTGGGGTCTGTGATGGAGTGGGGTCTGTGATGGAGAAGGGTCCTGTGATGGACTGGGGCCTGTGATGCAGAGGGGGGTCTGTGATGGAGTGGGGGTCTGTGATGAAGTGAGGGTCTGTGATGGAGAGGGGGTCTGTGATGGAGAGGGGGTCTGTGATGGAGTGGGGTCTGTGATGGAGAGGGGGTTCTGTGATGGAGTGGGGTCCTGTGATGGAGAAGGGGTCTGTGATGGAGAAGGGGTCTGTGATGGAGAAGGGTCCTGTGATGGAGTGGGGTCTGTGATGCAGAGGGGGTCAGTGATGGAGTGGGGGTCTGTGATGGAGAGGGGTCCTGTGATGGAGAGGGGTCCTGTGATGGAGTGGGGTCCTGTGATGGAGTGGGGTCTGTGATGGAGAAGGGGTCTGTGATGGAGAAGAGGTCTGTGATGGAGAAGGGTCCTGTGATGGAGTGGGGTCCTGTGATGCAGAGGGGGTCTGTGATGGAGTGGGGGTCTGTGATGGAGTGAGGGTCTGTGATGGAGAGGGTGTCTGTGATGGAGAGGGGGTCTGTGATGCAGAGGGGGGTGTAATGGAGTGGGGGTCTGTGATGGAGTGAGGGTCTGTGATGGAGAGGGGGTCTGTGATGGAGAGGGGGTCTGTGATGGAGTAGGGTCTGTGATGGAGAGGGGGTCCTGTGATGGAGTAGGGTCTGTGATGGAGAGGGGGTCCTGTGATGAAGTGGGGTCTGTGATGGAGTGGGGGTCTGTGATGGAGTGGGGGTCTTTGATGGAGAGGGGGTCTGTGATGGAGAGGGGGTCTGTGATGCAGAGGGGGTCTGTGATGGAGTGGGGGTCAGTGATGGATTGAGGGTCTGTGATGGAGAGGGGGTCTGTGATCGAGAGGGGGTCTGTGATGGAGAGGGGGTCCTGTGATGGAGTGGGGTCCTGTGATGAAGTGGGGTCTGTGATGGAGAGGGGGTCTGTGATAGAGTGGGGTCCTGTGATGGAGTGGGGTCTGTGATGGAGTGGGTTCTGTGATGGAGTGGGTTTTGTGATGGAGTGGGTTTTGTGATGGAGTGGGGTCTGTGATGGAGAGGGGGTCCTGTGATGAAGTGGGGTCTGTGATAGAGTCAGGGTCTGTGATGGAGTGAGGGTCTGTGATGGAGAGGGGGTCTGTGATGGAGTGGGGTCTGTGATGGAGTCAGAGTCTGTGATGGAGTGAGGGTCTGTGATGGAGAGGGGGTCTGTGATGGAGTGGGGTCTGTGATGGAGAGGGGGTCTGTGAGGGAGTGGGGTCTGTGATGGAGTGGGGTCTGTGATGGAGAGGGGTCCTGTGATGGAGTGGGGTCTTTTAATGGAGTGGGGTCTTGTGATGGAGTGGGGTCTTGTGATGGAGAAGGGGTCTGTGATGGAGAAATGGTCTGTGATGGAGAGGGTCCTGTGATGGAGAGGGTCCTGTGATGGAGTGGGGTCTGTGATGGAGTGGGGTCTGTGATGGAGAAGGGTCCTGTGATGGACTGGGGCCTGTGATGCAGAGGGGGGGTCTGTGATGGAGTGGGGGTCTGTGATGGAGTGAGGGTCTGTGATGGAGAGGGGGTCTGTGATGGAGAGGGGGTCTGTGATGGAGTGGGGTCTGTGATGGAGAGGGGGTTCTGTGATGGAGTGGGGTCCTGTGATGGAGAAGGGGTCTGTGATGGAGAAGGGGTCTGTGATGGAGAAGGGGTCTGTGATGGAGAAGGGTCCTGTGATGGAGTGGGGTCTGTGATGCAGAGGGGGTCAGTGATGGAGTGGGGGTCTGTGATGGAGAGGGGTCCTGTGATGGAGAGGGGTCCTGTGATGGAGTGGGGTCCTGTGATGGAGTGGGGTCTGTGATGGAGAAGGGGTCTGTGATGGAGAAGAGGTCTGTGATGGTGAAGGGTCCTGTGATGGAGTGGGGTCCTGTGATGCAGAGGGGGTCTGTGATGGAGTGGGGGTCTGTGATGGAGTGAGGGTCTGTGATGGAGAGGGTGTCTGTGATGGAGAGGGGGTCTGTGATGCAGAGGGGGGTGTGATGGAGTGGGGGTCTGTGATGGAGTGAGGGTCTGTGATGGAGAGGGGGTCTGTGATGGAGAGGGGGTCTGTGATGGAGTGGGGTCTGTGATGGAGAGGGGGTCCTGTGATGGAGTAGGGTCTGTGATGGAGAGGGGGTCCTGTGATGAAGTGGGGTCTGTGATGGAGTGGAGGTCTGTGATGGAGTGGGGGTCTTTGATGGAGAGGGGGTCTGTGATGGAGAGGGGGTCTGTGATGGAGAGGGGGTCTGTGATGGAGAGGGGGTCCTGTGATGGAGAAGGGGTCCTGTGATGGAGTGGGGTCCCTTTATGGAGTGAGGTCTGTGATGGAGAGGGGGTCTGTGATGGAGTGGGGTCCTTTGATGGAGTGGGGTCTGTGATGGAGTGGGTTCTGTGATGGAGTGGGGTCTGTGATGGAGAGGGGGTCTGTGAGGGAGTGGGGTCTGTGATGGAGTGGGGTCTGTGATGGAGAGGGGTCCTGTGATGGAGTGGGGTCTTTTAATGGAGTGGGGTCTTGTGATGGAGTGGGGTCTGTGATGGAGAAGGGGTCTGTGATGGAGAAGGGGTCTGTGATGGAGAGGGTCCTGTGATGGATAGGGTCCTGTGATGGAGTGGGGTCTGTGATGGAGTGGGGTCTGTGATGGAGAAGGGTCCTGTGATGGACTGGGGTCTGTGATGCAAAGGGGATCGGTGATGTAGAGGGGGTCTGTGATGGAGAGGGGGTCTGTGATGGAGAGGGGGTCCTGTGATGCAGAGGGGGTCTGTGATGGAGTGGGGGTCTGTGATGGAGTGAGGGTCTGTGATGGAGAGGGGGTCTGTGATGGAGAGGGGGTCTGTGATGGAGTGGGGTCTGTGATGGAGAGGGGGTTCTGTGACGGAGTGGGGTCTGTGATGGAGAGGGGGTCCTGTGATGAAGTGGGGTCTGTGATGGAGTGCGGTCTGTGATGGAGTGCAGTCTGTGATGGAGTGGGGGTCTGTGATGGAGTGAGGGTCTGTGATGGAGAGGGGGTCTGTGATGGAGAGGGGGTCTGTGATGGAAAGGGGGTTCTGTGATGGAGAGGGGGTCCTGTGATGGAGTGGGGTCCTGTGATGGAGTGGGGTCCTGTGATGGAGTGGGGTCTGTGATGGAGAGGGGGTTTGTGATAGAGTGGGGTCCTGTGATGGAGTGGGATCCTGTGATGGAGTGGGTTCTGTGATGGAGTGGGGTCTGTGATGGAGAGGGGGTCTGTGAGGGAGTGGGGTCCTGTGATGGAGTGGGGTCTGTGATGGAGAGGGGTCCTATGATGGAGAGGGGTCCTGTGATGGAGTGGGGTCCTGTGATGGAGTGGGGACTGTGATGGAGAAGGGGTCTGTGATGGAGAAGGGGTCTGTGATGGAGAAGGGTCCTTTGATGGAGTGGGGTCTGTGATGGAGTGGGGTCTGAGATGGAGAAGGGTCCTGTGATGGAGAAGGGTCCTGTGATGCAGAGGGGGCCTGTGATGGAGTGAGGGTCTGTGATGGAGAGGGGTCTTGTGATCGAGAGGGGTCCTGTAATGGAGTGGGGTCTGTGATGGAGAGGGGGTCCTGTGATGGAGAGGGGGTCTGTGATGGAGAGGGGTCCTGTGATGGAGTGGGGTCCTGTGATGGAGTGGGGTCCTGTGATGGAGAAGTGGTGTGTGATGGAGAAGGGGTCTGTGATGGAGAAGGGTCTGTGATGGAGTGGGGTCTGTGATGGAGAAGGGTCCTGTGATGTACTGGGGTCTGTGATGCAGAGGAGGTCTGTGATGGAGTGGGGGTCTGTGATGGAGTGGGGGTCTGTGATGAAGTGAGGGTCTGTGATGGAGAGGGGTCCTGTGATGGAGAGGGGGTCTGTGATGGAGTGAGGGTCGGTGATGGAGTGAGGGTCTGTGATGGAGAGGGGGTCTGTGATGGAGAGGGGGTCCTGTGATGGAGAGGGGGTCCTGTGATGGAGTGGGGTCCTGTGATGGAGTGGGGTCCTGAGATGGAGTGGGGTCCTGTGATGGAGTGGGGTCCTGTGATGGAGTGGGGTCTGTGATGGAATGCGGTCCTGTGATGGAGTGGGGTCTGTGATGGAGAAGGGGTCTGTGATGGAGAAGGGTCCGGTGATGGAGAAGGGTCCTGTGATGCAGAGGGGGGTCTGTGATGGAGTGGGGGTCTGTGATGGAGAGGGGTCTTGTGATGGAGTGGGGTCTGTGATGGAGAGGGGGTCCTGTGATGGAGAGGGGGTCCTGTGATGAAGAGGGGGTCCTGTGATGGAGTGGGGTCTGTGATGGAGAGGGGGTCTGTAATGGAGAGGGGTCTGTGATGGAGAGGGGTCCTGTGATGGAGTGGGGTCCTGTGATGGAGAAGGGGTCTGTGATGGAGTGGGGGTCTGTGATGGAGAGGGGTCCTGTGATGGGGTGGGGTCCTGTGATGGAGTGGGGTCCTGTGATGGAGAAGGGGTCTGTGATGGAGAAGGGTCCTGTGATGGACTGGGGTCTGTGATGGAGAGGGGGTCTGTGATGGAGTGGGGGTCTGTGATGGAGTGAGGGTCTGTGATGGAGAGGGGTCCTGTGATGGAGAGGGGTCCTGTGATGGAGATGGGTCTGTGATGGAGAAGGGGTCTGTGATGGAGAAGGGGTCTGTGATGGAGAGGGGGTCTGTGATGGAGTGGGGTCTGTGATGGAGTGGGGTCTGTGATGGAGTGGGGTCCTTTGATGGAGTGGGGTCCTGTGATGGAGAGGGGTCCTGTGATGGAGTGGGGTCCTGTGATGGAGTGGGGTCCTGTAATGGAGTGGGGTCTGTGATGGCGAAGGGGTATGTGATAGAGAGGGGTCCTGTGATGGAGTGGGGTCCTGTGATGGAGTGAGGGTCTGTGATATAGTGGGGTCCTGTGATGGAGAGGGGTCTGTGATGGAGTGGGGTCCTGTGATGGAGTGGGGTCCTGTGTTGGTGTGGGGTCCTGTGATGGAGAGGGGTCCTGTGATGGAGTGGGGTCTGTGATGGCGAAGGGGTCCTGTGATGGAGAGGGGTCCTGTGATGGAGTGGGGTCCTGTGATGGAGTGGGGTCCTGTGATGGAGAGGGGTCCTGTGATGGAGAGGGGTCCTGTGATGGAGAAGGGGTCTGTGATGGAGAGGGGTCCTGTGATGTAGAGGGGTCCTGTGATGGAGTTGGGTCCTGTGATGGAGTGGGGTCCTTTGATGGAGTGGGGTCTGTGATGGAGAAGGGGTCTGTGATGGAGAAGGGTCTGTGATGGAGTGGGGTCTGTGATGGAGAAGGGTCCTGTGATGGACTGGGGTCTGTGATGGAGTGGGGTCCTGTGATGGAGTGGGGTCCTGAGAAGGAGTGGGGTCCTGTGATGGAGAGGGGTCCTGTGATGGAGAGGGGTCCTGTGATGGAGAAGGGGTCTGTGATGGAGAGGGGTCCTGTGATGGAGAGGGGTCCTGTGATGGAGTGGGGTCCTGTGATGGAGTGGGGTCCTTTGATGGAGTGGGGTCTGTGATGGAGAAGGGGCCTGTGATGGAGAAGGGTCTGTGATGGAGTGGGGTCTGTGATGGAGAAGGGTCCTGTGATGAGAGGGGTCCTGTGATGGAGAAGGGGTCTGTGGTGTTGAAGGGGTCTGTGAAGGAGAAGGGGTCTGTGATGGAGTGGGGTCTGTGATGGAGTGGGGTCCTGTGATGGAGTGGGGTCCTGTGATGGAGAGGGGTCCTGTGATGGAGTGGGGTCCTGTGATGGAGTGGGGTCTGTTATGGCGAAGGGGCCCTGTGATGGAGAGGGGTCCTGTGATGGAGAAGGGGTATGTGATAGAGGGGTCCTGTGATGGAGTGGGGTCCTGTGATGGAGTGAGGTCTGTGATGGAGAAGGGGTCTGTGATGGAGAAGGGGTCTGTGATGGAGAAGGGGTCTGTGGTGTTGAAGGGGTCTGTGAAGGAGAAGGGTCCTGTGATGGAGAAGGGGTATGTGATAGAGGGGTCCTGTGATGGAGTGGGGTCCTGTGATGGAGTGAGGTCTGTGATGGAGAAGGGGTCTGTGATGGAGAAGGGGTCTGTGATGGAGAAGGGGTCTGTGGTGTTGAAGGGGTCTGTGAAGGAGAAGGGTCCTGTGATGGAGAAGGGGTCTGTGATGGAGAGGGGTCCTGTGATGGAGAGGGGTCCTGTGATGGAGTGGGGTCCTGTGATGGAGTGGGGTCCTTTGATGGAGTGGGGTCTGTGATGGAGAAGGGGTCTGTGATGGAGAAGGGTCTGTGATGGAGAAGGGTCTGTGATGGAGTGGGGTCTGTGATGGAGAAGGGTCCTGTGATGGACTGGGGTCTGTGATGCAGAGGGGGTCTGTGATGGAGTGGGGATCTGTGATGGAGTGATTGTCTGTGATGGAGAGGGTGTCTGTGATGGATAGGGGGTCCTGTGATGGAGTGGGGTCTTTGATGGAGAGGGGGTCCTGTGATGAAGTGAGGTCTGTGATGGAGTGCGGTCTGTGATGGAGTGAGGGTCTGTGATGGAGTGAGGGTCTGTGATGGAGAGGGGGTCTGTGATGGAGAGGGGGTCTGTGATTCAGAGGGGGTCTGTGATGGAGTGGGGGTCTGTGATGGAGTGAGGGTCTGTGATGGAGAGGGGGTCTGTGATGGAGAGGGGGTCCTGTGATGGAGTGGGGTCCTGTGAAGGAGTGGGGTCTGTGATGGAGTGGGGTCCTGTGATGGAGTGGGGTCTGTGATGGAGTGGGTTCTGTGATGGAGTGGGGTTTTTGATGGAGAGGGGGTCTGAGAGGGAGTGGGGTCCTGTGATGGAGTGGGGTCTGTGATGGAGTGGGGTCTGTGATGGAGAGGGGGCCCTGTGATGGAGTGGGGTCCTGTGATGGAGTGGGGTCCTGTGATGGAGAAGGGGTCTGTGATGGAGAAGGGGTCTGTGATGGAGAAGGGGTCTGTGATGGAGAAGGGTCCTGTGATGGAGTGGGGTCTGTGATGCAGAGGGGGTCAGTGATGGAGTGGGGGTCTGTGATGGAGTGAGGGTCTGTGATGGAGAGGGGTCCTGTGATGGAGAGGGGTCCTGTGATGGAGTGGGGTCCTGTGATGGAGTGGGGTCTGTGATGGAGAAGGGGTCTGTGGTGGTGAAGGGGTCTGTGATGGAGAAGGGGTCTGTGATGGAGTGGGGTCTGTGAAGGAGTGGGGTCTGTGATGGAGTGGGGTCTGTGATGGAGTGGGGTCCTTTGATGGAGTGGGGTCCTGTGATGGAGAGGGGTCCTGTGATGAAGTGGGGTCCTGTAATGGAGTGGGGTCTGTGATGGCGAAGGGGCCCTGTGATGGAGAGGGGTCCTGTGATGGAGTGGGGTCTGTGATGTACTTGGGTCTGTGAGGGAGTGGGGTCCTGTAATGGAGAGGGGTCCTGTGATGGAGTGGGGTCCTGTGATGGAGAAGGGGTATGTGATAGAGAGGGGTCCTGTGATGGAGTGGGGTCCTGTGATGGAGTGAGGGTCTGTGATATAGTGGGGTCCTGTGATGGAGAGGGGTCTGTGATGGAATGGGGTCCTGTGATGGAGTGGGGTCCTGTGTTGGAGTGGGGTCCTGTGATGGAGAGGGGTCCTGTGATGGAGTGGGGTCTGTGATGGCGAAGGGGTCCTGTGATGGAGAGGGGTCCTGTGATGGAGTGGGGTCCTGTGATGGAGAGGGGTCCTGTGATGGAGAGGGGTCCTGTGATGGAGAGGGGTCCTGTGATGGAGAAGGGGTGTGTGATGGAGAGGGGTCCTGTGATGTAGAGGGGTCCTTTGATGGAGTTGGGTCCTGTGATGGAGTGGGGTCCTTTGATGGAGTGGGGTCTGTGATGGAGAAGGGTCTGTGATGGAGTGGGGTCTGTGATGGAGAAGGGTCCTGTGATGGACTGGGGTCTGTGATGCAGAGGGGGTCTGTGATGGAGTGGGGATCTGTGATGGAGTGATTGTCTGTGATGGAGAGGGTGTCTGTGATGGATAGGGGGTCCTGTGATGGAGAGGGGGTCCTGTGATGAAGTGAGGTCTGTGATGGAGTGCGGTCTGTGATGGAGTGAGGGTCTGTGATGGAGTGGGGGTCTGTGATGGAGAGGGGGTCTGTGATGGAGAGGGGGTCTGTGATTCAGAGGGGGTCTGTGATGGAGTGGGGGTCTGTGATGGAGTGAGGGTCTGTGATGGAGAGGGGGTCTGTGATGGAGAGGGGGTCCTGTGATGGAGTGGGGTCCTGTGAAGGAGTGGGGTCTGCGATGGAGTGGGGTCCTGTGATGGAGTGGGGTCTGTGATGGAGTGGGGTCTGTGATGGAGTGGGGTCTGTGATGTACTTGGGTCTGTGATGGAGTGGGGTCCTGTGATGGAGAGGGGTCCTGTGATGGAGTGGGGTCCTGTGATGGAGAAGGGGTATGTGATAGAGAGGAGTCCTGTGATGGAGTGGGGTCCTGTGATGGAGTGAGGGTCTGTGATATAGTGGGGTCCTGTGATGGAGAGGGGTCTGTGATGGAATGGGGTCCTGTGATGGAGTGGGGTCCTGTGATGTAGAGGGGTCCTGTGATGGAGTTGGGTCCTGTGATGGAGTGGGGTCCTTTGATGGAGTGGGGTCTGTGATGGAGAAGGGGTCTGTGATGGAGAAGGGTCTGTGATGGAGTGGGGTCTGTGATGGAGAAGGGTCCTGTGATGGACTGGGGTCTGTGATGCAGAGGGGGTCTGTGATGGAGTGGGGATCTGTGATGGAGTGATTGTCTGTGATGGAGAGGGTGTCTGTGATGGAGAGGGTGTCTGTGATGGATAGGGGGTCCTGTGATGGAGTGGGGTCTTTGATAGAGAGGGGGTCCTGTGATGAAGTGAGGTCTGTGATGGAGTGCGGTCTGTGATGGAGTGAGGGTCTGTGATGGAGTGAGGGTCTGTGATGGAGTGAGGGTCTGTGATGGAGAGGGGGTCTGTGATGGAGAGGGGGTCTGTGATTCAGAGGGGGTCTGTGATGGAGTGGGGGTCTGTGATGGAGTGAGGGTCTGTGATGGAGAGGGGGTCTGTGATGGAGAGGGGGTCCTGTGATGGAGTGGGGTCCTGTGAAGGAGTGGGGTCTGTGATGGAGTGGGGTCCTGTGATGGAGTGGGGTCTGTGATGGAGTGGGTTCTGTGATGGAGTGGGGTTTTTGATGGAGAGGGGGTCTGTGAGGGAGTGGGGTCCTGTGATGGAGTGGGGTCTGTGATGGAGTGGGGTCTGTGATGGAGAGGGGGTCCTGTGATGGAGTGGGGTCCTGTGATGGAGTGGGGTCCTGTGATGGAGAAGGGGTCTGTGATGGAGAAGGGGTCTGTGATGGAGAAGGGGTCTGTGATGGAGAAGGGTCCTGTGATGGAGTGGGGTCTGTGATGCAGAGGGGATTCAGTGATGGAGTGGGGGTCTGTGATGGACTGAGGGTCTGTGATGGACTGAGGGTCTGTGATGGAGAGGGGTCCTGTGATGGAGAGGGGTCCTGTGATGGAGTGGGGTCCTGTGATGGAGTGGGGTCTGTGATGGAGAAGGGGTCTGTGGTGGTGAAGGGGTCTGTGATGGAGAAGGGGTCTGTGATGGAGTGGGGTCCTGTGATGGAGAGGGGTCCTGTGATGGAGTGGGGTCCTGTAATGGAGTGGGGTCTGTGATGGCGAAGGGGCCCTGTGATGGAGAGGGGTCCTGTGATGGAGTGGGGTCTGTGATGTACTTGGGTCTGTGATGGAGTGGGGTCCTGTGATGGAGAGGGGTCCTGTGATGGAGTGGGGTCCTGTGATGGAGAAGGGGTATGTGATAGAGAGGGGTCCTGTGATGGAGTGGGGTCCTGTGATGGAGTGAGGGTCTGTGATATAGTGGGGTCCTGTGATGGAGAGGGGTCTGTGATGGAATGGGGTCCTGTGATGGAGTGGGGTCCTGTGTTGGAGTGGGGTCCTGTGATGGAGAGGGGTCCTGTGATGGAGTGGGGTCTGTGATGGCGAAGGGGTCCTGTGATGGAGAGGGGTCCTGTGATGGAGTGGGGTCCTGTGATGGAGTGGGGTCCTGTGATGGAGAGGGGTCCTGTGATGGAGAGGGGTCCTGTGATGGAGAAGGGGTCTGTGATGGAGAGCGGTCCTGTGATGTAGAGGGGTCCTGTGATGGAGTTGGGTCCTGTGATGGAGTGGGGTCCTTTGATGGAGTGGGGTCTGTGATGGAGAAGGGGTCTGTGATGGAGAAGGGTCTGTGATGGAGTGGGGTCTGTGATGGAGAAGGGTCCTGTGATGGACTGGGGTCTGTGAAGGAGTGGGGTCCTGTGATGGAGTGGGGTCCTGTGATGGAGAGGGGTCCTGTGATGGAGTGGGGTCCTGTGATGGAGAGGGGTCCTGTGATGGAGTGGGGTCCTTTTATTCAGAGGGGGTTTGTGATGGAGTGGGGGTCTGTGATGGAGTGAGGGTCTGTGATGGAGAGGGTGTCTGTGATGGAGTGGGGGTCTGTGATGCAGAGGGGGTCTGTGATGGAGTGGGGGTCTGTGATGGAGTGAGGGTCTGCGATGGAGAGGGGGTCTGTGATGGAGAGGGGGTCTGTGATGGAGTGGGGTCTGTGATGGAGAGGGGTCTTGTGATGTAGAGGGGTCCTGTGATGGAGTTGGGTCCTGTGATGGAGTGGGGTCCTTTGATGGAGTGGGGTCTGTGATGGAGAAGGGGTCTGTGATGGAGAAGGGTCTGTGATGGAGTGGGGTCTGTGATGGAGAAGGGTCCTGTGATGGAGAAGGGTCCTGTGATGCAGAGGGGGGGGTCTGTGATGGAGTGGGGGTCTGTGAAGGAGAGGGGTCTTGTGATGGAGTGGGGTCTGTGATGGAGAGGGGGTCCTGTGATGGAGAGGGGGTCCTGTGATGGAGAGGGGGTCCTGTGATGGAGTGGGGTCTGTGATGGAGAGGGGGTCTGTGATGGAGAGGGGTCTGTGATGGAGAGGGGTCCTGTGATGGAGTGGGGTCCTGTGATGGAGAAGGGGTCTGTGATGGAGAGGGGTCCTGTGATGGAGTGGGGTCCTGTGATGGAATGGGATCCTGTGATGGAGAAGGGGTCTGTGATGGAGAAGGGGTCTGTGATGGAGAAGGGTCTGTGATGGAGTGGGGTCTGTGATGGAGAAGGGTCCTGTGATGGACTGGGGTTTGTGATGGAGAGGGGGTCTGTGATGGAGAGGGGGTCTGTGATGGAGTGCGGGTCTGTGATGGAGTGAGGGTCTGTGCTGGAGAGGGGTACTGTGATGGAGAGGGGTCCTGTGATGGAGATGGGTCGGTGATGGAGAAGGGGTCTGTGATGGAGAAGGGGTCTGTGATGGAGTGGGGTCTGTGATGGAGAGGGGGTCTGTGATGGAGAAGAGGTCTGTGATGGAGAAGGGTCCTGTGATGGAGTGGTGTCCTGTGATGCAGAAGGGGTCTGTGATGGAGTGGGGTCCTGTGATGGAGAAGGGGTCTGTGATGGAGAGGGGTCCTGTGATGGAGTGGGGTCCTGTGATGGAATGGGATCCTGTGATGGAGAAGGGGTCTGTGATGGAGAAGGGGTCTGTGATGGAGAAGGGTCTGTGATGGAGTGGGGTCTGTGATGGAGAAGGGTCCTGTGATGGACTGGGGTTTGTGATGGAGAGGGGGTCTGTGATGGAGAGGGGGTCTGTGATGGAGTGCGGGTCTGTGATGGAGTGAGGGTCTGTGCTGGAGAGGGGTACTGTGATGGAGAGGGGTCCTGTGATGGAGATGGGTCGGTGATGGAGAAGGGGTCTGTGATGGAGAAGGGGTCTGTGATGGAGTGGGGTCTGTGATGGAGAGGGGGTCTGTGATGGAGAAGAGGTCTGTGATGGAGAAGGGTCCTGTGATGGAGTGGTGTCCTGTGATGCAGAAGGGGTCTGTGATGGAGTGGGGATCTGTGATGGAGTGGGGGTCTGTGATGGAGAGGGGGTCTGTGATGGAGTGGGGGTCTGTGATGGAGTGGGGGTCTGTGATGGAGTGAGGGTCTGTGGTGGAGAGGGTGTCTGTGATGGAGAGGGGGTCCTGTGATGGAGTGGGGTATTTGATGGAGAGGGGGTCCTGTGATGAAGTGAGGTCTGTGATGGAGTGCGGTCTGTCATGGAGTGGGGGTCTGTGATGGAGTGAGGGTCTGTGATGGAGAAGGGGTCTGTGATGGGGAGGGGGTCTGTGATGCAGAGGGGGTCTGTGATGGAGTGGGGGTCTGTGATGGAGTGAGGGTCTGTGATGGAGAGGGGGTCTGTGATGGAAAGGGGGTCTGTGATGGAGAGGGGGTCTGTGATGCAAAGGGGGTCTGTGATGGAGAGGGGGTCTGTGATGGAGAGGGGGTCCTGTGATGGAGAGGGGTCCTGTGAAGGAGTGCGGTCTGTGATGGAGTGGGGGTCTGTGATGGAGTGGGGGTCTGTGATGGAGAGGGGGTCTGTGATGGAGAGGGGGTCTGTGATGCAGAGGGGGTCTGTGATGGAGTGGGGGTCTGTGATGGAGTGAGGGTCTGTGATGGAGAGGGGGTCTGTGATGGAAAGGGGGTCTGTGATGGAGAGGGGGTCTGTGATGGAGTGGGGTCCTGTGAAGGAGTGGGGTCTGTGATGGAGTGGGGTCCTGTGATGGAGTGGGGTCTGTGATGGAGTGGGTTCTGTGATGGAGTGGGGTTTTTGATGGAGAGGGGGTCTGTGAGGGAGTGGGGTCCTGTGATGGAGTGGAGTCTGTGATGGAGTGGGGTCTGTGATGGAGAGGGGGTCCTGTGATGAAGTGGGGTCCTGTGATGGAGTGGGGTCCTGTGATGAAGTGGGGACCTGTGATGGAGAAGGGGTCTGTGATGGAGAAGGGGTCTGTGATGGAGAAGGATCCTATGATGGAGAAGGGTCCTGTGATGGAGTGGGGTCTGTGATGCAGAGGGGGTCAGTGATGGAGTGGGGGTCTGTGATGGAGTGAGGGTCTGTGATGGAGAGGGGTCCTGTGATGAGAGGGGTCCTGTGATGGAGAAGGGGTCTGTGGTGGTGAAGGGGTCTGTGAAGGAGAAGGGGTCTGTGATGGAGTGGGGTCTGTGATGGAGTGGGGTCCTGTGATGGAGTGGGGTCCTGTGATGGAGAGGGGTGCTGTGATGGAGTGGGGTCCTGTGATGGAGTGGGGTCTGTGATGGCGAAGGGGCCCTGTGATGGAGAGGGGTCCTGTGATGGAGTGGGGTCTGTGGTGTACTTGGGTCTGTGATGGAGTGGGGTCCTGTGATGGAGAGGGGTCCTGTGATGGAGTGGGGTCCTGTGATGGAGAAGGGGTATGTGATAGAGGGGTCCTGTGATGGAGTGAGGTCTGTGATGGAGAAGGGGTCTGTGATGGAGAAGGGGTCTGTGATGGAGAAGGGTCTGTGATGGAGTGGGGTCTGAGATGGAGAAGGGTCCTGTGATATACTGGGGTCTGTGATGCAGAGGGGATCTGTGATGGAGTGGGGGTCTGTGATGGAGTGGGGGTCTGTGATGGAGTGGGAGTCTGTGATGGAGTGAGGGTCTGTGATATAGTGGGGTCCTGTGATGGAGAGGGGTCTGTGATGGAGTGGGGTCTATGATGGAGTGGGGTCCTGTGATGGAGTGGGGTCCTGTGATGGAGTGGGGTCCTGTGATGGAGAGGGGTCGTGTGATGGAGTGGGGTCTGTGATGGCGAAGGGGTCCTGTGATGGAGAGGGGTCCTGTGATGGAGTTGGGTCCTGTGATGGAGTGGGGTCCTGTGATGGAGAGGGGCCCTGTGATGGAGAGGGGTCCTGTGATGGAGAAGGGGTCTGTGATGGAGAGGGGTCCTGTGATGGAGAGGGGTCCTGTGATGGAGTGGGGTCCTGTGATGGAGTGGGGTCCTTTGATGGAGTGGGGTCTGTGATGGAGAAGGGGTCTGTGATGGAGAAGGGTCTGTGATGGAGTGGGGTCTGTGATGGAGAAGGGTCCTGTGATGGACTGGGGTCTGTGATGCAGAGGGGGTCTGTGATGGAGTGGGGGTCTGTGATGGAGTGAGGGTCTGTGATGGAGAGGGGGTCTGTGATGGAGAGGGGGTCCTGTGATGGAGTGGGGTCCTGTGAAGGAGTGGGGTCTGTGATGGAGTGGGGTCCTGTGATGGAGTGGGGTCATTGATGGAGTGGGTTCTGTGATGGAGTGGGGTTTTTGATGGAGAGGGGGTCTGTGAGGGAGTGGGGTCCTGTGATGGAGTGGGGTCTGTGATGGAGTGGGGTCTGTGATGGAGAGGGGGTCCTGTGATGGAGTGGGGTCCTGTGATGGAGAAGGGGTCTGTGATGAAGAAGGGGTCTGTGATGGAGAAGGGGTCTGTGATGGAGAAGGGTCCTGTGATGGAGTGGGGTCTGTGATGCAGAGGGGGTCAGTGATGGAGTGGGGGTCTGTGATGGAGTGAGGGTCTGTGATGGAGAGGGGTCCTGTGATGGAGAGGGGTCCTGTGATGGAGTGGGGTCCTGTGATGGAGTGGGGTCTGTGATGGAGTGGGGTCTGTGATGGAGTGGGGTCTGTGATGGAGTGGGGTCTGTGATGGAGTGGGGTCCTTTGATGGAATGGGGTCTGTGATGGCGAAGGGGCCCTGTGATGGAGAGGGGTCCTGTGATGGAATGGGTCTGTGATGTACTTGGGTCTGTGATGGAGTGGGGTCCTGTGATGGAGAGGGGTCCTGTGATGGAGTGGGGTCCTGTGATGGAGAAGGGGTATGTGATAGAGAGGGGTCCTGTGATGGAGTGGGGTCCTGTGATGGAGTGAGGGTCTGTGATATAGTGGGGTCCTGTGATGGAGAGGGGTCTGTGATGGAGTGAGGTCCTGTGACGGAGTGGGGTCCTGTGTTGGAGTGGGGTCCTGTGATGGAGAGGGGTCCTGTGATGGAGTGGGGTCTGTGATGGCGAAGGGGACCTGTGATGGAGAGGGGTCCTGTGATGGAGTGGGGTCCTGTGATGGAGAGGGGTCCTGTGATGGAGAGGGGTCCTGTGATGGAGAAGGGGTCTGTGATGGAGAGGGGTCCTGTGATGTAGAGGGGTCCTGTGATGGAGTTGGGTCCTGTGATGGAGTGGGGTCCTTTGATGGAGTGGGGTCTGTGATGGAGAAGGGTTCTGTGATGGAGAAGGGTCTGTGATGGAGTGGGGTCTGTGATGGAGAAGGGTCCTGTGATGGACTGGGGTCTGTGATGGACTGGGGTCTGTGATGGAGTGGGGTCCTGTGATGGAGTGGGGTCCTGTGATGGAGTGGGGTCCTTTGATGGAGTGGGGTCTGTGATGGAGAAGGGGTCTGTGATGGAGAGGGGTCCTGTAATGGAGAGGGGTCCTGTGATGGAGTGGGGTCCTGTGATGGAGTGGGGTCCTTTGATGGAGTGGGGTCTGTGATCGAGAAGGGGTCTGTGATGGAGAAGGGTCTGTGATGGAGTGGGGTCTGTGATGGAGAAGGGTCCTGTGATGGACTGGGGTCTGTGATGGAGTGGGGGTCTGTGATGGAGTGGGGGTCTGTGATGGAGTGGGGTCTGTGATGGAGTGGGGTCTGTGATGGAGTGGGGTCCTTTGATGGAGTGGGGTCCTGTGATGGAGAGGGGTCCTGTGATGGAGTGGGGTCCTGTAATGGAGTGGGGTCTGTGATGGCGAAGGGGTATGTGATAGAGAGGGGTCCTGTGATGGAGTGGGGTCCTGTGATGGAGTGAGGGTCTGTGATATAGTGGGGTCCTGTGATGGAGAGGGGTCTGTGATGGAGTGGGGTCCTGTGATGGAGTGGGGTCCTGTGTTGGTGTGGGGTCCTGTGATGGAGAGGGGTCCTGTGATGGAGTGGGGTCTGTGATGGCGAAGGGGTCCTGTGATGGAGAGGGGTCCTGTGATGGCGTGGGGTCCTGTGATGGAGTGGGGTCCTGTGATGGAGAGGGGTCCTGTGATGGAGAGGGGTCCTGTGATGGAGAAGGGGTCTGTGATGGAGAGGGGTCCTGTGATGTAGAGGGGTCCTGTGATGGAGTTGGGTCCTGTGATGGAGTGGGGTCCTTTGATGGAGTGGGGTCTGTGATGGAGAAGGGGTCTGTGATGGAGAAGGGTCTGTGATGGAGTGGGGTCTGTGATGGAGAAGGGTCCTGTGATGGACTGGGGTCTGTGATGGAGTGGGGTCCTGTGATGGAGTGGGGTCCTGTGAAGGAGTGGGGTCCTGTGATGGAGAGGGGTCCTGTGATGGAGAGGGGTCCTGTGATGGAGAAGGGGTCTGTGATGGAGAGGGGTCCTGTGATGGAGAGGGGTCCTGTGATGGAGTGGGGTCCTGTGATGGAGTGGGGTCCTTTGATGGAGTGGGGTCTGTGATGGAGAAGGGGCCTGTGATGGAGAAGGGTCTGTGATGGAGTGGGGTCTGTGATGGAGAAGGGTCCTGTGATGAGAGGGGTCCTGTGATGGAGAAGGGGTCTGTGGTGTTGAAGGGGTCTGTGAAGGAGAAGGGGTCTGTGATGGAGTGGGGTCTGTGATGGAGTGGGGTCCTGTGATGGAGTGGGGTCCTGTGATGGAGAGGGGTCCTGTGATGGAGTGGGGTCCTGTGATGGAGTGGGGTCTGTTATGGCGAAGGGGCCCTGTGATGGAGAGGGGTCCTGTGATGGAGAAGGGGTATGTGATAGAGGGGTCCTGTGATGGAGTGGGGTCCTGTGATGGAGTGAGGTCTGTGATGGAGAAGGGGTCTGTGATGGAGAAGGGGTCTGTGATGGAGAAGGGGTCTGTGGTGTTGAAGGGGTCTGTGAAGGAGAAGGGTCCTGTGATGGAGAAGGGGTCTGTGATGGAGAGGGGTCCTGTGATGGAGAGGGGTCCTGTGATGGAGTGGGGTCCTGTGATGGAGTGGGGTCCTTTGATGGAGTGGGGTCTGTGATGGAGAAGGGGTCTGTGATGGAGAAGGGTCTGTGATGGAGAAGGGTCTGTGATGGAGTGGGGTCTGTGATGGAGAAGGGTCCTGTGATGGACTGGGGTCTGTGATGCAGAGGGGGTCTGTGATGGAGTGGGGATCTGTGATGGAGTGATTGTCTGTGATGGAGAGGGTGTCTGTGATGGATAGGGGGTCCTGTGATGGAGTGGGGTCTTTGATGGAGAGGGGGTCCTGTGATGAAGTGAGGTCTGTGATGGAGTGCGGTCTGTGATGGAGTGAGGGTCTGTGATGGAGTGAGGGTCTGTGATGGAGAGGGGGTCTGTGATGGAGAGGGGGTCTGTGATTCAGAGGGGGTCTGTGATGGAGTGGGGGTCTGTGATGGAGTGAGGGTCTGTGATGGAGAGGGGGTCTGTGATGGAGAGGGGGTCCTGTGATGGAGTGGGGTCCTGTGAAGGAGTGGGGTCTGTGATGGAGTGGGGTCCTGTGATGGAGTGAGGGTCTGTGCTGGAGAGGGGTACTGTGATGGAGAGGGGTCCTGTGATGGAGATGGGTCGGTGATGGAGAAGGGGTCTGTGATGGAGAAGGGGTCTGTGATGGAGTGGGGTCTGTGATGGAGAGGGGGTCTGTGATGGAGAAGAGGTCTGTGATGGAGAAGGGTCCTGTGATGGAGTGGTGTCCTGTGATGCAGAAGGGGTCTGTGATGGAGTGGGGTCCTGTGATGGAGAAGGGGTCTGTGATGGAGAGGGGTCCTGTGATGGAGTGGGGTCCTGTGATGGAATGGGATCCTGTGATGGAGAAGGGGTCTGTGATGGAGAAGGGGTCTGTGATGGAGAAGGGTCTGTGATGGAGTGGGGTCTGTGATGGAGAAGGGTCCTGTGATGGACTGGGGTTTGTGATGGAGAGGGGGTCTGTGATGGAGAGGGGGTCTGTGATGGAGTGCGGGTCTGTGATGGAGTGAGGGTCTGTGCTGGAGAGGGGTACTGTGATGGAGAGGGGTCCTGTGATGGAGATGGGTCGGTGATGGAGAAGGGGTCTGTGATGGAGAAGGGGTCTGTGATGGAGTGGGGTCTGTGATGGAGAGGGGGTCTGTGATGGAGAAGAGGTCTGTGATGGAGAAGGGTCCTGTGATGGAGTGGTGTCCTGTGATGCAGAAGGGGTCTGTGATGGAGTGGGGATCTGTGATGGAGTGGGGGTCTGTGATGGAGAGGGGGTCTGTGATGGAGTGGGGGTCTGTGATGGAGTGGGGGTCTGTGATGGAGTGAGGGTCTGTGGTGGAGAGGGTGTCTGTGATGGAGAGGGGGTCCTGTGATGGAGTGGGGTATTTGATGGAGAGGGGGTCCTGTGATGAAGTGAGGTCTGTGATGGAGTGCGGTCTGTCATGGAGTGGGGGTCTGTGATGGAGTGAGGGTCTGTGATGGAGAAGGGGTCTGTGATGGGGAGGGGGTCTGTGATGCAGAGGGGGTCTGTGATGGAGTGGGGGTCTGTGATGGAGTGAGGGTCTGTGATGGAGAGGGGGTCTGTGATGGAAAGGGGGTCTGTGATGGAGAGGGGGTCTGTGATGCAAAGGGGGTCTGTGATGGAGAGGGGGTCTGTGATGGAGAGGGGGTCCTGTGATGGAGAGGGGTCCTGTGAAGGAGTGCGGTCTGTGATGGAGTGGGGGTCTGTGATGGAGTGGGGGTCTGTGATGGAGAGGGGGTCTGTGATGGAGAGGGGGTCTGTGATGCAGAGGGGGTCTGTGATGGAGTGGGGGTCTGTGATGGAGTGAGGGTCTGTGATGGAGAGGGGGTCTGTGATGGAAAGGGGGTCTGTGATGGAGAGGGGGTCTGTGATGGAGTGGGGTCCTGTGAAGGAGTGGGGTCTGTGATGGAGTGGGGTCCTGTGATGGAGTGGGGTCTGTGATGGAGTGGGTTCTGTGATGGAGTGGGGTTTTTGATGGAGAGGGGGTCTGTGAGGGAGTGGGGTCCTGTGATGGAGTGGAGTCTGTGATGGAGTGGGGTCTGTGATGGAGAGGGGGTCCTGTGATGAAGTGGGGTCCTGTGATGGAGTGGGGTCCTGTGATGAAGTGGGGACCTGTGATGGAGAAGGGGTCTGTGATGGAGAAGGGGTCTGTGATGGAGAAGGATCCTATGATGGAGAAGGGTCCTGTGATGGAGTGGGGTCTGTGATGCAGAGGGGGTCAGTGATGGAGTGGGGGTCTGTGATGGAGTGAGGGTCTGTGATGGAGAGGGGTCCTGTGATGAGAGGGGTCCTGTGATGGAGAAGGGGTCTGTGGTGGTGAAGGGGTCTGTGAAGGAGAAGGGGTCTGTGATGGAGTGGGGTCTGTGATGGAGTGGGGTCCTGTGATGGAGTGGGGTCCTGTGATGGAGAGGGGTGCTGTGATGGAGTGGGGTCCTGTGATGGAGTGGGGTCTGTGATGGCGAAGGGGCCCTGTGATGGAGAGGGGTCCTGTGATGGAGTGGGGTCTGTGGTGTACTTGGGTCTGTGATGGAGTGGGGTCCTGTGATGGAGAGGGGTCCTGTGATGGAGTGGGGTCCTGTGATGGAGAAGGGGTATGTGATAGAGGGGTCCTGTGATGGAGTGAGGTCTGTGATGGAGAAGGGGTCTGTGATGGAGAAGGGGTCTGTGATGGAGAAGGGTCTGTGATGGAGTGGGGTCTGAGATGGAGAAGGGTCCTGTGATATACTGGGGTCTGTGATGCAGAGGGGATCTGTGATGGAGTGGGGGTCTGTGATGGAGTGGGGGTCTGTGATGGAGTGGGAGTCTGTGATGGAGTGAGGGTCTGTGATATAGTGGGGTCCTGTGATGGAGAGGGGTCTGTGATGGAGTGGGGTCTATGATGGAGTGGGGTCCTGTGATGGAGTGGGGTCCTGTGATGGAGTGGGGTCCTGTGATGGAGAGGGGTCGTGTGATGGAGTGGGGTCTGTGATGGCGAAGGGGTCCTGTGATGGAGAGGGGTCCTGTGATGGAGTTGGGTCCTGTGATGGAGTGGGGTCCTGTGATGGAGAGGGGCCCTGTGATGGAGAGGGGTCCTGTGATGGAGAAGGGGTCTGTGATGGAGAGGGGTCCTGTGATGGAGAGGGGTCCTGTGATGGAGTGGGGTCCTGTGATGGAGTGGGGTCCTTTGATGGAGTGGGGTCTGTGATGGAGAAGGGGTCTGTGATGGAGAAGGGTCTGTGATGGAGTGGGGTCTGTGATGGAGAAGGGTCCTGTGATGGACTGGGGTCTGTGATGCAGAGGGGGTCTGTGATGGAGTGGGGGTCTGTGATGGAGTGAGGGTCTGTGATGGAGAGGGGGTCTGTGATGGAGAGGGGGTCCTGTGATGGAGTGGGGTCCTGTGAAGGAGTGGGGTCTGTGATGGAGTGGGGTCCTGTGATGGAGTGGGGTCATTGATGGAGTGGGTTCTGTGATGGAGTGGGGTTTTTGATGGAGAGGGGGTCTGTGAGGGAGTGGGGTCCTGTGATGGAGTGGGGTCTGTGATGGAGTGGGGTCTGTGATGGAGAGGGGGTCCTGTGATGGAGTGGGGTCCTGTGATGGAGAAGGGGTCTGTGATGAAGAAGGGGTCTGTGATGGAGAAGGGGTCTGTGATGGAGAAGGGTCCTGTGATGGAGTGGGGTCTGTGATGCAGAGGGGGTCAGTGATGGAGTGGGGGTCTGTGATGGAGTGAGGGTCTGTGATGGAGAGGGGTCCTGTGATGGAGAGGGGTCCTGTGATGGAGTGGGGTCCTGTGATGGAGTGGGGTCTGTGATGGAGTGGGGTCTGTGATGGAGTGGGGTCTGTGATGGAGTGGGGTCTGTGATGGAGTGGGGTCCTTTGATGGAATGGGGTCTGTGATGGCGAAGGGGCCCTGTGATGGAGAGGGGTCCTGTGATGGAATGGGTCTGTGATGTACTTGGGTCTGTGATGGAGTGGGGTCCTGTGATGGAGAGGGGTCCTGTGATGGAGTGGGGTCCTGTGATGGAGAAGGGGTATGTGATAGAGAGGGGTCCTGTGATGGAGTGGGGTCCTGTGATGGAGTGAGGGTCTGTGATATAGTGGGGTCCTGTGATGGAGAGGGGTCTGTGATGGAGTGAGGTCCTGTGACGGAGTGGGGTCCTGTGTTGGAGTGGGGTCCTGTGATGGAGAGGGGTCCTGTGATGGAGTGGGGTCTGTGATGGCGAAGGGGACCTGTGATGGAGAGGGGTCCTGTGATGGAGTGGGGTCCTGTGATGGAGAGGGGTCCTGTGATGGAGAGGGGTCCTGTGATGGAGAAGGGGTCTGTGATGGAGAGGGGTCCTGTGATGTAGAGGGGTCCTGTGATGGAGTTGGGTCCTGTGATGGAGTGGGGTCCTTTGATGGAGTGGGGTCTGTGATGGAGAAGGGTTCTGTGATGGAGAAGGGTCTGTGATGGAGTGGGGTCTGTGATGGAGAAGGGTCCTGTGATGGACTGGGGTCTGTGATGGACTGGGGTCTGTGATGGAGTGGGGTCCTGTGATGGAGTGGGGTCCTGTGATGGAGTGGGGTCCTTTGATGGAGTGGGGTCTGTGATGGAGAAGGGGTCTGTGATGGAGAGGGGTCCTGTAATGGAGAGGGGTCCTGTGATGGAGTGGGGTCCTGTGATGGAGTGGGGTCCTTTGATGGAGTGGGGTCTGTGATCGAGAAGGGGTCTGTGATGGAGAAGGGTCTGTGATGGAGTGGGGTCTGTGATGGAGAAGGGTCCTGTGATGGACTGGGGTCTGTGATGGAGTGGGGGTCTGTGATGGAGTGGGGGTCTGTGATGGAGTGGGGTCTGTGATGGAGTGGGGTCTGTGATGGAGTGGGGTCCTTTGATGGAGTGGGGTCCTGTGATGGAGAGGGGTCCTGTGATGGAGTGGGGTCCTGTAATGGAGTGGGGTCTGTGATGGCGAAGGGGTATGTGATAGAGAGGGGTCCTGTGATGGAGTGGGGTCCTGTGATGGAGTGAGGGTCTGTGATATAGTGGGGTCCTGTGATGGAGAGGGGTCTGTGATGGAGTGGGGTCCTGTGATGGAGTGGGGTCCTGTGTTGGTGTGGGGTCCTGTGATGGAGAGGGGTCCTGTGATGGAGTGGGGTCTGTGATGGCGAAGGGGTCCTGTGATGGAGAGGGGTCCTGTGATGGCGTGGGGTCCTGTGATGGAGTGGGGTCCTGTGATGGAGAGGGGTCCTGTGATGGAGAGGGGTCCTGTGATGGAGAAGGGGTCTGTGATGGAGAGGGGTCCTGTGATGTAGAGGGGTCCTGTGATGGAGTTGGGTCCTGTGATGGAGTGGGGTCCTTTGATGGAGTGGGGTCTGTGATGGAGAAGGGGTCTGTGATGGAGAAGGGTCTGTGATGGAGTGGGGTCTGTGATGGAGAAGGGTCCTGTGATGGACTGGGGTCTGTGATGGAGTGGGGTCCTGTGATGGAGTGGGGTCCTGTGAAGGAGTGGGGTCCTGTGATGGAGAGGGGTCCTGTGATGGAGAGGGGTCCTGTGATGGAGAAGGGGTCTGTGATGGAGAGGGGTCCTGTGATGGAGAGGGGTCCTGTGATGGAGTGGGGTCCTGTGATGGAGTGGGGTCCTTTGATGGAGTGGGGTCTGTGATGGAGAAGGGGCCTGTGATGGAGAAGGGTCTGTGATGGAGTGGGGTCTGTGATGGAGAAGGGTCCTGTGATGAGAGGGGTCCTGTGATGGAGAAGGGGTCTGTGGTGTTGAAGGGGTCTGTGAAGGAGAAGGGGTCTGTGATGGAGTGGGGTCTGTGATGGAGTGGGGTCCTGTGATGGAGTGGGGTCCTGTGATGGAGAGGGGTCCTGTGATGGAGTGGGGTCCTGTGATGGAGTGGGGTCTGTTATGGCGAAGGGGCCCTGTGATGGAGAGGGGTCCTGTGATGGAGAAGGGGTATGTGATAGAGGGGTCCTGTGATGGAGTGGGGTCCTGTGATGGAGTGAGGTCTGTGATGGAGAAGGGGTCTGTGATGGAGAAGGGGTCTGTGATGGAGAAGGGGTCTGTGGTGTTGAAGGGGTCTGTGAAGGAGAAGGGTCCTGTGATGGAGAAGGGGTCTGTGATGGAGAGGGGTCCTGTGATGGAGAGGGGTCCTGTGATGGAGTGGGGTCCTGTGATGGAGTGGGGTCCTTTGATGGAGTGGGGTCTGTGATGGAGAAGGGGTCTGTGATGGAGAAGGGTCTGTGATGGAGAAGGGTCTGTGATGGAGTGGGGTCTGTGATGGAGAAGGGTCCTGTGATGGACTGGGGTCTGTGATGCAGAGGGGGTCTGTGATGGAGTGGGGATCTGTGATGGAGTGATTGTCTGTGATGGAGAGGGTGTCTGTGATGGATAGGGGGTCCTGTGATGGAGTGGGGTCTTTGATGGAGAGGGGGTCCTGTGATGAAGTGAGGTCTGTGATGGAGTGCGGTCTGTGATGGAGTGAGGGTCTGTGATGGAGTGAGGGTCTGTGATGGAGAGGGGGTCTGTGATGGAGAGGGGGTCTGTGATTCAGAGGGGGTCTGTGATGGAGTGGGGGTCTGTGATGGAGTGAGGGTCTGTGATGGAGAGGGGGTCTGTGATGGAGAGGGGGTCCTGTGATGGAGTGGGGTCCTGTGAAGGAGTGGGGTCTGTGATGGAGTGGGGTCCTGTGATGGAGTGGGGTCTGTGATGGAGTGGGTTCTGTGATGGAGTGGGGTTTTTGATGGAGAGGGGGTCTGAGAGGGAGTGGGGTCCTGTGATGGAGTGGGGTCTGTGATGGAGTGGGGTCTGTGATGGAGAGGGGGCCCTGTGATGGAGTGGGGTCCTGTGATGGAGTGGGGTCCTGTGATGGAGAAGGGGTCTGTGATGGAGAAGGGGTCTGTGATGGAGAAGGGGTCTGTGATGGAGAAGGGTCCTGTGATGGAGTGGGGTCTGTGATGCAGAGGGGGTCAGTGATGGAGTGGGGGTCTGTGATGGAGTGAGGGTCTGTGATGGAGAGGGGTCCTGTGATGGAGAGGGGTCCTGTGATGGAGTGGGGTCCTGTGATGGAGTGGGGTCTGTGATGGAGAAGGGGTCTGTGGTGGTGAAGGGGTCTGTGATGGAGAAGGGGTCTGTGATGGAGTGGGGTCTGTGAAGGAGTGGGGTCTGTGATGGAGTGGGGTCTGTGATGGAGTGGGGTCCTTTGATGGAGTGGGGTCCTGTGATGGAGAGGGGTCCTGTGATGAAGTGGGGTCCTGTAATGGAGTGGGGTCTGTGATGGCGAAGGGGCCCTGTGATGGAGAGGGGTCCTGTGATGGAGTGGGGTCTGTGATGTACTTGGGTCTGTGAGGGAGTGGGGTCCTGTAATGGAGAGGGGTCCTGTGATGGAGTGGGGTCCTGTGATGGAGAAGGGGTATGTGATAGAGAGGGGTCCTGTGATGGAGTGGGGTCCTGTGATGGAGTGAGGGTCTGTGATATAGTGGGGTCCTGTGATGGAGAGGGGTCTGTGATGGAATGGGGTCCTGTGATGGAGTGGGGTCCTGTGTTGGAGTGGTGTCCTGTGATGGAGAGGGGTCCTGTGATGGAGTGGGGTCTGTGATGGCGAAGGGGTCCTGTGATGGAGAGGGGTCCTGTGATGGAGTGGGGTCCTGTGATGGAGAGGGGTCCTGTGATGGAGAGGGGTCCTGTGATGGAGAGGGGTCCTGTGATGGAGAAGGGGTCTGTGATGGAGAGGGGTCCTGTGATGTAGAGGGGTCCTTTGATGGAGTTGGGTCCTGTGATGGAGTGGGGTCCTTTGATGGAGTGGGGTCTGTGATGGAGAAGGGTCTGTGATGGAGTGGGGTCTGTGATGGAGAAGGGTCCTGTGATGGACTGGGGTCTGTGATGCAGAGGGGGTCTGTGATGGAGTGGGGATCTGTGATGGAGTGATTGTCTGTGATGGAGAGGGTGTCTGTGATGGATAGGGGGTCCTGTGATGGAGAGGGGGTCCTGTGATGAAGTGAGGTCTGTGATGGAGTGCGGTCTGTGATGGAGTGAGGGTCTGTGATGGAGTGGGGGTCTGTGATGGAGAGGGGGTCTGTGATGGAGAGGGGGTCTGTGATTCAGAGGGGGTCTGTGATGGAGTGGGGGTCTGTGATGGAGTGAGGGTCTGTGATGGATAGGGGGTCTGTGATGGAGAGGGGGTCCTGTGATGGAGTGGGGTCCTGTGAAGGAGTGGGGTCTGCGATGGAGTGGGGTCCTGTGATGGAGTGGGGTCTGTGATGGAGTGGGGTCTGTGATGGAGTGGGGTCTGTGATGTACTTGGGTCTGTGATGGAGTGGGGTCCTGTGATGGAGAGGGGTCCTGTGATGGAGTGGGGTCCTGTGATGGAGAAGGGGTATGTGATAGAGAGGAGTCCTGTGATGGAGTGAGGGTCTGTGATATAGTGGGGTCCTGTGATGGAGAGGGGTCTGTGATGGAATGGGGTCCTGTGATGGAGTGGGGTCCTGTGATGTAGAGGGGTCCTGTGATGGAGTTGGGTCCTGTGATGGAGTGGGGTCCTTTGATGGAGTGGGGTCTGTGATGGAGAAGGGGTCTGTGATGGAGAAGGGTCTGTGATGGAGTGGGGTCTGTGATGGAGAAGGGTCCTGTGATGGACTGGGGTCTGTGATGCAGAGGGGGTCTGTGATGGAGTGGGGATCTGTGATGGAGTGATTGTCTGTGATGGAGAGGGTGTCTGTGATGGAGAGGGTGTCTGTGATGGATAGGGGGTCCTGTGATGGAGTGGGGTCTTTGATAGAGAGGGGGTCCTGTGATGAAGTGAGGTCTGTGATGGAGTGCGGTCTGTGATGGAGTGCGGGTCTGTGATGGAGTGAGGGTCTGTGATGGAGTGAGGGTCTGTGATGGAGAGGGGGTCTGTGATGGAGAGGGGGTCTGTGATTCAGAGGGGGTCTGTGATGGAGTGGGGGTCTGTGATGGAGTGAGGGTCTGTGATGGAGAGGGGGTCTGTGATGGAGAGGGGGTCCTGTGATGGAGTGGGGTCCTGTGAAGGAGTGGGGTCTGTGATGGAGTGGGGTCCTGTGATGGAGTGGGGTCTGTGATGGAGTGGGTTCTGTGATGGAGTGGGGTTTTTGATGGAGAGGGGGTCTGTGAGGGAGTGGGGTCCTGTGATGGAGTGGGGTCTGTGATGGAGTGGGGTCTGTGATGGAGAGGGGGTCCTGTGATGGAGTGGGGTCCTGTGATGGAGTGGGGTCCTGTGATGGAGAAGGGGTCTGTGATGGAGAAGGGGTCTGTGATGGAGAAGGGGTCTGTGATGGAGAAGGGTCCTGTGATGGAGTGGGGTCTGTGATGCAGAGGGGATTCAGTGATGGAGTGGGGGTCTTTGATGGACTGAGGGTCTGTGATGGACTGAGGGTCTGTGATGGAGAGGGGTCCTGTGATGGAGAGGGGTCCTGTGATGGAGTGGGGTCCTGTGATGGAGTGGGGTCTGTGATGGAGAAGGGGTCTGTGGTGGTGAAGGGGTCTGTGATGGAGAAGGGGTCTGTGATGGAGTGGGGTCCTGTGATGGAGAGGGGTCCTGTGATGGAGTGGGGTCCTGTAATGGAGTGGGGTCTGTGATGGCGAAGGGGCCCTGTGATGGAGAGGGGTCCTGTGATGGAGTGGGGTCTGTGATGTACTTGGGTCTGTGATGGAGTGGGGTCCTGTGATGGAGAGGGGTCCTGTGATGGAGTGGGGTCCTGTGATGGAGAAGGGGTATGTGATAGAGAGGGGTCCTGTGATGGAGTGGGGTCCTGTGATGGAGTGAGGGTCTGTGATATAGTGGGGTCCTGTGATGGAGAGGGGTCTGTGATGGAATGGGGTCCTGTGATGGAGTGGGGTCCTGTGTTGGAGTGGGGTCCTGTGATGGAGAGGGGTCCTGTGATGGAGTGGGGTCTGTGATGGCGAAGGGGTCCTGTGATGGAGAGGGGTCCTGTGATGGAGTGGGGTCCTGTGATGGAGTGGGGTCCTGTGATGGAGAGGGGTCCTGTGATGGAGAGGGGTCCTGTGATGGAGAAGGGGTCTGTGATGGAGAGGGGTCCTGTGATGTAGAGGGGTCCTGTGATGGAGTTGGGTCCTGTGATGGAGTGGGGTCCTTTGATGGAGTGGGGTCTGTGATGGAGAAGGGGTCTGTGATGGAGAAGGGTCTGTGATGGAGTGGGGTCTGTGATGGAGAAGGGTCCTGTGATGGACTGGGGTCTGTGAAGGAGTGGGGTCCTGTGATGGAGTGGGGTCCTGTGATGGAGAGGGGTCCTGTGATGGAGTGGGGTCCTGTGATGGAGAGGGGTCCTGTGATGGAGTGGGGTCCTTTTATTCAGAGGGGGTTTGTGATGGAGTGGGGGTCTGTGATGGAGTGAGGGTCTGTGATGGAGAGGGTGTCTGTGATGGAGTGGGGGTCTGTGATGCAGAGGGGGTCTGTGATGGAGTGGGGGTCTGTGATGGAGTGAGGGTCTGCGATGGAGAGGGGGTCTGTGATGGAGAGGGGGTCTGTGATGGAGTGGGGTCTGTGATGGAGAGGGGTCTTGTGATGTAGAGGGGTCCTGTGATGGAGTTGGGTCCTGTGATGGAGTGGGGTCCTTTGATGGAGTGGGGTCTGTGATGGAGAAGGGGTCTGTGATGGAGAAGGGTCTGTGATGGAGTGGGGTCTGTGATGGAGAAGGGTCCTGTGATGGAGAAGGGTCCTGTGATGCAGAGGGGGGGGTCTGTGATGGAGTGGGGGTCTGTGAAGGAGAGGGGTCTTGTGATGGAGTGGGGTCTGTGATGGAGAGGGGGTCCTGTGATGGAGAGGGGGTCCTGTGATGGAGAGGGGGTCCAGTGATGGAGTGGGGTCTGTGATGGAGAGGGGGTCTGTGATGGAGAGGGGTCTGTGATGGAGAGGGGTCCTGTGATGGAGTGGGGTCCTGTGATGGAGAAGGGGTCTGTGATGGAGAGGGGTCCTGTGATGGAGTGGGGTCCTGTGATGGAATGGGATCCTGTGATGGAGAAGGGGTCTGTGATGGAGAAGGGGTCTGTGATGGAGAAGGGTCTGTGATGGAGTGGGGTCTGTGATGGAGAAGGGTCCTGTGATGGACTGGGGTTTGTGATGGAGAGGGGGTCTGTGATGGAGAGGGGGTCTGTGATGGAGTGCGGGTCTGTGATGGAGTGAGGGTCTGTGCTGGAGAGGGGTACTGTGATGGAGAGGGGTCCTGTGATGGAGATGGGTCGGTGATGGAGAAGGGGTCTGTGATGGAGAAGGGGTCTGTGATGGAGTGGGGTCTGTGATGGAGAGGGGGTCTGTGATGGAGAAGAGGTCTGTGATGGAGAAGGGTCCTGTGATGGAGTGGTGTCCTGTGATGCAGAAGGGGTCTGTGATGGAGTGGGGATCTGTGATGGAGTGGGGGTCTGTGATGGAGAGGGGGTCTGTGATGGAGTGGGGGTCTGTGATGGAGTGGGGGTCTGTGATGGAGTGAGGGTCTGTGGTGGAGAGGGTGTCTGTGATGGAGAGGGGGTCCTGTGATGGAGTGGGGTATTTGATGGAGAGGGGGTCCTGTGATGAAGTGAGGTCTGTGATGGAGTGCGGTCTGTCATGGAGTGGGGGTCTGTGATGGAGTGAGGGTCTGTGATGGAGAAGGGGTCTGTGATGGGGAGGGGGTCTGTGATGCAGAGGGGGTCTGTGATGGAGTGGGAGTCTGTGATGGAGTGAGGGTCTGTGATGGAGAGGGGGTCTGTGATGGAAAGGGGGTCTGTGATGGAGAGGGGGTCTGTGATGCAAAGGGGGTCTGTGATGGAGAGGGGGTCTGTGATGGAGAGGGGGTCCTGTGATGGAGAGGGGTCCTGTGAAGGAGTGCGGTCTGTGATGGAGTGGGGGTCTGTGATGGAGTGGGGGTCTGTGATGGAGAGGGGGTCTGTGATGGAGAGGGGGTCTGTGATGCAGAGGGGGTCTGTGATGGAGTGGGGGTCTGTGATGGAGTGAGGGTCTGTGATGGAGAGGGGGTCTGTGATGGAAAGGGGGTCTGTGATGGAGAGGGGGTCTGTGATGGAGTGGGGTCCTGTGAAGGAGTGGGGTCTGTGATGGAGTGGGGTCCTGTGATGGAGTGGGGTCTGTGATGGAGTGGGTTCTGTGATGGAGTGGGGTTTTTGATGGAGAGGGGGTCTGTGAGGGAGTGGGGTCCTGTGATGGAGTGGAGTCTGTGATGGAGTGGGGTCTGTGATGGAGAGGGGGTCCTGTGATGAAGTGGGGTCCTGTGATGGAGTGGGGTCCTGTGATGAAGTGGGGACCTGTGATGGAGAAGGGGTCTGTGATGGAGAAGGGGTCTGTGATGGAGAAGGATCCTATGATGGAGAAGGGTCCTGTGATGGAGTGGGGTCTGTGATGCAGAGGGGGTCAGTGATGGAGTGGGGGTCTGTGATGGAGTGAGGGTCTGTGATGGAGAGGGGTCCTGTGATGAGAGGGGTCCTGTGATGGAGAAGGGGTCTGTGGTGGTGAAGGGGTCTGTGAAGGAGAAGGGGTCTGTGATGGAGTGGGGTCTGTGATGGAGTGGGGTCCTGTGATGGAGTGGGGTCCTGTGATGGAGAGGGGTGCTGTGATGGAGTGGGGTCCTGTGATGGAGTGGGGTCTGTGATGGCGAAGGGGCCCTGTGATGGAGAGGGGTCCTGTGATGGAGTGGGGTCTGTGGTGTACTTGGGTCTGTGATGGAGTGGGGTCCTGTGATGGAGAGGGGTCCTGTGATGGAGTGGGGTCCTGTGATGGAGAAGGGGTATGTGATAGAGGGGTCCTGTGATGGAGTGAGGTCTGTGATGGAGAAGGGGTCTGTGATGGAGAAGGGGTCTGTGATGGAGAAGGGGTCTGTGATGGAGAAGGGTCTGTGATGGAGTGGGGTCTGAGATGGAGAAGGGTCCTGTGATATACTGGGGTCTGTGATGCAGAGGGGATCTGTGATGGAGTGGGGGTCTGTGATGGAGTGGGGGTCTGTGATGGAGTGGGAGTCTGTGATGGAGTGAGGGTCTGTGATATAGTGGGGTCCTGTGATGGAGAGGGGTCTGTGATGGAGTGGGGTCTATGATGGAGTGGGGTCCTGTGATGGAGTGGGGTCCTGTGATGGAGTGGGGTCCTGTGATGGAGAGGGGTCGTGTGATGGAGTGGGGTCTGTGATGGCGAAGGGGTCCTGTGATGGAGAGGGGTCCTGTGATGGAGTTGGGTCCTGTGATGGAGTGGGGTCCTGTGATGGAGAGGGGCCCTGTGATGGAGAGGGGTCCTGTGATGGAGAAGGGGTCTGTGATGGAGAGGGGTCCTGTGATGGAGAGGGGTCCTGTGATGGAGTGGGGTCCTGTGATGGAGTGGGGTCCTTTGATGGAGTGGGGTCTGTGATGGAGAAGGGGTCTGTGATGGAGAAGGGTCTGTGATGGAGTGGGGTCTGTGATGGAGAAGGGTCCTGTGATGGACTGGGGTCTGTGATGCAGAGGGGGTCTGTGATGGAGTGGGGGTCTGTGATGGAGTGAGGGTCTGTGATGGAGAGGGGGTCTGTGATGGAGAGGGGGTCCTGTGATGGAGTGGGGTCCTGTGAAGGAGTGGGGTCTGTGATGGAGTGGGGTCCTGTGATGGAGTGGGGTCTGTGATGGAGTGGGTTCTGTGATGGAGTGGGGTTTTTGATGGAGAGGGGGTCTGTGAGGGAGTGGGGTCCTGTGATGGAGTGGGGTCTGTGATGGAGTGGGGTCTGTGATGGAGAGGGGGTCCTGTGATGGAGTGGGGTCCTGTGATGGAGAAGGGGTCTGTGATGAAGAAGGGGTCTGTGATGGAGAAGGGGTCTGTGATGGAGAAGGGTCCTGTGATGGAGTGGGGTCTGTGATGCAGAGGGGGTCAGTGATGGAGTGGGGGTCTGTGATGGAGTGAGAGTCTGTGATGGAGAGGGGTCCTGTGAAGGAGAGGGGTCCTGTGATGGAGTGGGGTCCTGTGATGGAGTGGGGTCTGTGATGGAGTGGGGTCTGTGATGGAGTGGGGTCTGTGATGGAGTGGGGTCTGTGATGGAGTGGGGTCCTTTGATGGAATGGGGTCTGTGATGGCGAAGGGGCCCTGTGATGGAGAGGGGTCCTGTGATGGAATGGGTCTGTGATGTACTTGGGTCTGTGATGGAGTGGGGTCCTGTGATGGAGAAGGGTCCTGTGATGGAGTGGGGTCCTGTGATGGAGAAGGGGTATGTGATAGAGAGGGGTCCTGTGATGGAGTGGGGTCCTGTGATGGAGTGAGGGTCTGTGATATAGTGGGGTCCTGTGATGGAGAGGGGTCTGTGATGGAGTGAGGTCCTGTGACGGAGTGGGGTCCTGTGTTGGAGTGGGGTCCTGTGATGGAGAGGGGTCCTGTGATGGAGTGGGGTCTGTGATGGCGAAGGGGACCTGTGATGGAGAGGGGTCCTGTGATGGAGTGGGGTCCTGTGATGGAGAGGGGTCCTGTGATGGAGAGGGGTCCTGTGATGGAGAAGGGGTCTGTGATGGAGAGGGGTCCTGTGATGTAGAGGGGTCCTGTGATGGAGTTGGGTCCTGTGATGGAGTGGGGTCCTTTGATGGAGTGGGGTCTGTGATGGAGAAGGGTTCTGTGATGGAGAAGGGTCTGTGATGGAGTGGGGTCTGTGATGGAGAAGGGTCCTGTGATGGACTGGGGTCTGTGATGGACTGGGGTCTGTGATGGAGTGGGGTCCTGTGATGGAGTGGGGTCCTGTGATGGAGTGGGGTCCTGTGATGGAGTGGGGTCCTTTGATGGAGTGGGGTCTGTGATGGAGAAGGGGTCTGTGATGGAGAGGGGTCCTGTAATGGAGAGGGGTCCTGTGATGGAGTGGGGTCCTGTGATGGAGTGGGGTCCTTTGATGGAGTGGGGTCTGTGATCGAGAAGGGGTCTGTGATGGAGAAGGGTCTGTGATGGAGTGGGGTCTGTGATGGAGAAGGGTCCTGTGATGGACTGGGGTCTGTGATGCAGAGGGGGTCTGTGATGGAGTGGGGGTCTGTGATGGAGTGGGGGTCTGTGATGGAGTGAGGGTCTGTGATGGAGTGAGGGTCCTTTGATGGAGTGGGGTCTGTGATGGAGAAGGGGTCTGTGATGGAGAAGGGGTCTGTGATGGAGTGGGGTCTGTGATGGAGAGGGGGTCTGTGATGGAGAAGAGGTCTGTGATGGAGAAGGGTCCTGTGATGGAGTGGGTTCCTTTTATTCAGAGGGGGTTTGTGATGGAGTGGGGGTCTGTGATGGAGTGAGGGTCTGTGATAGAGAGTGTGTCTTTGATGGAGAGGGGGTCTGTGATGCAGAGGGGGTCTGTGATGGAGTGGGGGTCTGTGATGGAGTGAGGGTCTGCGATGGAGAGGGGGTCTGTGATGGAGAGGGGGTCTGTGATGGAGTGGGGTCTGTGATGGAGAGGGGTCCTGTGATGTAGAGGGGTCCTGTGATGGAGTTGGGTCCTGTGATGGAGTGGGGTCCTTTGATGGAGTGGGGTCTGTGATGGAGAAGGGGTCTGTGATGGAGAAGGGTCTGTAATGGAGTGGGGTCTGTGATGGAGAAGGGTCCTGTGATGGACTGGGGTCTGTGATGGACTGGGGTCTGTGATGGAGTGGGGTCCTGTGATGGAGAGGGGTCCTGTGATGGAGTGGGGTCCTGTGATGGAGAGGGGTCCTGTGATGGAGAGGGGTCCTGTGATGGAGAAGGGGTCTGTGATGGAGAGGGGTCCTGTGATGGAGAGGGGTCCTGTGATGGAGTGGGTCCTGTGATGGAGTGGGGTTCTTTTGATGGAGTGGGGTCTGTGATGGAGAAGGGGTCTGTGATGGAGAAGGGTCTGTGATGGAGTGGGGTCTGAGATGCAGAAGGGTCCTGTGATGGACTGGGGTCTGTGATGCAGAGGGGTTCTGTGATGGAGTGGGGGTCTGTGATGGAGTGGGGGTCTGTGATGGAGTGAGGGTCTGTGATATAGGGGGGTCCTGTGATGGAGTGGGGTCTGTGATGGAGTGGGGTCCTGTGATGGAGTGGGGTCCTGTGATGGAGTGGGGTCCTGTGATGGAGAGGGGTCCTGTGATGGAGTGGGGTCTGTGATGGCGAAGGGGTCCTGTGATGGAGAAGGGGTCTGTGATGGAGTGGGGTCTGTGATGGAGAGGGATCCTGTGATGGAGAAGGGGTCTGTGATGGAGAGGGGTCCTGTGATGGAGAGGGATCCTGTGATGGAGTGGGGTCCTGTGATGGAGTGGGTTCCTTTGATGGAGTGGGGTCTGTGATGGAGAAGGGGTCTGTGATGGAGAAGGGTCTGTGATGGAGTGGGGTCTGTGATGGAGAAGGGTCCTGTGATGGACTGGGGTCTGTGATGCAGAGGGGGTCTGTGATGGAGTGGGGGTCTGTGATGGAGTGAGGGTCTGTGATGGAGAGGGTGTCTGTGATGGATAGGGGTCCTGTGATGGAGTGGGGTCTTTGATGGAGAGGGGGTCCTGTGATGAAGTGAGGTCTGTGATGGAGTGCGGTCTGTGATGGAGTGAGGGTCTGTGATGGAGTGAGGGTCTGTGATGGAGAGGGGGTCTGTGATGGAGAGGGGGTCTGTGATGCAGAGGGGGTCTGTGATGGAGTGGGGGTCTGTGATGGAGTGAGGGTCTGTGATGGAGAGGGGGTCTGTGATGGAGAGGGGGTCCTGTGATGGAGTGGGGTCCTGTGAAGGAGTGGGGTCTGTGATGGAGTGGGGTCCTGTGATGGAGTGGGGTCTGTGATGGAGTGGGTTCTGTGATGGAGTGGGGTTTTTGATGGAGAGGGGGTCTGTGAGGGAGTGGGGTCCTGTGATGGAGTGGCGTCCTGTGATGCAGAGGGGGTCTGTGATGGAGTGAGGGTCTGTGATGAGAGGGGGTCTGTGATGGAGAGGGGGTCTGTGATGGAGAGGGGGGTCTGTGAAGGAGAGGGGTCCTGTTATGGAGTGGGGTCTGTGATGGAGAGGGGGTCCTGTGATGAAGTGGGGTCTGTGATGGAGTGCGGTCTGTGATGGAGTGGGGTCTGTGATGGAGTGGGGTCCTGTGATGGAGTGGGGTCCTGTGATGGAGAGGGGTCCTGTGATGGAGTGGGGTCTGTGATGGCGAAGGGGTCCTGTGATGGAGAGGGGTCCTGTGATAGAGTGGGGTCCTGTGATGGAGTGGGGTGCTGTGATGGAGAGGGGTCCTGTGATGGAGAGGGATCCTGTGATGGAGAAGGGGTCTGTGATGGAGAGGGGTCCTGTGATGGAGAGGGATCCTGTGATGGAGTGGGGTCCTGTGATGGAGTGGGGTCTGTGATGGAGTGCGGTCTGTGATGGAGTGGGGGTCTGTGATGGAGTGAGGGTCTGTGATGGAGTGAGGGTCTGTGATGGACTGGGTTATGTGATGGAGAGGGGGTCTGTGATGGAGGGGGGTCCTGTGATGGAGTGGGGTCCTGTGATGGAGTGGGGTCCTGTGATGGAGTGGGGTCTGTGATGGAGAGGGGGTCTGTGATGGAGAAGGGGTCTGTGATGGAGAGGGGTCCTGTGATGGAGTGGGGTCTGTGATGGAGAAGGGTCCTGTGATGGACTGGGGTCTGTGATGCAGAGGGGGTCTGTGATGGAGTGGGGGTCTGTGATGGAGTGGGGGTCTGTGATGGAGTGAGGGTCTGTGATGGAGAGGGGTCCTGTGATGGAGAGGGGTCCTGTGATGGAGTGGGGTCTGTGATGGAGAGGGGTCTGTGATGGAGAAGGAGTCTGTGATGGAGTGGGGTCTGTGATGGCGAAGGGGTCTGTGATAGAGTGGGGTCTGTGATGGAGAGGGGGTCTGTGATGGAAAAGAGGTCTGTGATGGAGAAGGGTCCTGTGATGGAGTGGTGTCCTGTGATGCAGAGGGGGTCTGTGATGGAGTGGGGGTCTGTGATGGAGTGAGGGTCTGTGATGGAGAGGGGGTCTGTGATGGAGAGGGGGTCTGTGATGCAGAGAGGGTCTGTGATGCAGAGAGGGTCTGTGATGGAGTGAGGGTCTGTGGTGGAGAGGGGGTCTGCGATGGAAAGGGGGTCTGTGATGGAGTGGGGTCTGTGATGGAGAGGGGGTTCTGTGATGGAGTGGGGTCTGTGATGGAGAGGGGGTCCTGTGATGAAGTGGGGTCTGTGATGGAGTTTGGTCTGTGATGGAGAGTGGGTCTGTGATGGAGTGAGGGTCTGTGATGGAGTGAGGGTCTGTGATGGAGAGGGGGTCTGTGATGGAGAGGGGGTCTGTGATGCAGAGGGGGTCTGTGATGGAGTGGGGGTCTGTGATGGAGTGAGGGTATGTGATGGAGAGGGGTTCTGTGATGGAGAGGGGGTCCTGTGATGGAGTGGGGTCCTGTGATGGAGTGGGGGTCCTGTGATGGAGAGGGGGTCTGTGATGGAGTGGGGTCCTGTGATGGAGTGGGATCCTGTGATGGAGTGGGTCCTGTGATGGAGTGGGGTCTGTGATGGAGAGGGGGTCTGTGAGGGAGTGGGGTCTGTGATGGAGAAGGGTCCTGTGATGGACTGGGGTCTGTGATGCAGAGGGGGTCTGTGATGGAGTGGGGGTCTGTGATGGAGAGGGGGTCTGTGATGGAGAAGGGGGTACTGTGATGGAGTGGGGTCTGTGATGATAGGGGGTTCTGTGATGAAGTGGTAGGGGGTTCTGTGATGAAGTGGGGTCTGTGATGGAGTGGGGGTCTGTGATGGAGTGGGGGTCTGTGATGGAGAGGGGGTCTGTGATGCAGAGAGGATCTGTGATGGAGTGAGGGTCTGTGATGGAGAGGGGGTCTGTGATGGAGAGGGGGTCTGTGATGGAGTGGGGTCTGTGATGGAGAGGGGGTTCTGTTATGGAGTGGGGTCTGTGATGGAGAGGGGGTCCTGTGATGAAGTGGGGTCTGTGATTGAGTGCAGTCTGTGATGGAGTGGGGGTCTATGATGGAGTGAGGGTCTGTGATGGAGTGAGGGTCTGTGATGGAGAGGGGGTCTGTGATGCAGAGGGGGACTGTGATGGAGTGGGGTCTGTGATGGAGAAGGGTCCTGTGATGGAGAGGGGTCCTGTGATGGAGAGGGGTCCTGTGATGGAGTGGGGTCTGTGATGGAGAAGGGGTCTGTGATGGAGAAGGGGTCTGTGATGGAGTGGGGTCTGTGATGGAGAAGGGGTCTGTGATAGAATGGGGTCTGTGATGGAGAGGGGGTCTGTGATGGAGAAGAGGTCTGTGATGGAGAAGGGTCCTGTGATGGAGTGGCGTCCTGTGATGCAGAGGGGGTCTGTGATGGAGTGGGGGTCTGTGATGGAGTGAGGGTCTGTGATGGAGAGGGGGTCTGTGATGGAGAGGGGGTCTGTGATGCAGAGAGGGTCTGTGATGGAGTGAGGGTCTGTGATGGAGAGGGGGTCTGTGATGGAAAGGGGGTCTGTGATGGAGTGAGGTCTGTGATGGAGAGGGGGTTCTGTGATGGAGTGGGGTCTGTGATGGAGAGGGGGTCCTGTGATGAAGTGGGGTCTGTGATGGAGTTTGGTCTGTGATGGAGAGTGGGTCTGTGATGGAGTGAGGGTCTGTGATGGAGTGAGGGTCTGTGATGGAGAGGGGGTCTGTGATGGAGAGGGGGGTCTGTGATGCAGAGGGGGTCTGTGATGGAGAGGGGGTCTGTGAGGGAGTGGGGTCTGTGATGGAGAGGGGGTCTGTGATGGAGAGGGGGTTCTGTGATGGAGTGGGGTCTGTGATGGAGAGGGGGTCCTGTGATGAAGTGGGGTCTGTGATGGAGTTTGGTCTGTGATGGAGAGTGGGTCTGTGATGGAGTGAGGGTCTGTGATGGACTGGGGTCTGTGATGCAGAGGGGGTCTGTGATGGAGTGGGGGTCTGTGATGGAGAGGGGGTCTGTGATGGAGAAGGGGGTACTGTGATGGAGTGGGGTCTGTGATGATAGGGGGTTCTGTGATGAAGTGGTAGGGGGTTCTGTGATGAAGTGGGGTCTGTGATGGAGTGGGGGTCTGTGATGGAGTGGGGGTCTGTGATGGAGAGGGGGTCTGTGATGCAGAGAGGATCTGTGATGGAGTGAGGGTCTGTGATGGAGAGGGGGTCTGTGATGGAGAGCGGGTCTGTGATGGAGTGGGGTCTGTGATGGAGAGGGGGTTCTGTTATGGAGTGGGGTCTGTGATGGAGAGGGGGTCCTGTGATGAAGTGGGGTCTGTGATTGAATGCAGTCTGTGATGGAGTGGGGGTCTATGATGGAGTGAGGGTCTGTGATGGAGTGAGGGTCTGTGATGGAGAGGGGGTCTGTGATGCAGAGGGGGACTGTGATGGAGTGGGGGTCTGTGATGGAGTGGGGTATGTGATGGAGAGGGGGTCTGTGATGGAGAGGGGGTCCTGTGATGGAGTGGGGTCCTGTGATGGAGTGGGGTCCTGTGATGGAGTGGGGTCTGTGATGGAGAGGGGGTCTGTGATGGAGAAGGGGTCTGTGATGGAGAGGGGTCCTGTGATGGAGTGGGGTCTGTGATGGAGAAGGGTCCTGTGATGGAGTGGGGGTCTGTGATGGAGTGGGAGTCTGTGATGGAGTGAGGGTCTGTGATGGAGAGGGGTCCTATGATGGAGAGGGGTCCTGTGATGGAGTGGGGTCTGTGATGGAGAAGGGGTCTGTGATGGAGAAGGGGTCTATTATGGAGTGGGGTCTGTGATGGAGAAGGGGTCTGTGATAGAGTGGGGTCTGTGATGGAGAGGGGGTCTGTGATGGAGAAGAGGTCTGTGATGGAGAAGGGTCCTGTGATGGAGTGGCGTCCTGTGATGCAGAGGGGGTCTGTGATGGAGTGGGGGTCTGTGATGGAGTGAGGGTCTGTGATGGAGAGGGGGTCTGTGATGGAGAGGGGGTCTGTGATGCAGAGAGGGTCTGTGATGGAGTGAGGGTCTGTGATGGAGAGGGGGTCTGTGATGGAAAGGGGGTCTGTGATGGAGTGGGGTCTGTGATGGAGAGGGGGTTCTGTGATGGAGTGGGGTCTGTGATGGAGAGGGGGTCCTGTGATGAAGTGGGGTCTGTGATGGAGTTTGGTCTGTGATGGAGAATGGGTCTGTGATGGAGTGAGGGTCTGTGATGGAGTGAGGGTCTGTGATGGAGAGGGGGTCTGTGATGGAGAGGGGGGTCTGTGATGCAGAGGGGGTCTGTGATGGAGTGGGGGTCTGTGATGGAGTGAGGGTATGTGATGGAGAGGGGGTCTGTGATGGAGAGGGGGTCCTGTGATGGAGTGGGGTCCTGTGATGGAGTGGGGTCTGTGATGGAGAGGGGGTCTGTGATGGAGTGGGGTCCTGTGATGGAGTGGGATCCTGTGATGGAGTGGGTCCTGTGATGGAGTGGGGTCTGTGATGGAGAGGGGGTCTGTGAGGGAGTGGGGTCCTGTGACGGAGTGGGGTCTGTGATGGAGTGGGGTCTGTGATGGAGAGGGGTCCTGTAATGGAGAGGAGTCCTGTCATGGAGTGGGGTCCTGTGATGGAGTGGGGTCAGTGACGGAGAAGGGGTCTGTGATGGAGAAGGGGACTGTGATGGAGAAGGGTCCTGTGATGGAGTGGGGTCTGTGATGGAGTGGGGTCTGTGATGGAGAAGGGTCCTGTGAAGGAGAAGGGTCCTGTGATGGAGAGGGGGTCCTGTGATGAAGTGGGGTCTGTGATGGAGTGCGGTCTGTGATGGAGTGGGGGTCTGTGATGAAGTGAGGGTCTGTGATGGAGAGGTGGTCTGTGATGGAGTGAGGGTCTGTGATGGAGTGAGGGTCTGTGATGGAGAGGGGGTCTGTGATGGAGAGGGGGTCTGTGATGCAGAGGGGGTCTGTGATGGAGTTGGGGTCTGTGATGGAGTAAGGGTCTGTGATGGAGAAGGGGTCTGCGATGGAAAGGGGGTCCTGTGATGGAGAGGGGGTCCTGTGATGGAGTGGGGTCCTGTGATGGAGTGGGGTCTGTGATGGAGAGGGGGTCTGTGATGGAGTGGGGTCCTGTGATGGAGTGGGGTCTTTGATGGAGAGGGGGTCTGTGATGGAGAAGGGGTCTGTGATGGAGAAGGGGTCTGTGATGCAAAGGGGGTCTGTGATGGAGTGGGGGTCTGTGATGGAGTGAGGGTCTGTGATGGAGAGGGGTCCTGTGATGGAGAGGGGTCTGTGATGGAGTGGGGTCTGTGATGGAGAAGGGGTCTGTGATGGAGAAGGGGTCTGTGATTGAGTGGGATCCTGTGATGGAGTGGGGTCCTGTGATGGAGTGGGGTCCTTTGATGGAGAGGGGTCCTGTGATGGTGTGTGGTCTGTGAGGGAGAAGGGGTCCTGTGATGGAGAGGGATCCTGTGATGGAGTGGGGTCTGTGACGGAGAAGGGGTCTGTGATGGAGTGGGGTCTGTGATGGAGTGGGGTCTGTGATGGAGAGGGGGTCTGTGATGGAGAGGGGGTCTGTGATGGAGAAGAGGTCTGTGATGGAGAAGGGTCCTGTGATGGAGTGGGGTCCCTTGATGCAAAGGGGGTCTGTGATGGAGTGGGGGTCTGTGATGGAGTGAGGGTCTGTGATGGAGAGGGGGTCTGTGATGGAGAGGGGGGTCTGTGATGCAGAGGGGGTCTGTCATGGAGTAGGGGTCTGTCTTGGAGTGAGGGTCTGTGATGGAGAGGGGGTCTGTGATGGAGTGGGGTCTGTGATGGACTGGGGTCTGTGATGAAGTTGGGTCCTGTGATGGAGAGGGGTCCTGTGATGGAGAGGGGTCTGTGATTGAGTGGGGTCCTGTGATGGAGAAGGTGTCTGTGATTGAGTGGGGTCCTGTGATGGAGAAAGTGTCTGTGATGGAGAGGGGTCCTGTGATGGAGTGGGGTCCTGTGATGGAGTGGGGTCTGAGATGGAGAAGGGGTCTGTGATGGAGAAGGGGTCTGTGATGGAGAAGGGTCTGTGATGGAGTAGGGTATGTGATGGAGAAGGGTCCTGTGATGGACTGGGGTCTGTGATGCAGAGGGGGTCTGTGATGGAGTGTGGGTCTGTGATGGAGTGAGGGTCTGTGATGGAGAGGGGTCCTGTGATGGAGAGGGGTCCTGTGATGGAGTTTGGTCTGTGATGGAGAAGGGGTCTGTGATGGAGTGGGATCTGTGATGGAGAGGGGGTCTGTGATGGAGAAGAGGTCTGTGATGGAGAAGGGTCCTGTGATGGAGTGGGGTCCTGTGATGCAGAGGGGGTCTGTGATGGAGTGGGGGTCTGTGATCGAATGAGTGTCTGTGATGGAGAGGTGGTTCTGTGATGGAGTGGGGTCTGTGATGGAGAGGGGGTCCTGTGATGAAGTGGGGTCTGTGATGGAGTGCGGTCTGTGATGGAGTGGGGGTCTGTGATGGAGTGAGGGTCTGTGATGGAGAGGGGGTCTGTGATGGAGAGAGGGTCTGTGATGCAGACGGGGACTGTGATGGAGTGAGGGTCTGTGATGGAGTAAGGGTATGTGATGGGGAGGGGGTCTGTGATAGAGAGGGGGTCCTGTGATGGAGTGGGGACCTGTGATGGAGTGGGGTCCTGTGATGGAGTGGGGACCTGTGATGGAGTGGGGTCCTGTGATGGAGAAGGGGTCTGTGATGGAGAGGGGTCCTGTGATGGAGTGGGGTCTGTGATGGAGAAGGGTCCTGTGATGGACTGGGGTCTGTGATGCAGAGGGGGTCTGTGATGGAGTGGGGGTCTGTGATGGAGTGGGGGTCTGTGATGGAGAGAGGGTCTGTGATGGAGAGGGGTCCTGTGATGGAGTTTGGTCTGTGATGGAGAAGGGGTCTGTGATGGAGTGGGATCTGTGATGGAGAGGGGGTCTGTGATGGAGAAGAGGTCTGTGATGGAGAAGGGTCCTGTGATGGAGTGGGGTCCTGTGATGCAGAGGGGGTCTGTGATGGAGTGGGGGTCTGTGATCGAATGAGTGTCTGTGATGGAGAGGTGGTTCTGTGATGGAGTGGGGTCTGTGATGGAGAGGGGGTCCTGTGATGAAGTGGGGTCTGTGATGGAGTGCGGTCTGTGATGGAGTGGGGGTCTGTGATGGAGTGAGGGTCTGTGATGGAGAGGGGGTCTGTGATGGAGAGAGGGTCTGTGATGCAGACGGGGACTGTGATGGAGTGAGGGTCTGTGATGGAGTAAGGGTATGTGATGGGGAGGGGGTCTGTGATAGAGAGGGGGTCCTGTGATGGAGTGGGGACCTGTGATGGAGTGGGGTCCTGTGATGGAGTGGGGACCTGTGATGGAGTGGGGTCCTGTGATGGAGAAGGGGTCTGTGATGGAGAGGGGTCCTGTGATGGAGTGGGGTCTGTGATGGAGAAGGGTCCTGTGATGGACTGGGGTCTGTGATGCAGAGGGGGTCTGTGATGGAGTGGGGGTCTGTGATGGAGTGGGGGTCTGTGATGGAGAGAGGGTCTGTGATGGAGAGGGGTCCTGTGATGGAGAGGGGTCCTGTGATGGAGTGGGGACTGTGATGGAGAAGGGGTCTGTGATGGAGAAGGGGTCTGCGATGGAGTGGGGTCTGTGATGGAGAAGGGGTCTGTGATGGAGTGGGGTCTGTGATGGAGAGGGGGTCTGTGATAGAGAAGAGGTCTGTGATGGAGAAGGGTCCTGTGATGGAGTGGCGTCCTGTGATGCAGAGGGAGTCTGTGATGGAGTGAGGGTCTGTGATGGAGAGGGGGTCTGTGATGGAGAGGGGGTCTGTGATGGAGAGGGGGTCTGTGATGGAGAGGGGGTCTGTGATGGAGAGGGGGTCCTGTGATGGAGTGGGGTCTGTGATGATAGGGGGTTCTGTGATGAAGTGGGGTCTGTGATGGAGTGGGGGTCTGTGATGGAGTGGGGGTCTCTGATAGAGAGGGGGTCTGTGATGCAGAGAGGGTCTGTGATGGAGTGAGGGTCTGTGATGGAGAGGGGGTCTGTGAAGGAGAGGGGGTCTGTGATGGAGTGGGGTCTGTGATGGAGAGGGGGTTCTGTTATGGAGTGGGGTCTGTGATGGAGAGGGGGTCCTGTGATGAAGTGGGGTCTGTGATGGAGTGCGGTCTGTGATGGAGTGGGGGTCTGTGATGGAGTGAGGGTCTGTGATGGAGTGAGGGTCTGTGATGGAGAGGGGGTCTGTGATGCAGAGGGGGACTGTGATGTAGTGGGGGTCTGTGATGGAGTGGGGTATGTGATGGAGAGGGGGTCTGTGATGGAGAGGGGGTCCTGTGATGGAGTGGGGTCCTGTGATGGAGTGGGGTCCTGTGATGGAGTGGGGTCTGTGATGGAGAGGGGGTCTGTGATGGAGAAGGGGTCTGTGATGGAGAGGGGTCCTGTGATGGAGTGGGGTCTGTGATGGAGAAGGGTCCTGTGATGGACTGGGGTCTGTGATGCAGAGGGGGTCTGTGATGGAGTGGGGGTCTGTGATGGAGTGGGGGTCTGTGATGGAGAGAGGGTCTGTGATGGAGTTGGGGTCTGTGATGGAGTGGGGGTCTGTGATGGAGTGAGGGTCTGTGATGGAGAGGGGGTCTGTGATGGAGAGGGGGTCCTGTGATGGAGTGGGGTCAGTGATGGAGAAGGGGTCTGTGATGGAGAAGGGGACTGTGATGGAGAAGGGTCCTGTGATGGAGTGGGGTCTGTGATGGAGTGGGGTCTGTGATGGAGAAGGGTCCTGTTATGGAGTGGGGTCTGTGATGGAGTGTGGGTCTGTGATGGAGTGGGGGTCTGTGATGGAGTGAGGGTCTGTGATGGAGAGGGGTCTGTGATGCAGAGGGGGTCTGTGATGGAGTGGGGGTCTGTGATGGAGTGAGGGTCTGTGATGGAGAGGGGTCTTGTGATGGAGAGGGGTCCTGTGATGGAGTGGGGTCTGTGATGGAGTGGGGTCTGTGATGGAGAAGGGTCCTGTGATGGAGAAGGGTCCTGTTATGGAGTGGGGTCTGTGATGGAGTGTGGGTCTGTGATGGAGTGGGGGTCTGTGATGGAGTGAGGGTCTGTGATGGAGAGGGGTCTGTGATGGAGTGAGGGTCTGTGATGGAGAGGGGTCTGTGATGCAGAGGGGGTCTGTGATGGAGTGGGGGTCTGTGATGGAGAGGGGTCTTGTGATGGAGAGGGGTCCTGTGATGGAGTGGGGTCTGTGATGGAGAAGGGTCCTGTGATGGACTGGGGTCTGTGATGCAGAGGGGGTCTGTGATAGAGTGGGGGTCTGTGATGGAGAGGGGGTCTGTGATGGAGAAGGGGTCCTGTGATGGAGTGGGGTCTGTGATGATAGGGGGTTCTGTGATGAAGTGGGGTCTGTGATGGAGTGGGGGTCTCTGATGGAGTGGGGGTCTGTGATGGAGAGGGGGTCTGTGATGCAGAGAGGGACTGTGATGGAGTGAGGGTCTGTGATGGAGAGGGGGTCTGTGATGGAGAGGGGGTCTGTGATGGAGTGGGGTCTGTGATGGAGAGGGGGTTCTGTTATGGAGTGGGGTCTGTGATGGAGAGGGGGTCCTGTGATGAAGTGGGGTCTGTGATTGAGTGCAGTCTGTGATGGAGTGGGGGTCTGTGATGGAGTGAGGGTCTGTGATGGAGTGAGGGTCTGTGATGGAGAGGGGGTCTGTGATGGAGTGGGGTCTGTGATGGAGTGGGGTCTGTGATGGAGTGGGGTCTGTGATGGAGAGGGGATCTGTGATGGAGAAGGGGTCTGTGATTGAGTGGGATCCTGTGATGGAGTGGGGTCCTGTGATGGAGTGGGGTCCTTTGATGGAGAGGGGTCCTGTGATGGTGTGTGGTCTGTGAGGGAGAAGGGGTCCTGTGATGGAGAGGGATCCTGTGATGGAGTGGGGTCTGTGACGGAGAAGGGGTCTGTGATGGAGTGGGGTCTGTGATGGAGTGGGGTCTGTGATGGAGAGGGGGTCTGTGATGGAGAGGGGGTCTGTGATGGAGAAGAGGTCTGTGATGGAGAAGGGTCCTGTGATGGAGTGGGGTCCCTTGATGCAAAGGGGGTCTGTGATGGAGTGGGGGTCTGTGATGGAGTGAGGGTCTGTGATGGAGAGGGGGTCTGTGATGGAGAGGGGGGTCTGTGATGCAGAGGGGGTCTGTCATGGAGTAGGGGTCTGTCTTGGAGTGAGGGTCTGTGATGGAGAGGGGGTCTGTGATGGAGTGGGGTCTGTGATGGACTGGGGTCTGTGATGAAGTTGGGTCCTGTGATGGAGAGGGGTCCTGTGATGGAGAGGGGTCTGTGATTGAGTGGGGTCCTGTGATGGAGAAGGTGTCTGTGATTGAGTGGGGTCCTGTGATGGAGAAAGTGTCTGTGATGGAGAGGGGTCCTGTGATGGAGTGGGGTCCTGTGATGGAGTGGGGTCTGAGATGGAGAAGGGGTCTGTGATGGAGAAGGGGTCTGTGATGGAGAAGGGTCTGTGATGGAGTAGGGTATGTGATGGAGAAGGGTCCTGTGATGGACTGGGGTCTGTGATGCAGAGGGGGTCTGTGATGGAGTGTGGGTCTGTGATGGAGTGAGGGTCTGTGATGGAGAGGGGTCCTGTGATGGAGAGGGGTCCTGTGATGGAGTTTGGTCTGTGATGGAGAAGGGGTCTGTGATGGAGTGGGATCTGTGATGGAGAGGGGGTCTGTGATGGAGAAGAGGTCTGTGATGGAGAAGGGTCCTGTGATGGAGTGGGGTCCTGTGATGCAGAGGGGGTCTGTGATGGAGTGGGGGTCTGTGATCGAATGAGTGTCTGTGATGGAGAGGTGGTTCTGTGATGGAGTGGGGTCTGTGATGGAGAGGGGGTCCTGTGATGAAGTGGGGTCTGTGATGGAGTGCGGTCTGTGATGGAGTGGGGGTCTGTGATGGAGTGAGGGTCTGTGATGGAGAGGGGGTCTGTGATGGAGAGAGGGTCTGTGATGCAGACGGGGACTGTGATGGAGTGAGGGTCTGTGATGGAGTAAGGGTATGTGATGGGGAGGGGGTCTGTGATAGAGAGGGGGTCCTGTGATGGAGTGGGGACCTGTGATGGAGTGGGGTCCTGTGATGGAGTGGGGACCTGTGATGGAGTGGGGTCCTGTGATGGAGAAGGGGTCTGTGATGGAGAGGGGTCCTGTGATGGAGTGGGGTCTGTGATGGAGAAGGGTCCTGTGATGGACTGGGGTCTGTGATGCAGAGGGGGTCTGTGATGGAGTGGGGGTCTGTGATGGAGTGGGGGTCTGTGATGGAGAGAGGGTCTGTGATGGAGAGGGGTCCTGTGATGGAGTTTGGTCTGTGATGGAGAAGGGGTCTGTGATGGAGTGGGATCTGTGATGGAGAGGGGGTCTGTGATGGAGAAGAGGTCTGTGATGGAGAAGGGTCCTGTGATGGAGTGGGGTCCTGTGATGCAGAGGGGGTCTGTGATGGAGTGGGGGTCTGTGATCGAATGAGTGTCTGTGATGGAGAGGTGGTTCTGTGATGGAGTGGGGTCTGTGATGGAGAGGGGGTCCTGTGATGAAGTGGGGTCTGTGATGGAGTGCGGTCTGTGATGGAGTGGGGGTCTGTGATGGAGTGAGGGTCTGTGATGGAGAGGGGGTCTGTGATGGAGAGAGGGTCTGTGATGCAGACGGGGACTGTGATGGAGTGAGGGTCTGTGATGGAGTAAGGGTATGTGATGGGGAGGGGGTCTGTGATAGAGAGGGGGTCCTGTGATGGAGTGGGGACCTGTGATGGAGTGGGGTCCTGTGATGGAGTGGGGACCTGTGATGGAGTGGGGTCCTGTGATGGAGAAGGGGTCTGTGATGGAGAGGGGTCCTGTGATGGAGTGGGGTCTGTGATGGAGAAGGGTCCTGTGATGGACTGGGGTCTGTGATGCAGAGGGGGTCTGTGATGGAGTGGGGGTCTGTGATGGAGTGGGGGTCTGTGATGGAGAGAGGGTCTGTGATGGAGAGGGGTCCTGTGATGGAGAGGGGTCCTGTGATGGAGTGGGGACTGTGATGGAGAAGGGGTCTGTGATGGAGAAGGGGTCTGCGATGGAGTGGGGTCTGTGATGGAGAAGGGGTCTGTGATGGAGTGGGGTCTGTGATGGAGAGGGGGTCTGTGATAGAGAAGAGGTCTGTGATGGAGAAGGGTCCTGTGATGGAGTGGCGTCCTGTGATGCAGAGGGAGTCTGTGATGGAGTGAGGGTCTGTGATGGAGAGGGGGTCTGTGATGGAGAGGGGGTCTGTGATGGAGAGGGGGTCTGTGATGGAGAGGGGGTCTGTGATGGAGAGGGGGTCCTGTGATGGAGTGGGGTCTGTGATGATAGGGGGTTCTGTGATGAAGTGGGGTCTGTGATGGAGTGGGGGTCTGTGATGGAGTGGGGGTCTCTGATAGAGAGGGGGTCTGTGATGCAGAGAGGGTCTGTGATGGAGTGAGGGTCTGTGATGGAGAGGGGGTCTGTGAAGGAGAGGGGGTCTGTGATGGAGTGGGGTCTGTGATGGAGAGGGGGTTCTGTTATGGAGTGGGGTCTGTGATGGAGAGGGGGTCCTGTGATGAAGTGGGGTCTGTGATGGAGTGCGGTCTGTGATGGAGTGGGGGTCTGTGATGGAGTGAGGGTCTGTGATGGAGTGAGGGTCTGTGATGGAGAGGGGGTCTGTGATGCAGAGGGGGACTGTGATGTAGTGGGGGTCTGTGATGGAGTGGGGTATGTGATGGAGAGGGGGTCTGTGATGGAGAGGGGGTCCTGTGATGGAGTGGGGTCCTGTGATGGAGTGGGGTCCTGTGATGGAGTGGGGTCTGTGATGGAGAGGGGGTCTGTGATGGAGAAGGGGTCTGTGATGGAGAGGGGTCCTGTGATGGAGTGGGGTCTGTGATGGAGAAGGGTCCTGTGATGGACTGGGGTCTGTGATGCAGAGGGGGTCTGTGATGGAGTGGGGGTCTGTGATGGAGTGGGGGTCTGTGATGGAGAGAGGGTCTGTGATGGAGTTGGGGTCTGTGATGGAGTGGGGGTCTGTGATGGAGTGAGGGTCTGTGATGGAGAGGGGGTCTGTGATGGAGAGGGGGTCCTGTGATGGAGTGGGGTCAGTGATGGAGAAGGGGTCTGTGATGGAGAAGGGGACTGTGATGGAGAAGGGTCCTGTGATGGAGTGGGGTCTGTGATGGAGTGGGGTCTGTGATGGAGAAGGGTCCTGTTATGGAGTGGGGTCTGTGATGGAGTGTGGGTCTGTGATGGAGTGGGGGTCTGTGATGGAGTGAGGGTCTGTGATGGAGAGGGGTCTGTGATGCAGAGGGGGTCTGTGATGGAGTGGGGGTCTGTGATGGAGTGAGGGTCTGTGATGGAGAGGGGTCTTGTGATGGAGAGGGGTCCTGTGATGGAGTGGGGTCTGTGATGGAGTGGGGTCTGTGATGGAGAAGGGTCCTGTGATGGAGAAGGGTCCTGTTATGGAGTGGGGTCTGTGATGGAGTGTGGGTCTGTGATGGAGTGGGGGTCTGTGATGGAGTGAGGGTCTGTGATGGAGAGGGGTCTGTGATGGAGTGAGGGTCTGTGATGGAGAGGGGTCTGTGATGCAGAGGGGGTCTGTGATGGAGTGGGGGTCTGTGATGGAGAGGGGTCTTGTGATGGAGAGGGGTCCTGTGATGGAGTGGGGTCTGTGATGGAGAAGGGTCCTGTGATGGACTGGGGTCTGTGATGCAGAGGGGGTCTGTGATAGAGTGGGGGTCTGTGATGGAGAGGGGGTCTGTGATGGAGAAGGGGTCCTGTGATGGAGTGGGGTCTGTGATGATAGGGGGTTCTGTGATGAAGTGGGGTCTGTGATGGAGTGGGGGTCTCTGATGGAGTGGGGGTCTGTGATGGAGAGGGGGTCTGTGATGCAGAGAGGGACTGTGATGGAGTGAGGGTCTGTGATGGAGAGGGGGTCTGTGATGGAGAGGGGGTCTGTGATGGAGTGGGGTCTGTGATGGAGAGGGGGTTCTGTTATGGAGTGGGGTCTGTGATGGAGAGGGGGTCCTGTGATGAAGTGGGGTCTGTGATTGAGTGCAGTCTGTGATGGAGTGGGGGTCTGTGATGGAGTGAGGGTCTGTGATGGAGTGAGGGTCTGTGATGGAGAGGGGGTCTGTGATGGAGTGGGGTCTGTGATGGAGTGGGGTCTGTGATGGAGTGGGGTCTGTGATGGAGAGGGGATCTGTGATGGAGAGAGGGTCTGTGATGCAGAGGGGGACTGTGATGGAGTGAGGGTCTGTGATGGGGAGGGGGTCTGTGATAGAGAGGGGGTCCTGTGATGGAGTGGGGTCCTGTGATGGAGTGGGGTCCTGTGATGGAGTGGGGTCTGTGATGGAGAGGGGGTCTGTGATGGAGAAGGGGTCTGTGATGGAGAGGGGTCCTGTGATGGATTGGGGTCTGTGATGGAGAAGGGTCCTGTGATGGACTGGGGTCTGTGATGCAGAGGGGGTCTGTGATGGAGTGGGGGTCTGTGATGGAGTGAGGGTCTGTGATGGAGTGCGGTCTGTGATGGAGTGGGGGTCTGTGATGGAGTGAGGGTCTGTGATGGAGAGGGGGTCTGTAATGGAGAGAGGGTCTGTGATGCAGAGGGGGACTGTGATGGAGTGAGGGTCTGTGATGGAGTAAGGGTATGTGATGGGGAGGGGGTCTGTGATAGAGAGGGGGTCCTGTGATGGAGTGGGGTCCTGTGATGGAGTGGGGTCCTGTGATGGAGTGGGGTCTGTGATGGAGAGGGGGTCTGTGATGGAGAAGGGGTCTGTGATGGAGAGGGGTCCTGTGATGGAGTGGGGTCTGTGATGGAGAAGGGTCCTGTGATGGACTGGGGTCTGTGATGCAGAGGGGGTCTGTGATGGAGTGGGGGTCTGTGATGGAGTTTGGGGGTCTGTGATGGAGAGAGGGTCTGTGATGGAGTGGGGGTCTGTGATGGAGTGGGGGTCTGTGATGGAGTGAGGGTCTGTGATGGAGAGGGGTCCTGTGATGGAGAGGGGTCCTGTGATGGAGTGGGGTCTGTGATGGAGAGGGGTCTGTGATGGAGAAGGAGTCTGTGATGGAGTGGGGTCTGTGATGGAGAAGGGGTCTATGATAGAGTGGGGTCTGTGATGGAGAGGGGGTCTGTGATGGAAAAGAGGTCTGTGATGGAGAAGGGTCCTGTGATGGAGTGGCGTCCTGTGATGCAGAGGGGGTCTGTGATGGAGTGGGGGTCTGTGATGGAGTGAGGGTCTGTGATGGAGAGGGGGTCTGTGATGGAGAGGGGGTCTGTGATGCAGAGAGGGTCTGTGATGGAGTGAGGGTCTGTGATGGAGAGGGGGTCTGTGATGGAAAGGGGGTCTGTGATGGAGTGGGGTCTGTGATGGAGAGGGGGTTCTGTGATGGAGTGGGGTCTGTGATGGAGAGGGGGTCCTGTGATGAAGTGGGGTCTGTGATGGAGTTTGGTCTGTGATGGAGAGTGGGTCTGTGATGGACAGGGGGTCCTGTGATGGAGTGGGGTCTGTGATGGAGTGGGGTCTGTGATGGAGAGGGGTCCTGTGATGGAGAGGAGTCCTGTGATGGAGTGGGGTCCTGTGATGGAATGGGGTCCTGTGATGGAGTGGGGTCAGTGATGGAGAAGGGGTCTGTGATGGAGAAGGGGACTGTGATGGAGAAGGGTCCTGTGATGGAGTGGTGTCTGTGATGGAGTGGGGTCTGTGATGGAGAAGGGTCCTGTGATGGAGAAGGGTCCTGTGATGGAGTGGGGTCTGTGATGGAGTGTGGGTCTGTGATGGAGTGGGGGTCTGTGATGGAGTGAGGGTCTGTGATGGAGAGGGGTCTGTGATGCAGAGGGGGTCTGTGATGGAGTGGGGGTCTGTGATGGAGTGAGGGTCTGTGATGGAGAGGGGTCTTGTGATGGAGAGGGGTCCTGTGATGGAGTGGGGTCTGTGATGGAGTGGGGTCTGTGATGGAGAAGGGTCCTGTGATGGAGAAGGGTCCTGTTATGGAGTGGGGTCTGTGATGGAGTGTGGGTCTGTGATGGAGTGGGGGTCTTTGATGGAAAGGGGGTCTGTGATGGAGTGGGGTCTGTGATGGAGTGGGGACTGTGATGGAGAAGGGGTCCTGTGATGAAGTGGGGTCTGTGATGGAGTTTGGTCTGTGATGGAGAGTGGGTCTGTGATGGAGTGAGGGTCTGTGATGGAGTGAGGGTCTGTGATGGAGAGGGGGTCTGTGATGGAGAGAGGGTCTGTGATACAGAGGGGGTCTGTGATGGAGTGGGGGTCTGTGATGGAGTGAGGGTATGTGATGGAGAGGGGGTCTGTGATGGAGAAGGGGTCCTGTGATGGAGTGGGATCCTGTGATGGAGTTGGTCCTGTGATGGAGTGGGGTCTGTGATGGAGAGGGGGTCTTTGAGGGAGTGGGGTTCTGTGATGGAGTGGGGTCTGTGATGGAGAGGGGGTCTGTGATGGAGAGGGGGTCCTGTGATGGAGTGGGGTCTGTGATGGAGAGGGGGTCTGTGATGGAGTGAGGGTCTGTGATGGAGAGGGGGTCTGTGATGGAGAGGGGGTCTGTGATGCAGAGAGGGTCTGTGATGGAGTGAGGGTCTGTGATGGAGAGGGGGTCTGTGATGGAAAGGGGGTCTGTGATGGAGTGGGGTCTGTGATGGAGAGGGGGTTCTGTGATGGAGTGGGGTCTGTGATGGAGAGGGGGTCCTGTGATGAAGTGGGGTCTGTGATGGAGTTTGGTCTGTGATGGAGAGTGGGTCTGTGATGGACAGGGGGTCCTGTGATGGAGTGGGGTCCTGTGATGGAGTGGGGTCTGTGATGGAGAGGGGGTCTGTGATGGAGAAGGGGTCTGTGATGGAGAGGGGTCCTGTGATGGATTGGGGTCTGTGATGGAGAAGGGTCCTGTGATGGACTGGGGTCTGTGATGCAGAGGGGGTCTGTGATGGAGTGGGGGTCTGTGATGGAGTGAGGGTCTGTGATGGAGTGCGGTCTGTGATGGAGTGGGGGTCTGTGATGGAGTGAGGGTCTGTGATGGAGAGGGGGTCTGTAATGGAGAGAGGGTCTGTGATGCAGAGGGGGACTGTGATGGAGTGAGGGTCTGTGATGGAGTAAGGGTATGTGATGGGGAGGGGGTCTGTGATAGAGAGGGGGTCCTGTGATGGAGTGGGGTCCTGTGATGGAGTGGGGTCCTGTGATGGAGTGGGGTCTGTGATGGAGAGGGGGTCTGTGATGGAGAAGGGGTCTGTGATGGAGAGGGGTCCTGTGATGGAGTGGGGTCTGTGATGGAGAAGGGTCCTGTGATGGACTGGGGTCTGTGATGCAGAGGGGGTCTGTGATGGAGTGGGGGTCTGTGATGGAGTTTGGGGGTCTGTGATGGAGAGAGGGTCTGTGATGGAGTGGGGGTCTGTGATGGAGTGGGGGTCTGTGATGGAGTGAGGGTCTGTGATGGAGAGGGGTCCTGTGATGGAGAGGGGTCCTGTGATGGAGTGGGGTCTGTGATGGAGAGGGGTCTGTGATGGAGAAGGAGTCTGTGATGGAGTGGGGTCTGTGATGGAGAAGGGGTCTATGATAGAGTGGGGTCTGTGATGGAGAGGGGGTCTGTGATGGAAAAGAGGTCTGTGATGGAGAAGGGTCCTGTGATGGAGTGGCGTCCTGTGATGCAGAGGGGGTCTGTGATGGAGTGGGGGTCTGTGATGGAGTGAGGGTCTGTGATGGAGAGGGGGTCTGTGATGGAGAGGGGGTCTGTGATGCAGAGAGGGTCTGTGATGGAGTGAGGGTCTGTGATGGAGAGGGGGTCTGTGATGGAAAGGGGGTCTGTGATGGAGTGGGGTCTGTGATGGAGAGGGGGTTCTGTGATGGAGTGGGGTCTGTGATGGAGAGGGGGTCCTGTGATGAAGTGGGGTCTGTGATGGAGTTTGGTCTGTGATGGAGAGTGGGTCTGTGATGGACAGGGGGTCCTGTGATGGAGTGGGGTCTGTGATGGAGTGGGGTCTGTGATGGAGAGGGGTCCTGTGATGGAGAGGAGTCCTGTGATGGAGTGGGGTCCTGTGATGGAATGGGGTCCTGTGATGGAGTGGGGTCAGTGATGGAGAAGGGGTCTGTGATGGAGAAGGGGACTGTGATGGAGAAGGGTCCTGTGATGGAGTGGTGTCTGTGATGGAGTGGGGTCTGTGATGGAGAAGGGTCCTGTGATGGAGAAGGGTCCTGTGATGGAGTGGGGTCTGTGATGGAGTGTGGGTCTGTGATGGAGTGGGGGTCTGTGATGGAGTGAGGGTCTGTGATGGAGAGGGGTCTGTGATGCAGAGGGGGTCTGTGATGGAGTGGGGGTCTGTGATGGAGTGAGGGTCTGTGATGGAGAGGGGTCTTGTGATGGAGAGGGGTCCTGTGATGGAGTGGGGTCTGTGATGGAGTGGGGTCTGTGATGGAGAAGGGTCCTGTGATGGAGAAGGGTCCTGTTATGGAGTGGGGTCTGTGATGGAGTGTGGGTCTGTGATGGAGTGGGGGTCTTTGATGGAAAGGGGGTCTGTGATGGAGTGGGGTCTGTGATGGAGTGGGGACTGTGATGGAGAAGGGGTCCTGTGATGAAGTGGGGTCTGTGATGGAGTTTGGTCTGTGATGGAGAGTGGGTCTGTGATGGAGTGAGGGTCTGTGATGGAGTGAGGGTCTGTGATGGAGAGGGGGTCTGTGATGGAGAGAGGGTCTGTGATACAGAGGGGGTCTGTGATGGAGTGGGGGTCTGTGATGGAGTGAGGGTATGTGATGGAGAGGGGGTCTGTGATGGAGAAGGGGTCCTGTGATGGAGTGGGATCCTGTGATGGAGTTGGTCCTGTGATGGAGTGGGGTCTGTGATGGAGAGGGGGTCTTTGAGGGAGTGGGGTTCTGTGATGGAGTGGGGTCTGTGATGGAGAGGGGGTCTGTGATGGAGAGGGGGTCCTGTGATGGAGTGGGGTCCTGTGATGGAGTGGGGTCCTGTGATGGAGTGGGGTCTGTGATGGAGAGGGGGTCTGTGATGGAGAAGGGGTCTGTGATGGAGAGGGGTCCTGTGATGGAGTGGGGTCTGTGATGGAGAAGGGTCCTGTGATGGACTGGGGTCTGTGATGCAGAGGGGGTCTGTGATGGAGTGGGGGTCTGTGATGGAGTGGGGGTCTGTGATGGAGAGAGGGTCTGTGATGGAGTGGGGGTCTGTGATGGAGTGGGGGTCTGTGATGGAGTGAGGGTCTGTGATGGAGAGGGGTCCTGTGATGGAGAGGGGTCCTGTGATTGAGTGGGGTCTGTGATGGAGAGGGGTCTGTGATGGAGAAGGAGTCTGTGATGGAGTGGGGTCTGTGATGGAGAAGGGGTCTGTGATAGAGTGGGGTTTGTGATGGAGAGGGGGTCTGTGATGGAAAAGAGGTCTGTGATGGAGAAGGGTCCTGTGATGGAGTGGCGTCCTGTGATGCAGAGGGGGTCTGTGATGGAGTGGGGGTCTGTGATGGAGTGAGGGTCTGTGATGGAGAGGGGGTCTGTGATGGAGAGGGGGTCTGTGATGCAGAGAGGGTCTGTGATGGAGTGAGGGTCTGTGATGGAGAGGGGGTCTGTGATGGAAAGGGGGTCTGTGATGGAGTGGGGTCTGTGATGGAGAGGGGGTTCTGTGATGGAGTGGGGTCTGTGATGGAGAGGGGGTCCTGTGATGAAGTGGGGTCTGTGATGGAGTTTGGTCTGTGATGGAGAGTGGGTCTGTGATGGAGTGAGGGTCTGTGATGGAGTGGGGGTCTGTGATGGAGAGGGGGTCTGTGATGGAGAGGGGGTCTGTGATGCAGAGAGGGTCTGTGATGGAGTGAGGGTCTGTGATGGAGAGGGGGTCTGTGATGGAAAGGGGGTCTGTGATGGAGTGGGGTCTGTGATGGAGAGGGGGTTCTGTGATGGAGTGGGGTCTGTGATGGAGAGGGGGTCCTGTGATGAAGTGGGGTCTGTGATGGAGTTTGGTCTGTGATGGAGAGTGGGTCTGTGATGGAGTGAGGGTCTGTGATGGAGTGGGGGTCTGTGATGGAGAGGGGGTCTGTGATGGAGTGAGGGTCTGTGATGGAGAGGGGGTCTGTGATGGAGAGGGGGTCCTGTGATGGAGTGGGGTCTGTGATGGAGAGGGGGTCTGTGATGGAGAAGGGTCCTGTGATGGAGTGGCGTCCTGTGATGCAGAGGGGGTCTGTGATGGAGTGGGGGTCTGTGATGGAGTGAGGGTCTGTGATGGAGAGGGGGTCTGTGATGGAGAGGGGGTCTGTGATGCAGAGAGGGTCTGTGATGGAGTGAGGGTCTGTGATGGAGAGGGGGTCTGTGATGGAAAGGGGGTCTGTGATGGAGTGGGGTCTGTGATGGAGAGGGGGTTCTGTTATGGAGTGGGGTCTGTGATGGAGAGGGGGTCCTGTGATGAAGTGGGGTCTGTGATGGAGTGCGGTCTGTGATGGAGTGGGGGTCTGTGATGGAGTGAGGGTCTGTGATGGAGTGAGGGTCTGTGATGGAGAGGGGGTCTGTGATGCAGAGGGGGACTGTGATGTAGTGGGGGTCTGTGATGGAGTGGGGTATGTGATGGAGAGGGGGTCTCTCATGGAGAGGGGGTCCTGTGATGGAGTGGGGTCCTGTGATGGAGTGGGGTCCTGTGATGGAGTGGGGTCTGTGATGGAGAGGGGGTCTGTGATGGAGAAGGGGTCTGTGATGGAGAGGGGTCCTGTGATGGAGTGGGGTCTGTGATGGAGAAGGGTCCTGTGATGGACTGGGGTCTGTGATGCAGAGGGGGTCTGTGATGGAGTGGGGGTCTGTGATGGAGTGGGGGTCTGTGATGGAGTGGGGGTCTGTGATGGAGAGAGGGTCTGTGATGGAGTGGGGGTCTGTGATGGAGTGGGGGTCTGTGATGGAGTGAGGGTCTGTGATGGAGAGGGGTCCTGTGATGGAGAGGGGTCCTGTGATGGAGTGGGGTCTGTGATGGAGAGGGGTCTGTGATGGAGAAGGAGTCTGTGATGGAGTGGGGTCTGTGATGGAGAAGGGGTCTGTGATAGAGTGGGGTCTGTGATGGAGAGGGGGTCTGTGATGGAAAAGAGGTCTGTGATGGAGAAGGGTCCTGTGATGGAGTGGAGTCCTGTGATGCAGAGGGGGTCTGTGATGGAGTGGGGGTCTGTGATGGAGTGAGGGTCTGTGATGGAGAGGGGGTCTGTGATGGAGAGGGGGTCTGTGATGCAGAGAGGGTCTGTGATGGAGTGAGGGTCTGTGATGGAGAGGGGGTCTGTGATGGAAAGGGGGTCTGTGATGGAGTGGGGTCTGTGATGGAGAGGGGGTTCTGTGATGGAGTGGGGTCTGTGATGGAGAGGGGGTCCTGTGATGAAGTGTGGTCTGTGATGGAGTTTGGTCTGTGATGGAGAGTGGGTCTGTGATGGAGTGAGGGTCTGTGATGGAGTGGGGGTCTGTGATGGAGAGGGGGTCTGTGATGGAGTGAGGGTCTGTGATGGAGAGGGGGTCTGTGATGGAGAGGGGGTCCTGTGATGGAGTGGGGTCAGTGATGGAGAAGGGGTCTGTGATGGAGAAGGGGACTGTGATGGAGAAGGGTCCTGTGATGGAGTGGGGTCTGTGATGGAGTGGGGTCTGTGATGGAGAAGGGTCCTGTTATGGAGTGGGGTCTGTGATGGAGTGTGGGTCTGTGATGGAGTGGGGGTCTGTGATGGAGTGAGGGTCTGTGATGGAGAGGGGTCTGTGATGCAGAGGGGGTCTGTGATGGAGTGGGGGTCTGTGATGGAGTGAGGGTCTGTGATGGAGAGGGGTCTTGTGATGGAGAGGGGTCCTGTGATGGAGTGGGGTCTGTGATGGAGTGGGGTCTGTGATGGAGAAGGGTCCTGTGATGGAGAAGGGTCCTGTTATGGAGTGGGGTCTGTGATGGAGTGTGGGTCTTTGATGGAGTGGGGGTCTGTGATGGAGTGAGGGTCTGTGATGGAGAGGGGTCTGTGATGCAGAGGGGGTCTGTGATGGAGTGGGGGTCTGTGATGGAGAGGGGTCTGTGATGCAGAGGGGGTCTGTGATGGAGTGGGGTCTGTGATGGAGAGGGGGTCTGTGATGGAGAAGGGTCCTGTGATGGAGTGGCGTCTGTGATGCAGAGGGGGTCTGTGATGGAGTGGGGGTCTGTGATGGAGAGGGGTCTGTGATGCAGAGGGGGTCTGTGATGGAGTGGGGTCTGTGATGGAGTGGGGGTCTGTGATGGAGAGGGGTCTGTGATGCAGAGGGGGTCTGTGATGGAGTGAGGGTCTGTGATGGAGAGGGGTCTGTGATGCAGAGGGGGTCTGTGATGGAGTGGGGGTCTGTGATGGAGTGAGGGTCTGTGATGGAGAGGGGGTCTGTGATGGAGAGGGGGTCTGTGATGCAGAGAGGGTCTGTGATGGAGTGAGGGTCTGTGATGGAGAGGGGGTCTGTGATGGAAAGGGGGTCTGTGATGGAGTGGGGTCTGTGATGGAGAGGGGGTTCTGTTATGGAGTGGGGTCTGTGATGGAGAGGGGGTCCTGTGATGAAGTGGGGTCTGTGATGGAGTGCGGTCTGTGATGGAGTGGGGGTCTGTGATGGAGTGAGGGTCTGTGATGGAGTGAGGGTCTGTGATGGAGAGGGGGTCTGTGATGCAGAGGGGGACTGTGATGTAGTGGGGGTCTGTGATGGAGTGGGGTATGTGATGGAGAGGGGGTCTGTCATGGAGAGGGGGTCCTGTGATGGAGTGGGGTCCTGTGATGGAGTGGGGTCCTGTGATGGAGTGGGGTCTGTGATGGAGAGGGGGTCTGTGATGGAGAAGGGGTCTGTGATGGAGAGGGGTCCTGTGATGGAGTGGGGTCTGTGATGGAGAAGGGTCCTGTGATGGACTGGGGTCTGTGATGCAGAGGGGGTCTGTGATGGAGTGGGGGTCTGTGATGGAGTGGGGGTCTGTGATGGAGAGAGGGTCTGTGATGGAGTGGGGGTCTGTGATGGAGTGGGGGTCTGTGATGGAGTGAGGGTCTGTGATGGAGAGGGGTCCTGTGATGGAGAGGGGTCCTGTGATGGAGTGGGGTCTGTGATGGAGAGGGGTCTGTGATGGAGAAGGAGTCTGTGATGGAGTGGGGTCTGTGATGGAGAAGGGGTCTGTGATAGAGTGGGGTCTGTGATGGAGAGGGGGTCTGTGATGGAAAAGAGGTCTGTGATGGAGAAGGGTCCTGTGATGGAGTGGCGTCCTGTGATGCAGAGGGGGTCTGTGATGGAGTGGGGGTCTGTGATGGAGTGAGGGTCTGTGATGGAGAGGGGGTCTGTGATGGAGAGGGGGTCTGTGATGCAGAGAGGGTCTGTGATGGAGTGAGGGTCTGTGATGGAGAGGGGGTCTGTGATGGAAAGGGGGTCTGTGATGGAGTGGGGTCTGTGATGGAGAGGGGGTTCTGTGATGGAGTGGGGTCTGTGATGGAGAGGGGGTCCTGTGATGAAGTGTGGTCTGTGATGGAGTTTGGTCTGTGATGGAGAGTGGGTCTGTGATGGAGTGAGGGTCTGTGATGGAGTGGGGGTCTGTGATGGAGAGGGGGTCTGTGATGGAGTGAGGGTCTGTGATGGAGAGGGGGTCTGTGATGGAGAGGGGGTCCTGTGATGGAGTGGGGTCAGTGATGGAGAAGGGGTCTGTGATGGAGAAGGGGACTGTGATGGAGAAGGGTCCTGTGATGGAGTGGGGTCTGTGATGGAGTGGGGTCTGTGATGGAGAAGGGTCCTGTAATGGGGTGGGGTCTGTGATGGAGTGTGGGTCTGTGATGGAGTGGGGGTCTGTGATGGAGTGAGGGTCTGTGATGGAGAGGGGTCTGTGATGCAGAGGGGGTCTGTGATGGAGTGGGGGTCTGTGATGGAGTGAGGGTCTGTGATGGAGAGGGGTCTTGTGATGGAGAGGGGTCCTGTGATGGAGTGGGGTCTGTGATGGAGTGGGGTCTGTGATGGAGAAGGGTCCTGTGATGGAGAAGGGTCCTGTTATGGAGTGGGGTCTGTGATGGAGTGTGGGTCTTTGATGGAGTGGGGGTCTGTGATGGAGTGAGGGTCTGTGATGGAGAGGGGTCTGTGATGCAGAGGGGGTCTGTGATGGAGTGGGGGTCTGTGATGGAGAGGGGTCTTGTGATGGAGAGGGGTCCTGTGATGGAGTGGGGTCTGTGATGGAGAAGGGTCCTGTGATGGACTGGGGTCTGTGATGCAGAGGGGGTCTGTGATGGAGTGGGGGTCTGTGATGGAGAGGGGGTCTGTGATGGAGAGGGGGTCCTGTGATGGAGTGGGGTCTGTGATGATAGGGGGTTCTGTGATGAAGTGGGGTCTGTGATGGAGTGGGGGTCTCTGATGGAGTGGGGGTCTGTGATGGAGAGGGGGTCTGTGATGCAGAGAGGGTCTGTGATGGAGTGAGGGTCTGTGATGGAGAAGGGGTCTGTGATGGAGAGGGGGTCTGTGATGGAGTGGGGTCTGTGATGGAGAGGGGGTTCTGTTATGGAGTGGGGTCTGTGATGGAGAGGGGGTCCTGTGATGAAGTGGGGTCTGTGATTGAGTGCAGTCTGTGATGGAGTGGGGGTCTGTGATGGAGTGAGGGTCTGTGATGGAGTGAGGGTCTGTGATGGAGAGGGGGTCTGTGATGGAGTGGGGTCTGTGATGGAGTGGGGTCTGTGATGGAGAGGGGGTCTGTGATGGAGAAGAGGTCTGTGATGGAGAAGGGGACTGTGATGGAGAAGGGTCCTGTGATGGAGTGGGGTCTGTGATGGAGTGGGGTCTGTGATGGAGAAGGGTCCTGTTATGGAGTGGGGTCTGTGATGGAGTGGGGTCAGTGATGGAGAAGGGGTCTGTGATGGAGAAGGGGACTGTGATGGAGAAGGGTCCTGTGATGGAGTGGGGTCTGTGATGGAGTGGGGTCTGTGATGGAGAAGGGTCCTGTTATGGAGTGGGGTCTGTGATGGAGTGTGGGTCTGTGATGGAGTGGGGGTCTGTGATGGAGTGAGGGTCTGTGATGGAGAGAGGTCTGTGATGCAGAGGGGGTCTGTGATGGAGTGGGGGTCTGTGATGGAGTGAGGGTCTGTGATGGAGAGGTGGTCTGTGATGGAGAGGGGGGTCTGTGATGCAGAGGGGGTCTGTCATGGAGTGGGGGTCTGTCATGGAGTGAGGGTCTGTGATGGAGAGGGGGGTCTGTGATGGAGTGGGGGTCTGTGATGGAGTGAGGGGCTGTGATGAAGAGGGGGTCCGTGATGGAGTGGGGTCTGTGATGGAGTGGGGGTCTGTGATGGAGTGGGGTCAGTGATGGAGAAGGGGTCTGTGATGGAGAAGGGGACTGTGATGGAGAAGGGTCCTGTGATGGAGTGGGGTCTGTGATGGAGTGGGGTCTGTGATGGAGAAGGGTCCTGTTATGGAGTGGGGTCTGTGATGGAGTGTGGGTCTGTGATGGAGTGGGGGTCTGTGATGGAGTGGGGTCTGTGATGGAGTGGGGTCTGTGATGGAGAAGGAGTCTGTGATGGAGTGGGGTCTGTGATGGAGAAGGGGTCTGTGATAGAGTGGGGTCTGTGATGGAGAGGGGGTCTGTGATGGAAAAGAGGTCTGTGATGGAGAAGGGTCCTGTGATGGAGTGGCGTCCTGTGATGCAGAGGGGGTCTGTGATGGAGTGGGGGTCTGTGATGGAGTGAGGGTCTGTGATGGAGAGGGGGTCTGTGATGGAGAGGGGGTCTGTGATGCAGAGAGGGTCTGTGATGGAGTGAGGGTCTGTGATGGAGAGGGGGTCTGTGATGGAAAGGGGGTCTGTGATGGAGTGGGGTCTGTGATGGAGAGGGGGTTCTGTGATGGAGTGGGGTCTGTGATGGAGAGGGGGTCCTGTGATGAAGTGTGGTCTGTGATGGAGTTTGGTCTGTGATGGAGAGTGGGTCTGTGATGGAGTGAGGGTCTGTGATGGAGTGGGGGTCTGTGATGGAGAGGGGGTCTGTGATGGAGTGAGGGTCTGTGATGGAGAGGGGGTCTGTGATGGAGAGGGGGTCCTGTGATGGAGTGGGGTCAGTGATGGAGAAGGGGTCTGTGATGGAGAAGGGGACTGTGATGGAGAAGGGTCCTGTGATGGAGTGGGGTCTGTGATGGAGTGGGGTCTGTGATGGAGAAGGGTCCTGTAATGGGGTGGGGTCTGTGATGGAGTGTGGGTCTGTGATGGAGTGGGGGTCTGTGATGGAGTGAGGGTCTGTGATGGAGAGGGGTCTGTGATGCAGAGGGGGTCTGTGATGGAGTGGGGGTCTGTGATGGAGTGAGGGTCTGTGATGGAGAGGGGTCTTGTGATGGAGAGGGGTCCTGTGATGGAGTGGGGTCTGTGATGGAGTGGGGTCTGTGATGGAGAAGGGTCCTGTGATGGAGAAGGGTCCTGTTATGGAGTGGGGTCTGTGATGGAGTGTGGGTCTTTGATGGAGTGGGGGTCTGTGATGGAGTGAGGGTCTGTGATGGAGAGGGGTCTGTGATGCAGAGGGGGTCTGTGATGGAGTGGGGGTCTGTGATGGAGAGGGGTCTTGTGATGGAGAGGGGTCCTGTGATGGAGTGGGGTCTGTGATGGAGAAGGGTCCTGTGATGGACTGGGGTCTGTGATGCAGAGGGGGTCTGTGATGGAGTGGGGGTCTGTGATGGAGAGGGGGTCTGTGATGGAGAGGGGGTCCTGTGATGGAGTGGGGTCTGTGATGATAGGGGGTTCTGTGATGAAGTGGGGTCTGTGATGGAGTGGGGGTCTCTGATGGAGTGGGGGTCTGTGATGGAGAGGGGGTCTGTGATGCAGAGAGGGTCTGTGATGGAGTGAGGGTCTGTGATGGAGAAGGGGTCTGTGATGGAGAGGGGGTCTGTGATGGAGTGGGGTCTGTGATGGAGAGGGGGTTCTGTTATGGAGTGGGGTCTGTGATGGAGAGGGGGTCCTGTGATGAAGTGGGGTCTGTGATTGAGTGCAGTCTGTGATGGAGTGGGGGTCTGTGATGGAGTGAGGGTCTGTGATGGAGTGAGGGTCTGTGATGGAGAGGGGGTCTGTGATGGAGTGGGGTCTGTGATGGAGTGGGGTCTGTGATGGAGAGGGGGTCTGTGATGGAGAAGAGGTCTGTGATGGAGAAGGGGACTGTGATGGAGAAGGGTCCTGTGATGGAGTGGGGTCTGTGATGGAGTGGGGTCTGTGATGGAGAAGGGTCCTGTTATGGAGTGGGGTCTGTGATGGAGTGGGGTCAGTGATGGAGAAGGGGTCTGTGATGGAGAAGGGGACTGTGATGGAGAAGGGTCCTGTGATGGAGTGGGGTCTGTGATGGAGTGGGGTCTGTGATGGAGAAGGGTCCTGTTATGGAGTGGGGTCTGTGATGGAGTGTGGGTCTGTGATGGAGTGGGGGTCTGTGATGGAGTGAGGGTCTGTGATGGAGAGAGGTCTGTGATGCAGAGGGGGTCTGTGATGGAGTGGGGGTCTGTGATGGAGTGAGGGTCTGTGATGGAGAGGTGGTCTGTGATGGAGAGGGGGGTCTGTGATGCAGAGGGGGTCTGTCATGGAGTGGGGGTCTGTCATGGAGTGAGGGTCTGTGATGGAGAGGGGGGTCTGTGATGGAGTGGGGGTCTGTGATGGAGTGAGGGGCTGTGATGAAGAGGGGGTCCGTGATGGAGTGGGGTCTGTGATGGAGTGGGGGTCTGTGATGGAGTGGGGTCAGTGATGGAGAAGGGGTCTGTGATGGAGAAGGGGACTGTGATGGAGAAGGGTCCTGTGATGGAGTGGGGTCTGTGATGGAGTGGGGTCTGTGATGGAGAAGGGTCCTGTTATGGAGTGGGGTCTGTGATGGAGTGGGGTCAGTGATGGAGAAGGGGTCTGTGATGGAGAAGGGGACTGTGATGGAGAAGGGTCCTGTGATGGAGTGGGGTCTGTGATGGAGTGGGGTCTGTGATGGAGAAGGGTCCTGTTATGGAGTGGGGTCTGTGATGGAGTGTGGGTCTGTGATGGAGTGGGGGTCTGTGATGGAGTGAGGGTCTGTGATGGAGAGGGGTCTGTGATGCAGAGGGGGTCTGTGATGGAGTGGGGGTCTGTGATGGAGTGAGGGTCTGTGATGGAGAGGGGTCTTGTGATGGAGAGGGGTCCTGTGATGGAGTGGGGTCTGTGATGGAGTGGGGTCTGTGATGGAGAAGGGTCCTGTGATGGAGTGGGGTCTGTGATGATAGGGGGTTCTGTGATGAAGTGGGGTCTGTGATGGAGTGGGGGTCTCTGATGGAGTGGGGGTCTGTGATGGAGAGGGGGTCTGTGATGCAGAGAGGGTCTGTGATGGAGTGAGGGTCTGTGATGGAGTGAGGGTCTTTGATGGAGAGGTGGTCTGTGATGGAGAGGGGGGTCTGTGATGCAGAGGGGGTCTGTCATGGAGTGGGGGTCTGTCATGGAGTGAGGGTCTGTGATGGAGAGGGGGGTCTGTGATGGAGTGGGGGTCTGTGATGGAGTGAGGGGCTGTGATGAAGAGGGGGTCCGTGATGGAGTGGGGTCTGTGATGGAGTGGGGGTCTGTGATGGAGAGGGGGTCTTTGATGGAGAGGGGGTCTGTTATGGAGTTGGGTCCTGTGATCGAGAGGGTCCTGTAAAGGAGAGGGGTCTGTGATTGAGTGGGGTCCTGTGATGGAGAAGGTGTCTGTGATTGAGTGGGGTCCTGTGATGGAGAAAGTGTCTGTGATGGAGAGGGGTCCTGTGATGGAGTGGGGTCCTGTGATGGAGTGGGGTCTGAGATGGAGAAGGGGTCTGTGATGGAGAAGGGGTCTGTGATGGAGAAGGGTCTGTGATGGAGTAGGGTGTGTGATGGAGAAGGGTCCTGTGATGGACTGGGGTCTGTGATGCAGAGGGGGTCTGTGATGGAGTGTGGGTCTGTGATGGAGTGAGGGTCTGTGATGGAGAGGGGTCCTGTGATGGAGAGGGGTCCTGTGATGGAGTTTGGTCTGTGATGGAGAAGGGGTCTGTGATGGAGAAGGGGTCTGTGATGGAGTGGGATCTGTGATGGAGAGGGGGTCTGTGATGGAGAAGAGGTCTGTGATGGAGAAGGGTCCTGTGATGGAGTGGGATCCTGTTATGCAGAGGGGGTCTGTGATGGTGTGGGGGTCTGTGATCGAATGAGTGTCTGTGATGGAGAGGTGGTTCTGTGATGGAGTGGGGTCTGTGATGGAGAGGGGGTCCTGTGATGAAGTGGGGTCTGTGATGGAGTGCGGTCTGTGATGGAGTGGGGGTCTGTGATGGAGTGAGGGTCTGTGATGGAGAGGGGATCTGTGATGGAGAGAGGGTCTGTGATGCAGAGGGGGACTGTGAGGGAGTGAGGGTCTGTGATGGAGTAAGGGTATGTGATGGGGAGGGGGTCTGTGATAGAGAGGGGGTCCTGTGATGGAGTGGGGTCCTGTGAGGGAGTGGGGTCCTGTGATGGAGTGGGGTCTGTGATGGAGAGGGGGTCTGTGATGGAGAAGGGGTCTGTGATGGAGAGGGGTCCTGTGATGGATTGGGGTCTGTGATGGAGAAGGGTCCTGTGATGGACTGGGGTCTGTGATGCAGAGGGGGTCTGTGATGGAGTGGGGGTCTGTGATGGAGTGAGGGTCTGTGATGGAGTGGGGGTCTGTGATGGAGTGAGGGTCTGTGATGGAGAGGGGGTCTGTAATGGAGAGAGGGTCTGTGATGCAGAGGGGGACTGTGATGGAGTGAGGGTCTGTGATGGAGTAAGGGTATGTGATGGGGAGGGGGTCTGTGATAGAGAGGGGGTCCTGTGATGGAGTGGGGTCCTGTGATGGAGTGGGGTCCTGTGATGGAGTGGGGTCTGTGATGGAGAGGGGGTCTGTGATGGAGAAGGGGTCTGTGATGGAGAGGGGTCCTGTGATGGAGTGGGGTCTGTGATGGAGAAGGGTCCTGTGATGGACTGGGGTCTGTGATGCAGAGGGGGTCTGTGATGGAGTGGGGGTCTGTGATGGAGTGGGGGTCTGTGATGGAGAGAGGGTCTGTGATGGAGTGGGGGTCTGTGATGGAGTGGGGGTCTGTGATGGAGTGAGGGTCTGTGATGGAGAGGGGTCCTGTGATGGAGAGGGGTCCTGTGATGGAGTGGGGTCTGTGATGGAGAGGGGTCTGTGATGGAGAAGGAGTCTGTGATGGAGTGGGGTCTGTGATGGAGAAGGGGTCTGTGATAGAGTGGGGTCTGTGATGGAGAGGGGGTCTGTGATGGAAAAGAGGTCTGTGATGGAGAAGGGTCCTGTGATGGAGTGGCGTCCTGTGATGCAGAGGGGGTCTGTGATGGAGTGGGGGTCTGTGATGGAGTGAGGGTCTGTGATGGAGAGGGGGTCTGTGATGGAGAGGGGGTCTGTGATGCAGAGAGGGTCTGTGATGGAGTGAGGGTCTGTGATGGAGAGGGGGTCTGTGATGGAAAGGGGGTCTGTGATGGAGTGGGGTCTGTGATGGAGAGGGGGTTCTGTGATGGAGTGGGGTCTGTGATGGAGAGGGGGTCCTGTGATGAAGTGGGGTCTGTGATGGAGTTTGGTCTGTGATGGAGAGTGGGTCTGTGATGGACAGGGGGTCCTGTGATGGAGTGGGGTCTGTGATGGAGTGGGGTCTGTGATGGAGAGGGGTCCTGTGATGGAGAGGAGTCCTGTGATGGAGTGGGGTCCTGTGATGGAATGGGGTCCTGTGATGGAGTGGGGTCAGTGATGGAGAAGGGGTCTGTGATGGAGAAGGGGACTGTGATGGAGAAGGGTCCTGTGATGGAGTGGGGTCTGTGATGGAGTGGGGTCTGTGATGGAGAAGGGTCCTGTGATGGAGAAGGGTCCTGTGATGGAGTGGGGTCTGTGATGGAGTGTGGGTCTGTGATGGAGTGGGGGTCTGTGATGGAGTGAGGGTCTGTGATGGAGAGGGGTCTGTGATGCAGAGGGGGTCTGTGATGGAGTGGGGGTCTGTGATGGAGTGAGGGTCTGTGATGGAGAGGGGTCTTGTGATGGAGAGGGGTCCTGTGATGGAGTGGGGTCTGTGATGGAGTGGGGTCTGTGATGGAGAAGGGTCCTGTGATGGAGAAGGGTCCTGTTATGGAGTGGGGTCTGTGATGGAGTGGGGGTCTGTGATGGAAAGGGGGTCTGTGATGGAGTGGGGTCTGTGATGGAGAGGGGGTTCTGTGATGGAGTGGGGTCTGTGATGGAGAGGGGGTCCTGTGATGAAGTGGGGTCTGTGATGGAGTTTGGTCTGTGATGGAGAGTGGGTCTGTGATGGAGTGAGGGTCTGTGATGGAGTGAGGGTCTGTGATGGAGAGGGGGTCTGTGATGGAGAGAGGGTCTGTGATGCAGAGGGGGTCTGTGATGGAGTGGGGGTCTGTGATGGAGTGAGGGTATGTGATGGAGAGGGGGTCTGTGATGGAGAGGGGGTCCTGTGATGGAGTGGGGTCCTGTGATGGAGTGGGGTCCTGTGATGAAGTGGGGTCTGTGATGGAGAGGGGGTCTGTGATGGAGTGGGGTCCTGTGATGGAGTGGGATCCTGTGATGGAGTTGGTCCTGTGATGGAGTGGGGTCTGTGATGGAGAGGGGGTCTTTGAGGGAGTGGGGTCCTGTGATGGAGTGGGGTCCTGTGATGGAGTGGGGTCCTGTGATGGAGTGGGGTCTGTGATGGAGAGGGGGTCTGTGATGGAGAAGGGGTCTGTGATGGAGAGGGGTCCTGTGATGGAGTGGGGTCTGTGATGGAGAAGGGTCCTGTGATGGACTGGGGTCTGTGATGCAGAGGGGGTCTGTGATGGAGTGGGGGTCTGTGATGGAGTGGGGGTCTGTGATGGAGAGAGGGTCTGTGATGGAGTGGGGGTCTGTGATGGAGTGGGGGTCTGTGATGGAGAGGGGTCCTGTGATGGAGTGGGGTCTGTGATGGAGAGGGGTCTGTGATGGAGAAGGAGTCTGTGATGGAGTGGGGTCTGTGATGGAGAAGGGGTCTGTGATAGAGTGGGGTCTGTGATGGAGAGGGGGTCTGTGATGGAAAAGAGGTCTGTGATGGAGAAGGGTCCTGTGATGGAGTGGCGTCCTGTGATGCAGAGGGGGTCTGTGATGGAGTGGGGGTCTGTGATGGAGTGAGGGTCTGTGATGGAGAGGGGGTCTGTGATGGAGAGGGGGTCTGTGATGCAGAGAGGGTCTGTGATGGAGTGAGGGTCTGTGATGGAGAGGGGGTCTGTGATGGAAAGGGGGTCTGTGATGGAGTGGGGTCTGTGATGGAGAGGGGGTTCTGTGATGGAGTGGGGTCTGTGATGGAGAGGGGGTCCTGTGATGAAGTGGGGTCTGTGATGGAGTTTGGTCTGTGATGGAGAGTGGGTCTGTGATGGAGTGAGGGTCTGTGATGGAGTGGGGGTCTGTGATGGAGAGGGGGTCTGTGATGGAGTGAGGGTCTGTGATAGAGAGGGGGTCTGTGATGGAGAGGGGGTCCTGTGATGGAGTGGGGTCAGTGATGGAGAAGGGGTCTGTGATGGAGAAGGGGACTGTGATGGAGAAGGGTCCTGTGATGGAGTGGGGTCTGTGATGGAGTGGGGTCTGTGATGGAGAAGGGTCCTGTTATGGAGTGGGGTCTGTGATGGAGTGTGGGTCTGTGATGGAGTGGGGGTCTGTGATGGAGTGAGGGTATGTGATGGAGAGGGGTCTTGTGATGGAGAGGGGTCCTGTGATGGAGTGGGGTCTGTGATGGAGTGGGGTCTGTGATGGAGAAGGGTCCTGTGATGGAGAAGGGTCCTGTTATGGAGTGGGGTCTGTGATGGAGTGTGGGTCTGTGATGGAGTGGGGGTCTGTGATGGAGTGAGGGTCTGTGATGGAGTGGGGTCCTGTGATGGAGTGGGGTCTGTGATGGAGAGGGAGTCTGTGATGGAGTGGGGTCCTGTGATGGAGTGGGATCCTGTGATGGAGTGGGTCCTGTGATGGAGTGGGGTCTGTGATGGAGAGGGGGTCTGTGAGGGAGTGGGGTCCTGTGATGGAGTGGGGTCTGTGATGGAGTGGGGTCTGTGATGGAGAGGGGTCCTGTGATGGAGAGGAGTCCTGTGATGGAGTGGGGTCCTGTGATGGAATGGGGTCCTGTGATGGAGTGGGGTCAGTGATGGAGAAGGGGTCTGTGATGGAGAAGGGGACTGTGATGGAGAAGGGTCCTGTGATGGAGTGGGGTCTGTGATGGAGTGGGGTCTGTGATGGAGAAGGGTCCTGTGATGGAGAAGGGTCCTGTGATGGAGTGGGGTCTGTGATGGAGTGTGGGTCTGTGATGGAGTGGGGGTCTGTGATGGAGTGAGGGTCTGTGATGGAGAGGGGTCTGTGATGCAGAGGGGGTCTGTGATGGAGTGGGGGTCTGTGATGGAGTGAGGGCCTGTGATGGAGAGGGGTCTTGTGATGGAGAGGGGTCCTGTGATGGAGTGGGGTCTGTGATGGAGTGGGGTCTGTGATGGAGAAGGGTCCTGTGATGGAGAAGGGTCCTGTTATGGAGTGGGGTCTGTGATGGAGAGGGGGTCTGTGATGGAGAGAGGGTCTGTGATGCAGAGGGGGTCTGTGATGGAGTGGGGGTCTGTGATGGAGTGAGGGTATGTGATGGAGAGGGGGTCTGTGATGGAGAGGGGGTCCTGTGATGGAGTGGGGTCCTGTGATGGAGTGGGGTCCTGTGATGAAGTGGGGTCTGTGATGGAGAGGGGGTCTGTGATGGAGTGGGGTCCTGTGATGGAGTGGGATCCTGTGATGGAGTTGGTCCTGTGATGGAGTGGGGTCTGTGATGGAGAGGGGGTCTTTGAGGGAGTGGGGTCCTGTGATGGAGTGGGGTCTGTGATGGAGTGGGGTCTGTGATGGAGAGGGGTCCTGTGATGGAGAGGAGTCCTGTGATGGAGTGGGGTCCTGTGATGGAGTGGGGTCAGTGATGGAGAAGGGGTCTGTGATGGAGAAGGGGAATGTGATGGAGAAGGGTCCTGTGATGGAGTGGGGTCTGTGATGGAGTGGGGTCTGTGATGGAGAAGAGTCCTGTTATGGAGTGGGGTCTGTGATGGAGTGTGGGTCTGTGATGGAGTGGGGGTCTGTGATGGAGTGAGGGTCTGTGATGGAGAGGGGTCTGTGATGCAGAGGGGGTCTGTGATGGAGTGGGGGTCTGTGATGGAGTGAGGGTCTGTGATGGAGAGGTGTCTTGTGATGGAGAGGGCTCCTGTGATGGAGTGGGGTCTGTGATGGAGTGGGGTCTGTGATGGAGAAGGGTCCTGTGATGGAGAAGGGTCCTGTTATGGAGTGGGGTCTGTGATGGAGTGTGGGTCTGTGATGGAGTGGGGGTCTGTGATGGAGTGAGGGTCTGTGATGGAGAGGGGTCTGTGATGCAGAGGGGGTCTGTGATGGAGTGGGGTCTGTGATGGAGTGTGGGTCTGTGATGGAGTGGGGGTCTGTGATGGAAAGGGGGTCTGTGATGGAGTGGGGTCTGTGATGGAGAGGGGGTTCTGTGATGGAGTGGGGTCTGTGATGGAGAGGGGGTCTGTGATGGAGAGAGGGTCTGTGATGGAGTGAGGGTCTGTGATGGAGAGGGGGTCTGTGATGGAGAGAGGGTCTGTGATGCAGAGGGGGTCTGTGATGGAGTGGGGGTCTGTGATGGAGTGAGGGTATGTGATGGAGAGGGGGTCTGTGATGGAGAGGGGGTCCTGTGATGGAGTGAGGGTCTGTGATGGAGAGGGGTCCTGTGATGGAGAGGGGTCCTGTGATGGAGTGGGGTCTGTGATGGAGAGGGGTCTGTGATGGAGAAGGAGTCTGTGATGGAGTGGGGTCTGTGATGGAGAAGGGGTCTGTGATAGAGTGGGGTCTGTGATGGAGAGGGGGTCTGTGATGGAAAAGAGGTCTGTGATGGAGAAGGGTCCTGTGATGGAGTGGCGTCCTGTGATGCAGAGGGGGTCTGTGATGGAGTGGGGGTCTGTGATGGAGTGAGGGTCTGTGATGGAGAGGGGGTCTGTGATGGAGAGGGGGTCTGTGATGCAGAGAGGGTCTGTGATGGAGTGAGGGTCTGTGATGGAGAGGGGGTCTGTGATGGAAAGGGGGTCTGTGATGGAGTGAGGTATGTGATGGAGAGGGGGTTCTGTGATGGAGTGGGGTCTGTGATGGAGAGGGGGTCCTGTGATGAAGTGGGGTCTGTGATGGAGTTTGGTCTGTGATGGAGAGTGGGTCTGTGATGGAGTGAGGGTCTGTGATGGAGTGGGGGTCTGTGATGGAGAGGGGGTCTGTGATGGAGTGAGGGTCTGTGATGGAGAGGGGGTCTGTGATGGAGAGGGGGTCCTGTAATGGAGTGGGGTCAGTGATGGAGAAGGGGTCTGTGATGGAGAAGGGGACTGTGATGGAGAAGGGTCCTGTGATGGAGTGGGGTCTGTGATGGAGTGGGGTCTGTGATGGAGAAGGGTCCTGTTATGGAGTGGGGTCTGTGATGGAGTGTGGGTCTGTGATGGAGTGGGGGTCTGTGATGGAGTGAGGGTCTGTGATGGAGAGGGGTCTGTGATGCAGAGGGGGTCTGTGATGGAGTGGGGGTCTGTGATGGAGTGAGGGTCTGTGATGGAGAGGGGTCTTGTGATGGAGAGGGGTCCTGTGATGGAGTGGGGTCTGTGATGGAGTGGGGTCTGTGATGGAGAAGGGTCCTGTGATGGAGAAGGGTCCTGTTATGGAGTGGGGTCTGTGATGGAGTGTGGGTCTGTGATGGAGTGGGGGTCTGTGATGGAGTGAGGGTCTGTGATGGTGTGGGGTCCTGTGATGGAGTGGGGTCTGTGATGGAGAGGGAGTCTGTGATGGAGTGGGGTCCTGTGATGGAGTGGGATCCTGTGATGGAGTGGGTCCTGTGATGGAGAAGGGTCTGTGATGGAGAGGGGGTCTGTGAGGGAGTGGGGTCCTGTGATGGAGTGGGGTCTGTGATGGAGTGGGGTCTGTGATGGAGAGGGGTCCTGTGATGGAGAGGAGTCCTGTGATGGAGTGGGGTCCTGTGATGGAATGGGGTCCTGTGATGGAGTGGGGGTCTGTGATGGAGTGAGGGTCTGTGATGGAGAGGGGTCTTGTGATGGAGAGGGGTCCTGTGATGGAGTGGGGTCTGTGATGGAGTGGGGTCTGTGATGGAGAAGGGTCCTGTGATGGAGAAGGGTCCTGTTATGGAGTGGGGTCTGTGATGGAGTGGGGGTCTGTGATGGAAAGGGGGTCTGTGATGGAGTGGGGTCTGTGATGGAGAGGGGGTTCTGTGATGGAGTGGGGTCTGTGATGGAGAGGGGGTCCTGTGATGAAGTGGGGTCTGTGATGGAGTTTGGTCTGTGATGGAGAGTGGGTCTGTGATGGAGTGAGGGTCTGTGATGGAGTGAGGGTCTGTGATGGAGAGGGGGTCTGTGATGGAGAGAGGGTCTGTGATGCAGAGGGGGTCTGTGATGGAGTGGGGGTCTGTGATGGAGTGAGGGTATGTGATGGAGAGGGGGTCTGTGATGGAGAGGGGGTCCTGTGATGGAGTGGGGTCCTGTGATGGAGTGGGGTCCTGTGATGAAGTGGGGTCTGTGATGGAGAGGGGGTCTGTGATGGAGTGGGGTCCTGTGATGGAGTGGGATCCTGTGATGGAGTTGGTCCTGTGATGGAGTGGGGTCTGTGATGGAGAGGGGGTCTTTGAGGGAGTGGGGTCCTGTGATGGAGTGGGGTCCTGTGATGGAGTGGGGTCCTGTGATGGAGTGGGGTCTGTGATGGAGAGGGGGTCTGTGATGGAGAAGGGGTCTGTGATGGAGAGGGGTCCTGTGATGGAGTGGGGTCTGTGATGGAGAAGGGTCCTGTGATGGACTGGGGTCTGTGATGCAGAGGGGGTCTGTGATGGAGTGGGGGTCTGTGATGGAGTGGGGGTCTGTGATGGAGAGAGGGTCTGTGATGGAGTGGGGGTCTGTGATGGAGTGGGGGTCTGTGATGGAGAGGGGTCCTGTGATGGAGTGGGGTCTGTGATGGAGAGGGGTCTGTGATGGAGAAGGAGTCTGTGATGGAGTGGGGTCTGTGATGGAGAAGGGGTCTGTGATAGAGTGGGGTCTGTGATGGAGAGGGGGTCTGTGATGGAAAAGAGGTCTGTGATGGAGAAGGGTCCTGTGATGGAGTGGCGTCCTGTGATGCAGAGGGGGTCTGTGATGGAGTGGGGGTCTGTGATGGAGTGAGGGTCTGTGATGGAGAGGGGGTCTGTGATGGAGAGGGGGTCTGTGATGCAGAGAGGGTCTGTGATGGAGTGAGGGTCTGTGATGGAGAGGGGGTCTGTGATGGAAAGGGGGTCTGTGATGGAGTGGGGTCTGTGATGGAGAGGGGGTTCTGTGATGGAGTGGGGTCTGTGATGGAGAGGGGGTCCTGTGATGAAGTGGGGTCTGTGATGGAGTTTGGTCTGTGATGGAGAGTGGGTCTGTGATGGAGTGAGGGTCTGTGATGGAGTGGGGGTCTGTGATGGAGAGGGGGTCTGTGATGGAGTGAGGGTCTGTGATAGAGAGGGGGTCTGTGATGGAGAGGGGGTCCTGTGATGGAGTGGGGTCAGTGATGGAGAAGGGGTCTGTGATGGAGAAGGGGACTGTGATGGAGAAGGGTCCTGTGATGGAGTGGGGTCTGTGATGGAGTGGGGTCTGTGATGGAGAAGGGTCCTGTTATGGAGTGGGGTCTGTGATGGAGTGTGGGTCTGTGATGGAGTGGGGGTCTGTGATGGAGTGAGGGTATGTGATGGAGAGGGGTCTTGTGATGGAGAGGGGTCCTGTGATGGAGTGGGGTCTGTGATGGAGTGGGGTCTGTGATGGAGAAGGGTCCTGTGATGGAGAAGGGTCCTGTTATGGAGTGGGGTCTGTGATGGAGTGTGGGTCTGTGATGGAGTGGGGGTCTGTGATGGAGTGAGGGTCTGTGATGGAGTGGGGTCCTGTGATGGAGTGGGGTCTGTGATGGAGAGGGAGTCTGTGATGGAGTGGGGTCCTGTGATGGAGTGGGATCCTGTGATGGAGTGGGTCCTGTGATGGAGTGGGGTCTGTGATGGAGAGGGGGTCTGTGAGGGAGTGGGGTCCTGTGATGGAGTGGGGTCTGTGATGGAGTGGGGTCTGTGATGGAGAGGGGTCCTGTGATGGAGAGGAGTCCTGTGATGGAGTGGGGTCCTGTGATGGAATGGGGTCCTGTGATGGAGTGGGGTCAGTGATGGAGAAGGGGTCTGTGATGGAGAAGGGGACTGTGATGGAGAAGGGTCCTGTGATGGAGTGGGGTCTGTGATGGAGTGGGGTCTGTGATGGAGAAGGGTCCTGTGATGGAGAAGGGTCCTGTGATGGAGTGGGGTCTGTGATGGAGTGTGGGTCTGTGATGGAGTGGGGGTCTGTGATGGAGTGAGGGTCTGTGATGGAGAGGGGTCTGTGATGCAGAGGGGGTCTGTGATGGAGTGGGGGTCTGTGATGGAGTGAGGGTCTGTGATGGAGAGGGGTCTTGTGATGGAGAGGGGTCCTGTGATGGAGTGGGGTCTGTGATGGAGTGGGGTCTGTGATGGAGAAGGGTCCTGTGATGGAGAAGGGTCCTGTTATGGAGTGGGGTCTGTGATGGAGAGGGGGTCTGTGATGGAGAGAGGGTCTGTGATGCAGAGGGGGTCTGTGATGGAGTGGGGGTCTGTGATGGAGTGAGGGTATGTGATGGAGAGGGGGTCTGTGATGGAGAGGGGGTCCTGTGATGGAGTGGGGTCCTGTGATGGAGTGGGGTCCTGTGATGAAGTGGGGTCTGTGATGGAGAGGGGGTCTGTGATGGAGTGGGGTCCTGTGATGGAGTGGGATCCTGTGATGGAGTTGGTCCTGTGATGGAGTGGGGTCTGTGATGGAGAGGGGGTCTTTGAGGGAGTGGGGTCCTGTGATGGAGTGGGGTCTGTGATGGAGTGGGGTCTGTGATGGAGAGGGGTCCTGTGATGGAGAGGAGTCCTGTGATGGAGTGGGGTCCTGTGATGGAGTGGGGTCAGTGATGGAGAAGGGGTCTGTGATGGAGAAGGGGAATGTGATGGAGAAGGGTCCTGTGATGGAGTGGGGTCTGTGATGGAGTGGGGTCTGTGATGGAGAAGAGTCCTGTTATGGAGTGGGGTCTGTGATGGAGTGTGGGTCTGTGATGGAGTGGGGGTCTGTGATGGAGTGAGGGTCTGTGATGGAGAGGGGTCTGTGATGCAGAGGGGGTCTGTGATGGAGTGGGGGTCTGTGATGGAGTGAGGGTCTGTGATGGAGAGGTGTCTTGTGATGGAGAGGGCTCCTGTGATGGAGTGGGGTCTGTGATGGAGTGGGGTCTGTGATGGAGAAGGGTCCTGTGATGGAGAAGGGTCCTGTTATGGAGTGGGGTCTGTGATGGAGTGTGGGTCTGTGATGGAGTGGGGGTCTGTGATGGAGTGAGGGTCTGTGATGGAGAGGGGTCTGTGATGCAGAGGGGGTCTGTGATGGAGTGGGGTCTGTGATGGAGTGTGGGTCTGTGATGGAGTGGGGGTCTGTGATGGAGTGAGGGTCTGTGATGGAGAGGGGTCTGTGATGCAGAGGGGGTCTGTGATGGAGTGGGGGTCTGTGATGGAGTGAGGGTCTGTGATGGAGAGGGGTCTTGTGATGGAGAGGGGTCCTGTGATGGAGTGGGGTCTGTGATGGAGTGGGGTCTGTGATGGAGAAGGGTCCTGTGATGGAGAAGGGTCCTGTTATGGAGTGGGGTCTGTGATGGAGAGGGGGTCTGTGATGGAGAGAGGGTCTGTGATGCAGAGGGGGTCTGTGATGGAGTGGGGGTCTGTGATGGAGTGAGGGTATGTGATGGAGAGGGGGTCTGTGATGGAGAGGGGGTCCTGTGATGGAGTGGGGTCCTGTGATGGAGTGGGGTCCTGTGATGAAGTGGGGTCTGTGATGGAGAGGGGGTCTGTGATGGAGTGGGGTCCTGTGATGGAGTGGGATCCTGTGATGGAGTTGGTCCTGTGATGGAGTGGGGTCTGTGATGGAGAGGGGGTCTTTGAGGGAGTGGGGTCCTGTGATGGAGTGGGGTCTGTGATGGAGTGGGGTCTGTGATGGAGAGGGGTCCTGTGATGGAGAGGAGTCCTGTGATGGAGTGGGGTCCTGTGATGGAGTGGGGTCAGTGATGGAGAAGGGGTCTGTGATGGAGAAGGGGAATGTGATGGAGAAGGGTCCTGTGATGGAGTGGGGTCTGTGATGGAGTGGGGTCTGTGATGGAGAAGAGTCCTGTTATGGAGTGGGGTCTGTGATGGAGTGTGGGTCTGTGATGGAGTGGGGGTCTGTGATGGAGTGAGGGTCTGTGATGGAGAGGGGTCTGTGATGCAGAGGGGGTCTGTGATGGAGTGGGGGTCTGTGATGGAGTGAGGGTCTGTGATGGAGAGGTGTCTTGTGATGGAGAGGGCTCCTGTGATGGAGTGGGGTCTGTGATGGAGTGGGGTCTGTGATGGAGAAGGGTCCTGTGATGGAGAAGGGTCCTGTTATGGAGTGGGGTCTGTGATGGAGTGTGGGTCTGTGATGGAGTGGGGGTCTGTGATGGAGTGAGGGTCTGTGATGGAGAGGGGTCTGTGATGCAGAGGGGGTCTGTGATGGAGTGGGGTCTGTGATGGAGTGTGGGTCTGTGATGGAGTGGGGGTCTGTGATGGAAAGGGGGTCTGTGATGGAGTGGGGTCTGTGATGGAGAGGGGGTTCTGTGATGGAGTGGGGTCTGTGATGGAGAGGGGGTCTGTGATGGAGAGAGGGTCTGTGATGGAGTGAGGGTCTGTGATGGAGAGGGGGTCTGTGATGGAGAGAGGGTCTGTGATGCAGAGGGGGTCTGTGATGGAGTGGGGGTCTGTGATGGAGTGAGGGTATGTGATGGAGAGGGGGTCTGTGATGGAGAGGGGGTCCTGTGATGGAGTGAGGGTCTGTGATGGAGAGGGGTCCTGTGATGGAGAGGGGTCCTGTGATGGAGTGGGGTCTGTGATGGAGAGGGGTCTGTGATGGAGAAGGAGTCTGTGATGGAGTGGGGTCTGTGATGGAGAAGGGGTCTGTGATAGAGTGGGGTCTGTGATGGAGAGGGGGTCTGTGATGGAAAAGAGGTCTGTGATGGAGAAGGGTCCTGTGATGGAGTGGCGTCCTGTGATGCAGAGGGGGTCTGTGATGGAGTGGGGGTCTGTGATGGAGTGAGGGTCTGTGATGGAGAGGGGGTCTGTGATGGAGAGGGGGTCTGTGATGCAGAGAGGGTCTGTGATGGAGTGAGGGTCTGTGATGGAGAGGGGGTCTGTGATGGAAAGGGGGTCTGTGATGGAGTGAGGTCTGTGATGGAGAGGGGGTTCTGTGATGGAGTGGGGTCTGTGATGGAGAGGGGGTCCTGTGATGAAGTGGGGTCTGTGATGGAGTTTGGTCTGTGATGGAGAGTGGGTCTGTGATGGAGTGAGGGTCTGTGATGGAGTGGGGGTCTGTGATGGAGAGGGGGTCTGTGATGGAGTGAGGGTCTGTGATGGAGAGGGGGTCTGTGATGGAGAGGGGGTCCTGTAATGGAGTGGGGTCAGTGATGGAGAAGGGGTCTGTGATGGAGAAGGGGACTGTGATGGAGAAGGGTCCTGTGATGGAGTGGGGTCTGTGATGGAGTGGGGTCTGTGATGGAGAAGGGTCCTGTTATGGAGTGGGGTCTGTGATGGAGTGTGGGTCTGTGATGGAGTGGGGGTCTGTGATGGAGTGAGGGTCTGTGATGGAGAGGGGTCTGTGATGCAGAGGGGGTCTGTGATGGAGTGGGGGTCTGTGATGGAGTGAGGGTCTGTGATGGAGAGGGGTCTTGTGATGGAGAGGGGTCCTGTGATGGAGTGGGGTCTGTGATGGAGTGGGGTCTGTGATGGAGAAGGGTCCTGTGATGGAGAAGGGTCCTGTTATGGAGTGGGGTCTGTGATGGAGTGTGGGTCTGTGATGGAGTGGGGGTCTGTGATGGAGTGAGGGTCTGTGATGGTGTGGGGTCCTGTGATGGAGTGGGGTCTGTGATGGAGAGGGAGTCTGTGATGGAGTGGGGTCCTGTGATGGAGTGGGATCCTGTGATGGAGTGGGTCCTGTGATGGAGAAGGGTCTGTGATGGAGAGGGGGTCTGTGAGGGAGTGGGGTCCTGTGATGGAGTGGGGTCTGTGATGGAGTGGGGTCTGTGATGGAGAGGGGTCCTGTGATGGAGAGGAGTCCTGTGATGGAGTGGGGTCCTGTGATGGAATGGGGTCCTGTGATGGAGTGGGGTCAGTGATGGAGAAGGGGTCTGTGATGGAGAAGGGGACTGTGATGGAGAAGGGTCCTGTGATGGAGTGGGGTCTGTGATGGAGTGGGGTCTGTGATGGAGAAGGGTCCTGTGATGGAGAAGGGTCCTGTGATGGAGTGGGGTCTGTGATGGAGTGTGGGTCTGTGATGGAGTGGGGGTCTGTGATGGAGTGAGGGTCTGTGATGGAGAGGGGTCTGTGATGCAGAGGGGGTCTGTGATGGAGTGGGGGTCTGTGATGGAGTGAGGGTCTGTGATGGAGAGGGGTCTTGTGATGGAGAGGGGTCCTGTGATGGAGTGGGGTCTGTGATGGAGTGGGGTCTGTGATGGAGAAGGGTCCTGTGATGGAGAAGGGTCCTGTTATGGAGTGGGGTCTGTGATGGAGAGGGGGTCTGTGATGGAGAGAGGGTCTGTGATGCAGAGGGGGTCTGTGATGGAGTGGGGGTCTGTGATGGAGTGAGGGTATGTGATGGAGAGGGGGTCTGTGATGGAGAGGGGGTCCTGTGATGGAGTGGGGTCCTGTGATGGAGTGGGGTCCTGTGATGAAGTGGGGTCTGTGATGGAGAGGGGGTCTGTGATGGAGTGGGGTCCTGTGATGGAGTGGGATCCTGTGATGGAGTTTGTCCTGTGATGGAGTGGGGTCTGTGATGGAGAGGGGGTCTTTGAGGGAGTGGGGTCCTGTGATGGAGTGGGGTCTGTGATGGAGTGGGGTCTGTGATGGAGAGGGGTCCTGTGATGGAGAGGAGTCCTGTGATGGAGTGGGGTCCTGTGATGGAGTGGGGTCAGTGATGGAGAAGGGTCTGTGATGGAGAGGGGTCTGTGATGCAGAGGGGGTCTGTGATGGAGTGGGGTCTGTGATGGAGTGTGGGTCTGTGATGGAGTGGGGGTCTGTGATGGAAAGGGGGTCTGTGATGGAGTGGGGTCTGTGATGGAGAGGGGGTTCTGTGATGGAGTGGGGTCTGTGATGGAGAGGGGGTCTGTGATGGAGAGAGGGTCTGTGATGCAGAGGGGGTCTGTGATGGAGTGGGGGTCTGTCATGGAGTTTGGTCTGTGATGGAGAGTGGGTTTGTGATGGAGTGAGGGTCTGTGATGGAGTGAGGGTCTGTGATGGAGAGGGGGTCTGTGATGGAGAGAGGGTCTGTGATGCAGAGGGGGTCTGTGATGGAGTGGGGGTCTGTGATGGAGTGAGGGTATGTGATGGAGAGGGGGTCTGTGATGGAGAGGGGGTCCTGTGATGGAGTGTGGTCCTGTGATGGAGTGGGGTCCTGTGATGAAGTGGGGTCTGTGATGGAGAGGGGGTCTGTGATGGAGTCGGGTCCTGTGATGGAGTGGGATCCTGTGATGGAGTTGGTCCTGTGATGGAGTGGGGTCTGTGATGGAGAGGGGGTCTTTGAGGGAGTGGGGTCCTGTGATGGAGTGGGGTCTGTGATGGAGTGGGGTCTGTGATGGAGAGGGGTCCTGTGATGGAGAGGAGTCCTGTGATGGAGTGGGGTCCTGTGATGGAGTGGGGTCAGTGATGGAGAAGGGGTCTGTGATGGAGAAAGGGAATGTGATGGAGAAGGGTCCTGTGATGGAGTGGGGTCTGTGATGGAGAAGGGTCCTGTTATGGAGTGGGGTCTGTGATGGAGTGTGGGTCTGTGATGGAGTGGGGGTCTGTGATGGAGTGAGGGTCTGTGATGGAGAGGGGTCTGTGATGCAGAGGGGGTCTGTGATGGAGTGGGGGTCTGTGATGGAGTGAGGGTCTGTGATGGAGAGGTGTCTTGTGATGGAGAGGGGTCCTGTGATGGAGTGGGGTCTGTGATGGAGTGGGGTCTGTGATGGAGAAGGGTCCTGTGATGGAGAAGGGTCCTGTTATGGAGTGGGGTCTGTGATGGAGTGTGGGTCTGTGATGGAGCGGGGGTCTGTGATGGAGTGAGGGTCTGTGATGGAGAGTGGTCTGTGATGCAGAGGGGGTCTGTGATGGAGTGGGGGTCTGTGATGGAGAGGGGTCTTGTGATGGAGAGGGGTCCTGTGATGGAGTGGGGTCTGTGATGGAGAAGGGTCCTGTGATGGACTGGGGTCTGTGATGCAGAGGGGGTCTGTGATGGAGTGGGGGTCTGTGATGGAGAGGGGGTCTGTGATGGAGAGGGGGTCCTGTGATGGAGTGGGGTCTGTGATGATAGGGGGTTCTGTGATGAAGTGGGGTCTGTGATGGAGTGGGGGTCTCTGATGGAGTGGGGGTCTGTGATGGAGAGGGGGTCTGTGATGCAGAGAGGGTCTGTGATGGAGTGAGGGTCTGTGATGGAGAGGGGGTCTGTGATGGAGAGGGGGTCTGTGATGGAGTGGGGTCTGTGATGGAGAGTGGGTTCTGTTATGGAGTGGGGTCTGTGATGGAGAGGGGGTCCTGTGATGAAGTGGGGTCTGTGATTGAGTGCAGTCTGTGATGGAGTGGGGGTCTGTGATGGAGTGAGGGTCTGTGATGGAGTGAGGGTCTGTGATGGAGAGGGGGTCTGTGATGGAGTGGGGGTCTGTGATGGAGTGAGGGTCTGTGATGGAGAGGGGTCCTGTGATGGAGTGGGGTCTGTGATGGAGTGGGGTCTGTGATGGAGAGGGGGTCTGTGATGGAGAAGAGGTCTGTGATGGAGAAGGGTCCTGTGATGGAGTGGGGTCCCTTGATGCAAAGGGGGTCTGTGATGGAGTGGGGGTCTGTGATGGAGTGAGGGTCTTTGATGGAGAGGTGGTCTGTGATGGAGAGGGGGGTCTGTGATGCAGAGGGGGTCTGTCATGGAGTGGGGGTCTGTCATGGAGTGAGGGTCTGTGATGGAGAGGGGGTCTGTGATGGAGTGGGGTCTGTGATGGAGTGGGGTCTGTGATGGAGTTGGGTCCTGTGATGGAGAGGGGTCCTGTGATGGAGAGGGGTCTGTGATTGAGTGGGGTCCTGTGATGGAGAAGGTGTCTGTGATGGAGAGGGGTCCTGTGATGGAGTGGGGTCCTGTCATGGAGTGGGGTCTGTGATGGAGAAGGGGTCTGTGACGGAGAGGGGGTCTGTGATGCAGAGGGGGTCTGTGATGGAGAAGAGGTCTGTGATGGAGAGGGGGTTCTGTTATGGAGTGGGGTCTGTGATGGAGAGGGGGTCCTGTGATGAAGTGGGGTCTGTGATGGAGTGCGGTCTGTGATGGAGTGGGGGTCTGTGATGGAGTGAGGGTCTGTGATGGAGTGAGGGTCTGTGATGGAGAGGGGGTCTGTGATGCAGAGGGGGACTGTGATGGAGTGGGGGTCTGTGATGGAGTGGGGTATGTGATGGAGAGGGGGTCTGTGATGGAGAGGAGGTCCTGTGATGGAGTGGGGTCCTGTGATGGAGTGGGGTCCTGTGATGGAATGGGGTCTGTGATGGAGAGGGGGTCTGTCATGGAGTGAGGGACTGTGATGGAGAGGGGGTCTGTGATGGAGTGGGGTCTGTGATGGAGTTGGGTCCTGTGATGGAGAGGGGTCCTGTGATGGAGAGGGGTCTGTGACTGAGTGGGGTCCTGTGATGGAGAAGGTGTCTGTGATGGAGAGGGGTCCTGTGATGGAGTGGGGTCCTGTCATGGAGTGGGGTCTGTGATGGAGAAGGGGTCTGTGACGGAGAGGGGGTCTGTGATGGAGAGGGGGTCTGTGATGGAGAAGAGGTCTGTGATGGAGAAGGGTCCTGCGATGGAATGGGGTCCCTTGATGCAAAGGGGGTCTGTGATGTAGTGGGGGTCTGTGATGGAGTGAGGGTCTGTGATGGAGAGGGGGTCTGTGATGGAGAGGGGGTCTGTGATGCAGAGGGGGTCTGTGATGGAGTGGGGGTATGTGATGGAGTGAGGGTCTGTGATGAAGAGGGGGTCCGTGATGGAGTGGGGTCTGTGATGGAGTGGGGTCTGTGATGGAGTGGGGGTCTGTGATGGAGAGGGGTCCTGTGATGGAGAGGGGTCCTGTGATGGAGTGGGGCCTGTGATGGAGAAGGGATCTGTGATGGAGAAGGGGTCTGTGATGGAGTGGGGTCTGTGATGGAGTTGGGTCCTGTGATCGAGAGGGTTCTGTAAAGGAGAGGGGTCTGTGATTGAGTGGGGTCCTGTGATGGAGAAGGTGTCTGTGATTGAGTGGGGTCCTGTGATGGAGAAAGTGTCTGTGATGGAGAGGGGTCCTGTGATGGAGTGGGGTCCTGTGATGGAGTGGGGTCTGAGATGGAGAAGGGGTCTGTGATGGAGAAGGGGTCTGTGATGGAGAAGGGGTCTGTGATGGAGAAGGGTCTGTGATGGAGTAGGGTGTGTGATGGAGAAGGGTCCTGTGATGGACTGGGGTCTGTGATGCAGAGGGGGTCTGTGATGGAGTGTGGGTCTGTGATGGAGTGAGGGTTTGTGATGGAGAGGGGTCCTGTGATGGAGAGGGGTCCTGTGATGGAGTTTGGTCTGTGATGGAGAAGGGGTCTGTGATGGAGAAGGGGTCTGTGATGGAGTGGGATCTGTGATGGAGAGGGGGTCTGTGATGGAGAAGAGGTCTGTGATGGAGAAGGGTCCTGTGATGGAGTGGGATCCTGTGATGCAGAGGGGGTCTGTGATGGAGTGGGGGTCTGTGATCGAATGAGTGTCTGTAATGGAGAGGTGGTTCTGTGATGGAGTGGGGTCTGTGATGGAGAGGGGGTCCTGTGATGAAGTGGGGTCTGTGATGGAGTGCGGTCTGTGATGGAGTGGGGGTCTGTGATGGAGTGAGGGTCTGTGATGGAGAGGGGGTCTGTGATGGAGAGGGGGTCTGTGATGGAGAGAGGGTCTGTGATGCAGAGGGGGACTGTGATGGAGTGAGGGTCTGTGATGGAGTAAGGGTATGTGATGGGGAGGGGGTCTGTGATAGAGAGGGGGTCCTGTGATGGAGTGGGGTCCTGTGATGGAGTGGGGTCCTGTGATGGAGTGGGGTCTGTGATGGAGAGGGGGTCTGTGATGGAGAAGGGGTCTGTGATGGAGAGGGGTCCTGTGATGGAGTGGGGTCTGTGATGGAGAAGGGTCCTGTGATGGACTGGGGTCTGTGATGCAGAGGGGGTCTGTGATGGAGTGGGGGTCTGTGATGGAGTGGGGGTCTGTGATGGAGAGAGGGTCTGTGATGGAGAGGGGTCCTGTGATGGAGAGGGGTCCTGTGATGGAGTGGGGTCTGTGATGGAGAAGGGGTCTGTGATGGAGAAGGGGTCTGCGATGGAGTGGGGTCTGTGATGGAGAAGGGGTCTGTGATGGAGTGGGGTCTGTGATGGAGAGGGGGTCTGTGATAGAGAAGAGGTCTGTGATGGAGAAGGGTCCTGTGATGGAGTGGCGTCCTGTGATGCAGAGGGGGTCTGTGATGGAGTGAGGGTCTGTGATGGAGTGAGGGTCTGTAATGGAGAGGGGGTCTGTGATGGAGAGGGGGTCTGTGATGGAGAGGGGGTCCTGTGATGGAGTGGGGTCTGTGATGATAGGGGGTTCTGTGATGAAGTGGGGTCTGTGATGGAGTGGGGGTCTGTGATGGAGTGGGGGTCTGTGATAGAGAGGGGGTCTGTTATGCAGAGAGGGTCTGTGATGGAGTGAGGGTCTGTGATGGAGAGGGGGTCTGTGAAGGAGAGGGGGTCTGTGATGGAGTGGGGTCTGTGATGGAGAGGGGGTTATGTTATGGAGTGGGGTCTGTGATGGAGAGGGGGTCCTGTGATGAAGTGGGGTCTGTGATGGAGTGCGGTCTGTGATGGAGTGGGGGTCTGTGATGGAGTGAGGGTCTGTGATGGAGTGAGGGTCTGTGATGGAGAGGGGGTCTGTGATGCAGAGGGGGACTGTGATGGAGTGGGGGTCTGTGATGGAGTGGGGTATGTGATGGAGAGGGGGTCTGTGATGGAGAGGAGGTCCTGTGATGGAGTGGGGTCCTGTGATGGAGTGGGGTCCTGTGATGGAATGGGGTCTGTGATGGAGAGGGGGTCTGTGATGGAGAAGGGGTCTGTGATGGAGAGGGGTCCTGTGATGGAGTGGGGTCTGTGATGGAGAAGGGTCCTGTGATGGACTGGGGTCTGTGATGCAGAGGGGGTCTGTGATGGAGTGGGGGTCTGTGATGGAGTGGGGTATGTGATGGAGAGGGGGTCTGTGATGGAGAGGAGGTCCTGTGATGGAGTGGGGTCCTGTGATGGAGTGGGGTCCTGTGATGGAATGGGGTCTGTGATGGAGAGGGGGTCTGTGATGGAGAAGGGGTCTGTGATGGAGAGGGGTCCTGTGATGGAGTGGGGTCTGTGATGGAGAAGGGTCCTGTGATGGACTGGGGTCTGTGATGCAGAGGGGGTCTGTGATGGAGTGGGGGTCTGTGATGGAGTGGGGGTCTGTGATGGAGTGAGGGTCTATGATGGAGAGGGGTCCTGTGATGGAGAGGGGTCCTGTGATGGAGTGGGGTCTGTGATGGAGAGGGGTCTGTGATGGAGAAGGAGTCTGTGATGGAGTGAGGGTCTGTGATGGAGAGGGGTCCTGTGATGGAGAGGGGTCCTGTGATGGAGTTTGGTCTGTGATGGAGAAGGGGTCTGTGATGGAGAAGGGGTCTGTGATGGAGTGGGATCTGTGATGGAGAGGGGGTCTGTGATGGAGAAGAGGTCTGTGATGGAGAAGGGTCCTGTGATGGAGTGGGATCCTGTGATGCAGAGGGGGTCTGTGATGGAGTGGGGGTCTGTGATCGAATGAGTGTCTGTGATGGAGAGGTGGTTCTGTGATGGAGTGGGGTCTGTGATGGAGAGGGGGTCCTGTGATGAAGTGGGGTCTGTGATGGAGTGCGGTCTGTGATGGAGTGGGGGTCTGTGATGGAGTGAGGGTCTGTGATGGAGAGGGGGTCTGTGATGGAGAGAGGGTCTGTGATGCAGAGGGGGACTGTGATGGAGTGAGGGTCTGTGATGGAGTAAGGGTATGTGATGGGGAGGGGGTCTGTGATAGAGAGGGGGTCCTGTGATGGAGTGGGGTCCTGTGATGGAGTGGGGTCCTGTGATGGAGTGGGGTCTGTGATGGAGAGGGGGTCTGTGATGGAGAAGGGGTCTGTGATGGAGAGGGGTCCTGTGATGGAGTGGGGTCTGTGATGGAGAAGGGTCCTGTGATGGACTGGGGTCTGTGATGCAGAGGGGGTCTGTGATGGAGTGGGGGTCTGTGATGGAGTGGGGGTCTGTGATGGAGAGAGGGTCTGTGATGGAGAGGGGTCCTGTGATGGAGAGGGGTCCTGTGATGGAGATGGGGTCTGCGATGGAGTGGGGTCTGTGATGGAAAAGGGGTCTGTGATGGAGTGGGGTCTGTGATGGAGAGGGGGTCTGTGATAGAGAAGAGGTCTGTGATGGAGAAGGGTCCTGTGATGGAGTGGCGTCCTGTGATGCAGAGGGGGTCTGTGATGGAGTGAGGGTCTGTAATGGAGAGGGGGTCTGTGATGGAGAGGGGGTCTGTGATGGAGAGGGGGTCTGTGATGGAGAGGGGGTCCTGTGATGGAGTGGGGTCTGTGATGATAGGGGGTTCTGTGATGAAGTGGGGTCTGTGATGGAGTGGGGGTCTGTGATGGAGTGGGGGTCTGTGATAGAGAGGGGGTCTGTGATGCAGAGAGGGTCTGTGATGGAGTGAGGGTCTGTGATGGACAGGGGGTCTGGGAAGGAGAGGGGGTCTGTGATGGAGTGGGGTCTGTGATGGAGAGGGGGTTCTGTTATGGAGTGGGGTCTGTGATGGAGAGGGGATCCTGTGATGAAGTGGGGTCTGTGATGGAGTGCGGTCTGTGATGGAGTGGGGGTCTGTGATGGAGTGAGGGTCTGTGATGGAGTGAGGGTCTGTGATGGAGACGGGGTCTGTGATGCAGAGGGGGACTGTGATGGAGTGGGGGTCTGTGATGGAGTGGGGTATGTGATGGAGACGGGGGTCTGTGATGGAGAGGAGGTCCTGTGAAGGAGTGGGGTCCTGTGATGGAGTGGGGTCCTGTGATGGAGTGGGGTCTGTGATGGAGAGGGGGTCTGTGATGGAGAAGGGGTCTGTGATGGAGAGGGGTCCTGTGATGGAGTGGGGTCTGTGATGCAGAGGGGGTCTGTGATGGAGTGGGGGTCTGTGATGGAGTGGGGGTCTGTGATGGAGTGAGGGTCTATGATGGAGAGGGGTCTGTGATGGAGAAGGAGTCTGTGATGGAGTGGAGTCTGTGATGGAGAAGGGGTCTGTGATAGAGTGGGGTCTGTGATGGAGAGGGGGTCTGTGATGGAAAAGAGGTCTGTGATGGAGAAGGGTCCTGTGATGGAGTGGTGTCCTGTGATGCAGAGGGGGTCTGTGATGGAGTGGGGGTCTGTGATGGAGTGAGGGTCTGTGATGGAGAGGGGGTCTGTGATGGAGAGGGGGTCTGTGATGCAGAGAGGGTCTGTGATGGAGTGAGGGTCTGTGATGGAGAGGGGGTCTGCGATGGAAAGGGGGTCTGTGATGGAGTGGGGTCTGTGATGGAGAGGGGGTTCTGTGATGAAGTGGGGTCTGTGATGGAGAGGGGGTCCTGTGATGAAGTGGGGTCTGTGATGGAGAGTGGGTCTGTGATGGAGTGAGGGTCTGTGATGGAGTGAGGGTCTGTGATGGAGAGGGGGTCTGTGATGGAGAGGGGGTCTGTGATGCAGAGGGGGTCTGTGATGGAGTGGGGGTCTGTGATGGAGTGAGGGTATGTGATGGAGAGGGGGTCTGTGATGGAGAGGGGGTCCTGTGATGGAGTGGGGTCCTGTGATGGAGTGGGGTCCTGTGATGGAGTGGAGTCCTGTGATGGAGAGGGGGTCCTGTGATGGAGAGGGGGTCTGTGATGGAGTGGGGTCCTGTGATGGAGTGGGATCCTGTGATGGAGTGGGTCCTGTGATGGAGTGGGGTCTGTGATGGAGAGGGGGTCTGTGAGGGAGTGGGGTCTGTGATGGAGAAGGGTCCTGTGATGGACTGGGGTCTGTTATGCAGTGGGGGTCTGTGATGGAGTGGGGGTCTGTGATGGAGAGGGGGTCTGTGATGGAGAAGGGGGTACTGTGATGGAGTGGGGTCTGTGATGATAGGGGGTTCTGTGATGAAGTGGGGTCTGTGATGGATTGGTTGTCTGTGATGGAGTGGGGGTCTGTGATGGAGAGGGGGTCTGTGATGCAGAGAGGGTCTGTGATGGAGTGAGGGTCTGTGATGGAGAGGGGGTCTGTGATGGAGAGGGGGTCTGTGATGGAGTGGGGTCTGTGATGGAGAGGGGGTTCTGTTATGGAGTGGGGTCTGTGATGGAGAGGGGGTCCTGTGATGAAGTGGGGTCTGTGATTGAGTGCAGTCTGTGATGGAGTGGGGGTCTGTGATGGAGTGAGGGTCTGTGATGGAGTGAGGGTCTGTGATGGAGAGTGGGTCTGTGATGCAGAGGGGGACTGTGATGGAGTGGGGGTCTGTGATGGAGTGGGGTATGTGATGGAGAGGGGGTCTGTGATGGAGAGGGGGTCCTGTGATGGAGTGGGGTCCTGTGATGGAGTGGGGTCCTGTGATGGAGTGGGGTCTGTGATGGAGAGGGGGTCTGTGATGGAGAAGTGGTCTGTGATGGAGAGGGGTCCTGTGATGGAGTGGGGTCTGTGATGGAGAAGGGTCCTGTGATGGAGTGGTTGTCTGTGATGGAGTGGGAGTCTGTGATGGAGTGAGGGTCTGTGATGGAGAGGGGTCCTGTGATGGAGAGGGGTCACGTGATGGAGTGGGGTCTGTGATGGAGAAGGGGTCTGTGATGGAGAAGGGGTCTGTGATGGAGTGGGGTCTGTGATGGAGAAGGGGTCTGTGATAGAGTGGGGTCTGTGATGGAGAGGGGGTCTGTGATGGAGAAGGGTCCTGTGATGGAGTGGCGTCCTGTGATGCAGAGGGGGTCTGTGATGGAGTGGGGGTCTGTGATGGAGTGAGGGTCTGTGATGGAGAGGGGGTCTGTGATGGAGAGGGGGTCTGTGATGGAGAGGGGGTCTGTGATGCAGAGAGGGTCTGTGATGGAGTGAGGGTCTGTGATGGAGAGGGGGTCTGTGATGGAAAGGGGGTCTGTGATGGAGTGGGGTCTGTGATGGAGAGGGGGTTCTGTGATGGAGTGGGGTCTGTGATGATAGGGGGTTCTGTGATGAAGTGGGGTCTGTGATGGAGTGGGGGTCTGTGATGGAGTGGGGGTCTGTGATAGAGAGGGGGTCTGTGATGCAGAGAGGGTCTGTGATGGAGTGAGGGTCTGTGATGGAGAGGGGGTCTGTGAAGGAGAGGGGGTCTGTGATGGAGTGGGGTCTGTGATGGAGAGGGGGTTATGTTATGGAGTGGGGTCTGTGATGGAGAGGGGGTCCTGTGATGAAGTGGGGTCTGTGATGGAGTGCGGTCTGTGATGGAGTGGGGGTCTGTGATGGAGTGAGGGTCTGTGATGGAGTGAGGGTCTGTGATGGAGAGGGGGTCTGTGATGCAGAGGGGGACTGTGATGGAGTGGGGGTCTGTGATGGAGTGGGGTATGTGATGGAGAGGGGGTCTGTGATGGAGAGGAGGTCCTGTGATGGAGTGGGGTCCTGTGATGGAGTGGGGTCCTGTGATGGAATGGGGTCTGTGATGGAGAGGGGGTCTGTGATGGAGAAGGGGTCTGTGATGGAGAGGGGTCCTGTGATGGAGTGGGGTCTGTGATGGAGAAGGGTCCTGTGATGGACTGGGGTCTGTGATGCAGAGGGGGTCTGTGATGGAGTGGGGGTCTGTGATGGAGTGGGGGTCTGTGATGGAGTGAGGGTCTATGATGGAGAGGGGTCCTGTGATGGAGAGGGGTCCTGTGATGGAGTGGGGTCTGTGATGGAGAGGGGTCTGTGATGGAGAAGGAGTCTGTGATGGAGTGAGGGTCTGTGATGGAGAGGGGTCCTGTGATGGAGAGGGGTCCTGTGATGGAGTTTGGTCTGTGATGGAGAAGGGGTCTGTGATGGAGAAGGGGTCTGTGATGGAGTGGGATCTGTGATGGAGAGGGGGTCTGTGATGGAGAAGAGGTCTGTGATGGAGAAGGGTCCTGTGATGGAGTGGGATCCTGTGATGCAGAGGGGGTCTGTGATGGAGTGGGGGTCTGTGATCGAATGAGTGTCTGTGATGGAGAGGTGGTTCTGTGATGGAGTGGGGTCTGTGATGGAGAGGGGGTCCTGTGATGAAGTGGGGTCTGTGATGGAGTGCGGTCTGTGATGGAGTGGGGGTCTGTGATGGAGTGAGGGTCTGTGATGGAGAGGGGGTCTGTGATGGAGAGAGGGTCTGTGATGCAGAGGGGGACTGTGATGGAGTGAGGGTCTGTGATGGAGTAAGGGTATGTGATGGGGAGGGGGTCTGTGATAGAGAGGGGGTCCTGTGATGGAGTGGGGTCCTGTGATGGAGTGGGGTCCTGTGATGGAGTGGGGTCTGTGATGGAGAGGGGGTCTGTGATGGAGAAGGGGTCTGTGATGGAGAGGGGTCCTGTGATGGAGTGGGGTCTGTGATGGAGAAGGGTCCTGTGATGGACTGGGGTCTGTGATGCAGAGGGGGTCTGTGATGGAGTGGGGGTCTGTGATGGAGTGGGGGTCTGTGATGGAGAGAGGGTCTGTGATGGAGAGGGGTCCTGTGATGGAGAGGGGTCCTGTGATGGAGATGGGGTCTGCGATGGAGTGGGGTCTGTGATGGAAAAGGGGTCTGTGATGGAGTGGGGTCTGTGATGGAGAGGGGGTCTGTGATAGAGAAGAGGTCTGTGATGGAGAAGGGTCCTGTGATGGAGTGGCGTCCTGTGATGCAGAGGGGGTCTGTGATGGAGTGAGGGTCTGTAATGGAGAGGGGGTCTGTGATGGAGAGGGGGTCTGTGATGGAGAGGGGGTCCTGTGATGGAGTGGGGTCTGTGATGATAGGGGGTTCTGTGATGAAGTGGGGTCTGTGATGGAGTGGGGGTCTGTGATGGAGTGGGGGTCTGTGATAGAGAGGGGGTCTGTGATGCAGAGAGGGTCTGTGATGGAGTGAGGGTCTGTGATGGACAGGGGGTCTGTGAAGGAGAGGGGGTCTGTGATGGAGTGGGGTCTGTGATGGAGAGGGGGTTCTGTTATGGAGTGGGGTCTGTGATGGAGAGGGGATCCTGTGATGAAGTGGGGTCTGTGATGGAGTGCGGTCTGTGATGGAGTGGGGGTCTGTGATGGAGTGAGGGTCTGTGATGGAGTGAGGGTCTGTGATGGAGACGGGGTCTGTGATGCAGAGGGGGACTGTGATGGAGTGGGGGTCTGTGATGGAGTGGGGTATGTGATGGAGACGGGGGTCTGTGATGGAGAGGAGGTCCTGTGAAGGAGTGGGGTCCTGTGATGGAGTGGGGTCCTGTGATGGAGTGGGGTCTGTGATGGAGAGGGGGTCTGTGATGGAGAAGGGGTCTGTGATGGAGAGGGGTCCTGTGATGGAGTGGGGTCTGTGATGCAGAGGGGGTCTGTGATGGAGTGGGGGTCTGTGATGGAGTGGGGGTCTGTGATGGAGTGAGGGTCTATGATGGAGAGGGGTCTGTGATGGAGAAGGAGTCTGTGATGGAGTGGAGTCTGTGATGGAGAAGGGGTCTGTGATAGAGTGGGGTCTGTGATGGAGAGGGGGTCTGTGATGGAAAAGAGGTCTGTGATGGAGAAGGGTCCTGTGATGGAGTGGTGTCCTGTGATGCAGAGGGGGTCTGTGATGGAGTGGGGGTCTGTGATGGAGTGAGGGTCTGTGATGGAGAGGGGGTCTGTGATGGAGAGGGGGTCTGTGATGCAGAGAGGGTCTGTGATGGAGTGAGGGTCTGTGATGGAGAGGGGGTCTGCGATGGAAAGGGGGTCTGTGATGGAGTGGGGTCTGTGATGGAGAGGGGGTTCTGTGATGAAGTGGGGTCTGTGATGGAGAGGGGGTCCTGTGATGAAGTGGGGTCTGTGATGGAGTTTGGTCTGTGATGGAGAGTGGGTCTGTGATGGAGTGAGGGTCTGTGATGGAGTGAGGGTCTGTGATGGAGAGGGGGTCATTGATGGAGAGGGGGTCTGTGATGCAGAGGGGGTCTGTGATGGAGTGGGGGTCTGTGATGGAGTGAGGGTATGTGATGGAGAGGGGGTCTGTGATGGAGAGGGGGTCCTGTGATGGAGTGGGGTCCTGTGATGGAGTGGGGTCCTGTGATGGAGTGGAGTCCTGTGATGGAGAGGGGGTCCTGTGTTGGAGAGGGGGTCTGTGATGGAGTGGGGTCCTGTGATGGAGTGGGATCCTGTGATGGAGTGGGTCCTGTGATGGAGTGGGGTCTGTGATGGAGAGGGGGTCTGTGAGGGAGTGGGGTCTGTGATGGAGAAGGGTCCTGTGATGGACTGGGGTCTGTTATGCAGTGGGGGTCTGTGATGGAGTGGGGGTCTGTGATGGAGAGGGGGTCTGTGATGGAGAAGGGGGTACTGTGATGGAGTGGGGTCTGTGATGATAGGGGGTTCTGTGATGAAGTGGGGTCTGTGATGGATTGGTTGTCTGTGATGGAGTGGGGGTCTGTGATGGAGAGGGGGTCTGTGATGCAGAGAGGGTCTGTGATGGAGTGAGGGTCTGTGATGGAGAGGGGGTCTGTGATGGAGAGGGGGTCTGTGATGGAGTGGGGTCTGTGATGGAGAGGGGGTTCTGTTATGGAGTGGGGTCTGTGATGGAGAGGGGGTCCTGTGATGAAGTGGGGTCTGTGATTGAGTGCAGTCTGTGATGGAGTGGGGGTCTGTGATGGAGTGAGGGTCTGTGATGGAGTGAGGGTCTGTGATGGAGAGTGGGTCTGTGATGCAGAGGGGGACTGTGATGGAGTGGGGGTCTGTGATGGAGTGGGGTATGTGATGGAGAGGGGGTCTGTGATGGAGAGGGGGTCCTGTGATGGAGTGGGGTCCTGTGATGGAGTGGGGTCCTGTGATGGAGTGGGGTCTGTGATGGAGAGGGGGTCTGTGATGGAGAAGTGGTCTGTGATGGAGAGGGGTCCTGTGATGGAGTGGGGTCTGTGATGGAGAAGGGTCCTGTGATGGAGTGGTTGTCTGTGATGGAGTGGGAGTCTGTGATGGAGTGAGGGTCTGTGATGGAGAGGGGTCCTGTGATGGAGAGGGGTCACGTGATGGAGTGGGGTCTGTGATGGAGAAGGGGTCTGTGATGGAGAAGGGGTCTGTGATGGAGTGGGGTCTGTGATGGAGAAGGGGTCTGTGATAGAGTGGGGTCTGTGATGGAGAGGGGGTCTGTGATGGAGAAGGGTCCTGTGATGGAGTGGCGTCCTGTGATGCAGAGGGGGTCTGTGATGGAGTGGGGGTCTGTGATGGAGTGAGGGTCTGTGATGGAGAGGGGGTCTGTGATGGAGAGGGGGTCTGTGATGGAGAGGGGGTCTGTGATGCAGAGAGGGTCTGTGATGGAGTGAGGGTCTGTGATGGAGAGGGGGTCTGTGATGGAAAGGGGGTCTGTGATGGAGTGGGGTCTGTGATGGAGAGGGGGTTCTGTGATGGAGTGGGGTCTGTGATGGAGAGGGGGTCCTGTGATGAAGTGGGGTCTGTGATGGAGTTTGGTCTGTGATGGAGAGTGGGTCTGTGATGGAGTGAGGGTCTGTGATGGAGAGGGGGTCTATGATGCAGAGGGGGTCTGTGATGGAGTGGGGTCCTGTGATGGAGTGGGATCCTGTGATGGATTGGGTCCTGTGATGGAGTCGGGTCTGTGATGGAGAGGGGGTCTGTGAGGGAGTGGGGTCCTGTGATGGAGTGGGGTCTGTGATGGAGTGGGGTCTGTGATGGAGAGGGGTCCTGTGATGGAGAGGAGTCCTGTGATGGAGTGGGGTCCTGTGATGGAGTGGGGTCAGTGACGGAGAAGGGGTCTGTGATGGAGAAGGGGACTGTGATGGAGAAGGGTCCTGTGATGGAGTGGGGTCTGTGATGGAGTGGGGTCTGTGATGGAGAAGGGTCCTGTGAAGGAGAAGGGTCCTGTTATGGAGTGGGGTCTGTGATGGAGTGTGGGTCTGTGATGGAGTGGGGATCTGTGATGGAGTGAGGGTCTGTGATGGAGAGGGGTCTGTGATGCAGAGGGGGTCTGTGATGGAGTGGGGTCTGTGATGGAGTGGGGGTCTGTGATGGAGAGGGGTCTTGTGAAGGAGAGGGGTCCTGTGATGGAGTGGGGTCTGTGATGGAGAAGGGTCCTGTGATGGACTGGGGTCTATGATGCAGAGGGGGTCTGTGATGGAGAGGGTGTCTGTGATGGATAGGGGGTCCTGTGATGGAGTGGGGTCTTTGATGGAGAGGGGGTCCTGTGATGAAGTGAGGTCTGTGATGGAGTGCGGTCTGTGATGGAGTGAGGGTCTGTGATGGAGTGAGGGTCTGTGATGGAGAGGGGGTCTGTGATGGAGAGGGGGTCTGTGATGCAGAGGGGGTCTGTGATGGAGTGGTGGTCTGTGATGGAGTGAGGGTCTTTGATGGATAGGGGGTCTGTGATGGAGAGGGGGTCTGTGATGGAGAGGGGGTCCTGTGATGGAGAGGGGTTCCTGTGATGGAGTGGGGTCCTGTGAAGGAGTGGGGTCGTTGATGGAGAGGGGGTCTGTGATGGAGTGGGGTCCTGTGATGGAGTGGGGTCTGTGATGGAGTGGGTTCTGTGATGGAGTGGGGTCTGTGATGGAGAGGAGGTCTGTGAGGGAGTGGGGTCCTGTGATGGAGTGGGGTCTGTTATGGAGTGGGGTCTGTGATGGAGAGGGGGTCCTGTGATGGAGTGGGGTCCTGTGATGGTGTGGGGTCTGTGATGGAGTGGGGTCTGTGATGGAGAGGGGTCCTGTGATGGAGAGGAGTCCTGTGATGGAGTGGGGTCCTGTGATGGAGTGGGGTCAGTGACGGAGAAGGGGTCTGTGATGGAGAAGGGGACTGTGATGGAGAAGGGTCCTGTGATGGAGTGGGGTCTGTGATGGAGAAGGGTCCTGTGAAGGAGAAGGGTCCTGTTATGGAGTGGGGTCTGTGATGGAGTGTGGGTCTGTGATGGAGTGGGGGTCTGTGATGGAGTGAGGGTCTGTGATGGAGAGGGGTCTGTGATGCAGAGGGGGTCTGTGATGGAGCGGGGTCTGTGATGGAGTGGGGGTCTGTGATGGAGAGGGGGCTTGTGATGGAGAGGGGTCCTGTGATGGAGTGGGGTCTGTGATGGAGAAGGGTCCTTTGATGGACTGGGGTCTATGATGCAGAGGGGGTCTGTGATGGAGTGGGGGTCTATGATGGAGTGGGGATCTGTGATGGAGAGGGGTCCTGTGATGGAGAGGGGTCCTGTGATGGAGAGGGGTCCTGTGATGGAGAAGGGTCCTGTGATGGAGTGGGGTCTGTGATGGAGAAGGGGTCTGTGATGGAGAAGGGCTCTTTAATGGAGTGGGGTTTGTGATGGAGAGGGGGTCTGTGATGGAGAGGGTGTCTGTGATGGAGAGGGGGGTCTGTGATGGAGTGGGGTCTGTGATGGAGAGGGGGTCCTGTGATGGAGTGGGGTCTAAGATGGAGAGGGGGTCCTGTGATGAAGTGGGGTCTGTGATGGAGTGGGGGTCTGTGATGGAGTGGGGGTCTGTGATGGATTGAGGGTCTGTGATGGAGTGAGGGTCTGTGATGGAGTGGGGTCTGTGATGGAGTTGGGTCCTGTGATGGAGAGGGGTCCTGTGATGGAGAGGGGTCCTGTGATTGAGTGGGGTCCTGTGATGGAGAAGGGGTCTGTGATGGAGAGGGGTCCTGTGATGGTGTGGGTTCCTGTGATGGCGTGGGGTCCTGTGATGGAGTGGGGTCCTGTGATGGAGTGGGGACTGTGATGGAGAAGGTGTCTGTGATGGTGAAGGGGTCTGTGATGGAGAAGGGTCTGTGATGGAGTGGGGTCTGTGATGGAGAAGGGTCCTGTGATGGACTGAGGTCTGTGATGCAGAGGGGGTCTGTGATGGAGTGGGGGTCTCTGATGGAGTGGGGGTCTGTGATGGAGTGAGGGTCTGTGATGCAGAGGGGTCCTGTGATGGAGAGGGGTCCTGTGATGGAGTGGGGTCTGTGATGGAGAAGGGGCCTGTGATGGAGTGGGGTCTGTGATGGAGAGGGGGTCTGTGATGGAGAAGAGGTCTGTGATGGAGAGGGGTCCTGTGATGGAGTGGGGTCTGTGATGGAGAAGGGGTCTGTGATGGAGAAGGGGTCTGTGATGTAGTGGGGTCTGTGATGGAGTGGGGTCCTGTGATGGAGTGGGCTCCTGTGATGGAGAGGGGTCCTGTGAGGGAGAGGGGTCCAGTGATGGAGTGGGTTCCTGTGATGGAGAGGGGTCCTGCGATGGAGTGGGGTCCTGCGATGGAGTGGGGTCTGTGATGGAGAGGGGTCTGCGATGGAGTGGGGTCCTGTGATGGAGAGGGGTCCTGTGATGGAGTGGGGTCCTGTGATGGAGTGGGGTCCTTTGATGGAGTGGGGTCCTTTGATGGAGGAGGGGTCTGTGATGTAGAGGGGTCCTGTGATGGAGTGGGGTCTGTGATGGAGAATGGGTCTGTGATGGAGAAGGGGTCTGTGATGGAGAAGGGTCTGTGATGGAGTGGGGTCTGTGATGGAGAAGGGTCCTGTGATGGACTGGGGTCTGTGATGCAGAGGGGGTCTGTAATGGAGTGGGGTCCTGTGATGGAGTGGGGTCTGTGATGGAGAGGGGGTCTGTGATGGAGTGGGGTCCTGTGATGGAGTGAGATCCTGTGATGGAGTGGGTTCTGTGATGGAGTGGGGTCTGTGATGGAGAGGGGGTCTGTGAGGGAGTGGGGACCTGTGATGGAGTGGGGTCCTGTGATGGAGTGAGGTCTGTGATGGAGTGGGGTCTGTACTGGAGTGGGGTCCTGTGATGGAGTGGGGTCTGTGATGGAGAGGGGGTCTGTGATGGAGTGGGGTCCTGTGATGGAGTGGGATCCTGTGATGGAGTGGGTTCTGTGATGGAGTGGGGTCTGTGATGGAGAGGGGGTCTGTGAGGGAGTGGGGACCTGTGATGGAGTGGGGTCCTGTGATGGAGTGAGGTCTGTGATGGAGTGGGGTCTGTGATGGAGTGGGGTCTGTGATGGAGTGGGGTCCTGTGATGGAGAGGGGTCCTGTGATGGAGAGGGGTCCTGTGATGGAAAGAGAGTCTGTGTTGGAGAAGGGGTCTGTGATGGAGAAGCGGTCTGGGATGGAGAAGAGTCCTGTGATGGAGTGGGGTCTGTGAGGGAGTGGGGACCTGTGATGGAGTGGGGTCCTGTGATGGAGTGAGGTCTGTGATGGAGTGGGGTCTGTGATGGAGTGGGGTCCTGTGATGGAGAGGGGTCCTGTGATGGAGAGGGGTCCTGTGATGGAAAGAGAGTCTGTGTTGGAGAAGGGGTCTGTGATGGAGAAGCGGTCTGGGATGGAGAAGAGTCCTGTGATGGAGTGGGGTCTGTGATGGAGTGGGGTCTGTAATGGAGTGGGGCCCTGTGATGGAGTGGGGTTTGTGATGCAGAGGGGGTCTGTGATGGAGTGGGGGTCTGTGATGGAGTGAGGGTCTGTGATGGAGAGGGGTCTTGTGATGGAGAGGGGTCCTGTGATGGAGTGGGGTCTGTGATGGAGAAGGAGTCTGTGATGGTGAAGAGGTCTGTGATGGAGAAGGGGTCTGTGATGGAGAGGGGTCTGTGATGGAGTGGGGTCCTGTGATGGAGTGGGGTCCTGTGATGGAGTGGGGTCCTGTGATGGAGAAGGGGTCTGTGATGGAGAGGGGTCCTGTGATGGAGTGGGGTCCTGTGATGGAGTGGGGTCCTGTGATGGAGTGGGGTCTGTGATGGAGAAGGGGTCTGTGATGGAGAAGGATCTGTGATGGAGTGGGGACTGTGATGGAGAAGGGTCCTGTGATGGACTTTGGTCTGTGATGCAGAGGAGGTCTGTGATGGAGTGAGGGTCTGTGATGGAGAGGGGTCCTGTGATGGAGAGGGGTCCTGTGATGGAGAGGGGTCCTGTGATGGAGAAGGGGTCTGTGATGGAGTGGGGTCTGTGATGGAGAGGGGGTCTGTGATAGAGAAGGGGTCTGTGATGGAGAAGGGTCCTGTGATGGAGTGGGGTTCTGTGATGCAGAGGGGGTCTGTGATGGAGTGGGGGTCTGTGATGGAGTGAGGGTCTGTGATGGAGAGGGGGACTGTGATGGAGAGGGGGTCTCTAATGCAGAGGGGGGTCTGTGATGGAGTGAGGGTCTGTGATGGAGAGGGGGTCTGTGATGGAGTGGGGTCTGTGATGGAGTGGGGACTGTGATGGAGTTGGGTCCTGTGATCGAGAGGGGTCCTCTAAAGGAGAGGGGTCTGTGATTGAGTGGGGTCCTGTGATGGAGAAGGTGTCTGTGATTGAGTGAGGTCCTGTGATGGAGAAGGTGTCTGTGATGGAGAGGGGTCCTGTGATGGAGTGGGGTCCTGTGATGGAGTGGGGTCTGTGATGGAGAAGGGGTCTGTGATGGAGAAGGGGTCTGTGATGGAGAAGGGTCTGTGATGGAGTGGGGTCTGTGATGGAGAAGGGTCCTGTGATGGACTGGGGTCTGTGATGCAGAGGGGGTCTGTGATGGAGTGTGGGTCTGTGATGGAGTGAGGGTCTGTGATGGAGAGGGGTCCTGTGATGGAGAGGGGTCCTGTGATGGAGTGGGGTCTGTTATGGAGTGGTGTCTGTGATGGAGAGGGGGTCCTGTGATGGAGTGGGGTCCTGTGGTGGTGTGGGGTCTGTGATGGAGTGGGGTCTGTGATGGAGAGGGGTCCTGTGATGGAGAGGAGTCCTGTGATGGAGTGGGGTCCTGTGATGGAGTGGGGTCAGTGACGGAGAAGGGGTCTGTGATGGAGAAGGGGACTGTGATGGAGAAGGGTCCTGTGATGGAGTGGGGTCTGTGATGGAGAAGGGTCCTGTGAAGGAGAAGGGTCCTGTTATGGAGTGGGGTCTGTGATGGAGTGTGGGTCTGTGATGGAGTGTGGGTCTGTGATGGAGTGAGGGTCTGTGATGGAGAGGGGTCTGTGATGCAGAGGGGGTCTGTGATGGAGCGGGGTCTGTGATGGAGTGGGGGTCTGTGATGGAGAGGGGTCTTGTGATGGAGAGGGGTCCTGTGATGGAGTGGGGTCTGTGATGGAGAAGGGTCCTTTGATGGACTGGGGTCTATGATGCAGAGGGGGTCTGTGATGGAGTGGGGGTCTATGATGGAGTGGGGATCTGTGATGGAGAGGGGTCCTGTGATGGAGAGGGGTCCTGTGATGGAGAAGGGTCCTGTGATGGAGTGGGGTCTGTGATGGAGAAGGGGTCTGTGATGGAGAAGGGCTCTGTAATGGAGTGGGGTGTGTGATGGAGAGGGGGTCTGTGATGGAGAGGGTGTCTGTGATGGAGAGGGGGGTCTGTGATGGAGTGGGGTCTGTGATGGAGAGGGGGTCCTGTGATGAAGTGGGGTCTAAGATGGAGAGGGGGTCCTGTGATGAAGTGGGGTCTGTGATGGAGTGGGGGTCTGTGATGGATTGAGGGTCTGTGATGGAGTGAGGGTCTGTGATGGAGTGAGGTCTGTGATGGAGTTGGGTCCTGTGATGGAGAGGGGTCCTGTGATGGAGAGGGGTCCTGTGATTGAGTGGGGTCCTGTGATGGAGAAGGGGTCTGTGATGGAGAGGGGTCCTGTGATGGTGTGGGTTCCTGTGATGGCGTGGGGTCCTGTGATGGAGTGGGGTCCTGTGATGGAGTGGGGTCTGTGATGGAGAAGGTGTCTGTGATGGTGAAGGGGTCTGTGATGGAGAAGGGTCTGTGATGGAGTGGGGTCTGTGATGGAGAAGGGTCCTGTGATGGACTGAGGTCTGTGATGCAGAGGGGGTCTGTGATGGAGTGGGGGTCTCTGATGGAGTGGGGGTCTGTGATGGAGTGAGGGTCTGTGATGGAGTGGGGTCTGTGATGGAGAGGGGGTCTGTGATGGAGAAGAGGTCTGTGATGGAAAGGGGTCCTGTGATGGAGTGGGGTCTGTGATGGAGAAGGGGTCTGTGATGGAGAAGGGGTCTGTGATGGAGAAGGGGTCTGTGATGTAGTGGGGTCTGTGATGGAGTGGGGTCCTGTGATGGAGAGGGGTCCTGTGATGGAGAGGGGTCCTGTGATGGAGTGGGTTCCTGTGATGGAGAGGGGTCCTGCGATGGAGTGGGGTCCTGCGATGGAGTGGGGTCTGTGATGGAGAGGGGTCTGCGATGGAGTGGGGTCCTGCGATGGAGAGGGGTCCTGTGATGGAGTGGGGTCCTGTGATGGAGTGGGGTCCTTTGATGGAGTGGGGTCCTTTGATGGAGAAGGGGTCTGTGATGTAGAGGGGTCCTGTGATGGAGTGGGGTCTGTGATGGAGAATGGGTCTGTGATGGAGAAGGGTCTGTGATGGAGTGGGCTCTGTGATGGAGAAGGGTCCTGTGATGGACTGGGGTCTGTGATGCAGAGGGGGTCTGTAATGGAGTGGGGTCCTGTGATGGAGTGGGGTCTGTGATGGAGAGGGGGTCTGTGATGGAGTGGGGTCCTGTGATGGAGTGGGATCCTGTGATGGAGTGGGTTCTGTGATGGAGTGGGGTCTGTGATGAAGAGGGGGTCTGTGAGGGAGTGGGGACCTGTGATGGAGTGGGGACCTGTGATGGAGTGAGGTCTGTGATGGAGTGGGGTCTGTGATGGAGTGGGGTCCTGTGATGGAGAGGGGTCCTGTGATGGAGAGGGGTCCTGTGATGGAAAGAGAGTCTGTGTTGGAGAAGGGGTCTGTGATGGAGAAGCGGTCTGGGATGGAGAAGAGTCCTGTGATGGAGTGGGGTCTGTGATGGAGTGGGGTCTGTGATGGAGTGGGGTCTGTAATGGAGTGGGGCCCTGTGATGGAGTGGGGTTTGTGATGGTGTGGGTTCCTGTGATGGCGTGGGGTCCTGTGATGGAGTGGGGTCCTGTGATGGAGTGGGGACTGTGATGGAGAAGGTGTCTGTGATGGTGAAGGGGTCTGTGATGGAGAAGGGTCTGTGATGGAGTGGGGTCTGTGATGGAGAAGGGTCCTGTGATGGACTGAGGTCTGTGATGCAGAGGGGGTCTGTGATGGAGTGGGGGTCTCTGATGGAGTGGGGGTCTGTGATGGAGTGAGGGTCTGTGATGCAGAGGGGTCCTGTGATGGAGAGGGGTCCTGTGATGGAGTGGGGTCTGTGATGGAGAAGGGGCCTGTGATGGAGTGGGGTCTGTGATGGAGAGGGGGTCTGTGATGGAGAAGAGGTCTGTGATGGAGAGGGGTCCTGTGATGGAGTGGGGTCTGTGATGGAGAAGGGGTCTGTGATGGAGAAGGGGTCTGTGATGTAGTGGGGTCTGTGATGGAGTGGGGTCCTGTGATGGAGTGGGCTCCTGTGATGGAGAGGGGTCCTGTGAGGGAGAGGGGTCCAGTGATGGAGTGGGTTCCTGTGATGGAGAGGGGTCCTGCGATGGAGTGGGGTCCTGCGATGGAGTGGGGTCTGTGATGGAGAGGGGTCTGCGATGGAGTGGGGTCCTGTGATGGAGAGGGGTCCTGTGATGGAGTGGGGTCCTGTGATGGAGTGGGGTCCTTTGATGGAGTGGGGTCCTTTGATGGAGGAGGGGTCTGTGATGTAGAGGGGTCCTGTGATGGAGTGGGGTCTGTGATGGAGAATGGGTCTGTGATGGAGAAGGGGTCTGTGATGGAGAAGGGTCTGTGATGGAGTGGGGTCTGTGATGGAGAAGGGTCCTGTGATGGACTGGGGTCTGTGATGCAGAGGGGGTCTGTAATGGAGTGGGGTCCTGTGATGGAGTGGGGTCTGTGATGGAGAGGGGGTCTGTGATGGAGTGGGGTCCTGTGATGGAGTGAGATCCTGTGATGGAGTGGGTTCTGTGATGGAGTGGGGTCTGTGATGGAGAGGGGGTCTGTGAGGGAGTGGGGACCTGTGATGGAGTGGGGTCCTGTGATGGAGTGAGGTCTGTGATGGAGTGGGGTCTGTACTGGAGTGGGGTCCTGTGATGGAGTGGGGTCTGTGATGGAGAGGGGGTCTGTGATGGAGTGGGGTCCTGTGATGGAGTGGGATCCTGTGATGGAGTGGGTTCTGTGATGGAGTGGGGTCTGTGATGGAGAGGGGGTCTGTGAGGGAGTGGGGACCTGTGATGGAGTGGGGTCCTGTGATGGAGTGAGGTCTGTGATGGAGTGGGGTCTGTGATGGAGTGGGGTCTGTGATGGAGTGGGGTCCTGTGATGGAGAGGGGTCCTGTGATGGAGAGGGGTCCTGTGATGGAAAGAGAGTCTGTGTTGGAGAAGGGGTCTGTGATGGAGAAGCGGTCTGGGATGGAGAAGAGTCCTGTGATGGAGTGGGGTCTGTGAGGGAGTGGGGACCTGTGATGGAGTGGGGTCCTGTGATGGAGTGAGGTCTGTGATGGAGTGGGGTCTGTGATGGAGTGGGGTCCTGTGATGGAGAGGGGTCCTGTGATGGAGAGGGGTCCTGTGATGGAAAGAGAGTCTGTGTTGGAGAAGGGGTCTGTGATGGAGAAGCGGTCTGGGATGGAGAAGAGTCCTGTGATGGAGTGGGGTCTGTGATGGAGTGGGGTCTGTAATGGAGTGGGGCCCTGTGATGGAGTGGGGTTTGTGATGCAGAGGGGGTCTGTGATGGAGTGGGGGTCTGTGATGGAGTGAGGGTCTGTGATGGAGAGGGGTCTTGTGATGGAGAGGGGTCCTGTGATGGAGTGGGGTCTGTGATGGAGAAGGAGTCTGTGATGGTGAAGAGGTCTGTGATGGAGAAGGGGTCTGTGATGGAGAGGGGTCTGTGATGGAGTGGGGTCCTGTGATGGAGTGGGGTCCTGTGATGGAGTGGGGTCCTGTGATGGAGAAGGGGTCTGTGATGGAGAGGGGTCCTGTGATGGAGTGGGGTCCTGTGATGGAGTGGGGTCCTGTGATGGAGTGGGGTCTGTGATGGAGAAGGGGTCTGTGATGGAGAAGGATCTGTGATGGAGTGGGGACTGTGATGGAGAAGGGTCCTGTGATGGACTTTGGTCTGTGATGCAGAGGAGGTCTGTGATGGAGTGAGGGTCTGTGATGGAGAGGGGTCCTGTGATGGAGAGGGGTCCTGTGATGGAGAGGGGTCCTGTGATGGAGAAGGGGTCTGTGATGGAGTGGGGTCTGTGATGGAGAGGGGGTCTGTGATAGAGAAGGGGTCTGTGATGGAGAAGGGTCCTGTGATGGAGTGGGGTTCTGTGATGCAGAGGGGGTCTGTGATGGAGTGGGGGTCTGTGATGGAGTGAGGGTCTGTGATGGAGAGGGGGACTGTGATGGAGAGGGGGTCTCTAATGCAGAGGGGGGTCTGTGATGGAGTGAGGGTCTGTGATGGAGAGGGGGTCTGTGATGGAGTGGGGTCTGTGATGGAGTGGGGACTGTGATGGAGTTGGGTCCTGTGATCGAGAGGGGTCCTCTAAAGGAGAGGGGTCTGTGATTGAGTGGGGTCCTGTGATGGAGAAGGTGTCTGTGATTGAGTGAGGTCCTGTGATGGAGAAGGTGTCTGTGATGGAGAGGGGTCCTGTGATGGAGTGGGGTCCTGTGATGGAGTGGGGTCTGTGATGGAGAAGGGGTCTGTGATGGAGAAGGGGTCTGTGATGGAGAAGGGTCTGTGATGGAGTGGGGTCTGTGATGGAGAAGGGTCCTGTGATGGACTGGGGTCTGTGATGCAGAGGGGGTCTGTGATGGAGTGTGGGTCTGTGATGGAGTGAGGGTCTGTGATGGAGAGGGGTCCTGTGATGGAGAGGGGTCCTGTGATGGAGTGGGGTCTGTTATGGAGTGGTGTCTGTGATGGAGAGGGGGTCCTGTGATGGAGTGGGGTCCTGTGGTGGTGTGGGGTCTGTGATGGAGTGGGGTCTGTGATGGAGAGGGGTCCTGTGATGGAGAGGAGTCCTGTGATGGAGTGGGGTCCTGTGATGGAGTGGGGTCAGTGACGGAGAAGGGGTCTGTGATGGAGAAGGGGACTGTGATGGAGAAGGGTCCTGTGATGGAGTGGGGTCTGTGATGGAGAAGGGTCCTGTGAAGGAGAAGGGTCCTGTTATGGAGTGGGGTCTGTGATGGAGTGTGGGTCTGTGATGGAGTGTGGGTCTGTGATGGAGTGAGGGTCTGTGATGGAGAGGGGTCTGTGATGCAGAGGGGGTCTGTGATGGAGCGGGGTCTGTGATGGAGTGGGGGTCTGTGATGGAGAGGGGTCTTGTGATGGAGAGGGGTCCTGTGATGGAGTGGGGTCTGTGATGGAGAAGGGTCCTTTGATGGACTGGGGTCTATGATGCAGAGGGGGTCTGTGATGGAGTGGGGGTCTATGATGGAGTGGGGATCTGTGATGGAGAGGGGTCCTGTGATGGAGAGGGGTCCTGTGATGGAGAAGGGTCCTGTGATGGAGTGGGGTCTGTGATGGAGAAGGGGTCTGTGATGGAGAAGGGCTCTGTAATGGAGTGGGGTGTGTGATGGAGAGGGGGTCTGTGATGGAGAGGGTGTCTGTGATGGAGAGGGGGGTCTGTGATGGAGTGGGGTCTGTGATGGAGAGGGGGTCCTGTGATGAAGTGGGGTCTAAGATGGAGAGGGGGTCCTGTGATGAAGTGGGGTCTGTGATGGAGTGGGGGTCTGTGATGGATTGAGGGTCTGTGATGGAGTGAGGGTCTGTGATGGAGTGAGGTCTGTGATGGAGTTGGGTCCTGTGATGGAGAGGGGTCCTGTGATGGAGAGGGGTCCTGTGATTGAGTGGGGTCCTGTGATGGAGAAGGGGTCTGTGATGGAGAGGGGTCCTGTGATGGTGTGGGTTCCTGTGATGGCGTGGGGTCCTGTGATGGAGTGGGGTCCTGTGATGGAGTGGGGTCTGTGATGGAGAAGGTGTCTGTGATGGTGAAGGGGTCTGTGATGGAGAAGGGTCTGTGATGGAGTGGGGTCTGTGATGGAGAAGGGTCCTGTGATGGACTGAGGTCTGTGATGCAGAGGGGGTCTGTGATGGAGTGGGGGTCTCTGATGGAGTGGGGGTCTGTGATGGAGTGAGGGTCTGTGATGGAGTGGGGTCTGTGATGGAGAGGGGGTCTGTGATGGAGAAGAGGTCTGTGATGGAAAGGGGTCCTGTGATGGAGTGGGGTCTGTGATGGAGAAGGGGTCTGTGATGGAGAAGGGGTCTGTGATGGAGAAGGGGTCTGTGATGTAGTGGGGTCTGTGATGGAGTGGGGTCCTGTGATGGAGAGGGGTCCTGTGATGGAGAGGGGTCCTGTGATGGAGTGGGTTCCTGTGATGGAGAGGGGTCCTGCGATGGAGTGGGGTCCTGCGATGGAGTGGGGTCTGTGATGGAGAGGGGTCTGCGATGGAGTGGGGTCCTGCGATGGAGAGGGGTCCTGTGATGGAGTGGGGTCCTGTGATGGAGTGGGGTCCTTTGATGGAGTGGGGTCCTTTGATGGAGAAGGGGTCTGTGATGTAGAGGGGTCCTGTGATGGAGTGGGGTCTGTGATGGAGAATGGGTCTGTGATGGAGAAGGGTCTGTGATGGAGTGGGCTCTGTGATGGAGAAGGGTCCTGTGATGGACTGGGGTCTGTGATGCAGAGGGGGTCTGTAATGGAGTGGGGTCCTGTGATGGAGTGGGGTCTGTGATGGAGAGGGGGTCTGTGATGGAGTGGGGTCCTGTGATGGAGTGGGATCCTGTGATGGAGTGGGTTCTGTGATGGAGTGGGGTCTGTGATGAAGAGGGGGTCTGTGAGGGAGTGGGGACCTGTGATGGAGTGGGGACCTGTGATGGAGTGAGGTCTGTGATGGAGTGGGGTCTGTGATGGAGTGGGGTCCTGTGATGGAGAGGGGTCCTGTGATGGAGAGGGGTCCTGTGATGGAAAGAGAGTCTGTGTTGGAGAAGGGGTCTGTGATGGAGAAGCGGTCTGGGATGGAGAAGAGTCCTGTGATGGAGTGGGGTCTGTGATGGAGTGGGGTCTGTGATGGAGTGGGGTCTGTAATGGAGTGGGGCCCTGTGATGGAGTGGGGTTTGTGATGCAGAGGGGGTCTGTGATGGAGTGGGGGTCTGTGATGGAGTGAGGGTCTGTGATGGAGAGGGGTCTTGTGATGGAGAGGGGTCCTGTGATGGAGAAGGAGTCTGTGATGGTGAAGGGGTCTGTGATGGAGAAGGGGTCTGTGATGGAGTGGAGTCTGTGATGGAGTGGGGTCCTGTGATGGAGTGGGGTCCTGTGATGGAGTGGGGTCCTGTGATGGAGTGGGGTCCTGTGATGGAGAAGGGGTCTGTGATGGAGAGGGGTCCTGTGATGGAGTGGGGTCCTTTGATGGAGTGGGGTCTGTGATGGAGAAGGGGTCTGTGATGGAGAAGGATCTGTGATGGAGTGGGGACTGTGATGGAGAAGGGTCCTGTGATGGACTTTGGTCTGTGATGCAGAGGGGGTCTGTGATGGAGTGGGGGTCTGTGATGGAGTGAGGGTCTGTGATGGAGAGGGGTCCTGTGATGGAGAGGGGTCCTGTGATGGAGAGGGGTCCTGTGATGGAGAAGGGGTCTGTGATGGAGAAGGGGTCTGTGATGGAGTGGGGTCTGTGATGGAGAGGGGGTCTGTGATAGAGAAGAGGTCTGTGATGGAGAAGGGTCCTGTGATGGAGTGGGGTTCTGTGATGCAGAGGGGGTCTGTGATGGAGTGGGGGTCTGTGATGGAGTGAGGGTCTGTGATGGAGAGGGGGACTGTGATGGAGAGGGGGTCTCTAATGCAGAGGGGGGTCTGTGATGGAGTGAGGGTCTGTGATGGAGAGGGGGTCTGTGATGGAGTGGGGTCTGTGATGGAGTGGGGACTGTGATGGAGTTGGGTCCTGTGATCGAGAGGGGTCCTCTAAAGGAGAGGGGTCTGTGATTGAGTGGGGTCCTGTGATGGAGAAGGTGTCTGTGATTGAGTGAGGTCCTGTGATGGAGAAGGTGTCTGTGATGGAGAGGGGTCCTGTGATGGAGTGGGGTCCTGTGATGGAGTGGGGTCTGTGATGGAGAAGGGGTCTGTGATGGAGAAGGGGTCTGTGATGGAGAAGGGTCTGTGATGGAGTGGGGTCTGTGATGGAGAAGGGTCCTGTGATGGACTGGGGTCTGTGATGCAGAGGGGGTCTGTGATGGAGTGTGGGTCTGTGATGGAGTGAGGGTCTGTGATGGAGAGGGGTTCTGTGATGGAGAGGGGTCCTGTGATGGAGTGGGGTCTGTGATGGAGAAGGGGTCTGTGATGGAGAAGGGATCTGTGATGGAGTGGGATCTGTGATGGAGAGGGGGTCTGTGATGGAGAAGAAGTCTGTTATGGAGAAGGGTCCTGTGATGGAGTGGGGTCCGGTGATGCAGAGGGGGTCTGTGATGGAGTGGGGGTCTGTGATCGAATGAGTGTCTGTGATGGAGAGGGGGTCTGTGATGGAGAGGGGTCTGTGATGGAGAGGGGTCCTGTGATGGAGTGGGGTCTGTGATGGAGAAGGAGTCTGTGATGGTGAAGGGGTCTGTGATGGAGAAGTGGTTTGTGATGGAGAGGGGTCTGTGATGGAGTGGGGTCCTGTGATGGAGTGGGGTCCTGTGATGGAGTGGGGTCCTGTGATGGAGAGGGGTCCTGTGATGGAGTGGGGTCCTGTGATAGAGAAGGGGACTGTGATGGAGAGGGGTCCTGTGATGGAGTGGGGTCTTGTGATGGAGTGGGGTCTGTGATGGAGAAGGGGTCTGTGATGGAGAAGGATCTGTGATGGAGTGGGGACTGTGATGGAGAAGGGTCCTGTGATGGACTGGGGTCTGTGATGCTGAGGGGTCTGTGATGGAGTGGGGGTCTGTGATGGAGTGAGGGTCTGTGATGGAGAGGGGTTCTGTGATGAAGAGGGGTCCTGTGATATAGAGGGGTCCTGTGATGGAGAAGGGGTCTGTGATGGAGAAGGGGTCTGTGATGGAGTGGGGTCTGTGATGGAGAGGGGGTCTGTGATAGAGAAGAGGTCTGTGATGGAGAAGGGTCCTGTGATGGAGTGGGGTCCTGTGATGCAGAGGGGGTCTGTGATGGAGTGGGGGTCTGTAATGGAGTGAGGGTCTGTGATGGAGAGGGGGACTGTGATGGAGAGGGGGTCTCTAATGCAGAGGGGGTCAGTGATGGAGTGGGGGTCTGTGATGGAGTGAGGGTCTGTGATGGAGAGGGGGTCTGTGATGGAGTGGGGTCTGTGATGGAGAGGGGTCCTGTGATGGAGTGGGGTCCTGTGATGGAGTGGGTTCCTGTGATGGAGAGGGGTCCTGCGATGGAGTGGGGTCCTGCGATGGAGTGGGGTCTGTGATGGAGAAAGGTCTGCGATGGAGTGGGGTCCTGTGATGGAGAGGGGTCCTGTGATGGAGTGGGGTCTGTGATGGAGAAGGGGTCTGTGATGGAGAAGGGGTCTGTGATGGAGAAGGGTCTGTGATGGAGTGGGGTCTGTGATGGAGAAGGGTCCTGTGATGGACTGGGGTCTGTGATGCAAAGGGGGTCTGTGATGGAGTGTGGGTCTGTGATGGAGTGAGGGTCTGTGATGGAGAGGGGTCCTGTGATGGAGAGGGGTCCTGTGATGGAGTGGGGTCTGTGATGGAGAAGGGGTCTGTGATGGAGAAGGGATCTGTGATGGAGTGGGATCTGTGATGGAGAGGGGGTCTGTGATGGAGAAGAAGTCTGTTATGGAGAAGGGTCCTGTGATGGAGTGGGGTCCGGTGATGCAGAGGGGGTCTGTGATGGAGTGGGGGTCTGTGATCGAATGAGTGTCTGTGATGGAGAGGGGGTCTGTGATGGAGAGGGGTCTGTGATGGAGAGGGGTCCTGTGATGGAGTGGGGTCTGTGATGGAGAAGGAGTCTGTGATGGTGAAGGGGTCTGTGATGGAGAAGTGGTTTGTGATGGAGAGGGGTCTGTGATGGAGTGGGGTCCTGTGATGGAGTGGGGTCCTGTGATGGAGTGGGGTCCTGTGATGGAGAGGGGTCCTGTGATGGAGTGGGGTCCTGTGATAGAGAAGGGGACTGTGATGGAGAGGGGTCCTGTGATGGAGTGGGGTCTTGTGATGGAGTGGGGTCTGTGATGGAGAAGGGGTCTGTGATGGAGAAGGATCTGTGATGGAGTGGGGACTGTGATGGAGAAGGGTCCTGTGATGGACTGGGGTCTGTGATGCAGAGGGGTCTGTGATGGAGTGGGGGTCTGTGATGGAGTGAGGGTCTGTGATGGAGAGGGGTTCTGTGATGAAGAGGGGTCCTGTGATATAGAGGGGTCCTGTGATGGAGAAGGGGTCTGTGATGGAGAAGGGGTCTGTGATGGAGTGGGGTCTGTGATGGAGAGGGGGTCTGTGATAGAGAAGAGGTCTGTGATGGAGAAGGGTCCTGTGATGGAGTGGGGTCCTGTGATGCAGAGGGGGTCTGTGATGGAGTGGGGGTCTGTGATGGAGTGAGGGTCTGTGATGGAGAGGGGGACTGTGATGGAGAGGGGGTCTCTAATGCAGAGGGGGTCAGTGATGGAGTGGGGGTCTGTGATGGAGTGAGGGTCTGTGATGGAGAGGGGGTCTGTGATGGAGTGGGGTCTGTGATGGAGAGGGGTCCTGTGATGGAGTGGGGTCCTGTGATGGAGTGGGTTCCTGTGATGGAGAGGGGTCCTGCGATGGAGTGGGGTCCTGCGATGGAGTGGGGTCTGTGATGGAGAGGGGTCTGCGATGGAGTGGGGTCCTGTGATGGAGAGGGGTCCTGTGATGGAGTGGGGTCCTGTGATGGAGTGGGGTCCTTTGATGGAGTGGGGTCCTTTGATGGAGGAGGGGTCTGTGATGTAGAGGGGTCCTGTGATGGAGTGGGGTCTGTGATGGAGAATGGGTCTGTGATGGAGAAGGGGTCTGTGATGGAGAAGGGTCTGTGATGGAGTGGGGTCTGTGATGGAGAAGGGTCCTGTGATGGACTGGGGTCTGTGATGCAGAGGGGGTCTGTAATGGAGTGGGGTCCTGTGATGGAGTGGGGTCTGTGATGGAGAGGGGGTCTGTGATGGAGTGGGGTCCTGTGATGGAGTGAGATCCTGTGATGGAGTGGGTTCTGTGATGGAGTGGGGTCTGTGATGGAGAGGGGGTCTGTGAGGGAGTGGGGACCTGTGATGGAGTGGGGTCCTGTGATGGAGTGAGGTCTGTGATGGAGTGGGGTCTGTAATGGAGTGGGGTCATGTGATGGAGTGGGGTCTGTGATGGAGAGGGGGTCTGTGATGGAGTGGGGTCCTGTGATGGAGTGGGATCCTGTGATGGAGTGGGTTCTGTGATGGAGTGGGGTCTGTGATGGAGAGGGGGTCTGTGAGGGAGTGGGGACCTGTGATGGAGTGGGGTCCTGTGATGGAGTGAGGTCTGTGATGGAGTGGGGTCTGTGATGGAGTGGGGTCCTGTGATGGAGAGGGGTCCTGTGATGGAGAGGGGTCCTGTGATGGAAAGAGAGTCTGTGTTGGAGAAGGGGTCTGTGATGGAGAAGCGGTCTGGGATGGAGAAGAGTCCTGTGATGGAGTGGGGTCTGTGAGGGAGTGGGGACCTGTGATGGAGTGGGGTCCTGTGATGGAGTGAGGTCTGTGATGGAGTGGGGTCTGTGATGGAGTGGGGTCTGTGATGGAGTGGGGTCCTGTGATGGAGAGGGGTCCTGTGATGGAGAGGGGTCCTGTGATGGAAAGAGAGTCTGTGTTGGAGAAGGGGTCTGTGATGGAGAAGCGGTCTGGGATGGAGAAGAGTCCTGTGATGGAGTGGGGTCTGTGATGGAGTGGGGTCTGTGATGGAGTGGGGTCTGTAATGGAGTGGGGCCCTGTGATGGAGTGGGGTTTGTGATGCAGAGGGGGTCTGTGATGGAGTGGGGGTCTGTGATGGAGTGAGGGTCTGTGATGGAGAGGGGTCTTGTGATGGAGAGGGGTCCTGTGATGGAGTGGGGTCTGTGATGGAGAAGGAGTCTGTGATGGTGAAGAGGTCTGTGATGGAGAAGGGGTCTGTGATGGAGAGGGGTCTGTGATGGAGTGGGGTCCTGTGATGGAGTGGGGTCCTGTGATGGAGTGGGGTCCTGTGATGGAGAAGGGGTCTGTGATGGAGAGGGGTCCTGTGATGGAGTGGGGTCCTGTGATGGAGTGGGGTTTGTGATGGAGAAGGGGTCTGTGATGGAGAAGGATCTGTGATGGAGTGGGGACTGTGATGGAGAAGGGTCCTGTGATGGACTTTGGTCTGTGATGCAGAGGAGGTCTGTGATGGAGTGAGGGTCTGTGATGGAGAGGGGTCCTGTGATGGAGAGGGGTCCTGTGATGGAGAAGGGGTCTGTGATGGAGTGGGGTCTGTGATGGAGAGGGGGTCTGTGATAGAGAAGGGGTCTGTGATGGAGAAGGGTCCTGTGATGGAGTGGGGTTCTGTGATGCAGAGGGGGTCTGTGATGGAGTGGGGGTCTGTGATGGAGTGAGGGTCTGTGATGGAGAGGGGGACTGTGATGGAGAGGGGGTCTCTAATGCAGAGGGGGGTCTGTGATGGAGTGAGGGTCTGTGATGGAGAGGGGGTCTGTGATGGAGTGGGGTCTGTGATGGAGTGGGGACTGTGATGGAGTTGGGTCCTGTGATCGAGAGGGGTCCTCTAAAGGAGAGGGGTCTGTGATTGAGTGGGGTCCTGTGATGGAGAAGGTGTCTGTGATTGAGTGAGGTCCTGTGATGGAGAAGGTGTCTGTGATGGAGAGGGGTCCTGTGATGGAGTGGGGTCCTGTGATGGAGTGGGGTCTGTGATGGAGAAGGGGTCTGTGATGGAGAAGGGGTCTGTGATGGAGAAGGGTCTGTGATGGAGTGGGGTCTCTGATGGAGAAGGGTCCTGTGATGGACTGGGGTCTGTGATGCAGAGGGGGTCTGTGATGGAGTGTGGGTCTGTGATGGAGTGAGGGTCTGTGATGGAGAGGGGTCCTGTGATGGAGAGGGGTCCTGTGATGGAGTGGGGTCTGTTATGGAGTGGTGTCTGTGATGGAGAGGGGGTCCTGTGATGGAGTGGGGTCCTGTGATGGTGTGGGGTCTGTGATGGAGTGGGGTCTGTGATGGAGAGGGGTCCTGTGATGGAGAGGAGTCCTGTGATGGAGTGGGGTCCTGTGATGGAGTGGGGTCAGTGACGGAGAAGGGGTCTGTGATGGAGAAGGGGACTGTGATGGAGAAGGGTCCTGTGATGGAGTGGGGTCTGTGATGGAGAAGGGTCCTGTGAAGGAGAAGGGTCCTGTTATGGAGTGGGGTCTGTGATGGAGTGTGGGTCTGTGATGGAGTGTGGGTCTGTGATGGAGTGAGGGTCTGTGATGGAGAGGGGTCTGTGATGCAGAGGGGGTCTGTGATGGAGCGGGGTCTGTGATGGAGTGGGGGTCTGTGATGGAGAGGGGTCTTGTGATGGAGAGGGGTCCTGTGATGGAGTGGGGTCTGTGATGGAGAAGGGTCCTTTGATGGACTGGGGTCTATGATGCAGAGGGGGTCTGTGATGGAGTGGGGGTCTATGATGGAGTGGGGATCTGTGATGGAGAGGGGTCCTGTGATGGAGAGGGGTCCTGTGATGGAGAAGGGTCCTGTGATGGAGTGGGGTCTGTGATGGAGAAGGGGTCTGTGATGGAGAAGGGCTCTGTAATGGAGTGGGGTGTGTGATGGAGAGGGGGTCTGTGATGGAGAGGGTGTCTGTGATGGAGAGGGGGGTCTGTGATGGAGTGGGGTCTGTGATGGAGAGGGGGTCCTGTGATGAAGTGGGGTCTAAGATGGAGAGGGGGTCCTGTGATGAAGTGGGGTCTGTGATGGAGTGGGGGTCTGTGATGGAGTGGGGGTCTGTGATGGATTGAGGGTCTGTGATGGAGTGAGGGTCTGTGATGGAGTGGGGTCTGTGATGGAGTTGGGTCCTGTGATGGAGAGGGGTCCTGTGATGGAGAGGGGTCCTGTGATTGAGTGGGGTCCTGTGATGGAGAAGGGGTCTGTGATGGAGAGGGGTCCTGTGATGGTGTGGGTTCCTGTGATGGCGTGGGGTCCTGTGATGGAGTGGGGTCCTGTGATGGAGTGGGGTCTGTGATGGAGAAGGTGTCTGTGATGGTGAAGGGGTCTGTGATGGAGAAGGGTCTGTGATGGAGTGGGGTCTGTGATGGAGAAGGGTCCTGTGATGGACTGAGGTCTGTGATGCAGAGGGGGTCTGTGATGGAGTGGGGGTCTCTGATGGAGTGGGGGTCTGTGATGGAGTGAGGGTCTGTGATGGAGTGGGGTCTGTGATGGAGAGGGGGTCTGTGATGGAGAAGAGGTCTGTGATGGAAAGGGGTCCTGTGATGGAGTGGGGTCTGTGATGGAGAAGGGGTCTGTGATGGAGAAGGGGTCTGTGATGGAGAAGGGGTCTGTGATGTAGTGGGGTCTGTGATGGAGTGGGGTCCTGTGATGGAGAGGGGTCCTGTGATGGAGAGGGGTCCTGTGATGGAGTGGGTTCCTGTGATGGAGAGGGGTCCTGCGATGGAGTGGGGTCCTGCGATGGAGTGGGGTCTGTGATGGAGAGGGGTCTGCGATGGAGTGGGGTCCTGCGATGGAGAGGGGTCCTGTGATGGAGTGGGGTCCTGTGATGGAGTGGGGTCCTTTGATGGAGTGGGGTCCTTTGATGGAGAAGGGGTCTGTGATGTAGAGGGGTCCTGTGATGGAGTGGGGTCTGTGATGGAGAATGGGTCTGTGATGGAGAAGGGTCTGTGATGGAGTGGGCTCTGTGATGGAGAAGGGTCCTGTGATGGACTGGGGTCTGTGATGCAGAGGGGGTCTGTAATGGAGTGGGGTCCTGTGATGGAGTGGGGTCTGTGATGGAGAGGGGGTCTGTGATGGAGTGGGGTCCTGTGATGGAGTGGGATCCTGTGATGGAGTGGGTTCTGTGATGGAGTGGGGTCTGTGATGAAGAGGGGGTCTGTGAGGGAGTGGGGACCTGTGATGGAGTGGGGACCTGTGATGGAGTGAGGTCTGTGATGGAGTGGGGTCTGTGATGGAGTGGGGTCCTGTGATGGAGAGGGGTCCTGTGATGGAGAGGGGTCCTGTGATGGAAAGAGAGTCTGTGTTGGAGAAGGGGTCTGTGATGGAGAAGCGGTCTGGGATGGAGAAGAGTCCTGTGATGGAGTGGGGTCTGTGATGGAGTGGGGTCTGTGATGGAGTGGGGTCTGTAATGGAGTGGGGCCCTGTGATGGAGTGGGGTTTGTGATGCAGAGGGGGTCTGTGATGGAGTGGGGGTCTGTGATGGAGTGAGGGTCTGTGATGGAGAGGGGTCTTGTGATGGAGAGGGGTCCTGTGATGGAGTGGGGTCTGTGATGGAGAAGGAGTCATTGATGGTGAAGGGGTCTGTGATGGAGAAGGGGTCTGTGATGGAGTGGAGTCTGTGATGGAGTGGGGTCCTGTGATGGAGTGGGGTCCTGTGATGGAGTGGGGTCCTGTGATGGAGTGGGGTCCTGTGATGGAGAAGGGGTCTGTGATGGAGAGGGGTCCTGTGATGGAGTGGGGTCCTTTGATGGAGTGGGGTCTGTGATGGAGAAGGGGTCTGTGATGGAGAAGGATCTGTGATGGAGTGGGGACTGTGATGGAGAAGGGTCCTGTGATGGACTTTGGTCTGTGATGCAGAGGGGGTCTGTGATGGAGTGGGGGTCTGTGATGGAGTGAGGGTCTGTGATGGAGACGGGTCCTGTGTTGGAGAGGGGTCCTGTGATGGAGAGGGGTCCTGTGATGGAGAAGGGGTCTGTGATGGAGAAGGGGTCTGTGATGGAGTGGGGTCTGTGATGGAGAGGGGGTCTGTGATAGAGAAGAGGTCTGTGATGGAGAAGGGTCCTGTGATGGAGTGGGGTTCTGTGATGCAGAGGGGGTCTGTGATGGAGTGGGGGTCTGTGATGGAGTGAGGGTCTGTGATGGAGAGGGGGACTGTGATGGAGAGGGGGTCTCCAATGCAGAGGGGGGTCTGTGATGGAGTGAGGGTCTGTGATGGAGAGGGGTCTGTGATGGAGTGGGGTCTGTGATGGAGTGGGGACTGTGATGGAGTTGGGTCCTGTGATCGAGAGGGGTCCTCTAAAGGAGAGGGGTCTGTGATTGAGTGGGGTCCTGTGATGGAGAAGGTGTCTGTGATTGAGTGAGGTCCTGTGATGGAGAAGGTGTCTGTGATGGAGAAGGGTCCTGTGATGGAGTGGGGTCCTGTGATGGAGTGGGGTCTGTGATGGAGAAGGGGTCTGTGATGGAGAAGGGGTCTGTGATGGAGAAGGGTCTGTGATGGAGTGGGGTCTGTGATGGAGAAGGGTCCTGTGATGGACTGGGGTCTGTGATGCAGAGGGGGTCTGTGATGGAGTGTGGGTCTGTGATGGAGTGAGGGTCTGTGATGGAGAGGGGTCCTGTGATGGAGAGGGGTCCTGTGATGGAGTGGGGTCTGTGATGGAGAAGGGGTCTGTGATGGAGAAGGGATCTGTGATGGAGTGGGATCTGTGATGGAGAGGGGGTCTGTGATGGAGAAGAAGTCTGTTATGGAGAAGGGTCCTGTGATGGAGTGGGGTCCGGTGATGCAGAGGGGGTCTGTGATGGAGTGGGGGTCTGTGATCGAATGAGTGTCTGTGATGGAGAGGGGGTCTGTGATGGAGAGGGGGTCTGTGATGCAGAGGGGGTCTGTGATGGAGTGGGGGTCTGTGATGGAGTGAGGGTCTGTGATGGAGAGGGGTCTGTGATGGAGAGGGGTCCTGTGATGGAGTGGGGTCTGTGATGGAGAAGGAGTCTGTGATGGTGAAGGGGTCTGTGATGGAGAAGTGGTTTGTGATGGAGAGGGGTCTGTGATGGAGTGGGGTCCTGTGATGGAGTGGGGTCCTGTGATGGAGTGGGGTCCTGTGATGGAGAGGGGTCCTGTGATGGAGTGGGGTCCTGTGATAGAGAAGGGGACTGTGATGGAGAGGGGTCCTGTGATGGAGTGGGGTCTTGTGATGGAGTGGGGTCTGTGATGGAGAAGGGGTCTGTGATGGAGAAGGATCTGTGATGGAGTGGGGACTGTGATGGAGAAGGGTCCTGTGATGGACTGGGGTCTGTGATGCAGAGGGGTCTGTGATGGAGTGGGGTCTGTGATGGAGTGAGGGTCTGTGATGGAGAGGGGTTCTGTGATGAAGAGGGGTCCTGTGATATAGAGGGGTCCTGTGATGGAGAAGGGGTCTGTGATGGAGAAGGGGTCTGTGATGGAGTGGGGTCTGTGATGGAGAGGGGGTCTGTGATAGAGAAGAGGTCTGTGATGGAGAAGGGTCCTGTGATGGAGTGGGGTCCTGTGATGCAGAGGGGGTCTGTGATGGAGTGGGGGTCTGTGATGGAGTGAGGGTCTGTGATGGAGAGGGGGACTGTGATGGAGAGGGGGTCTCTAATGCAGAGGGGGTCAGTGATGGAGTGGGGGTCTGTGATGGAGTGAGGGTCTGTGATGGAGAGGGGGTCTGTGATGGAGTGGGGTCTGTGATGGAGTTGGGTCCTGTGATCGAGAGGGGTCCTCTAAAGGAGAGGGGTCTGTGATTGAGTGGGGTCCTGTGATGGAGAAGGTGTCTGTGATTGAGTGGGGTCCTGTGATGGAAAAGGTGTCTGTGATGGAGAGGGGTCCTGTGATGGAGTCGGGTTCTGTGATGGAGTGGGGTCCTGTGATGGAGTGGGGTCTGCGATGGAGAAGGGGTCTGTGATGGAGAAGGGGTCTGTGATGGAGAAGGGTCTGTGATGGAGTGGGGTCTGTGATGGAGAAGGGTCCTATGATGGACTGGGGTCTGTGATGCAGAGGGGGTCTGTGATGGAGTGGGGTCTGTGATGGAGAGGGGTCCTGTGATGGAGAGGGGTCCTGTGATGGAGTGGGGTCTGTGATGGAGAAGGGGTCTGTGATGGAGAAAGGATCTGTGATGGAGTGGGATCTGTGATGGAGAGGGGGTCTGTGATGGAGAAGAGGTCTGTAAAGGAGAAGGGTCCTGTGATGGAGTGGGGTCCTGTGATGCAGAGGGGGTCTGTGATGGAGTGGGGGTCTGTGATCGAATGAGTGTCTGTGATGGAGAGGGGGTCTGTGATGGAGAGGGGGTCTGTGATGCAGAGGGGGTCTGTGATGGAGTGGGGGTCTGTGATGGAGTGGGGGTCTGTGATGGAGAGGTGGTCTGTGATGGAGAGGGGGTCTGTGATGGAGCGGGTCCTGTGATGGAGAGGGGGTCCTGTGATGGAGAGGGGGTCCTGTGATGAAGTGGGGTCTGTGATGGAGTGCGGTCTGTGATGGAGTGGGGGTCTGTGATGAAGTGAGGGTCTGTGATGTAGAGGTGGTCTGTGATGGAGTGAGGGTCTGTGATGGAGTGAGGGTCTGTGATGGAGAGGGGGTCTGTGATGCAGAGGGGGTCTGTGATGGAGTGGGGGTCTGTGATGGAGTAAGGGTCTGTGATGGAGTGGGGTCTGTGATGGAGAAGGGGTCTGCGATGGAAAGGGGGTCCTGTGATGGAGAGGGGGTCCTGTGATGGAGTGGGGTCCTGTGATGGAGTGGGGTCTGTGATGGAGAGGGGGTCTGTGATGGAGTGGGGTCCTGTGATGGAGTGGGGTCCTGTGATGGAGTGGGGTCTTTGATGGAGAGGGGGTCTGTGATGGAGAGGGGAAATGTGATGGAGTGGGGTCTGTGATGGAGAGGGGTCCTGTGATGGAGAGGGGTCCTGTGATGGAGAGGGGTCCTGTGATGGAGTGGGGTCTGTGATGGAGAAGGGGTCTGTGATGGAGAAGGGGTCTGTGATGGAGAAGGGTCCTGTGATGGAGTGGGGTCTGTGATGGAGTGGGGTCTGTGATGGAGAAGGGTCCTGTGATGGATTGGGGTCTGTGATGCAGAGGGGGTCTGTGATGGAGTGGGGGTCTGTGATGGAGAGGGGGACTGTGATGGAGAGTGGGGCCTCTAATGCAGAGGGAGGTCTGTGATGGAGTGAGGGTCTGTGAGGGAGAGGGGTCTTGTGATGGAAAGGGGTCCTGTGATGGAGTGGGGTCTGTGATGGAGAAGGAGTCTGTGATGGTGAAGGGGTCTGTGATGGAGAAGGGGTCTGTGATGGAGAGGGGTCTGTGATGGAGTGGGGTCCTGTGATGGAGTGGGGTCCTGTGATGGAGAAGGGGTCTGTGATGGAGAGGGGTCCTTTGATGGAGTGGGGTCCTGTGATGGAGTGGGGTCTGTGATGGAGAAGGGGTCTGTGATGGAGAAGGATCTGGGATGGAGTGGGGACTGTGATGGAGAAGGGTCCTGTGATGGACTTTGGTCTGTGATGCAGAGGGGGTCTGTGATGGAGTGGGGGTCTGTCATGGAGTGAGGGTCTGTGATGGAGAGGGGTTCTGTGATGAAGAGGGGTCCTGTGATGGAGAGGGGTCCTGTGATGGAGAAGGGGTCTGTGATGGAGAAGGGGTCTGTGATGGAGTGGGGTCTGTGATGGAGAGGGGTTCTGTGATAGAGAAGAGGTCTGTGATGGAGAAGGGTCCTGTGATGGAGTGGGGTTCTGTGATGCAGAGGGGGTCTGTGATGGAGTGGGGGTCTGTGATGGAGTGAGGGTCTGTGATGGAGAGGGGGACTGTGATGGAGAGGGGGTCTCTAATGCAGAGGGGGGTCTGTGATGGAGTGAGGGTCTGTGATGGAGAGGGGGTCTGTGATGGAGTGGGGACTGTGATGGAGTTGAGTCCTGTGATCGAGAGGGGTCCTCTAAAGGAGAAGGGTCTGTGATTGAGTGGGGTCCTGTGATGGAGAAGGTGTCTGTGATTGAGTGAGGTCCTGTGATGGAGAAGGTGTCTGTGATGGAGAGGGGTCCTGTGATGGAGTGGGGTCCTGTGATGGAGTGGGGTCTGTGATGGAGTGGGGTCTGTGATGGAGAGGGGTTCTGTGATAGAGAAGAGGTCTGTGATGGAGAAGGGTCCTGTGATGGAGTGGGGTTCTGTGATGCAGAGGGGGTCTGTGATGGATTGGGGGTCTGTGATGGAGTGAGGGTCTGTAAAGGAGAGGGGGACTGTGATGGAGAGGGGGTCTCTAATGCAGAGGGGGGTCTGTGATGGAGTGAGGGTCTGTGATGGAGAGGGGGTCTGTGATGGAGTGGGGTCTGTGATGGAGTGGGGACTGTGATGGAGAAGGGTCCTGTGATGGACTTTGGTCTGTGATGCAGAGGGGGTCTGTGATGGAGTGGGGGTCTGTCATGGAGTGAGGGTCTGTGATGGAGAGGGGTTCTGTGATGAAGAGGGGTCCTGTGATGGAGAGGGGTCCTGTGATGGAGAAGGGGTCTGTGATGGAGAAGGGGTCTGTGATGGAGTGGGGTCTGTGATGGAGAGGGGTTCTGTGATAGAGAAGAGGTCTGTGATGGAGAAGGGTCCTGTGATGGAGTGGGGTTCTGTGATGCAGAGGGGGTCTGTGATGGAGTGGGGGTCTGTGATGGAGTGAGGGTCTGTGATGGAGAGGGGGACTGTGATGGAGAGGGGGTCTCTAATGCAGAGGGGGGTCTGTGATGGAGTGAGGGTCTGTGATGGAGAGGGGGTCTGTGATGGAGTGGGGTCTGTGATGGAGTGGGGACTGTGATGGAGTTGAGTCCTGTGATCGAGAGGGGTCCTCTAAAGGAGAAGGGTCTGTGATTGAGTGGGGTCCTGTGATGGAGAAGGTGTCTGTGATTGAGTGAGGTCCTGTGATGGAGAAGGTGTCTGTGATGGAGAGGGGTCCTGTGATGGAGTGGGGTCCTGTGATGGAGTGGGGTCTGTGATGGAGAAGGGGTCTGTGATGGAGAAGGGGTCTGTGATGGAGAAGGGTCTGTGATGGAGTGGGGTCTGTGATGGAGAAGGGTCCTGTGATGGACTGGGGTCTGTGATGCAGAGGGGGTCTGTGATGGAGTGTGGGTCTGTGATGGAGTGAGGGTCTGTGATGGAGAGGGGTCCTGTGATCGAGAGGGGTCCTGTGATGGAGTGGGGTCTGTGATGGAGAAGGGGTCTGTGATGGAGAAGGGATCTGTGATGGAGTGGGATCTGTGATGGAGAGGGGGTCTGTGATGGAGAAGAAGTCTGTGATGGAGAAGGGTCCTGTGATGGAGTGGGGTCCGGTGATGCAGAGGGGGTCTGTGATGGAGTGGGGGTCTGTGATCGAATGAGTGTCTGTGATGGAGAGGGGGTCTGTGATGGAGAGTGGGTCTGTGATGGAGAGTGGGTCTGTGATGCAGAGGGGGTCTGTGATGGAGTGGGGGTCTGTGATGGAGTGAGGGTCTGTGAAGGAGAGGGGTCTTGAGATGGAGTGGGGTCTGTGATGGAGAAGGAGTCTGTGATGGTGAAGGGGTCTGTGATGGAGAAGTGGTTTGTGATGGAGAGGGGTCTGTGATGGAGTGGGGTCCTGTGATGGAGTGGGGTCCTGTGATGGAGTGGGGTCCTGTGATGGAGAGGGGTCCTGTGATGGAGTGGGGTCCTGTGATGGAGAAGGGGTCTGTGATGGAGAGGGGTCCTGTGATGGAGTGGGGTCCTGTGATGGAGTGGGGTCTGTGATGGAGAAGGGGTCTGTGATGGAGAAGGATCTGTGATGGAGTGGGGACTGTGATGGAGAAGGGTCCTGTGATGGACTGGGGTCTGTGATGCAGAGGGGGTCTGTGATGGAGTGGGGGTCTGTGATGGAGTGAGGGTCTGTGATGGAGAGGGGTTCTGTGATGAAGAGGGGTCCTGTGATATAGAGGGGTCCTGTGATGGAGAAGGGGTCTGTGATGGAGAAGGGGTCTGTGATGGAGTGGGGTCTGTGATGGAGAGGGGGTCTGTGATAGAGAAGAGGTCTGTGATGGAGAAGGGTCCTGTGATGGAGTGGGGTCCTGTGATGCAGAGGGGGTCTGTGATGGAGTGGGGGTCTGTGATGGAGTGAGGGTCTGTGATGGAGAGGGGGACTGTGATGGAGAGGGGGTCTCTAATGCAGAGGGGGTCAGTGATGGAGTGGGGGTCTGTGACGGAGTGAGGGTCTGTGATGGAGAGGGGGTCTGTGATGGAGTGGGGTCTGTGATGGAGTTGGGTCCTGTGATCGAGAGGGGTCCTCTAAAGGAGAGGGGTCTGTGATTGAGTGGCGTCCTGTGATGGAGAAGGTGTCTGTGATTGAGTGGGGTCCTGTGATGGAAAAGGTGCCTGTGATGGAGAGGGGTGCTGTGATGGAGTGGGGTTCTGTGATGGAGTGGGGTCCTGTGATGGAGAGGGGGTCTGTGATGGAGAAAGGGTCTGTGATGGAGAAGGGGTCTGTGATGGAGAAGGGGTCTGTGATGGAGAAGGGTCTGTGATGGTGTGGGGTCTGTGATGGAGAAGGGTCCTATGATGGACTGGCGTCTGTGATGGAGTGTGGGTCTGTGATGGAGTGAGGGTCTGTGATGGAGTGGGGGTCTGTGATGGAGAAAGGATCTGTGATGGGGTGGGATCTGTGATGGAGAGGGGGTCTGTTATGGAGAAGAGGTCTGTGATGGAGAAGGGTCCTGTGATGGAGTGGGGTCCTGTGATGCAGAGGGGGTCTGTGATGGAGTCTGGGTCTGTGATCGAATGAGTGTCTGTGATGGAGAGGGGGTCTGTGATGGAGAGGGGGTCTGTAATGCAGAGGGGGTCTGTGATGGAGTGGGGGTCTTTGATGGAGTGGGGGTCTGTGATGGAGAGGTGGTCTGTGATGGAGAGGGGGTCTGTGATGGAGCCGGTCCTGTGATGGAGAGCAGGTCCTGTGATGGAGAGGGGGTCCTGTGATGAAGTGGGGTCTGTGATGGAGTGCGGTCTGTGATGGAGTGGGGGTCTGTGATGGAGAAGGTGTCTGTGATTGAGTGGGGTCCTGTGATGGAAAAGGTTTCTGTGATGGAGAGGGGTCCTGTGATGGAGTGGGGTCCTGTGATGGAGTGGGGTCTGTGATGGAGAAGGGGTCTGTGATGGAGAAGGGGTCTGTGATGGAGAAGGGTCTGTGATGGAGTGGGGTCTGTGATGGGGAAGGGTCCTATGATGGACTGGGGTCTGTGATGCAGTGGGGGTCTTTGATGGAGTGTGGGTCTGTGATGGAGTGAGGGTCTGTGATGGAGAGGGGGTCTGTGATGGAGTGGGGTCTGTGATGGAGTTGGGTCCTGTGATCGAGAGGGGTCCTCTAAAGGAGAGGGGTCTGTGATTGAGTGGGGTCCTGTGATGGAAAAGGTGCCTGTGATGGAGAGGGGTCCTGTGATGGAGTGGGGTTCTGTGATGGAGTGGGGTCCTGTGATGGAGAGGGGGTCTGTGATGGAGAAAGGGTCTGTGATGGAGAAGGGGTCTGTGATGGAGAAGGGTCTGTGATGGAGTGGGGTATGTGATGGAGAAGGGTCCTATGATGGACTGGGGTCTGTGATGGAGTGTGGGTCTGTGATGGAGTGAGGGTCTGTGATGGAGAGGGGTCCTGTGATGGAGAGGGGTCCTGTGATGGAGTGGGGTCTGTGATGGAGAAGGGGTCTGTGATGGAGAAAGGATCTGTGATGGGGTGGGATCTGTGATGGAGAGGGGGTCTGTGATGGAGAAGAGGTCTGTGATGGAGAAGGGTCCTGTGATGGAGTGGGGTCCTGTGATGCAGAGGGGGTCTGTGATGGAGTCTGGGTCTGTGATCGAATGAGTGTCTGTGATGGAGAGGGGGTCTGTGATGGAGAGGGGGTCTGTAATGCAGAGGGGGTCTGTGATGGAGTGGGGGTCTTTGATGGAGTGGGGGTCTGTGATGGAGAGGTGGTCTGTGATGGAGAGGGGGTCTGTGATGGAGCCGGTCCTGTGATGGAGAGCAGATCCTGTGATGGAGAGGGGGTCCTGTGATGAAGTGGGGTCTGTGATGGAGTGCGGTCTGTGATGGAGTGGGGGTCTGTGATGAAGTGAGGGTCTGTGATGTAGAGGTGGTCTGTGATGGAGTGAGGGTCTGTGATGGAGTGGGGTCTGTGATGGAGAAGGGGTCTGTGATGGAGAAGGGGTCTGTGATGGAGAAGAGGTCTGTGATGGAGAAGGGTCCTGTGATGGAGTGGGGTCTGTGATGGAGAAGGGTCCTGTGATGGATTGGGGTCTGTGATGCAGAGGAGGTCTGTGATGGAGTGGGGGTCTGTGATGGAGAGGGGGACTGTGATGGAGAGGGGGTCTCTAATGCAGAGGGGGGTCTGTGATGGAGTGAGGGTCTGTGATGGAGAGGGGGTCTGTGATGGAGTGGGGTCTGTGATGGAGTGGGGACTATGATGGAGTTGGGTCCTGTGATCGAGAGGGGTCCTCTAAAGGAGAGGGGTCTGTGATTGAGTGGGGTCCTGTGATGGAGAAGGTGTCTGTGATTGAGTGAGGTCCTGTGATGGAGAAGGTGTCTGTGATGGAGAGGGGTCCTGTGATGGGGTGGGGTCCTGTGATGGAGTGGGGTCTGTGATGGAGAAGGGGTCTGTGATGGAGAAGGGGTCTGTGATGGAGAAGGGTCTGTGATGGAGTGGGGTCTGTGATGGAGAAGGGTCCTGTGATGGACTGGGGTCTGTGATGCCGAGGGGGTCTGTGATGGAGTGTGGGTCTGTGATAGAGTGAGGGTCTGTGATGGAGAGGGGTCCTGTGATGGAGAGGGGTCCTGTGATGGAGTGGGGTCTCTGATGGAGAAGGGGTCTGTGATGGAGAAGGGATCTGTGATGGAGTGGGATCTGTGATGGAGAGGGGGTCTGTGATGGAGAAGAAATCTGTGATGGAGAAGGGTCCTGTGATGGAGTGGGGTCCGGTGATGCAGAGGGGGTCTGTGATGGAGTGGGGGTCTGTGATCGAATGAGTGTCTGTGATGGAGAGGGGGTCTGTGATGCAGAGGGGGTCTGTGATGGAGTGGGGGTCTGTGATGGAGAGGGGTCTTGTGATGGAGAGGGGTCCTGTGATGGAGTGGGGTCTGTGATGGAGAAGGAGTCTGTGATGGTGAAGGGGTCTGTGATGGAGAAGTGGTTTGTGATGGAGAGGGGTCTGTGATGGAGTGGGGTCCTGTGATGGAGTGGGGTCCTGTGATGGAGTGGGGTCCTGTGATGGAGAGGGGTCCTGTGATGGAGTGGGGTCCTGTGATAGAGAAGGGGTCTGTGATGGAGAGGGGTCCTGTGATGGAGTGGGGTCTTGTGATGCAGTGGGGTCTGTGATGGAGAAGGGGTCTGTGATGGAGAAGGATCTGTGATGGAGTGGGGACTGTGATGGAGAAGGGTCCTGTGATGGACTGGGGTCTGTGATGCAGAGGGGGTCTGTGATGGAGTGGGGGTCTGTGATGGAGTGAGGGTCTGTGATGGAGAGGGGTTCTGTGATGAAGAGGGGTCCTGTGATATAGAGGGGTCCTGTGATGGAGAAGGGGTCTGTGATGGAGAAGGGGTCTGTGATGGAGAAGGGGTCTGTGATGGAGTGGGGTCTGTGATGGAGAGGGGGTCTGTGATAGAGAAGAGGTCTGTGATGGAGAAGGGTCCTGTGATGGAGTGGGGTCCTGTGATGCAGAGGGGGTCTGTGATGGAGTGGGGGTCTGTGATGGAGTGGGGTCTGTGATGGAGAAGGGGTCTGTGATGGAGAAGGGGTCTGTGATGGAGAAGAGGTCTGTGATGGAGAAGGGTCCTGTGATGGAGTGGGGTCTGTGATGGAGAAGGGTCCTGTGATGGATTGGGGTCTGTGATGCAGAGGGGGTCTGTGATGGAGTGGGGGTCTGTGATGGAGAGGGGGACTGTGATGGAGAGGGGGTCTCTAATGCAGAGGGGGGTCTGTGATGGAGTGAGGGTCTGTGATGGAGAGGGGGTCTGTGATGGAGTGGGGTCTGTGATGGAGTGGGGACTGTGATGGAGTTGGGTCCTGTGATCGAGAGGGGTCCTCTAAAGGAGAGGGGTCTGTGATTGAGTGGGGTCCTGTGATGGAGAAGGTGTCTGTGATTGAGTGAGGTCCTGTGATGGAGAAGGTGTCTGTGATGGAGAGGGGTCCTGTGATGGGGTGGGGTCCTGTGATGGAGTGGGGTCTGTGATGGAGAAGGGGTCTGTGATGGAGAAGGGTTCTGTGATGGAGAAGGGTCTGTGATGGAGTGGGGTCTGTGATGGAGTAGGGTCCTGTGATGGACTGGGGTCTGTGATGCCGAGGGGGTCTGTGATGGAGTGTGGGTCTGTGATAGAGTGAGAGTCTGTGATGGAGAGGGGTCCTGTGATGGAGAGGGGTCCTGTGATGGAGTGGGGTCTCTGATGGAGAAGGGGTCTGTGATGGAGAAGGGATCTGTGATGGAGTGGGATCTGTGATGGAGAGGGGGTCTGTGATGGAGAAGAAATCTGTGATGGAGAAGGGTCCTGTGATGGAGTGGGGTCCGGTGATGCAGAGGGGGTCTGTGATGGAGTGGGGGTCTGTGATCGAATGAGTGTCTGTGATGGAGAGGGGGTCTGTGATGCAGAGGGGGTCTGTGATGGAGTGGGGGTCTGTGATGGAGTGAGGGTCTGTGATGGAGAGGGGTCTTGTGATGGAGAGGGGTCCTGTGATGGAGTGGGGTCTGTGATGGAGAAGGAGTCTGTGATGGTGAAGGGGTCTGTGATGGAGAAGTGGTTTGTGATGGAGAGGGGTCTGTGATGGAGTGGGGTCCTGTGATGGAGTGGGGTCCTGTGATGGAGTGGGGTCCTGTGATGGAGAGGGGTCCTGTGATGGAGTGGGGTCCTGTGATAGAGAAGGGGTCTGTGATGGAGAGGGGTCCTGTGATGGAGTGGGGTCTTGTGATGGAGTGGGGTCTGTGATGGAGAAGGGGTCTGTGATGGAGAAGGATCTGTGATGGAGTGGGGACTGTGATGGAGAAGGGTCCTGTGATGGACTGGGGTCTGTGATGCAGAGGGGGTCTGTGATGGAGTGGGGGTCTGTGATGGAGTGAGGGTCTGTGATGGAGAGGGGTTCTGTGATGAAGAGGGGTCCTGTGATATAGAGGGGTCCTGTGATGGAGAAGGGGTCTGTGATGGAGAAGGGGTCTGTGATGGAGTGGGGTCTGTGATGGAGAGGGGGTCTGTGATAGAGAAGAGGTCTGTGATGGAGAAGGGTCCTGTGATGGAGTGGGGTCCTGTGATGCAGAGGGGGTCTGTGATGGAGTGGGGGTCTGTGATGGAGTGAGCGTCTGTGATGGAGAGGGGGACTGTGATGGAGTGGGGGTCTCTAATGCAGAGGGGGTCAGTGATGGAGTGGGGGTCTGTGATGGAGTGAGGGTCTGTGATGGAGTGAGGGTCTGTGATGGAGAGGGGGTCTGTGATGGAGTGGGGTCTGTGATGGAGTTGGGTCCTGTGATCGAGAGGGGTCCTCTAAAGGAGAGGGGTCTGTGATTGAGTGGGGTCCTGTGATGGAGAAGGTGTCTGTGATTGAGTGGGGTCCTGTGATGGAAAAGGTGTCTGTGATGGAGAGGGGTCCTGTGATGGAGTGGGGTCCTGTGATGGAGTGGGGTCTGTGATGGAGAAGGGGTCTGTGATGGAGAAGGGGTCTGTGATGGAGAAGGGTCTGTGATGGAGTGGGGTCTGTGATGGAGAAGGGTCCTATGATGGACTGGGGTCTGTGATGCAGTGGGGGTCTTTGATGGAGTGTGGGTCTGTGATGGAGTGAGGGTCTGTGATGGAGAGGGGGTCTGTGATGGAGTGGGGTCTGTGATGGAGAAGGGTCCTATGATGGACTGGGGTCTGTGATGGAGTGTGGGTCTGTGATGGAGTGAGGGTCTGTGATGGAGAGGGGTCCTGTGATGGAGAGGGGTCTGTGATGGAGAAGGGGTCTGTGATGGAGAAAGGATCTGTGATGGGGTGGGATCTGTGATGGAGAGGGGGTCTGTGATGGAGAAGAGGTCTGTGATGGAGAAGGGTCCTGTGATGGAGTGGGGTCCTGTGATGCAGAGGGGGTCTGTGATGGAGTCTGGGTCTGTGATCGAATGAGTGTCTGTGATGGAGAGGGGGTCTGTGATGGAGAGGGGGTCTGTGATGCAGAGGGGGTCTGTGATGGAGTGGGGGTCTTTGATGGAGTGGGGGTCTGTGATGGAGAGGTGGTCTGTGATGGAGAGGGGGTCTGTGATGGAGCCGGTCCTGTGATGGAGAGCAGGTCCTGTGATGGAGAGGGGGTCCTGTGATGAAGTGGGGTCTGTGATGGAGTGCGGTCTGTGATGGAGTGGGGGTCTGTGTTGAAGTGAGGGTCTGTGATGTAGAGGTGGTCTGTGATGGAGTGAGGGTCTGTGATGGAGTGGGGTCTGTGATGGAGAAGGGGTCTGTGATGGAGAAGGGGTCTGTGATGGAGAAGAGGTCTGTGATGGAGAAGGGTCCTGTGATGGAGTGGGGTCTGTGATGGAGAAGGGTCCTGTGATGGATTGGGGTCTGTGATGCAGAGGGGGTCTGTGATGGAGTGGGGGTCTGTGATGGAGAGGGGGACTGTGATGGAGAGGGGGTCTCTAATGCAGAGGGGGGTCTGTGATGGAGTGAGGGTCTGTGATGGAGAGGGGGTCTGTGATGGAGTGGGGTCTGTGATGGAGTGGGGACTGTGATGGAGTTGGGTCCTGTGATCGAGAGGGGTCCTCTAAAGGAGAGGGGTCTGTGATTGAGTGGGGTCCTGTGATGGAGAAGGTGTCTGTGATTGAGTGAGGTCCTGTGATGGAGAAGGTGTCTGTGATGGAGAGGGGTCCTGTGATGGGGTGGGGTCCTGTGATGGAGTGGGGTCTGTGATGGAGAAGGGGTCTGTGATGGAGAAGGGGTCTGTGATGGAGAAGGGTCTGTGATGGAGTGGGGTCTGTGATGGAGAAGGGTCCTGTGATGGACTGGGGTCTGTGATGCCGAGGGGGTCTGTGATGGAGTGTGGGTCTGTGATAGAGTGAGGGTCTGTGATGGAGAGGGGTCCTGTGATGGAGAGGGGTCCTGTGATGGAGTGGGGTCTCTGATGGAGAAGGGGTCTGTGATGGAGAACTGATCTGTGATGGAGTGGGATCTGTGATGGAGAGGGGGTCTGTGATGGAGAAGAAATCTGTGATGGAGAAGGGTCCTGTGATGGAGTGGGGTCCGGTGATGCAGAGGGGGTCTGTGATGGAGTGGGGGTCTGTGATCGAATGAGTGTCTGTGATGGAGAGGGGGTCTGTGATGCAGAGGGGGTCTGTGATGGAGTGGGGGTCTGTGATGGAGTGAGGGTCTGTGATGGAGAGGGGTCTTGTGATGGAGAGGGGTCCTGTGATGGAGTGGGGTCTGTGATGGAGAAGGAGTCTGTGATGGTGAAGGGGTCTGTGATGGAGAAGTGGTTTGTGATGGAGAGGGGTCTGTGATGGAGTGGGGTCCTGTGATGGAGTGGGGTCCTGTGATGGAGTGGGGTCCTGTGATGGAGTGGGGTCCTGTGATGGAGAGGGGTCCTGTGATGGAGTGGGGTCCTGTGATAGAGAAGGGGTCTGTGATGGAGAGGGGTCCTGTGATGGAGTGGGGTCTTGTGATGGAGTGGGGTCTGTGATGGAGAAGGGGTCTGTGATGGAGAAGGATCTGTGATGGAGTGGGGACTGTGATGGAGAAGGGTCCTGTGATGGACTGGGGTCTGTGATGCAGAGGGGGTCTGTGATGGAGTGGGGGTCTGTGATGGAGTGAGGGTCTGTGATGGAGAGGGGTTCTGTGATGAAGAGGGGTCCTGTGATATAGAGGGGTCCTGTGATGGAGAAGGGGTCTGTGATGGAGAAGGGGTCTGTGATGGAGTGGGGTCTGTGATGGAGAGGGGGTCTGTGATAGAGAAGAGGTCTGTGATGGAGAAGGGTCCTGTGATGGAGTGGGGTCCTGTGATGCAGAGGGGGTCTGTGATGGAGTGGGGGTCTGTGATGGAGTGAGGGTCTGTGATGGAGAGGGGGACTGTGATGGAGAGGGGGTCTCTAATGCAGAGGGGGTCAGTGATGGAGTGGGGGTCTGTGATGGAGTGAGGGTCTGTGATGGAGTGAGGGTCTGTGATGGAGTGGGGTCTGTGATGGAGTTGGGTCCTGTGATCGAGAGGGGTCCTCTAAAGGAGAGGGGTCTGTGATTGAGTGGGGTCCTGTGATGGAGAAGGTGTCTGTGATTGAGTGGGGTCCTGTGATGGAAAAGGTGTCTGTGATGGAGAGGGGTCCTGTGATGGAGTGGGGTCCTGTGATGGAGTGGGGTCTGTGATGGAGAAGGGGTCTGTGATGGAGAAGGGGTCTGTGATGGAGAAGGGTCTGTGATGGAGTGGGGTCTGTGATGGAGAAGGGTCCTATGATGGACTGAGGGTCTGTGATGGAGAGGGGTCCTGTGATGGAGAGGGGTCCTGTGATGGAGAGGGGTCCTGTGATGGAGTGGGGTCTGTGATGGAGAAGGGATCTGTGATGGAGAAAGGATCTGTGATGGAGTGGGATCTGTGATGGAGAGGGGGTCTGTGATGGAGAAGAGGTCTGTGATGGAGAAGGGTCCTGTGATGGAGTGGGGTCCTGTGATGCAGAGGGGGTCTGTGATGGAGTGCGTGTCTGTGATCGAATGAGTGTCTGTGATGGAGAGGGGGTCTGTGATGGAGAGGGGGTCTGTGATGGAGTGGGGGTCTGTGATGGAGAGGTGGTCTGTGATGGAGAGGTGGTCTGTGATGGAGAGGGGGTCTGTGATGGAGTGGGTCCTGTGATGGAGAGGGGGTCCTGTGATGGAGAGGGGGTCCTGTGATGAAGTGGGGTCTGTGATGGAGTGCGGTCTGTGATGGAGTGGGGGTCTGTGATGAAGTGAGGGTCTGTGATGTAGAGGTGGTCTGTGATGGAGTGAGGGTCTGTGATGGAGTGAGGGTCTGTGATGGAGAGGGGGTCTGTGATGGAGAGGGGGTCTGTGATGCAGAGGGGGTCTGTGATGGAGTGGGGGTCTGTGATGGAGTAAGGGTCTGTGATGGAGTGGGGTCTGTGATGGAGAAGGGGTCTGCGATGGAAAGGAGGTCTTCTGATGGAGAGGGGGTCCTGTGATGGAGTGGGGTCCTGTGATGGAGTGAGGGTCTGTTATGGAGAGGGGGTCTGTGATGGAGTGGGGTCCTGTGATGGAGTGGGGTCCTGTGATGGAGAGGGGTCTTTGATGGAGAGGGGGTCTGTGATGGAGAGGGGTCCTGTGATGGAGTGGGGTCTGTGATGGAGAGGGGTCCTGTGATGGAGAGGGGTCCTGTGATGGAGAGGGGTCCTGTGATGGAGTGAGGTTTGTGATGGAGAAGGGGTCTGTGATGGAGAAGGGGTCTGTGATGGAGAAGGGTCCTGTGATGGATTGGGGTCTGTGATGCAGAGGGGGTCTGTGATGGAGTGGGGGTCTGTGATGGAGTGAGGGTCTGTGATGGAGTGGGGTCTGTGATGGCAAAGGGGTCCTGTGATGGAGAGGGGTCCTGCGATGGAGTGGGGTCTGTGATGGAGTGGGGTCTGCGATGGAGTGGGGTCCTGTGATGGAGAGGGGTCCTGTGATGGAGTGGGGTCCTGTGATTTAGTGGGGTCCTTTGATGGAGAAGGGGTCTGTGATGGAGAGGGGTCTTGTGATGGAGTGGGGTCCTGTGATGGAGTGGGGTCCTGTGATGGAGAAGGGGTCTGTGATGGAGAAGGGGTCTGTAATGGAGAAGGTTCTGTCATGGAGTGAGGTCTGTGATGGAGAAGGGTCCTGTGATGTACTGGGGTCTGTGATACAGAGGGGGTCTGTGATGGAGTGGGGGTCTGTGATGGAGTGAGGGTCTGTGATGGAGAGGGGTCCTGTGATGGAGAGGGGTCTGTGATGGAGTGGGGTCTGTGATGGAGAAGGGGTCTGTGATGGAGTGGGGTCCTGTGATGGAGTGGGGTCCTGTGATGGAGAGGGGTCCTGTGATGGTGTGGGGTCTGTGAGGGAGAAGGGGTCCTGTGATGGAGAGGGGTCCTGTGATGGAGTGGGGTCTGTGATGGAGAAGGGGTCTGTGACGGAGAAGGGGTCTATGATGGAGTGGGGTCTGTGATGGAGAGGGGGTCTGTGATGGAGAAGAGGTCTGTGATGGCGTAGGGTCCTGTGATGGAGTGGGGTCCCTTGATGGAAAGGGGGTCTGTGATGGAGTGGGGGTCTGTGATGGAGTGAGGGTCTGTGATGGAGAGGGGGTCTGTGATGGAGAGGGGGGTCTGTGATGCAGAGGGGGTCTGTGATGGAGTGGGGATCTGTCATGGAGTGAGGGTCTGTGATGGAGAGGGGGTCTGTGATGGAGAGGGGTCAGTGATGGAGTGGGGTAAGTGATGGAGTTGGGTCCTGTGATGGAGAGGGTTCCTGTGGTGGAAAGGGGTCTGTGATTGAGTGGGGTCCTGTGATGGAGAAGGTGTCTGTGATGGAGAGGGGTCCTGTGATGGAGTGGGGTCCTGTCATGGAGTGGGGTCTGTGATGGAGAAGGGGTCTGTGACGGAGAAGGGGTCTGTGATGGAGTGGGGTCTGTGATGGAGTGGGGTCTGTGATGGAGAGGGGGTCTGTGATGGAGAAGAGGTCTGTGATGGAGAAGGGTCCTGTGATGGAATGGGGTCCCTTGATGCAAAGGGGGTCTGTGATGGAGTGGGGGTCTGTGATGGAGTGAGGGTCTGTGATGGAGAGGGGGTCTGTGATGAAGAGGGGGTCTGTGATGCAGAGGGGGTCTGTGATGGAGTGGGGGTCTGTGCTGGAGTGAGGGTCTGTGATGGAGAGGGGGTCTGTGATGGAGTGGGGTCTGTGATGGAGTGGGGTCTGTGATGGATTGGGGTCTGTGATGGAGTGGGGTCTGTGATGGAGTTGGGTCCTGTGATGGAGAGGTGTCCTTTGATGGAGAGGGGTCTGTGATGGAGTGGGGTCCTGTGATGGAGTGGGGTCTGTGATGGAGAAGGGGTCTGTGATGGAGAAGGGGTTTGTGATGGAGAAGGGTCTGTGATGGAGTGGGGTCTGTGATGGAGAAGGGTCCTGTGATGGACTGGGGTCTGTGATGCAGAGGGGGTCTGTGATGGAGTGGGGGTCTGTGATGGAGTGAGGGTCTGTGATGGAGAGGGGTCCTGTGATGGAGAGGGGTCCTGTGATGGAGTGGGGTCTGTGATGGAGAAGGGGTCTGGGAAGGAGAAGGGGTCTGTGATGGAGAAGGGTCCTGTGATGGAGTGGGGTCCTGTGATGCAGAGGGGGTCTGTGATGGAGTGGGGGTCTGTGATCGCATGAGTGTCTGTGATGGAGAAGGGGTCTGTGATGAGAGGGGGTCTGTGATGCAGAGGTGGTCTGTGATGGAGTGGGGGTCTGTGATGGAGTGGGGGTCTGTGATGGAGAGGGGGTCTGTTATGGAGTGGGATCTGTGATGGAGAGGGGGTCCTGTGATGGAGTGGGGTCTGTGATGGAGAGGGGGTCCTGTGATGAAGTGGGGGTCTGTGATGGAGTGCGGTCTGTGATGGAGTGGGGGTCTGTGATGGAGTGAGGGTCTGTGATGGAGAGGGGGTCTGTGATGGAGTGTGGGTATGTGATCGAGTGGGGGTCTGTGATGGAGAGGGGGTCTGTGATGCAGAGGGGGTCTGTGATGGAGTGGGGGTCTGTGATGGAGTGAGGGTCTGTGATGGAGAAGGGGTCTGTGATGGAGAAGGGGTCTGTGATGGAAAAGGGGTCTGTGATGGAGTGGGGTGCTGTGATGGAGTGGGGTTTGTGATGGAGTGGGGTCTGTGATGGAGAGGGGTCCTGTGATGGAGAGGGGTCCTGTGATGGAGTGGGGTCTGTGATGGAGAGGGGTCCTGTGATGGAGAGGGGTCCTGTGATGGAGTGGGGTCTGTGATGGAGAAGGGGTCTGTGATGGAGAAGGGTCCTGTGATGGAGTGGGGTTTGTGATGGAGTGGGGTCCTGTGATGGTGTGGGGGTCTGTGATGCAGAGGGGGTCTGTGATGGAGTGGGGGTCTGTGATGGAGTGAGGGTCTGTGATAGAGAGGGGTCCTGTGATGGAGAGGGGTCCTGTGTTGGAGTTGGGTCTGTGATGGAGAAGGGGTCTGTGATGGAGAAGGGGTCTGTGATGGAGTGGGGTCTGTGATTGAGTGGGGTCCTGTGATGGTGTGGGGGTCTGTGATGGAGTGAGGGTCTGTGATGGAGAGGGGGTCTGTGATGGAGAGGGGGTCTGTGATGCAGAGGGGGTCTGTGATGGAGAGGGGTCCTGTGATGGAGAGGGGTCCTGTGATGGAGTGGGGTCTGTGATGGAGAGGGGTCCTGTGATGGAGAGGGGTCCTGTGATGGAGTGGGGTCTGTGAAGGAGAAGGGGTCTGTGATGGAGAAGGGTCCAGTGATGGAGAAGGGTCCAGTGATGGAGTGAGGTCTGTGATGGAGTGGGGTCTGTGATGGAGAAAGGTCCTGTGATGGAGTGGGGTCTGTGATGCAGAGGGGGTCTGTGATGGAGTGGGGGTCTGTGATGGAGTGAGGGTCTGTGATAGAGAGGGGTCCTGTGATGGAGAGGGGTCCTGTGATGGAGTGGGGTCTGTGATGGAGAAGGGGTCTGTGATGGAGAAGGGGTCTGTGATGGAGAAGGGGTCTGTGATGGAGTGGGGTCTGTGATTGAGTGGGGTCCTGTGATGGAGTGGGGGTCTGTGATGGAGAGGGGGTCTGTGATGGAGAGGGGGTCTGTGATAGAGAGGGGTCCTGTGATGGAGAGGGGTCCTGTGATGGAGTGGGGTCTGTGATGGAGAAGGGGTCTGTGATGGAGAAGGGGTCTGTGATGGAGAAGGGGTCTGTGATGGAGTGGGGTCTGTGATTGAGTGGGGTCCTGTGATGGAGTGGGGGTCTGTGATGGAGAGGGGGTCTGTGATGCAGAGGGGGTCTGTGATGGAGTGGGGGGTCTTTGATGGAGTGAGGGTCTGTGATGGAGAGGGGATCTGTGATGGAGTGGGGTCTGTGATGGAGTGGGGTCTGTGATGGAGTTGGGTCCTGTGATGGAGAGGTGTCCTTTGACGTAGAGGGGTCTGTGATGGAGTGGGGTCCTGTGATGGAATGGGGTCCTGTGATGGAGTGGGGTCTGTGATGGATAAGGGGTCTGTGATGGAGAAGGGGTTTGTGATGGAGAAGAGTCTGTGATGGAGTGGGGTCTGTGATGGAGTGGGGGTCTGTGATGGAGTGAGGGTCTGTGATGGAGAGGGGGTCTGTGATGGAGAGGGGGGTCTGTGATGCAGAGGGGGTCTGTGATGGAGTGGGGATCTGTCATGGAGTGAGGGTCTGTGATGGAGAGGGGGTCTGTGATGGAGAGGGGTCTGTGATGGAGTGGGGTAAGTGATGGAGTTGGGTCCTGTGATGGAGAGGGTTCCTGTGGTGGAAAGGGGTCTGTGATTGAGTGGGGTCCTGTGATGGAGAAGGTGTCTGTGATGGAGAGGGGTCCTGTGATGGAGTGGGGTCCTGTCATGGAGTGGGGTCTGTGATGGAGAAGGGGTCTGTGACGGAGAAGGGGTCTGTGATGGAGTGGGGTCTGTGATGGAGTGGGGTCTGTGATGGAGAGGGGGTCTGTGATGGAGAAGAGGTCTGTGATGGAGAAGGGTCCTGTGATGGAATGGGGTCCCTTGATGCAAAGGGGGTCTGTGATGGAGTGGGGGTCTGTGATGGAGTGAGGGTCTGTGATGGAGAGGGGGTCTGTGATGAAGAGGGGGTCTGTGATGCAGAGGGGGTCTGTGATGGAGTGGGGGTCTGTGCTGGAGTGAGGGTCTGTGATGGAGAGGGGGTCTGTGATGGAGTGGGGTCTGTGATGGAGTGGGGTCTGTGATGGAGTTGGGTCCTGTGATGGAGAGGTGTCCTTTGATGGAGAGGGGCCTGTGATGGAGTGGGGTCTGTGATGAAGAAGGGGTCTGTGATGGAGAAGGGGTTTGTGATGGAGAATGGTCTGTGATGGAGTGGGGTCTGTGATGGAGAAGGGTCCTGTGATGGAGTGGGGTCCTGTGATGCAGAGGGGGTCTGTGATGGAGTGGGGGTCTGTGATCGCAGGAGTGTCTGTGATGGAGAGGGGGTCTGTGATGAGAGGGGGTCTGTGATGCAGAGGTGGTCTGTGATGGAGTGGGGGTCTGTGATGGAGTGGGGGTCTGTGATGGAGAGGGGGGTCTGTGATGGAGAGGGGGTCTGTTATGGAGTGGGATCTGTGATGGAGCGGGGGTCCTGTGATGGAGTGGAGTCTGTGATGGAGAGGGGGTCCTGTGATGAAGTGGGGTCTGTGATGGAGTGCGGTCTGTGATGGAGTGGGGGTCTGTGATGGAGTGAGGGTCTGTGATGGAGAGGGGGTCTGTGATGGAGTGTGGGTCTGTGATGGAGAGGGGGTCTGTGATGCAGAGGGGGTCTGTGATGAGAGGGGGTCTGTGATGCAGAGGTGGTCTGTGATGGAGTGGGGGTCTGTGATGGAGTGGGGGTCTGTGATGGAGAGGGGGGTCTGTGATGGAGAGGGGGTCTGTTATGGAGTGGGATCTGTGATGGAGCGGGGGTCCTGTGATGGAGTGGAGTCTGTGATGGAGAGGGGGTCCTGTGATGAAGTGGGGTCTGTGATGGAGTGCGGTCTGTGATGGAGTGGGGGTCTGTGATGGAGTGAGGGTCTGTGATGGAGAGGGGGTCTGTGATGGAGTGTGGGTCTGTGATGGAGAGGGGGTCTGTGATGCAGAGGGGGTCTGTGATGGAGTGGGGGTCTGTGATGGAGTGAGGGTCTGTGATGGAGAAGGGGTCTGTGATGGAGAAGGGGTCTGTGATGGAAAAGGGGTCTGTGATGGAGTGGGGTGCTGTGATGGAGTGGGGTTTGTGATGGAGTGGGGTCTGTGATGGAGAGGGGTCCTGTGATGGAGAGGGGTCCTGTGATGGAGTGGGGTCTGTGATGGAGAGGGGTCCTGTGATGGAGAGGGGTCCTGTGATGGAGTGGGGTCTGTGATGGAGAAGGGGTCTGTGATGGAGAAGGGTCCTGTGATGGAGTGGGGTCTGTGATGGAGTGGGGTCTGTGATGGAGAAGGGTCCTGTGATGGAGTGGGGTCTGTGATGCAGAGGGGGTCTGTGATGGAGTGGGGGTCTGTGATGGAGTGAGGGTCTGTGATAGAGAGGGGTCCTGTGATGGAGAGGGGTCCTGTGTTGGAGAGGGGGTCTGTGATGGAGAAGAGGTCTGTGATGGAGAAGGGTCCTGTGATGGAATGGGGTCCCTTGATGCAAAGGGGGTCTGTGATGGAGTGGGGGTCTGTGATGGAGTGAGGGTCTGTGATGGAGAGGGGGTCTGTGATGAAGAGGGGGTCTGTGATGCAGAGGGGGTCTGTGATGGAGTGGGGGTCTGTGCTGGAGTGAGGGTCTGTGATGGAGAGGGGGTCTGTGATGGAGTGGGGTCTGTGATGGAGTGGGGTCTGTGATGGATTGGGGTCTGTGATGGAGTGGGGTCTGTGATGGAGTTGGGTCCTGTGATGGAGAGGTGTCCTTTGATGGAGAGGGGTCTGTGATGGAGTGGGGTCCTGTGATGGAGTGGGGTCTGTGATGGAGAAGGGGTCTGTGATGGAGAAGGGGTTTGTGATGGAGAAGGGTCTGTGATGGAGTGGGGTCTGTGATGGAGAAGGGTCCTGTGATGGACTGGGGTCTGTGATGCAGAGGGGGTCTGTGATGGAGTGGGGGTCTGTGATGGAGTGAGGGTCTGTGATGGAGAGGGGTCCTGTGATGGAGAGGGGTCCTGTGATGGAGTGGGGTCTGTGATGGAGAAGGGGTCTGGGATGGAGAAGGGGTCTGTGATGGAGAAGGGTCCTGTGATGGAGTGGGGTCCTGTGATGCAGAGGGGGTCTGTGATGGAGTGGGGGTCTGTGATCGCATGAGTGTCTGTGATGGAGAGGGGGTCTGTGATGAGAGGGGGTCTGTGATGCAGAGGTGGTCTGTGATGGAGTGGGGGTCTGTGATGGAGTGGGGGTCTGTGATAGAGAGGGGGTCTGTGATGGAGAGGGGGTCTGTTATGGAGTGGGATCTGTGATGGAGAGGGGGTCCTGTGATGGAGTGGGGTCTGTGATGGAGAGGGGGTCCTGTGATGAAGTGGGCGTCTGTGATGGAGTGCGGTCTGTGATGGAGTGGGGGTCTGTGATGGAGTGAGGGTCTGTGATGGAGAGGGGGTCTGTGATGGAGTGTGGGTATGTGATGGAGTGGGGGTCTGTGATGGAGAGGGGGTCTGTGATGCAGAGGGGGTCTGTGATGGAGTGGGGGTCTGTGATGGAGTGAGGGTCTGTGATGGAGAAGGGGTCTGTGATGGAGAAGGGGTCTGTGATGGAAAAGGGGTCTGTGATGGAGTGGGGTGCTGTGATGGAGTGGGGTTTGTGATGGAGTGGGGTCTGTGATGGAGAGGGGTCCTGTGATGGAGAGGGGTCCTGTGATGGAGTGGGGTCTGTGATGGAGAGGGGTCCTGTGATGGAGAGGGGTCCTGTGATGGAGTGGGGTCTGTGATGGAGAAGGGGTCTGTGATGGAGAAGGGTCCTGTGATGGAGTGGGGTCTGTGATGGAGTGGGGTCCTGTGATGGTGTGGGGGTCTGTGATGCAGAGGGGGTCTGTGATGGAGTGGGGGTCTGTGATGGAGTGAGGGTCTGTGATAGAGAGGGGTCCTGTGATGGAGAGGGGTCCTGTGTTGGAGTTGGGTCTGTGATGGAGAAGGGGTCTGTGATGGAGAAGGGGTCTGTGATGGAGTGGGGTCTGTGATTGAGTGGGGTCCTGTGATGGTGTGGGGGTCTGTGATGGAGTGAGGATCTGTGATGGAGAGGGGGTCTGTGATGGAGAGGGGGTCTGTGATGCAGAGGGGGTCTGTGATGGAGAGGGGTCCTGTGATGGAGAGGGGTCCTGTGATGGAGTGGGGTCTGTGATGGAGAGGGGTCCTGTGATGGAGAGGGGTCCTGTGATGGAGTGGGGTCTGTGAGGGAGAAGGGGTCTGTGATGGAGAAGGGTCCAGTGATGGAGAAGGGTCCAGTGATGGAGTGAGGTCTGTGATGGAGTGGGGTCTGTGATGGAGAAAGGTCCTGTGATGGAGTGGGGTCTGTGATGCAGAGGGGGTCTGTGATGGAGTGGGGGTCTGTGATGGAGAAGGGGTCTGTGATGGAGAAGGGGTCTGTGATGGAGAAGGGGTCTGTGATGGAGTGGGGTCTGTGATTGAGTGGGGTCCTGTGATGGAGTGGGGGTCTGTGATGGAGAGGGGGTCTGTGATGGAGAGGGGGTCTGTGATGCAGAGGGGGTCTGTGATGGAGTGGGGGGTCTTTGATGGAGTGAGGGTCTGTGATGGAGAGGGGGTCTGTGATGGAGTGGGGTCTGTGATGGAGTGGGGTCTGTGATGGAGTTGGGTCCTGTGATGGAGAGGTGTCCTTTGATGTAGAGGGGTCTGTGATGGAGTGGGGTCCTGTGATGGAGTGGGGTCCTGTGATGGAGTGGGGTCTGTGATGGATAAGGGGTCTGTGATGGAGAAGAGGTTTGTGATGGAGAAGAGTCTGTGATGGAGTGGGGTCTGTGATGGAGTGGGGGTCTGTGATGGAGTGAGGGTCTGTGATGGAGAGGGGGTCTGTGATGGAGAGGGGGGTCTGTGATGCAGAGGGGGTCTGTGATGGAGTGGGGATCTGTCATGGAGTGAGGGTCTGTGGTGGAGAGGGGGTCTGTGATGGAGAGGGGTCTGTGATGGAGTGGGGTAAGTGATGGAGTTGGGTCCTGTGATGGAGAGGGTTCCTGTGGTGGAAAGGGGTCTGTGATTGAGTGGGGTCCTGTGATGGAGAAGGTGTCTGTGATGGAGAGGGGTCCTGTGATGGAGTGGGGTCCTGTCATGGAGTGGGGTCTGTGATGGAGAAGGGGTCTGTGACGGAGAAGGGGTCTGTGATGGAGTGGGGTCTGTGATGGAGTGGGGTCTGTGATGGAGAGGGGGTCTGTGATGGAGAAGAGGTCTGTGATGGAGAAGGGTCCTGTGATGGAATGGGGTCCCTTGATGCAAAGGGGGTCTGTGATGGAGTGGGGGTCTGTGATGGAGTGAGGGTCTGTGATGGAGAGGGGGTCTGTGATGGAGTGGGGTCTGTGATGGAGTTGGGTCCTGTGATGGAGAGGTGTCCTTTGATGGAGAGGGGTCTGTGATGGAGTGGGGTCCTGTGATGGAGTGGGGTCTGTGATGGAGAAGGGGTCTGTGATGGAGAAGGGGTTTGTGATGGAGAAGGGTCTGTGATGGAGTGGGGTCTGTGATGGAGAAGGGTCCTGTGATGGACTGGGGTCTGTGATGCAGAGGGGGTCTGTGATGGAGTGGGGGTCTGTGATGGAGTGAGGGTCTGTGATGGAGAGGGGTCCTGTGATGGAGAGGGGTCCTGTGATGGAGTGGGGTCTGTGATGGAGAAGGGGTCTGGGATGGAGAAGGGGTCTGTGATGGAGAAGGGTCCTGTGATGGAGTGGGGTCCTGTGATGCAGAGGGGGTCTGTGATGGAGTGGGGGTCTGTGATCGCAGGAGTGTCCGTGATGGAGAGGGGGTCTGTGATGAGAGGGGGTCTGTGATGCAGAGGTGGTCTGTGATGGAGTGGGGGTCTGTGATGGAGTGGGGGTCTGTGATGGAGAGGGGGTCTGTGATGGAGAGGGGGTCTGTGATGGAGAGGGGGTCTGTTATGGAGTGGGATCTGTGATGGAGAGTGGGTCCTGTGATGGAGTGGGGTCTGTGATGGAGAGGGGGTCCTGTGATGAAGTGGGGTCTGTGATGGAGTGCGGTCTGTGATGGAGTGAGGGTCTGTGATGGAGAGGGGGTCTGTGATGGAGTGTGGGTCTGTGATGGAGAGGGGGTCTGTGATGCAGAGGGGGTCTGTGATGGAGTGGGGGTCTGTGATGGAGTGAGGGTCTGTGATGGAGAAGGGGTCTGTGATGGAGAAGGGGTCTGTGATGGAAAAGGGGTCTGTGATGGAGTGGGGTGCTGTGATGGAGTGGGGTTTGTGATGGAGTGGGGTCTGTGATGGAGAGGGGTCCTGTGATGGAGAGGGGTCCTGTGATGGAGTGGGGTCTGTGATGGAGAGGGGTCCTGTGATGGAGAGGGGTCCTGTGATGGAGTGGGGTCTGTGATGGAGAAGGGGTCTGTGATGGAGAAGGGTCCTGTGATGGAGTGGGGTCTGTGATGGAGTGGGGTCTGTGATGGAGAAGGGTCCTGTGATGGAGTGGGGTCTGTGATGCAGAGGGGGTCTGTGATGGAGTGGGGGTCTGTGATGGAGTGAGGGTCTGTGATAGAGAGGGGTCCTGTGATGGAGAGGGGTCCTGTGTTGGAGTGGGGTCTGTGATGGAGAAGGGGTCTGTGATGGAGAAGGGGTCTGTGATGGAGTGGGGTCTGTGATTGAGTGGGGTCCTTTGATGGTGTGGGGGTCTGTGATGGAGTGAGGGTCTGTGATGGAGAGGGAGTCTGTGATGGAGAGGGGGTCTGTGATGCAGAGGGGGTCTGTGATGGAGAGGGGTCCTGTGATGGAGAGGGGTCCTGTGATGGAGTGGGGTCTGTGATGGAGAGGGGTCCTGTGATGAAGAGGGGTCCTGTGATGGAGTGGGATCTGTGATAGAGAAGGGGTCTGTGATGGAGAAGGGTCCAGTGATGAAGAAGGGTCCAGTGATGGAGTGAGGTCTGTGATGGAGTGGGGTCTGTGATGGAGAATGGTCCTGTGATGGAGTGGGGTCTGTGATGCAGAGGGGGTCTGTGATGGAGTGGGGGTCTGTGATGGAGTGAGGGTCTGTGATAGAGAGGGGTCCTGTGATGGAGAGGGGTCCTGTGATGGAGTGGGGTCTGTGATGGAGAAGGGGTCTGTGATGGAGAAGGGGTCTGTGATGGAGAAGGGGTCTGTGATGGAGTGGGGTCTGTGATTGAGTGGGGTCCTGTGATGGAGTGGGGGTCTGTGATGGAGAAGAGGTCTGTCATGGAGAAGGGTCCTGTGATGGAGTGGGGTCCCTTGATGCAAAGGGGGTCTGTGATGGAGTGGGGGTCTGTGATGGAGTGAGGGTCTGTGATGGAGAGGGGGTCTGTGATGGAGAGGGGGTCTGTGATGCAGAGGGGGTCTGTGATGGAGTGGGGGGTCTTTGATGGAGTGAGGGTCTGTGATGGAGAGGGGGTCTGTGATGGAGTGGGGTCTGTGATGGAGTGGGGTCTGTGATGGAGTTGGGTCCTGTGATGGAGAGGTGTCCTTTGATGTAGAGGGGTCTGTGATGGAGTGGGGTCCTGTGATGGAGTGGGGTCCTGTGATGGAGTGGGGTCTGTGATGGATAAGGGGTCTGTGATGGAGAAGGGGTTTGTGATGGAGAAGAGTCTGTGATGGAGTGGGGTCTGTGATGGAGAAGGGTCTTGTGATGGACTTGGGGTCTGTGATGCAGAGGGGGTCTGTGATGGAGTGGGGGTCTGTGATGGAGTGGGGGTCTGTGATGGAGTGGGGGTCTGTGATGGAGTGAGGGTCTGTGATGGAGAGGGGTCCTGTGATGGAGAGGGGTCCTGTGATGGAGTGGGGTCTGTGATGGAGAAGGGGTCTGGGATGGAGAAGGGGTCTGTGATGGAGAAGGGTCCTGTGATGGATTGGGGTCCTGTGATGCAGAGGGGGTCTGTGATGGAGTGGGGGTCTGTGATGGAGAGGGGGTCTGTGATGGAGAGGGGGGTCTGTGATGGAGAGGGGGTCTGTGATGGAGTGGGGTCTGTGATGGAGAGGGGGTCCTGTGATGGAGTGGGGTCTGTGATGGAGAGGGGGTCCTGTGATGAAGTGGGGTCTGTGATGGAGTGCGGTCTGTGATGGAGTGGGGGTCTGTGATGGAGTGAGGGTCTGTGATGGAGAGGGGGTCTGTGATGGAGTGAGGGTCTGTGATGGAGAGGGGGTCTGTGATGCAGAGGGGGCCCTGTGATGGAGAGTGGGTCCTGTGATGGAGTGGGGTCCTGTGATGGAGTGGGGTCTGTGATGGAGAGGGGGTCTGTGATGGAGTGGGGTGCTGTGATGGAGTGGGGTCTGTGATGGAGTGGGGTTTGGGATGGAGAGGGGGTCTGTGATGGAGAGGGGTCCTGTGATGGAGTGGGGTCCTGTGATGGAGAGGGGTCCTGTGATGGAGAGGGGTCCTGTGATGGAGTGGGGTCTGTGATGGAGAAGGGGTCTGTGATGGAGAAGGGTCCTGTGATGGAGTGGGGTCTGTGATGCAGAGGGGGTCTGTGATGGAGTGGGGGTCTGTGATGGAGTGAGGGTCTGTGATGGAGAGGGGTCCTGTGATGGAGAGGGGTCCTGTGATGGAGTGGGGTCTGTGATGGAGAAGGGGTCTGTGATGGAGAAGGGGTCTGTGATGGAGAAGGGGTCTGTGATGGAGTGGGGTCTGTGATTGAGTGGGGTCCTGTGATGGAGTAGGGGTCTGTGATGGAGTGAGGGTCTGTGATGGAGAGGGGGTATGTGATGGAGAGGGGGTCTGTGATGCAGAGGGGGTCTGTGATGGAGAGGGGGCCTGTGATGGAGTGGGGTCTGTGATGGAGAGGGGGTCCTGTGATGGAGTGGGGTCTGTGATGGAGAGGGGGTCCTGTGATGAAGTGGGGTCTGTGATGGAGTGCGGTCTGTGATGGAGTGGGGGTCTGTGATGGAGTGAGGGTCTTTGATGGAGAGGGGGTCTGTGATGGAGTGAGGGTCTGTGATGGAGAGGGGGTCTGTGATGGAGAGGGGGTCTGTGATGGAGACGGGGTCTGTGATGCAGAGTGGGTCTGTGATGGAGTGGGGGTCTGTGATGGAGTGAGGGTCTGTGATGGAAAGGGGGTCCTGTGATGTAGAGGGGGTCCTGTGATTGAGTGGGGTCCTGTGATGGAGTGGGGTCTGTGATGGAGAGGGGGTCTGTGATGGAGTGGGGTCCTGTGATGGAGTGGGGTCTGTGATGGAGTGGGGTCTGTGATGGAGAGGGGGTCTGTGATGGAGAGGGGTCCTGTGATGGAGTGGGGTCCTGTGATGGAGTGGGGTCCTGTGATGGAGTGGGGTCCTGTGATGGAGAAGGGGTCTGTGATGGAGATGGGTCCTGTGATGGAGTGGGGTCTGTGATGGAGTGGGGTCTGTGATGGAGAAGGGTCCTGTGATGGAGTGGGGTCTGTGATGCAGAGGGGGTCTGTGATTGAGTGGGGGTCTGTGATGGAGTGAGGGTCTGTGATGGAGAGGTGTCCTGTGATGGAGAGGGGTCCTGTGATGGAGTGGGGTCCTGTGATGGAGTGGGGTCCTGTGATGGAGTGGGGTCTGTGATGGATAAGGGGTCTGTGATGGAGAAGAGGTTTGTGATGGAGAAGAGTCTGTGATGGAGTGGGGTCTGTGATGGAGTGGGGGTCTGTGATGGAGTGAGGGTCTGTGATGGAGAGGGGGTCTGTGATGGAGAGGGGGGTCTGTGATGCAGAGGGGGTCTGTGATGGAGTGGGGATCTGTCATGGAGTGAGGGTCTGTGGTGGAGAGGGGGTCTGTGATGGAGAGGGGTCTGTGATGGAGTGGGGTAAGTGATGGAGTTGGGTCCTGTGATGGAGAGGGTTCCTGTGGTGGAAAGGGGTCTGTGATTGAGTGGGGTCCTGTGATGGAGAAGGTGTCTGTGATGGAGAGGGGTCCTGTGATGGAGTGGGGTCCTGTCATGGAGTGGGGTCTGTGATGGAGAAGGGGTCTGTGACGGAGAAGGGGTCTGTGATGGAGTGGGGTCTGTGATGGAGTGGGGTCTGTGATGGAGAGGGGGTCTGTGATGGAGAAGAGGTCTGTGATGGAGAAGGGTCCTGTGATGGAATGGGGTCCCTTGATGCAAAGGGGGTCTGTGATGGAGTGGGGGTCTGTGATGGAGTGAGGGTCTGTGATGGAGAGGGGGTCTGTGATGGAGTGGGGTCTGTGATGGAGTTGGGTCCTGTGATGGAGAGGTGTCCTTTGATGGAGAGGGGTCTGTGATGGAGTGGGGTCCTGTGATGGAGTGGGGTCTGTGATGGAGAAGGGGTCTGTGATGGAGAAGGGGTTTGTGATGGAGAAGGGTCTGTGATGGAGTGGGGTCTGTGATGGAGAAGGGTCCTGTGATGGACTGGGGTCTGTGATGCAGAGGGGGTCTGTGATGGAGTGGGGGTCTGTGATGGAGTGAGGGTCTGTGATGGAGAGGGGTCCTGTGATGGAGAGGGGTCCTGTGATGGAGTGGGGTCTGTGATGGAGAAGGGGTCTGGGATGGAGAAGGGGTCTGTGATGGAGAAGGGTCCTGTGATGGAGTGGGGTCCTGTGATGCAGAGGGGGTCTGTGATGGAGTGGGGGTCTGTGATCGCAGGAGTGTCCGTGATGGAGAGGGGGTCTGTGATGAGAGGGGGTCTGTGATGCAGAGGTGGTCTGTGATGGAGTGGGGGTCTGTGATGGAGTGGGGGTCTGTGATGGAGAGGGGGTCTGTGATGGAGAGGGGGTCTGTGATGGAGAGGGGGTCTGTTATGGAGTGGGATCTGTGATGGAGAGTGGGTCCTGTGATGGAGTGGGGTCTGTGATGGAGAGGGGGTCCTGTGATGAAGTGGGGTCTGTGATGGAGTGCGGTCTGTGATGGAGTGAGGGTCTGTGATGGAGAGGGGGTCTGTGATGGAGTGTGGGTCTGTGATGGAGAGGGGGTCTGTGATGCAGAGGGGGTCTGTGATGGAGTGGGGGTCTGTGATGGAGTGAGGGTCTGTGATGGAGAAGGGGTCTGTGATGGAGAAGGGGTCTGTGATGGAAAAGGGGTCTGTGATGGAGTGGGGTGCTGTGATGGAGTGGGGTTTGTGATGGAGTGGGGTCTGTGATGGAGAGGGGTCCTGTGATGGAGAGGGGTCCTGTGATGGAGTGGGGTCTGTGATGGAGAGGGGTCCTGTGATGGAGAGGGGTCCTGTGATGGAGTGGGGTCTGTGATGGAGAAGGGGTCTGTGATGGAGAAGGGTCCTGTGATGGAGTGGGGTCTGTGATGGAGTGGGGTCTGTGATGGAGAAGGGTCCTGTGATGGAGTGGGGTCTGTGATGCAGAGGGGGTCTGTGATGGAGTGGGGGTCTGTGATGGAGTGAGGGTCTGTGATAGAGAGGGGTCCTGTGATGGAGAGGGGTCCTGTGTTGGAGTGGGGTCTGTGATGGAGAAGGGGTCTGTGATGGAGAAGGGGTCTGTGATGGAGTGGGGTCTGTGATTGAGTGGGGTCCTTTGATGGTGTGGGGGTCTGTGATGGAGTGAGGGTCTGTGATGGAGAGGGAGTCTGTGATGGAGAGGGGGTCTGTGATGCAGAGGGGGTCTGTGATGGAGAGGGGTCCTGTGATGGAGAGGGGTCCTGTGATGGAGTGGGGTCTGTGATGGAGAGGGGTCCTGTGATGAAGAGGGGTCCTGTGATGGAGTGGGATCTGTGATAGAGAAGGGGTCTGTGATGGAGAAGGGTCCAGTGATGAAGAAGGGTCCAGTGATGGAGTGAGGTCTGTGATGGAGTGGGGTCTGTGATGGAGAATGGTCCTGTGATGGAGTGGGGTCTGTGATGCAGAGGGGGTCTGTGATGGAGTGGGGGTCTGTGATGGAGTGAGGGTCTGTGATAGAGAGGGGTCCTGTGATGGAGAGGGGTCCTGTGATGGAGTGGGGTCTGTGATGGAGAAGGGGTCTGTGATGGAGAAGGGGTCTGTGATGGAGAAGGGGTCTGTGATGGAGTGGGGTCTGTGATTGAGTGGGGTCCTGTGATGGAGTGGGGGTCTGTGATGGAGAAGAGGTCTGTCATGGAGAAGGGTCCTGTGATGGAGTGGGGTCCCTTGATGCAAAGGGGGTCTGTGATGGAGTGGGGGTCTGTGATGGAGTGAGGGTCTGTGATGGAGAGGGGGTCTGTGATGGAGAGGGGGTCTGTGATGCAGAGGGGGTCTGTGATGGAGTGGGGGGTCTTTGATGGAGTGAGGGTCTGTGATGGAGAGGGGGTCTGTGATGGAGTGGGGTCTGTGATGGAGTGGGGTCTGTGATGGAGTTGGGTCCTGTGATGGAGAGGTGTCCTTTGATGTAGAGGGGTCTGTGATGGAGTGGGGTCCTGTGATGGAGTGGGGTCCTGTGATGGAGTGGGGTCTGTGATGGATAAGGGGTCTGTGATGGAGAAGGGGTTTGTGATGGAGAAGAGTCTGTGATGGAGTGGGGTCTGTGATGGAGAAGGGTCTTGTGATGGACTTGGGGTCTGTGATGCAGAGGGGGTCTGTGATGGAGTGGGGGTCTGTGATGGAGTGGGGGTCTGTGATGGAGTGGGGGTCTGTGATGGAGTGAGGGTCTGTGATGGAGAGGGGTCCTGTGATGGAGAGGGGTCCTGTGATGGAGTGGGGTCTGTGATGGAGAAGGGGTCTGGGATGGAGAAGGGGTCTGTGATGGAGAAGGGTCCTGTGATGGATTGGGGTCCTGTGATGCAGAGGGGGTCTGTGATGGAGTGGGGGTCTGTGATGGAGAGGGGGTCTGTGATGGAGAGGGGGGTCTGTGATGGAGAGGGGGTCTGTGATGGAGTGGGGTCTGTGATGGAGAGGGGGTCCTGTGATGGAGTGGGGTCTGTGATGGAGAGGGGGTCCTGTGATGAAGTGGGGTCTGTGATGGAGTGCGGTCTGTGATGGAGTGGGGGTCTGTGATGGAGTGAGGGTCTGTGATGGAGAGGGGGTCTGTGATGGAGTGAGGGTCTGTGATGGAGAGGGGGTCTGTGATGCAGAGGGGGCCCTGTGATGGAGAGTGGGTCCTGTGATGGAGTGGGGTCCTGTGATGGAGTGGGGTCTGTGATGGAGAGGGGGTCTGTGATGGAGTGGGGTGCTGTGATGGAGTGGGGTCTGTGATGGAGTGGGGTTTGGGATGGAGAGGGGGTCTGTGATGGAGAGGGGTCCTGTGATGGAGTGGGGTCCTGTGATGGAGAGGGGTCCTGTGATGGAGAGGGGTCCTGTGATGGAGTGGGGTCTGTGATGGAGAAGGGGTCTGTGATGGAGAAGGGTCCTGTGATGGAGTGGGGTCTGTGATGCAGAGGGGGTCTGTGATGGAGTGGGGGTCTGTGATGGAGTGAGGGTCTGTGATGGAGAGGGGTCCTGTGATGGAGAGGGGTCCTGTGATGGAGTGGGGTCTGTGATGGAGAAGGGGTCTGTGATGGAGAAGGGGTCTGTGATGGAGAAGGGGTCTGTGATGGAGTGGGGTCTGTGATTGAGTGGGGTCCTGTGATGGAGTAGGGGTCTGTGATGGAGTGAGGGTCTGTGATGGAGAGGGGGTATGTGATGGAGAGGGGGTCTGTGATGCAGAGGGGGTCTGTGATGGAGAGGGGGCCTGTGATGGAGTGGGGTCTGTGATGGAGAGGGGGTCCTGTGATGGAGTGGGGTCTGTGATGGAGAGGGGGTCCTGTGATGAAGTGGGGTCTGTGATGGAGTGCGGTCTGTGATGGAGTGGGGGTCTGTGATGGAGTGAGGGTCTTTGATGGAGAGGGGGTCTGTGATGGAGTGAGGGTCTGTGATGGAGAGGGGGTCTGTGATGGAGAGGGGGTCTGTGATGGAGACGGGGTCTGTGATGCAGAGTGGGTCTGTGATGGAGTGGGGGTCTGTGATGGAGTGAGGGTCTGTGATGGAAAGGGGGTCCTGTGATGTAGAGGGGGTCCTGTGATTGAGTGGGGTCCTGTGATGGAGTGGGGTCTGTGATGGAGAGGGGGTCTGTGATGGAGTGGGGTCCTGTGATGGAGTGGGGTCTGTGATGGAGTGGGGTCTGTGATGGAGAGGGGGTCTGTGATGGAGAGGGGTCCTGTGATGGAGTGGGGTCCTGTGATGGAGTGGGGTCCTGTGATGGAGTGGGGTCCTGTGATGGAGAAGGGGTCTGTGATGGAGATGGGTCCTGTGATGGAGTGGGGTCTGTGATGGAGTGGGGTCTGTGATGGAGAAGGGTCCTGTGATGGAGTGGGGTCTGTGATGCAGAGGGGGTCTGTGATTGAGTGGGGGTCTGTGATGGAGTGAGGGTCTGTGATGGAGAGGTGTCCTGTGATGGAGAGGGGTCCTGTGATGGAGTGGGGTCCTGTGATGGAGTGGGGTCTGTGATGGCGAAGGGGTCCTGCGATGGAGTGGGGTCTGTGATGGAGTGGGGTCTGTGATGGAGTGGGGTCTGCGATGGAGTGGGGTCCTGTGATGGAGTGGGGTCCTGTGATGGAGTGGGGTCCTGTGATGGAGTGGGGTCTGTGATGGAGAAGGGGTCTGTGATGGAGAAGGGGTCTGTGATGGAGAAGGGTCTGTGATGGAGTGGGGTCTGTGATGGAGAAGGGTCCTGTGATGGACTGGGTTCTGTGATGCAGAGGGGGTCTGTGATGGAGTGGGGGTCTGTGATGGAGTGAGGGTCTGTGATGGAGAGGGGTCCTGTGATGGAGTGGGGTCTTGTGATGGAGAAGGGGTCTGTGATGGAGAAGGGGTCTGTGATGGAGTGGGGTCCTGTGATGGAGTGGGGTCCTGTGATGGAGAGGGGTCCTGTGATGGAGAGGGGTCCTGTGATGGTGTGGGGTCTGTGATGGAGAAGGGGTCCTGTGATGGAGAGGGGTCCTGTGATGGAGTGGGGTCTGTGATGGAGAAGGGGTCTGTGACGGAGAAGGGGTCTGTGATGGAGTGGGGTCTGTGATGGAGAAGGGTCCTGTGATGGAGTGGGGTCCTGTGATGGAGAGGGGTCTGTGATGTAGAGGGGGTCTGTGATGGAGTGGGGGTCTGTGATGGAGTGAGGGTCTGTGATGGAGAGGAGTCCTGTGATGGAGAGGGGTCCTGTGATGGAGAAGGGGTCTGTGATGGAGTGTGGTCTGTGATGGAGTGGGGTCTGTATTAGGGGGATCTGTGATGGGTGGAGATATGTGATGGAGTGAGGATCTGTGATGGAGTGAGGATCTGTGATGGAGGGATCTGTGATGGAGGGATCTGTGATGGAGTGGGGTCTGTAATGGGGGGATATTTGATGGAGTGAGGATCTGTGATGGAGGGATCTTTGATGGAGGGGGGTCTGTGGTGAAGAGGATCTGTAATAAGGTGGGGAGTTCCATGATGGAGGGGTCTGTGATGGGGGTGTCTTTAAAAGGACACACTGTGATGAGAGAGTCTGTAATGGGATAGGGGACTGTGATGTAAAAGGGAGGGATGTGAAGGGGGACTGAGGGTACTGATGTAAGGGCTTGCCCACACTTGTGCAGAGATCTGTTTTTCTGCCCTAGAAAAACCCAGGTATCTACAATGGAAATAGAAAACAATTGTGACGTGCACGGGAGGATGTAATGTGAAGGATCTGAGTCATGACCAATATGACGTTCGGACCTCCGCGGGAAGAAAATTTTACTGACCGGACCCCCGTGAATTTTAATTCAGTACCCCTGCCCTAGACAATAAAATGGCGGTCGTTGCAATACTTTCTGTCACACCATATTTGCACAGCGGTCTTGCAAGTGCACTTTTTTGGGGAAAAATACACTTTTTTTTAATTAAAAAATAAGACAACAGTAAAGTTAGCCCAATTTTTGTATATTGTCAAAGATAATGTTATGCCAAGTAATTTGATACCCAACATGTCACGCTTAAAAATTGCGCCCGCTTGTGGCATGGCAACAAACTTTTAACCTTAAAAATCTCCATAGGCGATGTTTAAAAAATTCTACAGGTTGCATGTTTTGAGTTATGGAGGAGGTCTAGTGCTAGAATTATTGCTCTCACTCTACCGATCATGGTGAAACCTCACATGTGTGGTTTGAACACCATTTTCATATTTGGGCGCTGTTCACGTATGTGTTCGCTTCTGCACGTGAGCACGTTTAAAAAAAAAAATCTTATTTAATTTACCTTTTACTTTTTTTTTTAGACATTCCAAGGTATTTAGTAAGAGGTATGGTGCGTTTTTTTAAGTTGTATTTTTTCCCATAATTCTTTTTCAAAATCAAGATTTTTTTCTTCACAAAATTGTCATATTAGCAGGTTATGTCTCACACACAGCATATGCATACCACAAATTACACCCCAAAACACATTTTGCTACTCCTGAGTATGGCAATACCACATGTGTGAGACTTTTAAGCCCCATGCACACTATCAGATTTTCTGCTTTTCCTTCAGATTTACCAAAACCATGTAGTGCAAGGGCCTGCCTGATTGCATACAAATAGGAACTCCTAAGGTTCTGATAGTGTGTATTGGGCTTTACACAGCGTGGCCACCTACAGAGACCCAACATTGAGGGAGCACCCTCAGGCATTCTAGGAGCATAAATTATAATTTCTTGACTACTTCTTACATTTTTGAAGGCCCTGGAGAAACAGAACATTGGAAAGCCCCAAAAATTACCCAATTTTGGAAGGAAAACTCCCCAATGTATAATTTATGAGGCATAATGTGTCTTTTGAACATGTCATTTTTTTCTACAAGTTTTTGGAAAATGTGGAATGAAAATGAAAATGAAAATGCATTTTTTTTACACAAGTTGTCCATTTATACAATATTCTAACACATAGCATGTACATACCAAAAATTGCACCCCAAAATAGATTCTCCTCCTCCTCCTGAGTACGGTGATACCACATGTGGGAGACTTTTCCACAGCAAGGCCACATACAGAGGCCCAACATACAGGGAGCACTGTCAGGTGTTCTAGGGGCATACATTTCAAATCTAGTTTGACTACCTGTTACACTTTTGTGAGTCATGGATGGGGCTTGGATGAGCATGAATGGAGATGGATGAGCTGTGGATTGGGATGGCTGAACATGGTTAAGCCGTAAATGTGGATGGCTGAGTATGAATGGGATGACTGAGCATGAATGAGCATGGCGGGGTATGGTTGAGTATGGCTGGGTATGGTTATCTAACAAGCCTTTAGGACTTGGGTGGCATATGCCTCTCCAAAACAACTAATTCTGGTAAGCGTCCCCCTATTTTTGGTAATGGTGTTTCTGGCTAGGGATGTGCCGAACACCCCTCGGTTCGGTTTGCACCAGAACTTTTGAACAGACCTAAAATTTGTGCAAACTTTAGAACCCCATTGAAGTCTGTGGGACTCGAATGTTCGAAATAAAAAGTGCTAATTTAATGGCTAATATGCAAGATATTGTCCTAAAAAGGGTTTGGGGACCTGACTCCTGCCCCAGGGAACATGGATCAATACCTAAAATGTTTTTAAAAACTGACGTTTTTTCAGGAGCACTGATTTTAATGACGATTAAAGTGAAAAAAAAGTGAAATATTCCTTTAAATATCATGCCTGGGGGGTGTCTATAGTATGTCTGTGAAGTGCCACGTGTTTCCCGTGTTTAGAGCAGTCCCTGCACAAAATGACATTTAAAGGAAAAAAAGTCATTTAAAACTGCTTGCGGTTTTAATGTTATATCTGGTTCCGGCAATATGGATGAAAATCATTGAGAAAAATGGCATAGGTAGCCCCCCCTGCCCCTTACCAGCCCCTTTGGGTCTTGTATGGATATTAAGGGGAACCCCGTACCCATATTAAAAAAAGGAAAGGCATGGGGCCGCCAGGCCCTATAAACTCAGAATAGGAGTATACAAGCGGTGCAAACAAGACAGGGACTGTTTAGGTTTGCTGTGTTAAGTAGAATCTGTTTCTAATTTTGAACTGGTGCATTTTTAAAGTGTAGCTCCAGTCAAAAAATCTATTTTTAAGCTTTTTGGAAAACGTAGGGAAGGGTTATCACCCCTGTATAATTGGCCGTCCGTCTTTTTTCATCTCACTTCCTGTTGTCTCCTTCCGTTTGCAAGTAGGAGACGTTTGTAAGTTGGATGTTTGAAAGTAGGGGCCTGCCCTATATGCTCTGCAGAAATTTGCGCCTAAGGTGTTGGTGATGCCACAACACTGTAAGCCCTCAAAGTGACTCTTGGTAGGCGCTGGAGAGCCCTGCTGTCAACTTTTATATTAAGAATTGTAATTGCATGCCATTATTGAACAGTGGTAGAAAAATAGGGCCTTTGGTGGTTGTGGTGGTGGTAGTGGTGCTGGTGCCACAACACTGTAAGTCCTCACAGTTACTCTTGGTGGGCGCAGGAACAGGCCCTGCTGTGAAATATTATATCAAGAATTGTAATTTTTTTTTCCATTAACACTGTTTTATTGAAGTAAAGCACAGATATAAAAAAAACATAGTTTACAGTAAAGAACATGTAGGAGGATGAGGGGCGGAGCTATGACGTAGGAGACAGGCGCCCATCCGAGCGTCCGTCCGAGCCCCCCGATGCCTTCGCTCTACCTCCCCCGCCACGCACCTCTCCACAGCCCCATAGCCTGAACCGCACGCTCATGCTCCCGAGACGCTACACTGATTCGGGTTGATCCTCCGGTCTTGGCGGCCCCAGGGAACGAGAGACGGATCTGCCAAAACCCAGCTACAAACTCAGCTGCAGCCCACGCTACTGGAACGGCTGCCCAGGAGCACAGCGGCGGAGCATCGTAAGACGCCGATATATGGCGGGACGGGACCTGGACGGCTTACCCTGAAGGGAGGAGTGGATCCCTGCTAGAATATATCGGAGCACAGGGAGAGGCTGACTGTTACAAGTTCCCACAGACACGCGGCAGAGCGGTAAGGCAAGCAGTGGGACGGGGATGCGGGAGAGTTTCTGTTGGAGTTTCTGCTGGACTGGTGAGAGGCAAGGATATAGACACTATACTAGATAAGGGGATATACCCCTAGGTAAACTGGAGCCTACCCCATTGCCTCTCTTTCTCTGTCTAAGGAAAAAAACTGTTCTGACAGAATTTCACATGGAATGATTGTTTGAACTGGCTCTTAATTGTATTGCTACCTGGGGAGAGAAAAGGAAAAGGTATCGATATCCAAAGAGGGTTTTCTCTGTTAACCCCTCCCCCCCTGGCTTAAAGGGACAGTTGCTTATGTATACAACCAGTAATATAAAATCTACAGGAGGAAATCCGGTATGCTAGGAACAACAGTTGCTGGAGGAATTTAAATGCAGCTTTAATAGCCCCTGCTGTTGACAAGAGGATTCATACCCCCCTGAGTTCTTTTTTGGAGGTTGACTGGGAAACATATTTTATGGTCTCGAGAATGCATGATATGGACATATCCAATAGTCCCTGTTAATTAATAGCGGTTGCCCAATACAGAAAAGTGGAAGTGGAAGTAGCGGAACAGTTAAAAAATCTTGTTTTCCATCAAACGGCCTTCTTGAAAGAAAGAAAAGAAAAAACTTTTTTTTGGTGGTCATTTGGAACTGAACAAACGCCTGAGACATCAGGATAGAGGGCTTATCGGTTATTGAGCGATAGCCCCCCCTCCTCCCTGTGTTTTTTCCTCTTTTTTTTTTTCTCTTTTTTTGTGGACATTTTGGTGGATGAGACTTGATTGGTATTGATCACCAGTCAAACGAATGTAATAACACAGTGGTTGATGTTTTTGGGTTAGGGGGGTCTTTTGAAGGAGAGCTATATAAAGCGGTTGTAAAGATTTATATTGATATTTTGATATAGGGGGAAGGGAGTTAAGCTTTGATAGCTCTGCTAGGATGAGAGGGAAAGCAGGCAAGACAAATAAACAAACAACTCCTGCCGCAAGTCCGGTCGGAATTCAAAAATATATGGCCGCCAACACCAGTATAAGGGCAGGTGAAGAGGCTGGTAGCCCCAGGATGGAAAAACTGCTCCGCTCGGGCCCAAGTAGACAGAAGGGAGAAGATAGCAGAGGGACAAAAACCCCGGTTATTAAGCCAACTGAAAAAAAAAATAGTGCAAACTCACAAAGTGGCGATATTAGTCAGAATGAAGTTCAAGGAAGTGAGGGGTCAGAACATCTGAGGGCAGGAGAAAGGAGTCTGGATAGACACGGAGAAACCTCCCAGTCCCCACAGATTAGGGAGATGCTCTCAGAGATGTTCATGAGAATGGAGATCTCTCTAAGGGCAGACATCGCAACTATAAGAGAGGATATAGGCCTGGTCTTGGGGAGAGTAGAGGAGGTGGAAAACAAAATAGAGGCCCAGGAGCATAGAATAGACGGAATCCTAGAACAGGTAACAGCTCTCCGTAGGGGAAATAGAATAATTAGATATAAATTAGAAGATCAGGAGAATAGAAGCAGAAGAAAGAACCTACGAATAAAAGGTCTCCCTGAGACAAATAGCGCATCTACCCTTGGAGAGATAGCTCAACAGATCTTTAACCCCCTATTAGACAGAGAAGTCACAGCCCCATTAAAGTTAGATAGAATACACAGGATGACACGACCTTTTGGAATTAGATCAGAAACCCCCCGAGATGTCATAGCAAGATTTCATCACGTAGCAGAAAAAATGCAGGTAATGAGAAAAATTAGAACACAGCCAGGGGTGACCTACGGGGACGCGGAACTGCAGATCTATTCCGACCTAGCAGGAGAGACGCTTGGAAGAAGGAGAAGATTGAAACCACTAACGGAACTACTGAGAGCAGCCGATATCCCATATCAATGGGGATTTCCGGCATGTCTCATAGGGAAAAAAGACGGACGATCTGCGGTTCTACGTTTCCCGGAGGATCTCCGAGAATTCTGCGAACAGTTAGGAATACACCCTACCCCACAGATAGAATGGGATAGTGAAGAGGATCTAGAAGGAGCAGGGAGTATGACCCAAAGAAATAAGAGACAGGATAGACCGAGCGTTTGGAGACGAAAGAATCCAATTATTTGAAGCTGAGACGAATTAGGAAGGGGGGCTAAAAGGGGAGGAGGGGGGGAGGAGAGGGAGGGGGTTGGGGGGTCTCGGACGGACATGGGGGTGAACCCCAGGGATACTATGGGGGAGAGGAGACCACTGTTATTGGCCTTCCAGCCCCATAGGTTTAACAAGAAAAGGGGAGTCCTACCCAGTCCTACGAGACGTTTTGTTATAGGACAGGGGGGGGTGGGGGGTGGGAGGGAGGTTTTGGCTATGTGGGGTTTTTTTATGGGCTCTCACTCGGTCCCCCTATAGGGGCAGCAGGTATGGTCTCCAACGGGTTCACTAGATGCTCCAACAAAAGAGGGGAAACCCTCACTGGAAGAGAGGTATGGGGATAGTTAATGTTATTACTTATAATGTAAGGGGCTTAAATACAAAAAGGAAAAGATACAGAATAAACGTTGAGTTGCAGCACATGGAAGCAAATATAGTATGTCTCCAGGAGACGCATATAACTTGCACCTCTGGGGTCAGAATGAATTCGAATGAGTTCCCGTTATGGATTTATGGGGATTCCCCATCCTCATACTCCAGAGGGGTTGCAATAGGTTTTAGTAAAACAATGAGGTTTAATCTAGAGGAGCGACTGGTGGACCCGGAGGGACGATACCTGTGCTTAAAGGGAATGCTGTTTAACCTTAAATGCACAATCGTAAATATTTATGCCCCAAATGAGAATGTGGAAGTTTTTCTAAGGAAAACATTGAACAAAATAGAGGATTTCAAAGAGGGGAAATTAATTCTTGCTGGAGATTTTAACTGGTGTATAAACCCAAAAATTGATACCTCAACGGGAGGTCCCAGGACATCGGTACATAAGCAGAAAAAGTTTTTAAGGGCTCTGGCTCTATATCAGCTACAGGATACCTGGAGAGTACTTCACCCAAAGGATAGGGACTATACATGCTTCTCCTCGGTCCATGGTTCCTTCTCTCGAATAGATTATATTTTCCTGGAACACTCATTCCTGAAAGCACTAAAGAAGGCGGAAATAAAAATCAGAACTGTGTCAGATCATGCGCCAGTTATGATTAAGTTGGAGATAGGGGAGGATCATGGACCGAGGGGAATTTGGAGATTGAATGAATCTCTGTTACAGGATAAGGACTCTGTAAGTAGGGTGGAGAGGGAGATGGAACAATTTTTTAGATTAAATGATACACCTGGTATCTCCAGCCCCATATTGTGGGAAACGCACAAAGTGGTAATGAGAGGGGTTTTTATAGGGATCGGAGCGGGGAAAAAGAGAGAGAGAGAAAGGAGGAAAACCCTACTGTATGAAGAAATCCAGAGACTGGAGATGGGTAGTAGACCAAGGGGACTCTATGACACTCAGGACTTAGTAATAAAAAAAAGAGAACTAGAAGACTACTTAGAGCAGGACAGGATGGCCGCTTATTATATTTTGGGAACAGAGAGGTATCAATGGGGAAACAAAGCCGGTAAATGGCTGGCCAGGAGAGTGAAGGATAAGAAAAGTAGAACTTTTATCCCGAGGGTAAGAAATGAGGTAGGGGACATACAAAATATGCCGGAGGATATTGAAAATACGTTTTTTACATACTATAGGGCCCTATACAATATTCAACAGGATAGCTCAGAGAACAGAGGCCGAGATGCAATAAAGGACTATTTGAAAGGGATAGAGATCCCCAGGGCTAAACAAATAGAAATGGAAGCATTAGAAGCCCCGATATCAAAGCTGGAAGTTGAATGGGCTATCAAAAATACAGCTAAGGGAGGATGCCCCGGGCCAGATGGTTTCCCGATCTCATACTACAAGGAATTCCAAAAACAGCTAGTTCCAAAATTATGCGAGTATTTCAACGCAGTGGGGAGAGATGAAAAATTTCGAGAAGAGACATTACTGGCACATGTGGTCTTGATCTTGAAAGAGGCAAAGGACCCACTTGCAGTGGAAAGCTACAGGCCAATTTCCTTGCTAAACTCAGATATTAAACTTTTTGCAAAAATTATCTCTGAACGATTAAGACCTTACGTGCCAGAGTGGGTACAGCAGGATCAGGTTGGATTTATCCAAGGGAGAGAAGGGCGGGATAACGCATTAAAGACTATTATGCTAAGCCAGGAATCCATAAGACAGAAGACCCCCACGATACTCATGTCTATAGATGCTGAAAAGGCATTTGACAGGGTTAGCTGGGGGTTCTTATTCGAAGTGCTGGAGCGATATGGATTAGGGGTGAGGATGAGAGGGTGGATTGAAGCTTTGTATACCAAGCCTAAAGCTAAAATAAGAATAAACGGGGCCCTGTCCTGCCCCCTTGAATTGTGCAACGGGACAAGACAGGGGTGCCCGCTCTCCCCAATATTATTTGTTCTGGCTCTAGAACCTCTCCTGACGGCTATTAGAAAGAACCAAAACATCCACGGAATATGGGCCGAAGGGAGGGAGTATCGGGTTGCTGCTTTTGCAGATGATCTTTTGCTCTATATCTCTAGCCCGGGGACCTCTATACCGGCGATTATGGAAGAAATAAAAAAATACGGAAACGTCTCCAATTTTAGGGTTAATGCAACTAAATCTGAAATTCTAAACTTAAATATACCAGTAGAAGAGCAAAGAACCCTGCAAATCAAATACCCCTTTAGATGGTGTGGGAGGGAGTTGGCCTACTTGGGTATAAAGCTTACGGCAGGGAGAGAAGACTTGTTTGAGGCTAACTATATCCCCCTACTTAATAAAATCAAACAGTATTTAGATAAGACCCAACATAAAGCTTTATCTTGGATAGGGAGAATAAACACAGTAAAAATGTTCATTCTACCAATGTTTACTTACATTTGTCAAATGGTCCCCATTCTATTACCACAGGCATATTTAAATAAATTAAATATGATGATCAAAAGATTTATATGGAAAAAAAAAATGGCGAGGGTGGCCCTTAATACTTTGACAAGAACTAAAGACAGAGGAGGATTAGCAATGCCCGATTTCAAAAGGTATCATGAGGCTATAGTAATTTCACGAATCACAGACTGGACACATAACAAAAAAGGGAAGGATTGGGTGGAATTAGAAATTAAGTTAAGTAGAAGGGAGCTAGGGGAGATAATATGGATACCTGCAAAACATAGAGAATTAGGGATTAACACAAGTTTATTGACAAAAGGGGTACTACGAATATGGGATATAATAAATAAGAGAAATAAGTGGGAGCACAATTCACCATTTATGCCACTATTAGACACTAAAACTTTTCCACCAGGTCAAGAGGAATATATATATTATAGTAGATGGGCTAAGAAAGATAAAATTAAATTACAAGAGGTTATGGAAGGGAATAGGGTATGCACATATGAGGAAATTATAGGAAAGTGGGGCCACAAGCCCTTAGATAGGTGGAGATACTTACAACTATATCATTTTACTCAGTCTTTACCACAACCACTACGAGGACAGGAGCAACTTAGACCTCTGGAGAAGTGGATAGGGAATCCCCAATGCTTGGTAAAAAGGATCTCAAAAATATATGAAATCTTAGGGGAAGTAGAAGAACAAAAATTCCCCCCCTATATAGAAAAGTGGGAAAGTGAATTGGGACCGCTGGATAACGACCTTCATAGAAACAGGATAATTAGACGAACGTACTCGGTTGCCAAAGACCTTCAAACTAGAGAGATGTCATATAAACTTTTAACAAGATGGTATATAACCCCACAGCAAGGAAATAAAATCTGCGGCGAGACCTCCCCATTATGCTGGAGAGGCTGTTCAGTAGTGGGTTCCTTCGCCCATATATGGTGGGAGTGCCCTAAGATACAGTTATTTTGGGAGAAGATTATAAAAGCTATCTTTGAAATAACAGGGGAAGGGATTAGAAGAGACCCATGGGTTTGCTTATTCCATGACTCTGAAAAAAGTGAGAGAGAGTATGGGCAATCCCTGGTCCCGGGCTTATTGAATTCTGCTAAGGCACTGATCCCGCGAAGCTGGAGGAAATCCGACCCCCCCTCGATGAAGGAGTGGGTAGAAAGATTAGAAAGGATACGAAACATTGAGGAGACAATGTATAAACTGGATAACTCAGAAGGGAGATATCAGTATAAATGGCGACTTTGGATACAATTCGGAAAAACTGAAGGTTATCTAAAGCTGTTTGATTGCTAGCAAAGGGGGGGACCGAGTGAGGGGGGAGGGGAGGGAGGGATAAGGTAGATTATTCTTAAAGAAATGGTGTTGTATTTATTATTATGTGGAATGGTCTATGCCTGTATATTTGGAAAAACTTGAAAATAAAGAATAAAAAAAAAAAAAGAACATGTAGGAAAGTAGTTTACAGCAGCATACCTACATTTTGCATTCTATAGTACATTCAGTATAGAGTACAGTTTTGTATCCAAATATTATATCCCCTGTAGCATTTAGCACCTTGAGTATCAAACCAACAGATTTATGCACTTAGGCGGGGTTTAACAATGGTTATATGCAGGTGTCAGAGTCATTCAGCCAGCGGTCTCATACTTTATTATATTTGAATGGGCACCCCCTATAAATGTGAATACATTTTTTGTACGGCAGAGTTAGGTTAATGTCAGCTTTCCACTCCGCTAATGTTGGTGGTGGAGATCTCATCCACTGCCTGGCGGTAAGCTTTCTCGCAACAAACAAAGTTTCCTGCAGGAATAACTTAGTACTCATGTCGAGTACTCCCGGGTATACACCCAACAAGCATTGTTTGGGGTCCAGACCAACAGGTGTGCCCATATTGTCAAGCAGAAAATTCACCACCTGAATCCAGAACCCTTGCAGCAAAGGGCATGCCCATACAAGATGGAAAAAGGTGCCTGCGGCCACTTTACACATTGGACAGCTAGGGGGGACCTCAGGTTTATATTTTGCTATTCTAATCGGGGTGAGGTAAGCTCTATGCAATATAAACATTTGGGTCATTCTATCTGATAATTTAGGGGACACCTCCTTTTACGTCTCAAGTGCTTCTTCCCATTCTTCATCTGTCATGTGGTCTAGGTCCCTCTCCCAGCTTACCTTCGGGGCATATGCAACTTTGGAGGCAATTGGAGCAGATAGCATATCATAATATGATGAAATGAGGCCCTTGGGATCCTCGCTCTTGGCCACAGAGAGAGTGGGGTTTGGGGTGGGATGTGGGTATGTTCCTCGAGGGAATTGTGCATTAGTCGCATGTCTAACCTGTAGGTATTGAAAATGCCTGCAATTGAGTAAAGGGTTTGGGAGTGCTGCCAGAAATTAAGTGGTGTAAGTAAAACACCCCACACCTGCTCCATAGTTCCTGCCCTGGTATAGTAACAAATTCCCTCATATGATTATTATTCCACAGTGGGGTGTAATCAGTGTAAATTGGGATTCCCAATCTACCGGAGGCTATATCCCAAATTCGTCTGTATTGGTGTAGAAGGGGTGCGGTATCATCTCCTAAGCTCCTACATTTTGTGCCCGTAGTAATAGCATATAGTAGATCACCTGTGTGTTGAGCCCATTTAGGGCAGATCAAGGTCTTGAAGCGGTCACCATCAGCTTTGTCAAGATGAAAAAATTGGGAAAGCTCTGCTGCAATTTTAGTAGTGGTTAAAGTCTGGTTGAGCCATACCTCCCCTATCTGTCGGGTTCTTGAGCTTTTGCCATGCCAGCTTATGTCTATTTTTACCCCACATAAAGGGGCCTAGAAGGGCTTCTAGTTTCTTAAAGTACTTTAGAGGGAGGTATATTGGGGAGTGCCAAAGGGTATACAACACTTTGGGCAATAGAATCATTTTGATGAAATTAATTCGACCCCACACCCCCAGTGGAAGGCGAGACCATGTACAGAGTTTATTTCTAATTAGAGAGAAAAGGGGTTCAGGGCTATATAATCTCTCGAATCTCTGGATATATACAAACCCAAATATGTAATTGTTGCGGCTCTTTGCAAGGGAAGGTCGCTCTGGGATCTGGTTGGGGGAAAGCTGTCTAGCAGCAAAATCTGGGACTTATTCCAATTAATTTTAAGGCCAGAAAATACCCCAAACTGCTCTATAACCATCTGGTTGGGGGAAAGCTGTCTAGCAGCAAAATCTGGGACTTATTCCAATTAATTTTAAGGCCAGAAAATACCCCAAACTGCTCTATAACCATCAAGGCTCTAGTCAAGGAGGAGTCTGAGTCAGAGAGATACAACAACGTATCGTCCGCATATAGACTGATCTTTTCAATAACATGTCCCAACTGTAGACCCTTAATTACTGGATCAGCACGTATAGTGATAGCCAGAGGCTCCGCCGCCAAGGCATAGAGGAGCAGGGATAGTGGACAGCCCTGTCGTGTACCCCTACCAAGATTAAATAATGGGGAGGGCCATCCATTTGCCACCACTTTGGCCATTGGTTCGTGATACAAAAGCCGCACCCATCGTATAAAATTAGAACCAAAACCATAGCTCTGCAGACATTTCCACAAATATGGCCACTCAACGGAGTCAAACGCCTTAGCTGTGTCAAGTGACACGACCACTCGTGTACCTATTTCCTCATGTTGGGTTTGCAGATTAATGAAAAGCTTTCTGAAATTAAAGGATGTGTTGCGGCCTGGCATAAAGCCCGCCTGATCTAGGTGGATAAGTTTAATCCCACGTACACACGGTCGGAGATTTTGCCAACCAAATCCGTCGGATTTTGCCCGTCGGATTTAGTCCACACAAACTGTTGCATACACACGGTCGGGCCAAGTTGGCGAAAAATCCGATCTTTCAGAACGTGATGACGTAATTTCGTTACGATGGGACTACATTCAGGCTAGTAGCCAATAGCTTTGATGTAGGAATTTGATCTGAGCATGCGTGGCACTTGGTCCGATGAAAATGCTCTACACATGATCGGATTAGGTCCGTCCGGCCCAGTTGGTCGGGAAATATTTCCAACATGTTGGAAAATTGGGTCGGACGGAGATTCGGACGGAATCAGTCCGATGCATACCACACACAGTCGGATTATCTGACGACACGGTCCAATAAGACTCATTCCGACAGATTCTCCGACCGTGTGTACAAGGGCTAAGAATAACCTGATTGAGGCGCAGAGCAAGGATTTTAGCTAGAATTTTAATGTCCACCTGCAACAATGAGATGGGACGGTATGAATCCGGGAGCAAGGGGTCTTTCCCTGGCTTAGGTATCAGGACTATAGTGGCCTCCTTCATGGATGCAGGTAGTTCAAATGTTTGGAACAAGTGATTGTAAAGTATCAACAGTTTGGGCTAAATAACCTCAGAAAAATGTGCGTAGAATTCTACCGGCAGGCCATCCGAGCCCGGGGTTTGAAGGTCTCCCAAACCATCGAGGGGCTTGCTGAATAATCATTATCCTCAAAAAACCGACTCCATTCAGCAGTGAGTTCCTCCCCCTCCGGCAACAATGTAAGCCAAAAGGGATTTAAGCGCCACGTCCGTTTGGGCCTATGTCTCGGAATGCTAAGAGAAATTTGGTATGGGCTATGATCCGATAGGGACCATGGGCCAAAGGATGCATCTAGTAAACGAGGAGTAAGACCCTGTGAAATAAATATGTAATCTATCTGGGACAGTGTATTATGGGATGAGGAGAAACAGGAAAAAGCCTGTGTGGCAGGGAACCTGTGCCTCCACGAGTCCACCAGGTGGAAGGATGCCATCAATTGCGGCAGCCTACCATTACCGGCAGAGCCTCCTGTAGGGTGCGCAGGGCGCAAACGATCCGGCTTAGGGTCCATAACAGCATTAAAGTCTCCCAACCATATTGCCGGTGTGGTATTGTCAAGAAGGTCAGCCCAGCCACCTGTCCGCTACGGAAGGTTCGGGCTGCAAAGCCCCTGTCATGAATGTCTGTCGGCGCACGCGGGTGCGCGTTAACGCAGGTGGGCGCACGCGGGTGCGCGCCAACGCAGGTGGGCGCACGCGGGTGCGCGCCAACATAGGTGGGCGCACGCGGGTGGCAGATGTCCTGGTGGGCGCACGCGGGTGCGCAGATGTCCTGATGGGCGCACGCGGGTGCGCGTTAATGCTATTGGGCGCACGCGGGTGCGCGCTGGTGTTGCTGGGCGCTCGCGGGTCCGCGGATCCGCGGGAGCGCGCGCGGGAGCGTGCGTGCACGCGCGGGCGTGCGCGTGCACGCGGGAGCGCGCGCGGGAGTGCGCGGGAGCGCGCCGTGACGGCCCTTGGCGCCAAAGGGGTTACTTAAGGGGACCTGTTGCCTTGCCTCCTTGCTGTCCGGTCTACAGCGTTCCTGTCGTGACCCCTCTGCTCCTGCTTACTTCCTGCTCGTTCCTGTGACCCGGCTTATCCTGACGACCCCTTGTTTGCTGCCTGCCTCTGACCCCGGCTTGTCTGACGATTCTTCTGCCTGCTGATTCGGTACCTACCTGCCTGCCTGTTCCTGACCCGGCTTGTTCACCACGTTATCCAGTCTGCTGTCCCTCCACGGTGCCAGTCTTCTGGTATCCTGTCCTTACCTGCTTACGGGTCTGACGTGAGGAGCCGTACTACAGAACACCTTCCCCGCTGCTCCAGCGTGTGCGTCTTCTGCTGATCTCATCGCTTGCTGGTCGCTGTTCCTGCTGCATCTGCTCCTCTCCTGCACCCGGAGCTTTACACCTGTGTCCTGCTTGGCACTTGTGCCCCTTCCGTGCTCTAGAACCTCTGTATCCTCTACCAGGAGTTCCTGAGCCGGAGGAATACGAGTAGCCGCTCCCAGCATCCGTGGGCTCAACCACCAGGTACGTGACAGTACCGGACAGCCATGTCCGAGCCCACGTCGGGAGCTTCCCGATGGATGAACTTTGCCGCCACCTTGCCGGTCTCACTCAGGCTGTGAAGAACTTACAAGAAGGGTACAACCGTCTGGAGGGTCAAGTTCAGGCTTTGTCGGCATCTTCACCACTTTCATCAGGTTCAGCTCCCCCTCCGTCCGTGGTAATGATGCCACCCGAACCAAGGGTCCCCACGCCTGAGAGGTTCTCAGGGGATCGAAGCAAATTCAGGGCATTCCGTAATGCCTGCGGTTTATTCTTCGCCTTGCAACCCCGGACTTTCTCTCTTGAAGCCACCAAGGTGGGGTTCGTCATCTCCTTGTTACTAGGGGAACCTCAGTCCTGGGCCCACCGTCTTCTCGAGCAGAAGCATGCCTCTCTTGATAACTTGGACTCCTTCTTCCTGGCAATGTCCTAACTTTATGAGGACCCTCAGTTGACAGCTACCGCAGAAGCGGCCTTGCACTCCTTACAGCAGGGCCGAAGACCTGTAGAGAACTATGTAACTGAGTTCAGGCGGTGGAGTGCCGACAACAACTGGAATGACGCCGCCCTGCGCTTCCAATTTCGTGCAGGTCTCTCTGAAAACTTAAAGGACGAGCTGGCCCGTGTGGGCATCCCAGAGACTTTAGAAGCTCTCATTAACCTCTCCATACAGATCGACAGGAGATTAAGAGAACGGAGATCAGAACGCTCTGCCAGTCCTTCCCGTCCAGTTTGGATGCTTCCACGAGTCCCCAGTTACCCTCAGCCAGCTTCCTCTGCTCCGGTGTCTCCTTCCTCCGATTCCTCCGAACCTATGCAACTTGGTCTCCTACGGCCCTCTCTCACGCCGGAAGAACGTCTGCGTAGGAGGACTAATAATCTATGCCTGTACTGCGGGGAACCAGGACACTATGTAAGGACCTGACCAGCCAAGCTCCGTAAGTGCCAAGCCACTACCCCTGTACCTGTACCCACCTTACCTGATTATGCTTCTCATCTGGCTGTTTCCGCTCTCTTACAGCTTCCAGGAAGGAGTATTCGGGCCACCGCAATTATTGATTCTGGAGCCTGCAGTGGCTTCATGGACTTGACTTTTGCCATCAAGAACCACGTTCCCCTGCGTCCACGGGCGAAAGGACTTTCAGTACACTTGGCCGACGGATCTGTTCTTAAGTCCGGGCCAGTTACCCAGGAAACAAGACCCCTGTTGACTACCATCTTGGAGAACCATCAAGAACTTTTATGCCTGGACATTATTGATTCTCCCTTATTCCCAATCATCCTTGGCTTGCCCTGGTTGAAGGCCCATAACCCTCAAGTGGACTGGTGCACCGGGAAGATTAACTTCTCCTCTCCCTATTGCAACCAGCATTGCTTGATTAAGCCTACCGTTACTCCCCCTTCTTTGTTGTGCCTGGAAGCTGACAAGGAGATTCTCCAATCTGTCCCCGAGACCTACCACGAGTTTTTGGACGTTTTCAACAAGAAAGGTGCCGAAACTCTCCCGCCACATAGACCTTACGATTGTCCGATTGAGCTCCTTCCGGGGGCCGAAATCCCTTTCGGAAGGATTTTTCCTCTAACTGAGCTGGAGTTGGGCACCTTGAAGACGTATATTGACGAGAACTTGGAAAGGGGATTCATCCGACCTTCTACCTCCCCCGGGTGAGCCGGAATCTTCTTTGTAGAGAAGAAAGACCACTCTCTGCGCCCCTGTGTCGATTATCGGGAACTGAATAAAATAACTATCAAGAATCGGTACCCTCTACCTCTGGTACCTGAACTATTCCAGAGACTAGGGTCGGCGGCGGTATTTACTAAGCTGGATCTCCGCGGGGCCTATAACTTGATTCGTATCCGAAGAGGTGATGAGTGGAAGACTGCCTTTCGCACCCGGTTCGGGCACTTTGAGTACCTGGTCATGCCCTTTGGGTTATGCAATGCACCTGCTACATTCCAGCACTTCGTGAATGACATTTTCAGGGACTATCTTGACTTGTTTGTTATAATTTACCTTGACGACATCTTGATCTTTTCCTCTTCTCTGTCCGAGCACCGTGAGCACGTCAAGAAGGTGTTAATCAGATTACGTTGTCATAGCCTGTACGCAAAACCAGAAAAATGTGTGTTTGAACAGCAGAGTATTCAGTTTCTGGGCTTGATTATCTCTGTGGAAGGCATTCAAATGGACCCACAAAAGGTTTCCGCCATTCTGGATTGGCCTGCTCCCTCTGATAAGAAGGGCGTTCAACGTTTCGTGGGCTTCGCCAACTTTTACCGGAAATTCATCAGGGGGTTCTCTACCATCATCTCCCCCATCACGAAGCTCACGAAGCAGGGCTATCGGTTCCACTGGACACCCGAAGCTCAGGAGGCTTTTGTGGCCCTCAAGAAGCTGTTCACCTCGGCATCAATCCTGAAGCACCCTGACCCAGCTCTACCCTACATCTTAGAGGTCGACGCTTCTGAAATTGCGGTTGGGGCTGTTCTTTCACAGAGGCAAGGTTCCAAGGCCCTCCTGCATCCGGTGGCATTTTTCTCCCGCAAGCTTTTGGAAGCCGAAAGGAATTATGATGTGGGAGATCGGGAGCTGTTGGCTATCAAATCGGCACTTGAGGAATGGAGGTACCTTCTGGAAGGAGCAGCACACCCCATCCTCATTTTTACAGATCACAAAAATCTCGAGTACCTGAAGGTCGCGAAGAGGCTAAAACCACGTCAGGCCAGGTGGGCACTCTTTTTTACTCGATTTTCTTTTCATATTACCTACAGACCTGGGTCGAACAACACCAAGCCAGATGCCCTCTCGAGGATGTTTTGCGGACCTGAAGCCTCTTCTCCCCCGGATACTATCCTATCTTCCGGGAATTTCCTTTTACTTCAGGAAGGCCTGTTGGACCAGATTAAACGGGCCTCTCTCCATGCCTCTCCTCCTTCTGGTGTCACTCTGCAGGCAAGAGACAATCTTTTGTGGCATCTGGACAAGATCTTTGTACCCCAGGGGGTACGGGTAGCTGTTCTCAGCGCCTGCCATGACCATAAGTTGGCCGGTCATTTCGGGGTAATCAAATCACTTGAACTCCTGCAGCGGACCTTTTGGTGGCCACAACTGGCAAAGGACTGCAAGAATTATGTGGAATCCTGCACGGTCTGCTCAAGAAACAAGGGCAGCAGATCCAAGGTCTGGGGTCTGCTGAAACCTCTGCCTGTCCCTGAAAGACCATGGAGGATGATCTCCATGGATTTTATTGTTGAACTGCCTCTTTCTGAAGATCATTCTACCATCTTCGTAGTTGTGGACAGGCTCTCAAAGATGGCGCACTTCCTTCCCATGAAAGGTACCCCCTCCGCTGCTGAGACTGCTAAGATTTTTGTTAGGGAAATTGTGAGGCTTCATGGGATCCCTGCGGACATTGTCTCTGATCGGGGGGTACAGTTTACTTCAAGATTCTGGAGGGCGTTATGTGGTTCCCTGGAGATCAACCTTTCCTTTTCCTCTGCTTATCATCCGCAGACTAATGGCCAGACGGAAAGAACAAATCAAACTTTGGAACAGTACTTACGTTGCTTCTTATCTTTTTCTCAAGATGATTGGGTCTCCCTCTTACCTCTCGCTGAGTTTGCCTACAATAATTCTGTCCACTCCACCACCAAGCAAACCCCTTTCTTTGCAAATTACGGATTTCACCCCCTGTTTCTAACAAATAATCTCCCGGAATGTTCGGTACCTGCCGTTCAGGAAACTTTGACCTTCTTCAGCAACAACAACAAGCTTCTTCGGGAAACAATGTCCAGAACTCAGGAATATTACAAACGGATCTTTGATAAAAAGAGGAGAGGGGAACTTAGCCTGGAGCCTGGGGATCAAGTTTGGCTGTCAACCCTGAACCTAAAGCTGGCATGCCCCTCCAGGAAACTGGGTCCAAAGTTCATCGGTCCTTTTCCGGTTAAAAGGAAGATCAACAGTGTAGCATACGAGTTGCAACTACCAGAGTCTTTCCGGGTCCATCCGGTTTTCCATGTGGCTCTTCTTAAACCCGCTGTCCCAGATCCCTTCGTTGGCAGAGACGTTGGTCCACCTGAACCTGTCCTGATCGACGGAGAAGTCGAATTCGAAGTAGAGTCGATTCTGGACTGCAGGAAGAGACGGGGACAGGTCCAGTACCTCGTGAAATGGAAAGGATACGGTCCTGAAGATAATTCTTGGGAGCCGGAAGGTAATATTCATGCTGAAAAGCTCATCCGGGCCTTCAAGAGAGCGCACCCAGCTAAGCTGGCCCAGTTGGGCATCCGGGGGCTGCCCCTTGGGGGGGGGGCAATGTCAAGAAGGTCAGCCCAGCCACCTGTCCGCTACGGAAGGTTCGGGCTGCAAAGCCCCTGTCATGAATGTCTGTCGGCGCACGCGGGTGTGCGTTAACGCAGGTGGGCGCACGCGGGTGCGCGCCAACGCAGGTGGGCGCACGCGGGTGCGCGCCAACATAGGTGGGCGCACGCGGGTGCGCAGATGTCCTGGTGGGCGCACGCGGGTGCGCAGATGTCCTGATGGGCGCACGCGGGTGCGCGTTAATGCTATTGGGCGCACGCGGGTGCGCGCTGGTGTTGCTGGGCGCTCGCGGGCGCGCGGGAGCGCGCGTGCACGCGCGGGCGTGCGCGTGCACGCGGGAGCGCGCGGGAGCGCGCCGTGACGGCCCTTGGCGCCAAAGGGGTTACTTAAGGGGACCTGTTGCCTTGCCTCCTTGCTGTCCGGTCTACAGCGTTCCTGTCGTGACCCCTCTGCTCCTGCTTACTTCCTGCTCGTTCCTGTGACCCGGCTTATCCTGACGACCCCTTGTTTGCTGCCTGCCTCTGACCCCGGCTTGTCTGACGATTCTTCTGCCTGCTGATTCGGTACCTACCTGCCTGCCTGTTCCTGACCCGGCTTGTTCACCACGTTATCCAGTCTGCTGTCCCTCCACGGTGCCAGTCTTCCGGTATCCTGCCTTACCTGCTTACGGGTCTGACGTGAGGAGCCGTACTACAGAACACCTTCCCCGCTGCTCCAGCGTGTGCGTCTTCTGCTGATCTCATCGCTTGCTGGTCGCTGTTCCTGCTGCATCTGCTCCTCTCCTGCACCCGGAGCTTTACACCTGTGTCCTGCTTGGCACTTGTGCCCCTTCCGTGCTCTAGAACCTCTGTATCCTCTACCAGGAGTTCCTGAGCCGGAGGAATACGAGTAGCCGCTCCCAGCATCCGTGGGCTCAACCACCAGGTACGTGACAGGTATCATATCTTGCCATGAAGGAGAACCCTGCCAGCAATATAGAAGAGGAGAACGGTGGGGGGACATAGTAGGCCAAAATAAGTAGGGGTTCACCATACAGTTTTGCGCATATAAATACATACTGTCCCTGTGGGTCTGTGAGCACTTCCCCTAGTTCAAAATGGACAGTTTTGGCAATCAACACTGCCACACCTTGTGAATGGGACGTGTGGGTCGAATGATACATCCAGCCCACCCAAGCACGTCTCATAGCCATCTGCAGCCTCCCCTCTACATGTGTCTCCACCAGTACAACCACATCCGCCCTGCATTTCTTAAGGAGTGTGAATACCGCTGCTCGTTTAACCTTGTCCCCGAGCCCTCTCACGTTCCACGTGAGGAACGTCAATGATGCCATATCAGGAGTGAGGCCAGCGTATAATGCATGTGTGTAGGTAACGGGGTATGTCACCCCAGTTTCCCCAAAGGATACCAGTATTGGGCTGCCCGTAGGGCTGCTTCTGCCATAGCAGTCTCTGCATATTGATAAAACATAACATATTATCCCACAAATAGGTGCATTTACTTCGTACTATACAGCATATACAGTATATACTATTCTAATCCTGAAAACCAACCGTCTTACTCAACCCTCCCCCCACCCCGCCCTGCATATCCCGAACCTTATGCGGGCATCATCCCAAAACTGAGCACATGTAACCGTCCCAGAGTTAAAAAGGATAGTATAATGAAGGGTCATCTTGGCCCAACGGGACCCGTGCAACACAAACACAGAACCAGGGACCCTGAACACAAGCAACAGCAACGGGTAAACAGGCTGTGTCCAGGTTCTCCGATGCAACAAAGAGTGCAAATGCACCGTCCTCCCGTCGTGTCTACATGCAGAGCAGATCATACCCTGGGTGTGCATGGGGGGTTTAGTTCGCTGCACAACACAACAGTTCTGCAGGACGCGCATCTTTCCCAAGCTCCCACCACAACTGTGGTGCAAAATTGCGAATCATCCATCCAAGGACGGCAGGATAGAAAATAGTACAAGTGATAAATTGGTTCCTATGGCTCTAGTAATGGCTTAAAGCGGTTCTTCACCCTAAAGGGGAAGTTCCGCTAGTATTATCCCTCCCCCCCTCCGGTGCCACAATCGGCACCTTTCGGGGGGGAGGGGGGTGCAGTTACCTGGATAATCCAGGTAACTGCACCCACTTCCGGCCAGACCGCCGCAGACCCCCGCATCGCTCCGCCCCCCCCGTTGTGTTCTGGGAAACACACAGTTCCCAGAGACACAGCGGGGAACCAGCGCAGCGCGACTCGTGCATGCGCAGTAGGGAACCGGGCAGTGAAGCCCTCATGCTTCACTTCCCGATTCCCTGACAGAGGATGGCGGCGGTGGCTGCAGCGAGACGAGCGATCGCTCGTCATCTGCCGCCGACATCGCTGGAACCTGGGACAGGTAAGTGTGATATTATTAAAAGTCAGCAGCTGCAATATTAGTAGCTGCTGGCTTTTAATATTTTTTTTTTAGGTGCAGCTCCTCTTTAACAGAGGTTCCAGGTGTAGTAATTAGGGTGTAGAAAACTAGCTGTCATACAGTATAATCCAGGGGTGCTGCCCACCCATCTGTAGTACGTGCCCGAGTAAGTCATTAGCAGCAGCAGTTATTAAACAGGGTACAGGCATGACCAACCTTAAGTTCCCCAGATTCCACACCAGGATAAGTCAGCATTCAGCATATTCACAACCTCATCAGGCCCTGTGGGCTGCATCAGGACGGCGTTCCAGCCAGGCAATCACCGCTTTAGCTTCTTCAAAGGAGGACACTTTGTCATCATTTTCAACGTGGAGTTTAGCCGGAAATAACATGGCATACTTATAATTGTGGATTCTCAGTCTGCGTTTGGCTTCCAAAAAGGTTCGGCGACGCCTCTGAACCTCCGCTGAGAAATCTGGGAATAATGCAAGCTTAGCATTTCCAAACTCGATGTTGCCCTTCAGTCTAGCCAGGCGCAAGGCTGTGTCTCTGTCTTTAAAGTTAAGCATTTTAGCTATAAACGTACGTGGGGGAGCGCCTTGCGGCGGCGGTCTGGCCGGCATGCGGTGGGCTCTTTCCACCGCTAGCATCGGAGAAAACACCTCCCTGCCATATGTGGTGATCAATAGCTGTTCCAAAAAGGTCGCAAGGATCTTTGCCCTCCGCGCCCTCCGGTAAACCGATTAAACGTAGGTTTCATCTTCTGAGCCTGTTCTCCATCTCATCATGCCTGGAGAACAACTGTTGTATTTGCTGCTGGAGGCCTTCAGTTTCAGTGCGTAATGGCGGGAGAGTGTCCTCCACCGCACTCAGGCGGTTTTCAGCTTCTTTCACCCGGTCGCGTAGTTTATGGAAATCTTGACGGAGGTGTGAGATATCTACCTTGACTTCCTCGATTTAGGAGGTCAGCAAGGTGCGGCACAGAGTAATAGCTTCCAGCAGCAGGGCTGTATCTCCCTTCGTCTCCGCCGCCATCTTGCTGCTCCCCCGAGGCTCCATGGCGGAATTGGGCTAGCTTCACTGCCGCAGCCTTTTGAGATTTAGATGGCAACATATAGCCTGAAGTCAGGGGTGTCTTGCCAGATAGGTGATGGGAGAAAAAACGATCCACAGTAAGCAGGATGCAATAGATTGTAGGATTAGTGAGCGGAGCTCCTCAGATGGTGTCCTACTCCATGCGCTGTCAGGCCACGCCCCCGCCATCAAGAATTGTAATTACATGCCCCTGTTAAACGGGGCTGAAAAATTGGGCCTTAGGCCGCGTACACACGGGCGGACTGTTGGCTCAACTTTGTCCGCTGAACAGTGTTTCAGCGGACAGTCCGCTCGTGTGTGGGACTTCAGCGGACAGTTTCAGCGGACAGTTTGACGAACAAAGTTTTTCGGAAATTCCGAAAAACTGTCCGCTGAAACTTGGTTTGAGCGAACAGTCCACCCGTGTGTAGGCTACTTTCGAAATGAGCAAACTGTTCCCGCTCGGAGGGAAGTCTGCTCATTTCAAGCGCGTGTGCAGGTAGGCGGGGCCCGCGACGGAGACGTCGCGGGCTCCGCCGCCTGGAATGGACTTAAAGGGGAACCCCAACGCCGAAAAAAATCGGCGTGGGGGTCCCCCCAAAGTCCACAACAGACCCTTGTCCGAGCACGCTACCCGGCCGGCCAGGAAAGGGGGGCGAGCGAGCACGCCCCCCCTCCTGAGCCGTACCAGGCCGCGTGCCCTCAACATGGGGGGTGCCTTGGGGAAGGGGGGGCCGCGCGGCCCCCCCCACCCCAAAGCACCTTGTCCCCATGTTGATGAGGACAAGGGCCTCTTCCCGACAACCCTGGCTGTTGGTTGTCGGGGTCTGCGGGCGGGGGGCTTATCGGAATCCGGGAGCCCCCTTTAATAAGGGGGCCCCCGGATACCGGCCCCCCACCCTATGTGAATGAGTATGGGGTACAATGTACCCCTACCCATTCACCTGTAAAATAAAAGTACCCAAAAAAAAACACAACACACGAGATAAAATATTTTATTGCACAGCTCCGGGGGTCTTCCGTCTTCGGGGGTCTTCTCGCCGGACTCCTCCGCTATCTTCTTGTAGCTCTTTTGCTAGCGGAGGAGTCTGGCTTTCTTCCTCCCCGCCGCCGGCCTCTTCTCCCGACTTCGGGGGTCTTGTCCCCCTCTTCGGTTCTTCTGCCGGGCCACCGCGCCTTCTTATAGCTCTTTTGCAGGCGGTGGCCCGGTCTTCTGTCGCCGCTGTCGCCGCTGTCGCCGCTGTCGCCGCCGCCTTCCGTTCTTGTTCTTCTTCTTGTTCTTCTTGTTCTTCTCCAGGAGATGTTGACACGTCGCTCTCTCCGGCCGGAATGCCAGAGCCGCGCTGAGCGGCCACTTATATAGTGACAATGGGGCGGTGTCACATGGTATATGTCACATGGGTTGGTCACATGGTGACCCCACCCCCTTACGATGTCATAGTCCCCATGTGACATCAACCCATGTGACCAACCCATGTGACATATACCATGTGACACCGCCCCATTGTCACTATATAAGTGGCCGCACAGCGCGGCTCTGGCATTCCGGCCGGAGAGAGCGACGTGTCAACATCTCCTGGAGAAGAACAAGAAGAACAAGAAGAAGAACAAGAACGGAAGGCGGCGGCGACAGCGGCGACAGAAGACCGGGCCACCGCCTCTAAAAGAGCTATAAGAAGGCGCGGTGGCCCGGCAGAAGAACGGAAGGCGGCGACAGAAGAACGGAAGGCGGCGACAGAAGAACGGCCCACCGCCTGCAAAAGAGCTATAAGAAGGCGCGGTGGCCCGGCAGAAGAACCGAAGAGGGGGACAAGACCCCCGAAGACGGAAGACCCCCAGAGCTGTGCAATAAAATATTTTATCTCGTGTGTTGTGTTTTTTTTTTTGGGTACTTTTATTTTACAGGTAAATGGGTAGGGGTACATTGTACCCCATACTCATTCACATAGGGTGGGGGGCCGTTATCCGGGGGCCCCCTTATTAAAGGGGGCTCCCGGATTCCGATAAGCCCCCCGCCCGCAGACCCCGACAACCAACGGCCGGGGGGGACAAGGTGCTTTGGGGTGGGGGGGGCGCGCGGCCCCCCCTTCCCAAAGGCACCCCCCATGTTGAGGGCACGCAGCCTGGTACGGCTCAGGAGGGGGGGCGCGCTCGCTTGCCCCCCTTTCCTGGCCGGCCGGGTAGCGTGCTCGGACAAGGGTCTGTTGTGGACTTTGGGGGGACCCCCACGCCGATTTTTTTCGGCGTTGGGGTTCCCCTTTAAGTCCATTCCAGGCGGCGGAGCCCGCGATGTCTCCATCGCGGGCCCCGCCTACCTTGACACGCGCTCGAAATGAGCGGACTGTTGCCTCGTGTGTGGTCGAGTCCGCTCATTTCAAAAGTTGCGCGGACTTAGTACGACGAACAAAGTTTGCCATATTTGTCCGCTCAAAAAGTGCCGTGTGTGGGTGTGTTCGTTCATTCAAAAGTTTGAGCGGACTGTTTGACGAACTTAGTTTCGGCAGACAGTCCCCGCGTGTGTACGCCGCCTTAGGCACTGCTTGCTGGTGCCACAACACTGAAACCTCTCCCAGATACTCTAGTTGGAGTGCAGGAATGAGCCCTGCTGCAAAGCATTGCATCAAAAATTGTATTACATGCCCCTGTTAAACAGGGGCTGAAAAACTGGGCATATACACTGCAACCTCTCCCATATACTCTATTTGTAGTGCAGGAATGAGCCCTGCTGCAAAGCATTCATCAAAAATTGTAATTACAGGCCCCTGTTAAACAGGGGCTGAAAAATTGGGCTGGTGGCATCACCCAGAACCAAAAATGTTCTTCCAACATATCAGCGGAGTAGGAAGAGGATAGACAGTCAACATAACAGGACAGTCACTCAGCATCAGCATAGGCAGTCTGGAAGGAATGTGACATGTCAAAAAAAAATATTCGGTTACATCAGCTTCAGGTGCTTGGTAGCTGGTGGTGATCCAAGACTGATTATCTTTATGAAGGTCAGTAGATCAACCAAGTCGGTGGACAGGCACACCCTGCGATCGGTTACAAAGCCAGCAGCAGCACTGAAGGTCCGTTCCGAAAGAACGCTGGATGCAGGACAGGCCAGTAGCTCAATTGCATACTGTGCAAGCTCTGGCCAGTGATCCATCCTGAAGACCCAGTAAGCCAGAGGATTTTCGGTGGGAAAGGTATCGAAGTCTGATCTTGCCCCTAGGTATTTCTGCACCATGTAAATCAGACGCGGGCGATGGTTGCTGGAACCGAGAAGCGATCATACCTTGGGGCTGCGGACTAAAATATTGTCTGAACGCATCGGTCAGATGGCCACCTTCTCCACCGCTCCTTCTGAACAATGCCTCAGCAACACGTTGTCCAGGACCAGGAGTTTGTAACCTCCCAGTCTCTGGGAACGTCTCCCGGAGATGTCTCATCCTCTGCTCCCTCTGCGATGGCAAGATAAGGTCCGCAACCTTACACTTGTACTGTGGATCAAGGAGAGTGGCCAGCCAGTAATGGTCCCTCTCCTTGATCCGAAGAATATGAGGGTCCTTCCGCAGGCTTTGCAGGATCAGGGAGGCCATGCGCCATAGGTTAGCTAAGGCATTCAGTCCGGAGTCCTCTGGGTCACTAAGGACAACATGATCTGCAGCTACCTCCTCCCAGCCACGTACAAGTCCACAGGTTTCTTGGGACTGTGAATCATCCCTACAAGACTGCTGCTGCTGACGCTGAGTGACAGGCTCCACCTCCATGCTGACACAATCATCCTCCTCCTCCTCTTCCTGTGTGATGGGTAGGACAGCAGGAACACTGTCTGGATAAAGTGGGCATTGAGAGGCAAGGAAGTCCTCCTCTTCCTGCCTCTGTTCTGCCTCAAGTGCCCTGTCCATTATTCCACACAGCGTATGCTCCAACAGGTGGACGAGAGGTACAGTGTAACTGATGCATGCACTGTCACTGCTTACCATCCTTGTGGCCTCCTCAAACGGTGACAGGACAGTGCATGCATCCCTGATCATGCCCCACTGGCGTGGTGAGAAAAAGCTGAGCTCCCCTGACCCTGTCCTGGTGCCGTAGTCGCACAGGTACTCATTGATGGCCCTCTGCTGTGTGTGCAGCCACTGCAGCATGGCCAACATTGAGTTCCACCTGGTGGGCATGTCACATATAAGACGGTTCTTAAGCAGGTTCAACTCCTTTTGGAGCTCAGCCAGCCGAGCACAGGCATTAAATGATCTGCGTAAATGCACACAGACTTTCCTGGCCTGCTTCAGGACATCCTGTAAGCCGGGGTACCTGCCCAAGAACTGCTGCACCATCGGGTTAAGGACTTGAGCCACACAGGGCACATGGGTCAGTTGTCCCTGTCGGAGGGCGGAGAGGAGGTTGGTGCCATTGTCGCAAACCACCAATCCTGGCTTAAGCTGGCATGACGTCAACCACCTCTCGGACTGCCCCTGCAGAGATGACAAAATATCTGCCCCAGTGTGGCTCCTGTCCCCCAAACAAACCAGCGCAAGCACGGCATGGTTTTGCCTGCATACTTGAGTAGCCCCTTGAACGCCTATGGAGCACCGCTGGTTCCGAGGACAGAGCACTGGAAGAGGCCAAGAAGAGGAGGGGGTGGAGGAGAGAGGTGTGTCACAACCAGTAGTAGCATTTTGGAGGAGTGATGGCGGAACAACCTCCAACACTACTGCACCTTGTCCTGCATCCTTCCCAGCTGCCAGAAGAGTGACCCAATGGACCGTGAAAGACAGGTAACGTCCCTGTCCATGCCTGCTGGACCATGAGTCAGCAGTAATATGCACCTTACCGCTGACTGCCCTGTCCAGCGAGGCAAGGACATTGCCTTCCACATGCCGGTAGAGAGACGGAATCGCCTTCCGTGAGAAAAAGTGGCGTTTGGGGACCTGCCACTGAGGAACCGCACATTGCACAAACTCACGGAAGGGGGCCGAGTCTACCAACTGAAAAGGTAGCAGTTGAAGTGCTAGCAATTTAGCCAAGCTAGCATTCAACTGCTGGGCATGTGAATGGCTGGGAGTGAACTTCTTTCTACGGTCCAGCAGCTGGGGCAGGGAAATTTGCCTGCTACAATCGGACGTGGGTGTACTGCTAGCAGAGTGCTCGCAAGCACTTGGCTGTGACACACCTAATTCTACACCTTCATTCCTCTCAGTGCAGGTTTCAGAGAGGACTGAAGGTCTACTGGGGTTGGAGATCCCAGCTGATGAGGAGCAAGGAGAGGTCCGCTTTGTTCTTTGGTGTGGGTCTTTGAGGTAAGCTTGCCAACGAGCTGCATGGCAGGTCAACATATGTTTGGTCAAGCATGTGGTGCCCACGTGGCTGATGTTTTGGCCACGCGAGATACGCTTAAGACATATGTTGCAAATAGCAGTGGTGCGATCTGATGCACTTGTCTCAAAAAAGGCCCACACCAAAGAACTTTTAGAATAACGCGCAGAGGCAGCGGCCTGCACAGGTGGAGCTCTGCGGTGTGATTCAGTTGGTGTGCTGCCCTTAAGCTGGCCCCCGGAGGGCATCCTGTCTCATTGGAGATGTGCCTCCTCCTCCTCCCTCTCCTCCTCCTCTCTCCTACCAGGCACTCATGTGGAGTCAGTGCCCTCATCATCCCCTACCTCTTCATCACTGGAGCAAACCTGGTAGCGTACTGCAGTTTGTGGAACATGACTGCTAGATTGTTGTCCTTCTTGAGCATCCCCTCTCTCTGCGCTCATGCTACTGCCTTCCTCTAGCTGAGTGTCATCATCAGAGCCTACAAAACACTGGGCATCCTCCTGGAGCATGTACCCAACACTGTGCTCAAACAGTTCAGGGAACTCCTCAGGAGGACATGGTGGGTCTAGGGAAGGAGTCACTGATGATGACATTGAGACGAGGGAAGAGGATGCATTGGCAGCTGCTTTGCTAGTACCCTGAGCCTGGGTGAGAGAGGATGAGGAGGGTGAATAGGGCTTGGTCATCCACTCTACCAAGTCTTCGGCATGATGCGGCTCAACACGTCCAGCTGCCGAAAATAAGGACAAGCGTGTCCCATGGCCACGTGCTGATGATGATGCACTGTGTCCACGACCAGCACTGTTGTCTCTAGACACAGAGCCTGCTTGCCCTCTTTTTTACACGTGCATATTGTGCTGTGCTGGAGGCACACAACACCCACTAACTCCTGCAGATGCCTTTATTATAGGACACCAGCAATAAAGGGCAGATACAGGTGTATATTGTGCTGTGCTGGAGGCACACAACACCCACGAACTCCTGCAGATGCCTTTAATATAGAACACCAGCAATTAAAGGGTAGATACAGCTGATGATGATGGCTCAATTAGAGAAGAGCAATATAGGTAGCTTTAGGTGTATATTGCGCTGGATGCACACAACACCAACTAACTCCTGCAGATGGCAGATGGCTCAATTAGAGAAGAGCAATATAGGTAGATACAGGTGTATACTGCACTGAAGGCACACAGACAACACCCACTAACTCCTGCAGATGGCAGATGGCTCAATTAGAGAAGAGCAATATAGGTAGATACAGGTGTATACTGTGCTGGAGGCACACAACACCAACTAACTCCTGAAGATGGCAGATGGCTCAATAAGAGAAGAGAAATATAGGTAGATACAAGTGTATACTGCGCTGGAGGCACACAACACCAACTAACTCCTGCAGATGGCTCAATTAGAGAAGAACAATATAGGTAGATACAGGTGTATACTGTGCTGGAGGCACACACCAACTAACTAATATATACAAAAATATGCAGCGCTACCCCACTTCCTCAAAATTCAAAAATAAAACAATGACCCTGATGCAGAAAAAAATGTGCAAATCAACAAACAATAAATTAACTATGAAGAGTGATAAATACAATAAAATTCAAAGTGCATAGTGAACAATTAAAAATGTATAGATATATTTTTCAAAGGGTCCTAAAAGGTTTTTGGACCCTTTGAAAAAGTCATGTGTCTGTGACGCAACGCGTCAGCGAGGAGCCAGGTGTCACGATCGTCACTTCCGGCCGCGGCCGAGACTGGAAGTTCCTGTGTTTACCATTTGCTAGCTGTTCAACTTAACTGTAAGTGTGGATATTTTTTAATAAAGTGTGTCAAGTGTGTGTTTATTGTATTTATCACTCTTCATAGTTAATTTATTGTTTGTTGATTTGCAAATTTTTTTCTGCATCAGGGTCATTGTTTTATTTTTGAATTTTGAGGAAGTGGAGTAGCGCTGCATATTTTTGTATATATTATTCAGTTTGGTGTTGAGATCACTTTTATGCTGGCTGCTTCCCCTTAGTTACATATACTTTGTTACTAGCACTAGTGAGTTTTCTAGCATTTTTATTTATTATTATTTAGTCATACGGGTTGTGCGCATTAGTATTTTATTTTGTATTAACACCAACTAACTCCTGCAGATGGCAGATGGCTCAATTAGAGAAGAGCAATATAGGTAGATACAGGTGTATACTGCGCTGAAAGCACACAGACAACACCCACTAACTCCTGCAGATGGCAGATGGCTCAATGAGAGAAGAGCAATATAGGTAGATACAGGTGTATACTGTGCTGGAGGTACACAACACCAACTAACTCCTGCAGATGGTTGATGGCTCAATTAGAGAAGAGCAATATAGGTAGATACAGGTGTATACTGCGCTGAAGGCACACAGACAACACCCACTAACTCCTGCAGATGGCAGATGGCTCAATAAGGCAACAGAAATAAAGGGTAGATACAGGTGTATCCTGCGCTGAAGGCACACAGACAACACCCACTAACTCCTGCAGATGGCTGATGGCTCAATTAGACAAGCGCAAGAAAGGGTAGATACAGGTGTATACTGCACTGAAGGCACACAGACAACACCCACTAACTCCTGCAGGTGGCTGATGGCTCAATTAGAGAAGAGCAATATATGTAGATACAGGTGTATACTGCGCTGAAGGCACACAGACAACATCCACTAACTCCTGCAGATGCCGAAACACTACACAAGGCCGCTGCGCTGGCTTCCTCATATCGTGTGGGGCGTGTACTACACAGCCTGAGCTATAATTGGCCACAGACACCCTGCCTGTGGCCAATCATGGCTCTCCTCTCTGCCGGCGCTGTGATTGGCCAAGCATGCGGGGTCACAGTGCATGCTTGGCCAATCATGAGCCAGCAATGCACTGCGATGGCGCAGTGCATTGTGCGCCGTGAGCGCCGCACAAATTTGGTGCGAACAGCCCATATATACCGAACGTGCGAACAGCCGATGTTCGAGTCGAACATACGTTTGACTCAAACACCAAGCTCATCCCTATTTCTGGATATTTTCTCAGCTTCAGGGTCACACTGATGGATCTGCACATACCTTTGACGGATTACATACTTATTGGGACTTCTTTTTTCATTGTGTATCTGAATTTTTGAATTTATCACCATAAACAGTGACTTTCAACATTTTATTTTCACTTGGTGGTTTCACATTCACGGTTTATTATTACAATTTGGAGGTGTTTATGTCTACTGGTAATACACTTGCATTTGTTTTACACTATTAGCTCTGCATTTTTTTGTATCCACAGTATTGCTTTTTGTCTACAGTTGTACTGGCATGGGGGCATGAGCGGACGTGAATGCGGGAAGCGGTGCGAGGATGAGTGTCGGTCTCTGTGAGTGAGCGTGCAGTGCTACTCCCCCCGCTCCGCTCTCGATGTGCTGCCTTGTCAAGCAAGCTGCTTCCCGTTCTGTCCCCCTGTGGGTGACTTTGTGGCCCTCCCTTACCTAGCATGGTGAGTTTTTTTAAGTTGTAATTTTTTCCCACAATTCTTTGCAAAATGAAGATTTGTTTTTTTTTTTTATTTTTTTTACAAAATTGTCATATTATCAGGTTATTTCTCACACACAGCATATGCATACAACAAATTACACCCCAAAATACATTCTGCTACTCTTCCCGAGTATGGCAATACCACATGTGTGAGACTTTTACACAGCATGGCCACATACAGAGCACCAACATTGAAGTGGCACTTTCAGACGTTATACGAGCAAAAAATTACACATCTCATTTCACAGCCACCTATTACAATTTTGAAGGCCCTGGAGTACCAGGACAATGGAATTGCCCATAAAAATTACCCCATTTTGGAAAGATAGCACCACAACATATAATCTGTGAGGCATAATGAGTCTTTTGAACAGTTCATTTTTTTCCAGAAATTTTTGGAAAATGTGAAAAAATTAAAACACATTTTTTTTTACACAAAGTTGTCAATTTATAAGATATTTCTAACACATAGCATTTATATAGCAAAATTACACCCCAAAAAAAAAACATTCTGCTACTCCTCCCGAGTATGGTGATACCACATGTGTAGGACTTACACAGCCTGGCCACATACAGAGGCCAAACATTGAAGTAGTACTTTCAGGCGTTCTAGGAGCATAAACGACACATCTCATTTCATTCCTACCTATCACACTTTTGAAGGTCCTGGAGCACCAGGGCAGTGAAATTACCCAGAAAAAGACCCCATTTTGGAAAGAAAACATCCCAACATATATTCTATGAGGCATGGGCTGCAAATAAGTACTCGGGTACTCTGATGGGCTGCAGATAGGTACTCTGGTACTCTGATGGGCTGGTGACAGGTACTTGAGTACTCTGATGGCCTGGTGACAGGTACTCGGGTACTCTGATGGCCTGGTGACAGGTACTGGGGTACTTTGATGGCCTGGTGACAGATACTCGGGTACTCTGATGGCCTGGTGACAGGTTCTCTGATGGGCTGGTGACAGGTACTCAGGTACTCTGATGGCCTAGTGACAGGTATTTGGGTACTCTGATGGCCTGGTGACAGGTACTCGGGTACTCTGATGGCCTGGTGACAGGTTCTCTGATGGCCTGGTGACTGGTATTCGGGTACTCTGAAGGGCGATGATAGGTACTCAGGTACTCATATGGACTGTGACAGGTACCCGGGTACTCAGATGAACTGTGACAGGTATTCAGGTACTCAGATAAACTGGGACAGGTACTCGGGTACTTTGATGGGCTGTGACAGGTACTCGGGTACTCTGATGGACTGTGACAGGTACTCTGGTACTCAGAAGGACTGTGACGGGTACTCGGATGGACTGTGACAGGTACTCGGGAACTCTGATGGACTGTGACAGGTACTTGGGTACTCTGATGGACTGTGAGTGACAGGTACTATGACAGGTCCTCTTTATTGGGGGGCAATCAATGTGATTTGTGTGTACTGTAAGCAGTAACGAGAGGTACTCGGGTACTTTGATGGGCTGCGACAGGTACTCGGGTACTTTGATGGGCTGTGACAGGTACTCGGGTACTCTGATGGACTGTGACAGGTACTCGGGTACTCGGATGAACTGTGACAGGTACTCGGATGGACTGTGACAGGTACTCAGGGACTCTGATGGGCTGTGACAGGTACTCGGATGGACTGTGACAGGTACTCGGGGACTCTGATGGGCTGTGACAGGTACTTGGGTACTTTGATGGGCTGTGACAGGTACTCGGGTACTCAGATGGACTGTATGACGAGTACTCAGGTACTCGGATGGACTGTGACAGGTACTCGGGACCTCTGATGGACTGTGGCAGGTACTTGGGTACTCTGATGGACTGTGAGTGACAGGTACTATGACAGGTCCTCTTTATTGGGGGGCAATCAATGTGATTTGTGTGTACTGTAAGCAGTAACGAGAGGTACTCGGGTACTTTGATGGGCTGCGACAGGTACTCGGGTACTTTGATGGGCTGTGACAGGTACTCGGGTACTCTGATGGACTGTGACAGGTACTCGGGTACTCGGATGAACTGTGACAGGTACTCGGATGGACTGTGACAGGTACTCAGGGACTCTGATGGGCTGTGACAGGTACTCGGATGGACTGTGACAGGTACTCGGGGACTCTGATGGGCTGTGACAGGTACTTGGGTACTTTGATGGGCTGTGACAGGTACTCGGGTACTCAGATGGACTGTGACGGGTACTCAGGTACTCGGATGGACTGTGACAGGTACTCGGGACCTCTGATGGACTGTGGCAGGTACTTGGGTACTCTGATGGACTGTGAGTGACAGGTACTATGACAGGTCCTCTTTATTGGAGGGCAATCAGTGTGATTTGTGTGTACTGTAAGCAGTAACGAGATGTTACTGCAATCTCCTCCTCACACACGATCGAGAACGGCGGTTTGTTTAGATTTAGTGATCGGCTTTGAAAGGATCATAGCCGATCACATGGGTAAACAGCCAGCCAATGGCTGTTTACCAGCGTCGGTGATGAGCAGTGTTCCCACGTGAACGCGTGCACGCGCCGTGCACATTGGGGGTGTAACCATCTGTGATCGCCCGTGACTTCAACACGGCCGATCACGTGGTAAACAGCCATGCCCAATGGCTGTTCACCCCCCTCGGTGGCGAACGGTGTCTCAGTGACACGCCGCCACCGAAGGAACATGGATGCACACGCACGATCGCGCGCATTCCCTGTTTAAACGGGAGAACGTCATATGACACCCTCCTGCCACAAGAAATGCGCCGCCTGGCCGTCAATTGATGGCCGGCGGTCAGCAACTAGTTAAGCATAGTATGATTTACTACAAGATAGAATACGCTTTTCTTTACCCGGATTGGTTAAGGGTGATTGCACTTTTTTCTTTAGCTCCCCATCTAATGCAGCCCAGTGGCTTGAAGAAAACAAAATGGACCTAAAACTTCATATAATTGGCAAATTTTTGAGTTAATTATGGGATAATATATGCCATAGATGAGGGATATGGGGGTTAGTTGAGAGAGTGATATATCATGTCTTTTGTTCCTCCCCCCTTCCCCCTCTTGTCTCTTTGTCTCTTCCCTTTTTTTCTTTTTTTTTCTTTTTCTTTCTCTTTTTTTTTTGTGCTGTAGTACTAATGTACTAGATAAAAACTTGTGATTATTCTATGTGCAATGGGATAACTCTATATAACTGAGACATCTTTATGTGATAATAAATGTCTTGAGCGGGTTATAGATGAGGGATAGGGGGGTTGGTTGGGAGCGTGAATCATCACGCCTCTTTGATCCTCCCCCCTTCCCCCTTCAAAAAAATAGGATTTTTATATACAGCTTACCTGTAAAATCCTTTTCTTGAGAGTACATCGCGGGACACAGGAGCTTCATTAGATAGTGGGTTATATAGGCACCTCTGGTGATTGGACACTGGTTAACCCCCAATTAAGGAGAATTCTTCCCCTATATAACCCCTTCCATATGGGAGGCACCTCAGTTTTGTAGCAAAGCAATAAGAAATCGCGTAAAACCCAAGAGGGGCAGGAGCTCTGTGTCCCGTGATGTACTCTCAAGAAAAGGATTTTACAGGTAAGCTGTATATAAAAATCCTATTTTCTTGATCATACATCATGGGACACAGGAGCTTCATTACATAGTGGGATGTCCCAAAGCAATGCTCAGTTTGAGGGGAGGGAGACACAGATCAGAATTATAGACCGCCAAGGACCAGAGGATCTAAACTGCAGCCTGCAGTACACTGCTCCCAAAGGCGGTATCCTCTTGCCCTCTGACATCCACCTGATAAAATCTGGTGAATGTGTGGACTGATGACCAAGTTGAAGCCTTATGCCGCGTACACACGACCAGACTTATGTCCGACAGACTTTCGAAGGAGTTCTGCCGGAGTTCTGACAGAGTTCTGACGGACTTTCCGAATGAGCGGACTTGGCCACACACAATCACACCAAACTCCGATGGATTCAAACGTGATGACGTACGACTGGACTCGAATAAGGAAGTTCATAGCCAGTAGCCAATAGCTGCCCTAGCGTCGGTTTTAGTCCGTCGGAATAGCATACACACGAGCGAATTTTTCGGTAGGAACTGGGTCCGGCAGAGTTCTGGTGGAAAAATTTGAAGCATGTTCCATTTCTAAGGTCTGTCAGACTTTTGCGAATTAAAAGTCCGTTGCAGCCCACACACGATCGAATAGTCTGCCGGAATCATTCTGTCAGACTTTGGATGTTGAAAAGTCCGCTCGTGTGTACGGGGCTTTACAGATCTGAGCCAGGGAGGCCTGGTGATGCACTGCCCAAGAAGCACTTATAGCCCTCGTTGAGTGCACTTTCACTTGAAAAGGAGGACTCTTCCCCTTTACACTATAAGCCTGAAGAAAAACCTGTCTAATCCATCTTGAGAGATTGGATTTTGATGCCGCCTGGCCCTTTCTAGGGCCTTCCGGCAAAATAAACAAGCAGTTTTCCTTATCTGAGCAGTTGCCCGAAGATATATACTGATTGCTCTAACCACATCCAAAGTGTGCAAAGATTCTTCTTCTGCAGACTGTGGGTCCAGAAAAAAGGATGGTAGGATTACATCTTGATTCAAATGGAATCCTGAAATCACCTTAGGCAGGACCTGTTGGGACGCATTATCACCTGGTCCTTATGAATAATTAGATACGGTTCCTTGCTGGAGAGAGCTGCTAGTTCTGACACTCTTCTAGCTGAGGATATGGCTATCAAGAAAACCAATTTTTATGTCAAAAGAACTAATGAAGCCAGATGCAAAGGTTCAAATGGTTGCCCCTGCAAAGCCGAGAGAACCAAATTCAGATCCCATAGGCATACCGAAGGTTTGACTGGCGGCCTTATCCGCATAGCCCCCTGGATGAAAGCCCGCACAAGGGAATGTGATGCAAGTGGCTTCTGGAAAAACACTGACAAGGCCGAAATCTGCACCTTGATAGTGCTTATGGCCAAATTCAATACGACTGCATTCGGAAGGACCGGATGCGTAAAAACCGGTTCAGATCCTTCAGATCCAGGATAGGTCTGACACTTCCATTTGGCTTTGGAACGGTGAAGAGATTCGAATAAAAGCCTGAACCCTGTCCTTTTGGGTCCACTTACACTATCACCCCTGGGATAGTAAGTGATCTAAGGCCAGAAATAGCGGTCTTTGCTTTACTGGATCCCTGGGGATCCTTGACCTTAGGAATCGAGAAGGTGGAATCTCCTGAAACTCTAGCTTGCAGCCCAGAGATACCGAGGAGACTACCCACTTGTCCCCGGATCTCTTCCCGCCAGGCTTCTGCAAATTGCAGGAGCCTTCCCCCCACTTGGCCGAGCAGGGGCGCCCTTTCACAAGGAAGCTTTTGGGCTCTGCTAGGCAGGCTTTCGCCCCAAGTCTTTTTCTGCCCCTGGGCCTGGCCTTGAGCCTTTCCTGTAGAGGGAGTTTGGGAAGGCCGTCGCCACTGCTTAGAGCTTGATGCTCCGGGAGAAAGAGAACGCCTAAATGATGGACGTTTTCTCCTTTTGATTAGAAGGAGAGTAGATTTACCCCCTGACATTTTTTGGACGAATTTGTCTAATTCTTCTCCAAATAAACGTTCCCCCTTAAACGGGAACCCAATCAAATGCTTCTTGCATGATAGCTCAGCTGCCCAATTTTTTAGCCATAGGGCCCTTCGCATGTGTACCAACAGCAGAGACAAATGAGATGCTTGTTGGACAGAATTCAAAATCGCATCAATCATAAAACACAGAATTTGAGGTATTTCTGCATAATTCTCCACTTCCTCACTGGGAAGAAGGCCAAGCATCTGCTTAACTTGTTCCTTGAGGAACTGACACAACCCCACAGCTGCGACTGTAGGTTGCACTACAACGCCAGTCATGGAAAAGGAGGCTTTCAATGATGTTTCCAGCTTTTTATCAGTTGGATCCCTAAATACCTGAGCATTATCCAAAGGACAGGTCAGGTTTTTATTCACGCAAGAAACATTTCTTGGTGAAACTTTCCTCCAGAGGATAAAGCACAGAAAACCTTTTAGGAGGAGCAAACAGTTTATCGGGATGTCCCCAATCCTCATACAACAATTTATCCATTAAGGGATGAATTGGAAAGGAAAAGGCAGTCTGTGGGATTTTCCTGACCCCCAGGGAAGAAACAGAGGATGTGGCGACCTCAGCAGCGGGCATTCTGAATGTGGTACGCACCAACTCAGTATAATATTGAACCTGTTTTCTGAGCGCCTGGGAGGAGGGGACTCTCCCCTCTTCCTCTGATTCATCCGACTGCTCATGATCCCTGTCCCAAGATAGGGATCTCTCCTCATTGTCAGAGGTGTCATCTGAAAGAGGAATCTCAGCAGAGGGAGGGAATCTACCCCTTTTTCTGCTATCTTTTAGGGAAGCTGAAATACAATTCATGATTCTCCCTTCAAAACCCTCCAATGTAGCCTTAAGGGAGTCTTCAGTGACATATACTGGGGCTGAAACATTAGGAGAGGCTGCAAAACCTGACAGGGGCACTGACTCATCCTGTGAGGCTGGCTCCAGTCTTGCGGGGGGGATGGTAATCTACAGGCATTTTTAGAACCCCTAGACCTAAGCGGTGAATTACCAGTGCCCTTGTTACCTCCCCCTGAGACCCTCTTACGAGGAGACATAGTCCTAAGCTACAAAGCAGAGGTACTAGTACAAAGTGCAATCACTGTTGTGCTCCAAGTCTCACAATAAATATAAATGCTTAAACTGCACAACCTGATGCTGAGTAGGTGTCTTAGGTTTGCCTGGATCCAATCCCTTAGGATGCTTACTGCCCACAGCTCCTGTGTCTTCCACTTACAGCCCCCTGGCGCTCTAGGCTTTTTTAAAATTGCCGCTTGGCGCCTGAGCAGTACAGCGCCGTGCACACTGACGTGCACGGCTCGCAACCACCCCCCCTTCCATTAGCATTGGAGCGCGCTCAGCACACGCGCACGCGTGCATGAGGACTGCCGGTCATCCAGGGGGGAAGGGGATCACCAACGGAGCCGCACGGGACCCCTAGACTACGTGGGACCCCTGTTTTACCTTTATTGTGGCAGAGATTGCAGTGGAGATGTGAGTCATCTGGAAGAACCAGGCTTCACTGAGCGTGTGTATCTGAAAGGCATGTAAGTATGCATCAGGCTGCTCTTACTCCCTCTAGTGGTGGAAACCAGGTAAGACATACAACTACTCAAATGAAGAAATCCATAATATATAATTTATATAGGATTAACTTCCCTTACCCGTCCTCGCTGCAGGAATTGCTGAAAACAGACAGATTCCAGCCTTTACCCATCACGGCGGGCAGAGTTGTGCCAACCTTCAGGATTTTTTGGGTTCCTTCTCAGAGGAACCTCTTACCTGGACCTTGTAAAAGACTCTGCCAGAAACTTTCGTGCCACTATGTAAATAGTACACCAAGTCTGGTTTTCCCAGAGCCCAGTTTTCCAATAGGAGAGGACTTACAGGCAAAACCTTGTTACTTCGGATGATGAGGCCCGGGTACCATACAATCTTGGGAGTCAAAATATCAGCCCGAGATATGGATCCGGTTATCATAGCCCTTAGGCCCCCTCAGGGATCTGCACAGAGCTTTCTTCATAGCACATTTTACGTGACCAACCACCTTAGACACTGGCGAAGAAACTGAGGTGCCTCCCATATGGGAAGGGTTATATAGGGGAGGAATTCTCCTTAATTGGGGGTTAACCAGTGTCCAATCACCAGAGGTGCCTATATAACCCACTATGTAATGAAGCTCCTGTGTCCCATGATGTATGATCAAGAAAAATATTTTTTTCCCCTTCCCCTTTCTTGATATGGCACTAAAGTGCTTATAAGGTTTGGGTTTGGGCCAATTTTTATCAATTGGGTCAAATTACTCTATACCAATCCAAGAGCAAAACTTAAAATTAACAACGAGCACTCTGATGTGTTCCAGTTGGAAAGAGGTACAAGACAGGGTTGTCCCCGACTCCTCTATTGTTTGCACTGGCAATAGAGCCGCTGGCTATTGCAGCTAGAGATAACTTGGATATGCAGGGATTTAGGAGGGGAATGTAGGAAGACAGGATAGCATTGTTTGCTGATGATGTCCTCTTTTTTCTGGGAGATGTCCAAACTTCATTAAAAGCTGCAATATGTATGATTGAAGAGTTTGGCCAATTTTCCGGATTGTTTTTTAATTGGGACAAATCGGCTTTACTTCCGATAGACCCACCCGCTTGATATATACCACTCGATACCCATAATCTAAAGGTTGTGGAAAAACTGAAGTACTTGGGGATCTGGATTGACAGAGATATAAATTTGTATCTTAACGACAACCTAGCCCCCTTATTGCTAAAGCTGAAACACAAGGCAGATATCTGGAGCTGTCTCCCTCTGTGGTGGGGCGCTTAAACCTTGTCAAGATGATATGGCTGCCCCAGATCTTATATGTTCTCCATAATGCTCCAATATGGATAGGCCAGAAGTGGTTTAAAAGAATTGAATCTTTGTTTAGAGATTTAATTTGGAGAAATGGGCAGTTCAGAATCAACTTGCGGACATTGCAGCTACCACCGGGGGAGGGGGGTATGGCGGTTCCTCATCCTACATTATATTTTTTGGCATCTCAGATACAGCACTTAGCAGGGAGAGTGGCCTCCAATGGTGGTAACCCCAGCGGTAGGTTGATGTTGATAGGATTCCCGCATAACACACTTATTGAGGCCCTAGAGGCAAATTAATTTGCCTTACGGTGCCCAACGATAAAGCTAATTGTTAAACTATGGCAAACAACAAAGAACATATTCGGATACCAAGGAGTATCTAGCTGAGTTGATTGGAATTGAGGTCTAGGGAATGGGTGAACCAAGGTATTAACTGAGCTATTAACTACCCGCAAACAGCTGAGCCAGCTGTTTGCGGGGAGCACTATAAAATCATTTGCAAACCTGAAACAGGAATTCAATTTGTCAAATAGTTCATTTTATAAATATCTCCAGGTCAGGCATGTAATTCAGACACAGTTCGGATTTCAAATAGCTCAATGGATCCAGATTCCTATCTTGTCACAAATAATGACCCTGGACTTGTCTAAAGGGCTAACCTCTCGATTGTACGCCAGACTTGGGGATAGAATATTGGATCGTACCGGCCCTATTAAGATTAGAAAAAGATGGGAGGGAGATGTTGGGCCATTGTCCTCGGCGGAATGGGACCAAATTCTTAAATAAGCCACACTCGCCTCAATCTCCCCCTCACAGAAGGTATCACACCTTTACTTTCTTTATAGAGTATACTACACTCCTAAAAAAAAATTAAAACTGTGTTGGTGGGAGAAAGACCAGTGCCCCAGGTGTGGGGCATCTGGAGATTTTATTCACATGTTTTGGAAGTGTCCAAAACTATTCAGATATTGGACGAAAATCGTAGACGAGATTAATAAAACTTTCAAGATAGTATTAGAAACGATGATCAAGGCCTGCCTTTTGGGTTCAACAGGGGGGTATAATGTCCCGCAAGACATCTTTGAACCAGTATTAAGGTGCCTATTCCAAGCAAGGAAAGTGATTGCCAACAGTGGCAGTCACATCAGCCCCCGTTATTGGAGACCTGGTTAGCGACTGTCAATCTAACAATAGGTCACGAGCGAGTGTTTTTTATTAAACAAGGTAATTATAACAAGCTTACAAGGATGTGGGGGCCTTGGTTGGAGAAAGTAGGGGCTTTCCCCATAGGGTGGTAGGTAGTCAGGACATTAGTTGCTATGCCTCCTCCACCTAGGCTTTGGTTTGAATCTCTCTCCCTAGCTACATTTTCTTTTCTCTTTTTTTTTTCTTGCCAGTATAAGAAGAAACCCACTATAGTTATGGCAAAAACGAGGCGTAAAAAGGGGTGTAAAATAAGTGATGTTGAGATGGGGGGGGGGATGGGTTGGCCGGGGAGATAGCAAGGGGAAGAAAAGAAGGGAAGTAGCTTAGGGCTTACACTAGATATTGCAACTTAAAGTTAATTCTCTTCACTGTTGTAAAATGCTTGGATTGTAATGCTTTACTGTATAAATAAAGAAAAAGTATTAAATTAAAAAAACAGTTGTGCTGGCTGCTAATCTGCATTTCTCTCACAGCGCAGTATATCACTTTTATTTATCTCATATCCCAATCCCTACCCAAGTTGTACCCACCAATAAAACAACAAAAACAAAGCTCGCAAATGATTGTTCATTGTCTCTGAAAGGATGCATGAAGTCTGGCAGTGGGGTGATTTGGTGGATTGTTTGTCAGTAGTGCTATCACCAAGGCTACACTTTCTTAATACAAGAATGGACTTTGGACTTTGGAAATCGCAGCTTGGCACTGCATGCTATTATAGAACTTATGATTTACCAAAACCCCTAGATTGATTCTCCCAGTTGTACTCCTCCTAGTATGTATGATGCATGCATGTTCTTATCCCCCATGTGCATAACTTTACCTTTATCAACATTAAACCTCATTTGCCACTTACTTGCCCAATTAGACAGTGCATTGAGGTTTGTTTGTACATTGAAGACATCCTGTAAGGACGTTATTCCACTGCATAGCTCAGTGTCACCTGCAAAGACAAAAATGTTAGCCCCCGTACACACGGTCAGACATTGCGATCACCAAATCTGTTGGATAATTTCCGACGGATTTTGTCCAAAACTGGTGTTGCCTACACGCGGTCGGACATAGTTGTCAGAATTTCCGATCATCACGAACGAGGTGACATAAACTGCGTACGACGGGACTATAAAAGAGAAATTCAGCACCACGTACGGCACCCTTTGGGCTCCTTCTGCTGATCTTGTGTTTATCGCGTGTTAGTAGAAGTTTGGTTAGAGACGATTTGCATTTTCAGACATGTGCTTCAGATCGTTACTGCTCTGCAGTTTGTGCTTGTGGGTGCGTATCTGCTTATCAGTGCGTGTAGTCAATTCGCATGTGTTTGTCATTGCGGCCTATATTTTATATAGTACGCTTTGATTTTCAGTGCTTATTGTGCGCTCTTTTTTGGTTTTCAGTTCGTTCTTTCAGGCCTTGCTGTTTATCGGTGCTTTCTGTTAGTCCGTTTTGACCAGCCGACCGTTTTGAAGCCATGTTTCGTGTACGTACTCGTCTTAGAGTTCGTGCTGAGCAGGGGCTTGGTGTTGGGCTTTTAGCTTTGACACAAGCCCAGTCCATGAACAAGGCAAGGAGGAGTTCATGGAGCAAAAATTGGTTGCTCCAACGTGACCAATTCTCACACATGCCTTTGCTTCGTGACATTCGGGAGAATAATCCTGATGATTTTAGGAATTATCTCCGGATGGCGGACCCCGTTTTTCACTGGCTTTGCTGTCCCCTTATATCAGCAGGCAGGATACCTGCATGCGGCAAGCCATCACTCCGAAGCAGAGGCTAGTTGCCCCGTTGCGGTACTTGGCGACAGGGAAAAGTCTTCAGGACCTCATGTTCTCCACGGGCATTTACCCCAGGCTCTGGGGATCATTATTCCAGAGACCTGTTCTGCCATTGTACAGGTCCTGCAGAAGGACTGTATTAAGGTAAGATTTCTCCTTTAACATCACATATATATTAAATATTTGCTAATGTATAGTATTTCTTTCATCATTCCCTAATTACCATGATTGCAATATGCTGTAATTGATATGCTGTGCCCCTTTGTCCTCATGTATGCTGGAAGCTTTTAAAGTTTGTTTTTTGTCCTTCATGCATATTTGCCTTCACTAACCTCCCCAGCATGCTCTTCTGGACCCATACACCTCTAACCTAGTCACTTAGCAATGTATTTTGTCAGCTCCATAGTATTGCTTTCCCCTAAACACCCCCTAAAATGTATACAAATGTTATGTGTGTGCTTAAATTCATGCAGAAAGCCAGAGTTTTTTTTTGGTGGGCCAAACTCATTAGGAACCCCCCTCCCCCAACTGCTAGATTAGATAATAGCAATCCTCTATCTGCTGACTTTGCCAAACCCAATACACACTATACCTACCTCTTTTGTGGTCAGATTTATGGATGAATTCACCATAGCATGTAGTGCAAGGGCCTGCCTCAATACTTTCAAATGCTACTGTTTTAAGTTTTTTTCTCCTATTATTATCTTGATAGGCAATAGCAGAATGTAAAAATGTATTTCCATTTGTTAATTTTTTTGTATTATGACACATCTTACCTGTCCTGTGGGCTGCCAATAGTGTAAGTAAGGAGGGTCTGGCCAAAGTATTACACATTATTTATGCATTCAGCTCTCAATTAGGGATGAGCTTCGAGTTCGAGTCCAACTCATGTTCGACACAAACATTGCCTGTTCGCCTGTTCAGCGAACAGTGAACAATTTGGGATGTTCGCTGCAAATTCAAAAAGCCGGAACGGTGAATCTGATCTGTTCTAAAGTTCACACGAAGTTTAGGTCTGTTCGCAGGTTCTGATGCGAACCGAACAGGGGGGTGTTCGGCTGATCCTTACTCTCAATGAAGTGGAGAGGGTTACCTGTCCAAAACACCCCCCTAATTTTTTGCAATGGGCCATCAGATGGGGGGAATGGGGGGAATGGGGGAATGGGGGAATGGGGGGAATGGGGGGGGGGTGAGGAATCTGATAAGGGGACCTTATACTTTTGGCTTTGAATACTCATTTCCAAAAATGTTATACTGATCTTGGCCAAAAATGTTTGTGTCTAATGTGCTTGCAATGTTGATGTTCAAAATTACTCTTTTTTTTCTTGTTTGACTCCACAGTTTCCTTCAACGCCACAGGAATGGCAGACTGTGGCCTCCCACTTTGCCACCCATTGGGACTTTCCCAATTGTGGAGGTGCAATTGATGGGAAACATGTCCGCATCATCCCACCCCCCAACTCGGGGTCCTACTATTATAATTACAAGGGGTATAATAGTATCATGATGTTGGCAGTGTTGTCAGCGACATATGACTTCCTGTATGTGAATATGGGGAAAAATGGCCGGATGTCGGATGGTGGAGTGTTCGCGCAGACGGAGTTCTACTGGCATCTCCAAAGTGGCAGTCTTTGCTTGCCACCTCCAGAGGAGAATGTGGAAGGACTCCCCTTTGTCTTCGTTGTGGATGAAGCGTTTGCGCTGGCAAACCATCTGATGCGGCCTTTCTTGATGAGGACCCTCACCCCAGACCAGAGGTTCTTTAATTTACAGCTTGCCAGAGCCAGAAGAGTAGTGGAGAACACTTTCGGGATAATGGCCAGCCGCTCAAGCCTATTTTTGACTCCAATCCACATTGCAGAATATAGACTCAATTATATTGTGCTTTCGTGCTGCATTCTGCACATTTTTTTGAAGAAATACTGAACTATGTGGCCTCAGTTGGGCCTGATGCAGACTTACCTAAACATGCCAACCTGATGGCCCTTGAAGCTGGCCATCCTGGCCTGCCCCCCAAAGCGCCGCAAGGTCCGAACCAGATAAATGCAGTACTTTGTGGGTAGGGGGGCCATTGATATGCCAGACAATGTCTGAGAGGCATTTTTTTAAATACATTTCTCTTTCAAACTGCTTTGTTTTCATTTACTGCTTGGGTTTGTTTTAGGTGTCTCCTAGCTTTTTTTTTTTTTTTTGGGCCTTTTTCTTCAACAGCGCAAACCCCATTTCTGTGCGAGATGAGGTGACAGTCTCTTCTTCAGATAATAATATTATTATGTTGTGGGTCTGTTACACACACACACCTTGTTTTTTTTGTTAATGTATGTGGTGCATTACTGACAAAAATATTGCTCATTTTCAGCACCATGACAGAAATGTGTGGAGTGATTGGGGCAAATTAAAAAGCACTGTGGGTGTTATGTACTAAAGGCAAATCCACTATGCACTACAAGTGCACTGAAAAAGTGCATCTGAAACTGCACTTGGAGTGCAAAGTGGATTTGCCTTCAGTAAATAACATCCATTGCCATAGAAAACAACAACTTTACTACAAATACTGCTTTTGCGCATTGAAAAAGGAAGCCACACATTGTTAATTAAACTTGTTACTCAAAGCACATTCACATGTGCGTTCAAAAAGGGTTTTACAACAAACCAACATATTTGGTGTATATAACATTATTTTTGGTAACATTAATATAACTTGCCGTTTTTGTGGAAACAGGCATGTATCAAAGCATAACATACAGAACTGAGGAACTTACAAAGTTCAACTTTGAAAAGTGAAGACAATATCAGACATGAGTATGTCCAAACTGTGTTGATATTGCCTTCATCACATGGGGTGTCACCCCTGTAAAAGACAAATTTGGAAGATGCTCACAAATTGGGATTCAAACTGGGCATTTTCCTCCTGATCCCATGCCTAATGTCAACATGTGCTATCTCCCATCATAGGGGATCAATGTACGTGTTTTGGGGGTGCATCCCCTTCATCTCAGCCACTTTAGTAGCAAGGAAGGGGTTGCACCCACAAAACGCAAACATTGATCCCCCATGATGGGGGATAGCACATGTTGACACACTGGGGCTGATCTACAAAGCATTTGTGCCATGAGTAGCGGCGCACGCCGACGCGCAACGGACGTTTTTGTATGCACAAAGCATTTGCGCCTGTAACACAGCACAATTCCCCATTTACTATCATGTTGCCGGCACACGGGCGGCCACGATCTGTGCGCCGCTATAGACCTGGCGCACGACATCTTCAACTCAGAATTAAAAGAAGCTGGAAGTGCAAATATTATGAGGGTGATGTGGGGTGATGTGAGGAAGTATAGATATGAATGTCCAAGTAACAAATATGGGCAAAATAGGACGGAATATAAACTTTCTCTGGGCAAGCCTGCTGCGCCTGCAAATACACTGGAACTGCGTGAGATCATTTTATGCACTGCGCATGCGCAAACGGCATTTGCACCCCTTCAAGTGCCCTGGTTCACTGCGCCGGCAAAATCTTAGTAAATGTCAAGTCACGTAGGTTAATTTGCATAAGTTGAACAGGCGCACCTCTTTTTTTGCGCTGGCTTACTTCTATGGATTTTTTAAGGCTATTTGCACACAGGTCATGTTAGCATTAAGAAATAAAAATGCGTAGGGGTCCCCCAAAATTCCATACCAGGCCCTTCAGGTCTGGTATGGATATTAAGGGGAACCCCGCGCCCCCAAAAAATGGCATGGGGATGCCCCTCAAAATCCTTACCAGGCCCTTCAGGTCAGGCATGGATTTTAAGGGGAACCCCCTGCCAAAAACAAAATGGCATGGGCGCCCCCTCAAAATCCATACCAGACCCTTATCCGAGCACGCAACCTGGCAGGCCACAGGACGAGGGGGGACGAGAGAGCCCCCCCCTCCTGAACCATACCAGGCCACATGCCCTCAACATTGGGAGGGTGCTTTGGGGTAGCGGCCCCCCAAAGCACCTTGTCCCCATGTTGATGAGGACAAGGGCCTCATTCCCACAACCCTGGCTGGTGGTTGTGGGGGTCTGCGGTCAGGTCAAATGACGGCCAAATGACGGGCAGGCGGCGCACCTATTGTGGCGGGAGGCCGTCATATGACGGCCTCCCGTTTAAACAGGGATGCGCGCGATCGTGCGCGCGCATCCCTGTTTCTTCGGTGGCGGCGTGTCACGGAGACACCGCTCGCCACCGAAGGGGGTGAACAGCCATTCGTTATGGCTGTTTACCACGTGATCGGCCGTGATGAAGTCACGGCCGATCACAGATGGTCACACCCCGAACGTGCACGGCGCATGCGCGCGAGATCGGCTGTGATCGGCTGTGATCCTTTCACAGCCGATCACTAAAATGTAAACAAACCGCGGTAACGGGATGTTACCGGGTTCTCCTCCTCACACACCGATCGTGTGTGAGGAGGAGATTGTGGTAACATCTCGTTACCGCATACAGTGTACACCAAACATACTGATTGCCCCCCCCAATAAAGAGGACCTGTCACCACCCCTCATAGTACCTGTCAATCACAGTCCATCAGAGTACCTGTCACAGTCCATCAGAGTATTTGAGTACCTGTCACAGCCCATCAGAGTACCCGAGTACCTGTCCCAGCCCATCAGAGTACCCGAGTACCTGTCCCAGCCCATCAGAGTACCCGAGTACCTGTCCCAGCCCATCAGAGTACCCGAGTACCTGTCCCAGCCCATCAGAGTACCCGAGTACCTGTCACAGTTCATCTGAGTACCCGAGTACCTGTCCCAGCCCATCAGAGTACCCGAGTACCTGTCCCGGCCCATCAGAGTACCCGAGTACCTGTCACGGCACATCAGAGTACCTGTCACGGCACATCAGAGTACCCGAGTACCTGTCACGGCACATCAGGGTACCCGAGTACCTGTCACGGCCCATCAGGGTACCCGAGTACCTGTCACGGCCCATCAGGGTACCCGAGTACCTGTCACAGTCCATCAGGGTATCCGAGTACCTGTCACAGTCCATTAGAGTACCGAGTACCTGTCACAGTCCATTAGAGTACCGAGTACCTGTCACAGCCCATCTGAGTACCTGTCACAGTCCATCTGAGTACCTGAGTACCTGTCACAGTTCATCTGAGTACCCGAGTACCTGTCACAGTCCATATGAGTACCTGTCACCGCCCTTCAGAGTACCCAAATACCAGTCACCAAACCATCAGAGTACCTGTCACCAGGCCATCAGAGTACCTGAGTACCTGTCACCAGGCCATCAGAGTACCTGAGTACTTGTCACCAGGCCATCAGAGTACCCGAGTACCTGTCACCAGGCCATCAGAGTACCCGAGTACCTGTCACCAGGCCATCAGAGTACCCGAGTACCTGTCACCAGGCCATCAGAGTACCCGAGTACCTGTCACCAGGCCATCAGAGTACCCGAGTACCTGTCACCAGGCCATCAGAGTACTCGAGTACCTGTCACCAGGCCATCAGAGTACCCGAGTACCTGTCACCAGGCCATCAGAGTACCCGAGTACCTGTTCCAGTCCATCTGAGTACCTGAGTACCTGTCACAGTCCATCTGAGTACCTGAGTACATGTCACAGTTCATCTGAGTACCCGAGTACCTGTCACAGTCCATATGAGTACCTGTCACCGCCCTTCAGAGTACCCAAATACCAGTCGCCAAACCATCAGAGTACCTGTCACCAGGCCATCAGAGTACCTGAGTACTTGTCACCAGGCCATCAGAGTACCTGAGTACTTGTCACCAGGCCATCAGAGTACCCGAGTACCTGTCACCATGCCATCAGAGTACCCGAGTACCTGTCACCAGGCCATCAGAGTACCCGAGTACCTGTCACCAGGCCATCAGAGTACCCGAGTACCTGTCACTAGGCCATCAGAGTACCCGAGTACCTGTCACCAGGCCATCAGAGTACCCGAGTACCTGTCACCAGGCCATCAGAGTACCCGAGTACCTGTCACCAGGCCATCAGAGTACCCAAGTACCTGTCACCAGGCCATCAGAGTACCCGAGTACCTGTCACCAGGCCATCAGAGTACCCGAGTACCTATCTCCAGCCCATCAGAGTACCCGAGTACCTATTTGCAGCCCATGTCTCATAGAATATACGTTGGGGTGTTTACTTTCCAAAATGGGGTTATTTTGTGAGTAATTTCACTGTCCTGGTGCTCCAGGACCTTCAAAAGTGTGATGGGTAGGAATGAAATGAGATGTGTGATTTATGCTCCTAGAACGCCTGAACGTACTACTTCAATGTTCGGCCTCTCTATGTGGCCAGGCTGTGTAAAAGTCCTACACATGTGGTATCGCCATACTCGGGAGGAGTAGCAGAATGTATTTTGGGGTGTAATTTTTGCTATATACATGTTATGTGTTAGAAATATCTTATAAATTGACAATTTTGTGTAAAAAAAAAATGCGTTTTAATTTTTTTCCACATATTCCAAAAACTTCTGGAAAAAAATGAACCGTTCAAAAGACTCATTATGCCTCACAGATTATACGTTGGGGTGTTTGCTTTCCAAAATGGGGTAATTTTAATGGAAATTCCATTGTGCTGGTACTCCAGGGCCTTCAAAAGTGTAATAGGTGGTTGAGAAATGAGATGCGTAATTTTTGCTCATAGAACGTCTGAAGGTACTACATCAATGTTAGTGCTCTGTATGTGGCCAGGCTGTGTAAAAGTCTCACACACGTGGTATCGCTGTACTCGGGAAGAGTAGCAGAATGTATTTTGGGGTGTAATTTTTGCTATATACATGCTACGTGTTAGAAATATCTTATAAATTGACAATTTTGTGTAAAAAAAAATGTGTTTTAATTTTTTTCCACAAATTCCAAAAACTTCTGGAAAAAAATTAACCATTCAAAAGACTCATTATGCCTCACAGATTATACGTTGGGGTGTTTGCTTTCCAAAATGGGGTCATTTTATGGGAAATTCCATTGTCCTGGTACTCCAGGGACTTCAAAAGTGTAATAGGTGGTTGAGAAATGAGATGCGTCATTTTTGCTCGTAGAACGTCTGAAGGTACTACATCAATGTTGGTGCTCTGTATGTGGCCAGGCTGTGTAAAAGTCTCACACATGTGGTATCACCGTACTCGGGAAGAGTAGCAAAATGTGTTTTGGGGTGTAATTTGTTGTATGCATATGCTGTGTGTGAGAAATAACCTGATAATATGACAATTTAGTAAAAAAAAATTAAAAAAAATAAAAAATCTTCATTTTGCAAAGAATTGTGGGAAAAAATGACAACTTAAAAAAACTCACCATGCTACTTACTTAATACCTTGGGATGTCTACTTTGTAAAAAGGGGTCATTTGGGGGGTATTTGTACTTTCCTGACTAGTTAGAGTCTCAAGAAATTAGGTACACCTGATGTACTGAAGGCCTGATCAGAAGCGATCAATTTTCAGTGATTGGCACCATATATTGTAGACTCTATAACTTTCACAAAGACCAAATAATATATACTAATGTGGGTTATTTTTACCAAAGATATGTAGCAGTATAAATTTTGGCCAAAATTACTAATTAGCAAAAATTTATGACAGAAACCAAGAAAAAGGCATTTTTTTCACAAAATTTACGTTTTATTTTATTTATAGCACAAAAAATAAAAAACCCACTAGTGATTAAATACCACTAAAAGAAAGCTCTATTTGTGTGAAAAAAGGACGCAAGTTTCATATGGATACAGTGTTGGATGACTGAGTAATTGTCATTCAAAGTATGAGAGTGCTGAAAGCTGAAAATTGGTCTGGTCAGGAAGGGGGTGTAACTGCACTGTATTGAGGTGGTTAAAGTCTTCTTTCATCCTCTTTCTTCTGGTCTTCTTCCATCTTCTTTTCTTCATCCTTCGGTTTCTTCATCTTCTTCCTCCATCTTCTTCTTCTTCCGATCCGCTTCTTTTTGCTCTGGTGTTCTCGTCTGGCATCTTCTTCCACGGCGTCTCTTCTTGGTTCTCAGGCCACTCCGCGCAATGGGAGGCTCCTGTTGTGTGACACTTCTCTTCTTCTGACAGGTCTTATATAATGGAGGGCGGAGCCACCCGGTGACCCCGCCCCCTCTAACGCATGTTAGTAAATCAACTCCACTGTGTGCATCTTATAAAATTGGCTTTTCTAAAAATATAAAACTGTTTTTTAAAAATGAAAATGGATACTAGCTAGTTTTGGGTATTTTAGATTCTCCCTAAAACATCAATGATGTTCTTCATTTTTTGCTGAACATCATTGATGTTTTTCTTGAGATTATCTAAATTGTGATTGCTCCCCATTATCTCCCTGATGATGATCTGGGCACTTTCACTGATAAAATGTGATTCTTCTTCCACAACATCCACATCACCTAAAAAAAACCAAAAAAAAAAACACTGTGCATTATAAATTTGCAGGCATACATTGATTACCTTACCTGAAGCTATGGTCTCAGACACTCACCTGTTGTGGTGCCAATTTCGCCATTTTCTACAATCTCTCCTCTCTCCTCCTCTTCCTCTGCTTCTGGTGTTGGTATTTTCCCTTCTTTGGGAGGTGTGGGGTCCCTGGTGGCCTCAGACGTTCCGAGTCTTCTCTCCCCTATGAGAATGTAAAAAAGGAATACTTAGCACACTGATATTTGAGGGCAGAAATAGGAATATGAAACATTGCTTGGAAGTGTCATACAATTGTGTTTTTGGGCAGAGTTCAAAGCTGAAATTGTATTGCCTCAATGAATATTTACAAACAAAAATAGAGGGGGGTACCATCATCCCATAATAGCATGGAAGGAATAGGAGAGAGTTCATACAGGGGTTACTCCAGAAATTACCCTTGAGCACAAAAAATGAAAGGGACTATTGCGGTAACCAAATGGAATAGTCATAAGTGATAAAATTTGAATTGACATTTATTAAATAGTTTATATAAAAAAGAAAAAAGCAAAGAAAATATAAATCAAAAAGACAATACATTTTACAATCAATTTATACAAGATAATAGGGTTTACAATAATTACAGAGGACCCCACATAGAGGGGGGCACATTGATGTAGAGTGAGCGTGTTCCTCGACCGGTTTTGCGGCTATATGCCGCTTCATCAGGAGGCATCACCTACAGTGTCTGATATGTAAAGAAATTTTTCTTTTAACCACTTGCTTACTGGGCACTTAAACCCCCCTCCTGCCCAGACCAATTTTCAGCTTTAATTACAGCTGGGAGTTTTATTTTTTGCTAAACAAACAAAAAAAGATGCAAAATAAAAAAAAAATAAAAAAAATCATGTTTAATAGTTTGTTATAAAATTTTGCAAACAGGTCATTTTTCTCCTTCATTGAAGTGCACTGATGAGGCGGCACTGATAGGCTGCACTGGTGGGCACTGATAGGCATAGTTAAGGCGGCACTAATAGGCACAGATAAGGTGGCACCGATAGGCACAGATAAGGTAGTGCTGATGGGCACAGATAAGGCGGCACTGATGGGCACAGATGGGCACAGATAAGATGGCACGGATGGGTGGCACGAATGGGTGGCACGGAAGGGTGGCACTAAGGGGCACTGATAGGTACCACTGATAGATGGGACTGATGGGCACTGATAGGTGGCACTGATAGGTGGCTCTGATAGGTGGCACTGTTGGGCACTGATGGGCACTGGTAGATGACACTGATGGGCACGGATATGTGGCACTAGGGTGCAGCACTGTTGTTGAGGCATATTGTGGGCACTGATGGGTGGCACTGTGGGCACTGCTGGGTGGCACTGTGGGCACTGCTGGGTGGCACTGACAGGGGCACTTATTTATTAATGAGGTGGCACTGGCAGGGGGCAGGTGGGCACTGGCAGGGCTGGCCGTGATCGGGACTGATGTCCCGATCACGGCCGCCGGTGATCGGCTCTTTTTTTTTCTCCTCGCGCTGTCAGCGCGAGGAGGAATAATAGCTAATTACCGGCTCCGTTGTATCACATGATCAGCTGTCATTGGCTGACAGCTGATCACATGGTAAGGGGTTGGGATCGACCCCTTGCTCAGATCCATGATCAGGCGAGTCTCATAGACTCGCCAATCACAGAGCGCCGCGCGCTCCCCTCAGGGGGCACGCAGGCCGCTCGTGCACGGGACGACGTCAATAGACGTAGTCCCGGCAAAGGAGGTCCGTGCTGTAGCCGTCATTTGGCTATAGCGCGGATCTCTACTGGTTAAACAATAAATCAATAAATCACATTGCATTATCAAATTCTTTAACAAAGCAATAGTAAAAACATTATTAACATCTGGAGTATTACAATGCAATCTCAGTGCCTCACCCGAAATTTTCAACCCTTGGCAATAGAGGCGGCAAAATCAGAGACACCCTCCACCGGGGTGAGCCCCTGGGGGCGGAATGCAATGAAGCAGAAAACAACTAAAGACAGGGTACAATAATGACGTTTATGTCAGTTTGAAAATGATAATCTATCAATCACTATTAAAGTTCCTATGGATAGAGTAGATTGAGATGGAAAATTCGTTAAAAGTTGGTAAATGCACCCACAAGCCAAACAGAAAATCTGTGTGATCCATGGGCCATATTAGATGGTGATTAAAAGTAAATATCAAAAAATGAGAGTACTAATGATGTACAGAAACGATGTCCTGTACTTAAGTATAGACCAGAGTGGAATAGGGTCCTATAGCAATACACTTCCCCGAAAGATAATCCAGGGGTGTTCAACACAAAGGATCTAAATAAAGAAACCCAACAAACCTCAGCTATCACAGATTGCTAAAATGAGTCCAATTAATGGACTTGACAGCGTATTTAACCATTGCAATAAGAATTCAGACAACAGTAATAGTTATGCATCCATTCCCTAAGAAAACAATAGGCCTTGGCATTTTTAACGTGCAAAGAATAGTGTGTAAAGAAATAGATAATCTAAAGGTTCTAATTCATAGGGTCTGCAAGATCTATTTCTGACTGGCGCCGCTCTGATTGCCATTCTCAGACCGGCGCCTTAATAACCCCCAACCTGGAAGTACATGGAGCATCACTGGCGCTCCATGACGTCCGCTGTGTGTAGTGCACGTGCGCCGATATTCGGCTGCACGTGCACCCTCCTATGCCGCGTACACACGGGCGGACTGTATGGCGTACTTAGTCCGTCGAAACACATTTCAGCGGACAGTCCGCTCGTGTGTGGGCTTCAGCTGACTTTTTCAGTGTGCAGTCTGGCGTACTAAGCATTTCGGATTTTTCGAAATTCTGTCCGTCATACTTTTGTTTCAGCGGACAATCCGCTCGTCAGTATGCTAGTTCGACGGACTAAGAATGGTGCATGCTCAGAAAGGATTTACACGGCGGAAGGGTGCTTTGCTGTGTATTGGACTTCCTATTTCTAGTCCCGTCGTACGTGCTGTACACGTCATCGCGCAAGCTTTCGACGGACTGTTTGTGCATCCGTGTGTGGTCAAGTCCGTTCAGTCGAAAGTTTGACGGACTGTCCGTCGGATTGTATGACGGACTAAGTACGCCATACAGTCCGCTCGTGTGTACGCGGCATTAGAGTGTAAGGCTGATGTAATCAGCATCAGAGGAAGTGGTGGAAAATCTGCAGCTACACTGTTTTTGTTTGTCATTTAGTTATTGATTGTGTAAAGCAAACTGTCCAATTTTTTTGCTGTCTTTTTTTCCTGAAACCTGTTTGACAGTGCCCGGGGTTGTTGTATTGGTTTTGTTTGAGGATTTTTCAATTTAACATTACTTATTGATGTAATGTTTTACCGAGGGCGCCTCCCGGTGGGGTGTACTGGCAATACCATAGCCGGGCCCCCTTTAACACGGGATACGCCCCTGGTTCCCCCGCCCCACATCTAATATGGCCCATGGATCACACAGATTTTCTGTTTGGCTTGTGCGTGCTTTTAACAACTTTCAACCCATTTTCCATCTCAATCTACTCTATCCATGGGAACTTTAATAGTGATTGATAGATTATCATTTTCAAACTGACATAAACGTCATTATTGTACCCTGTCTTTAGTTGTTTTCTACTTCATCACATTCTGCCCCCAGGGGGTCACCGCGGTGGAGGGTGTCTCAGATTTTGCCGCCTCTATTGCCAAGGGTTGAACATTTCGGGTGAGTCACTGAGATCGTACTGTAATAGCCCTTGTACACACGGTCGGAGATTCCGTTGGAATGTGTCCGATCGGAGCGTTTTGTCGGATATTCCGACTGTGTGTAGTCTGCATCGGACTGTTTCCATCGGAATATCTGTCGGACCAAATTTTCCAACTTGCCGTAAATATTTTCTGACAAAATGCTCCGATCGGACATACTCCGATCATGTGTAGAGAATTCCGATTGGACAAAGTGCCACGCATGCTCAGATCAAATTCCTACATCAAAGCTATTGGCTACTAGCCTGAACGTAGTCCCATCATAACAAAATTACGTCATCACGTTATGTACAATCGGATTTTCCGACAACTTTGTTCGACCGTGTGTATGTAACAGTTTCGGACAAGATCCGTCAGACAAAATCCGACAGACAAAATCAGACGGATTTGGTTGTCGGAATCTCCGACCGTGTGTACAAGGGCATACTCCAGATGTTAATAATGTTTTTACTATTGCTTTATTAAAGAATTTGATAATGCAATGTGATTTATTGTTTAAAATAAATTTTTCTTTACATATCAGACACTGTAGGTGACGCCTCCTAATGAAGCGGCATATAGCAACGAAACCGGTCGAGAAACACGCTCACTCTACATTAATGTGCTCCCCTGTTTGTGGGGTCCTCTGTAATTATTGTAAATCCTATTATCTTGTATAAATTGATTGTAAAGTTTATTGTCTTTTCGATTGATATTTTCTTTGCTTTTTGTTTTTTTATATAAACTATTTAATAAATGTCAATTCAAATTTTATCACTTATGACTATTCCATTTGGATACCGCAATAGTCCCTTTCATTTTTTGTGCTTAAGGGTAATTTCTGGAGTAACCCCTGTATGAGCTCTCTCCTATTCCTAGATACAGCAATGACACCTGCACGGTGATAGAGTCATCTGACACCAGCACCGTGATAGAGAGCACTGACATCAGCAGCGTGACATACAGCAATGACACCTGCACCGTGATAGAGTGATCTGACACCAGCACCGTAATAGAGAGCACTGACATCAGCAGCGTGACATACAGCAATGACACCTGCACCGGGATAGAGTGATCTGACACCAGCACCGTGATAGTGAGCACTGACATCAGCAGCGTGACATAAAGCACTGACACCAGCACCGTGATATACAGCACTGACACCAGCACCGTGATAGAGAGCACTGACATCAGCAGCGTGACATAAAGCACTCACACCAGCACCATGATATACAGCACTGACACCAGCACCGTGATAGAGAGCACTGACATCAGCAGTGTGACATAAAGCACTGACACCAGCACCGTGATAGAGTGATCTGACACCAGCACCGTGATAGAGTGATCTGACACCAGCACCGTGATAGAGAGCACTGACATCAGCAGCGTGATATACAGCACTGACACCAGCACCGTGATATACAGCACTGACACCTGCACCGTAAGCAGCCCCAGGAGGAAGTCAGCATTGCACAGGGATGGTGGGAGCCCCTCATAATGAGCATAGCACAGGGATGGTGGGAGCCCCTCATAATATGCACAGAAGAGGTACAGCCCCAGGAGGAAGTCAGCACAGCACAGGGATGGTGGGAGCCCCTCATAATAAGCAGCCCCAGGAGGAAGTCAGCACAGCACAGGGATGGTGGGAGCCCCTCATAATGAGCATAGCACAGGGATGGTGGGAGCCCCTCATAATGAGCATAGCACAGGGATGGTGGGAGTCCCTCATAATATGCACAGCAGAGGTACAGCCCCAGGAGGAAGTCAGCACAGCACATGGATGGTGGGAGCCCCTCATAATAAGCAGCCCCAGGAGGATGTCAGCATAGCACAGGGATGGTGGGAGCCCCTCATAATAAGCAGCCCCAGGAGGAAGTCAGCACAGCACAGGGATGGTGGCAGCCCCTCATCATGAGCATAGTACTGGGATGGTGGGAGCCCCTCATAATATGCACAGCAGAGGTACAGCCCCAGGAGTAAGTCAGCACAGCACAGGGATGGTGGGAGCCCCTCATAATAAGCAGCCCCAGGAGTAAGTCAGCACAGCACAGGGAAGGTGGGAGCCCCTCATAATAAGCAGCCCCAGTAGAAATATGACACCGCTCAACCTCTTCAAACAGGAGGGTACGGGCATATAGTACGGTGTGCTTTTTTTGGACAAGGAAGTGAGCCAAATGAAGAAAGAAGGTCTGTGTGCTCGATTAAAAAAATCGTTTCTAGACATATACATGGTCTACTGGTCACATGTGTTGAATTCCTCCGAGATCCATGCCTCATTCATTTTTAGAAATGTGAGGTAGTTAACACTGTCGTGAGCTAGGCGAGTATGCTTATCGATCACGATCCCCCCTGCTGCGCTGAACGTCCTTTCAGACAGGACACTGGACGAGGGGCAAGCCAACAGTTCGATTGCAAATTGGGCAAGCTCTGGCCAGAGGTCAAGCCTGCCGACCCAGTAGTCCAGGGGTTCATCACTCCTCAGAGCGTCCACATCGGCCGTTAACCCAATATAGTTGGACACCTGACGGTCTAGGCGATCCCGGATGCTGGATCCGGATGACACCTGTCGATGGGTCGGCTGAAAGAATGACCTCATATCCGAAGTCACCAACACATCTTCAAACCGGCCTCTTCTTGCAGGCGCTGTTAGATTGGTACTCGCAACTCCTTCTCTGGGAGTGGGAATTGCTCCTCTGCCAGCGCATGCAAAAGCAGAATGCAGCATTTCTCGAAGCAAGGCCTGGAAGTGCTCCATTCTGACAGCCCTCTGTGACGGCGGTAACATTTCCGCCATTTTGTGTTTGTACCGGGGGTCTAAGTACGTTGCCACCCAGTACTGGTCCTTGACCCTTATGCTTTTTATACGGGGGTCCCTATTAAAACACTGGAGCATGAAGGCCCCCATTTGCACTAAACTAGAAGCGGTGTGGTGGCCTGGCTCCTGCTCATCATCCAGGATAATGTCGTCCTCTTCATTCTCCTCTCCCCATCCCCGCACAACAACAGGGATCCCAGAAAGGTTTAAAGCATGCTCTTCTTGCTCCTCCTCATCCGCCCCGGTACCATCCTCCTCTGACTCCTCTTCAGACTCCTGTTGCTCACTTGTCTCAGATAGAGTAGCCCCCCCTGGGAATTCATCCAGCATTGCGACTTGCTCATCTTCCCGCTCCTGCTCCTCCACAGCTTGATCAATGACACGACGCAATGCTCGCTCCATAAAGAAGGCATAAGGTACCATGTCACTGATGGCGCCATGGCTGCGACTGACCAGTTTGGTGATCTCCTCAAATGGGTGCAGAAGTCTGCATGCGTCGCGCATGAGCAGCCACTGGCGCGGTGAAAAAAACTCCAGCTCCCCAGAACCTGTTCTGCCGCAGAGTTCATACAGGTAGACGTTAACTGCATGTTTCTGCTGGAGCAGCCTATCAAGCATATAGAAGATTGAGTTCCATTGCGTCGGGCAATCGCAAATAAGACGTCTGACCGGCAGATTGTGTCTCCGCTGAATGTCAGCAAGGCGAGCCATGACCGTGTAAGATCTTCTGAAATGGGCTGAGATTTTCCTTGCCTGCCGCAAGATGTCCTGGACCCCAGGGTATTTGACAATGAATCGCTGCACGACCAAGTTTAAGATCTGTTCCATGCATGGCACGTGCGTAATTTTGCCCTGTTTCAATGTGCACATCAACCCTAAGTATTGTGGACCTATTCCAGTCCTTAAGGAATAGCAGACTGTACCTCACTCAACCCTATGTACTGTAGTACCCTATACCTTACCAGTCCTTATAAGGACCTTTGTGGAAAAGTAGGTTGTGAATGATTAGCAGACTGTACCTCAGTCCCTATACTGATAAAGGACTACTGCAGCAGAAGGGCAGCAGTCAGCAGTAGTGCACCTCAACCCTATGTATTGTGCACCTATACCAGTCCTTAAGGAATACCAGACTGTACCTCACTCAACCCTATGTACTGTAGTACCCTATACCTTACCAGTCCTTATAAGGTCCTTTGTGGAACAAGTAGGCTGTGAATGATTAGCAGACTGTACCTCAGTCCCTATACTGATACAGGACTACTGCAACAGAAGGGCAGCAGTCAGCAGTAGTGCACCTCAACCCTATGTATTGTGGACCTATACCAGTCCTTAACCACTTCCCGACCAGCGTACGACGATGTACGTCGACAGAATGGCACGGGCAGGCATATTGGCGTACATGTACGTCCAATATTCGTTGCCGCCGTGCCATCCCCGCGATCGTCTCACGGAGTGGCCGAATGGAGGAAATGCTGTATAAACAACATTTTTCCATTCTGCCTAGCAACTAGTGACGCTGATCTCTGCTCCATGTGATTGGAGCAGAGATCAGTGTACACTAAATGAAAGCCCAACCCCCCCACAGTTAGTAACACACCCCTAGGAACACTTAACCCCTACACTGCCACCCACTGGTTAACCCTTTCACTGCCAGTGTCATTTACACAGGAATCACTGCATTTATATAGCAGTGATTACTGTATAAATGACAATGGTCCCAAAAATGTGTCAAAAATGTCCGATGGGTCCCCCACAATGTCGCAGTCACAATAAAAATCGCAGATCGCCGCCATTACTAGTAAAAAAAAAAAATAATAAAAAATTATTAATAAAAATGCTATAAAACTATCCCTATTTTGTAAACGCTATAACTTTTGCGCAAACCAATCAATAATCGCTTATTGCGATTTTTTTTACCAAAAATATGTAGAAGAATACGTATCAGCCTAAACTGAGGGAAAAAAATGTTTTTTTATATATTTTTGGGGGATATTTATTATTACAAAAAGTAAAAAATAATGCGTTTTTTATCGCTCTATTTTTGTTTATAGCGCAAAAAATAAAAACCGCAGGGGTGATCAAATACCACCAAAAGAAAGCTCTATTTGTGGGAAAAAAAGGACGTTAATTTTGTTTGGGAGCCATGTCGCACGACCGCGCAATTCTCAGTTAAAGCGACGCAGTGCCGAATCGCAAGAAGTGGTCTGGTCTTTGACCAGCAAATTGGTCCGGTCTGAAAGTGGTTAAGGAATAGCAGACTGTACCTCACTCAACCCTATGTACTGTAGTACCCTATACCTTACCAGTCCTTATAAGGACCTTTGTGGAACAAGTAGGTTGTGAATGATTAGTAGACTGTACCTCAGTTCCTACACTGATAAAGGACTACTGCAGCAGAAGGGCAGCATTCAGCAGTAGTGCACCGCAACCCTATGTATTGTGGACCTATACCAGTCCTTAAGGAATAGCAGACTGTACCTCACTCAACCCTATGTACTGTAGTACCCTATACCTTACCAGTCCTTATAAGGACCATTGTGGAACAAGTAGGTTCTGAATGATTAGTAGACTGTACCTCAGTTCCTGTACTAATAAAGGACTACTGCAGAAGAAGGGCAGCAGTCAGCAGTAGTGCACCTCAATCCTTTGTATTGTGGACCTATACCAGTCCTTAAGGAATAGCAGACTGTACCTCACTCAACCCTATGTACTTTAGTACCCTATACCTTACCAGTCCTTATAAGGACCTTTGTGGAACAAGTAGGTTGTGAATGATTAGCATACTGTACCTCAGTCCCTATACTGATAAAGGACTACTGCAGCAGAAGGGCAGCAGTCAGCAGTAGTGCACCTCAACCCTATGTATTGTGGACCTATACCAGTCCTTAAGGAATAGCAGACTGTACCTCACTCAACCCTATGTACTGTAGTACCCTATACCTTACCAGTCCTTATAAGGACCTTTGTGGAACAGGTAGGTTCTGAATGATTAGTAGACTGTACCTCAGTTCCTATACTAATAAAGGACTACTGCAGCAGAAGGGCAGTAGTCAGCAGTAGTGCACCTCAACCCTATGTATTGTGGACCTATACCAGTCCTTAAGGAATAGCAGACTGTACCTCACTCAACCCTATGTACTGTAGTACCCTATACCTTACCAGTCCTTATAAGGACCTTTTTATGGAACAAGTAGGTTGTGAATGATTAGCAAACTGTATCTCAGTTCCTATACTGATAATGGACTACTGCAGCAGAAGGGCAGCAGTCAGCAGTAGTGCACCTCAACCCTATGTATTGTGGACCTATACCAGTCCTTAAGGAATAGCAGACTGTACCTCACTCAACCCTATGTACTGTAGTACCCTATACCTTACCAGTCCTTATAAGGACCTTTGTGGAACAAGTAGGTTCTGAATGATTAGTAGACTGTACCTCAGTCCCTATACTGATAAAGGACTACTGCAGCAGAAGGGCAGCAGTCAGCAGTAGTTCACCTCAACCCTATGTATTGTGGACCTATACCAGTCCTTAAGGAATAGCAGACTGTACCTCACTCAACCCTATGTACTGTAGTACCCTATACCTTACCAGTCCTTATAAGGACCTTTTTATGGAACAAGTAGGTTGTGAATGATTAGCAAACTGTATCTCAGTTCCTATACTGATAATGGACTACTGCAGCAGAAGGGCAGCAGTCAGCAGTAGTGCACCTCAACCCTATGTATTGTGGACCTATACCAGTCCTTAAGGAATAGCAGACTGTACCTCACTCAACCCTATGTACTGTAGTACCCTATACCTTACCAGTCCTTATAAGGACCTTTGTGGAACAAGTAGGTTCTGAATGATTAGTAGACTGTACCTCAGTCCCTATACTGATAAAGGACTACTGCAGCAGAAGGGCAGCAGTCAGCAGTAGTTCACCTCAACCATATGTATTGTGGACCTATACCAGTCCTTAAGAAATAGCAGACTGTACCTCACTCAACCCTATGTACTGTAGTACCCTATACCTTACCAGTCCTTATAAGGACCTTTGTGGAACAAGTAGGTTGTGAATGATTAGCAGACTGTACCTCAGTTCCTATACTGATAAAGGACTACTGCAGCAGAAGGCAGCAGTCAGCAGTAGTACACCGGAACCCTATGTAATGTGGACCTGTACCAGTCCTTAAGGAATAGCAGACTGTACCTCACTCAACCTTATGTACTGTAGTGCCCTATACCTTACCAGTCCTTATAAGGACCTTTTTATGGAACAAGTAGGTTGTGAATGATTAGCAGACTGTATCTCAGTTCCTATACTGATAAATGACTACTGCAGCAGAAGGGCAGCAGTCAGCAGTAGTGCACCGCAACCCTATGTATTGTGGACCTATACCAGTCCTTAAGGAATAGCAGACTGTACCTCACTCAACCCTATGTACTGTAGTACCCTATACCTTACCAGTCCTTATAAGGACCATTGTGGAACAAGTAGGTTCTGAATGATTAGTAGACTGTACCTCAGTTCCTGTACTAATAAAGGACTACTGCAGAAGAAGGGCAGCAGTCAGCAGTAGTGCACCTCAATCCTTTGTATTGTGGACCTATACCAGTCCTTAAGGAATAGCAGACTGTACCTCACTCAACCCTATGTACTTTAGTACCCTATACCTTACCAGTCCTTATAAGGACCTTTGTGGAACAAGTAGGTTGTGAATGATTAGCATACTGTACCTCAGTCCCTATACTGATAAAGGACTACTGCAGCAGAAGGGCAGCAGTCAGCAGTAGTGCACCTCAACCCTATGTATTGTGGACCTATACCAGTCCTTAAGGAATAGCAGACTGTACCTCACTCAACCCTATGTACTGTAGTACCCTATACCTTACCAGTCCTTATAAGGACCTTTGTGGAACAGGTAGGTTCTGAATGATTAGTAGACTGTACCTCAGTTCCTATACTAATAAAGGACTACTGCAGCAGAAGGGCAGTAGTCAGCAGTAGTGCACCTCAACCCTATGTATTGTGGACCTATACCAGTCCTTAAGGAATAGCAGACTGTACCTCACTCAACCCTATGTACTGTAGTACCCTATACCTTACCAGTCCTTATAAGGACCTTTTTATGGAACAAGTAGGTTGTGAATGATTAGCAAACTGTATCTCAGTTCCTATACTGATAATGGACTACTGCAGCAGAAGGGCAGCAGTCAGCAGTAGTGCACCTCAACCCTATGTATTGTGGACCTATACCAGTCCTTAAGGAATAGCAGACTGTACCTCACTCAACCCTATGTACTGTAGTACCCTATACCTTACCAGTCCTTATAAGGACCTTTGTGGAACAAGTAGGTTCTGAATGATTAGTAGACTGTACCTCAGTCCCTATACTGATAAAGGACTACTGCAGCAGAAGGGCAGCAGTCAGCAGTAGTTCACCTCAACCCTATGTATTGTGGACCTATACCAGTCCTTAAGGAATAGCAGACTGTACCTCACTCAACCCTATGTACTGTAGTACCCTATACCTTACCAGTCCTTATAAGGACCTTTTTATGGAACAAGTAGGTTGTGAATGATTAGCAAACTGTATCTCAGTTCCTATACTGATAATGGACTACTGCAGCAGAAGGGCAGCAGTCAGCAGTAGTGCACCTCAACCCTATGTATTGTGGACCTATACCAGTCCTTAAGGAATAGCAGACTGTACCTCACTCAACCCTATGTACTGTAGTACCCTATACCTTACCAGTCCTTATAAGGACCTTTGTGGAACAAGTAGGTTCTGAATGATTAGTAGACTGTACCTCAGTCCCTATACTGATAAAGGACTACTGCAGCAGAAGGGCAGCAGTCAGCAGTAGTTCACCTCAACCATATGTATTGTGGACCTATACCAGTCCTTAAGAAATAGCAGACTGTACCTCACTCAACCCTATGTACTGTAGTACCCTATACCTTACCAGTCCTTATAAGGACCTTTGTGGAACAAGTAGGTTGTGAATGATTAGCAGACTGTACCTCAGTTCCTATACTGATAAAGGACTACTGCAGCAGAAGGCAGCAGTCAGCAGTAGTACACCGGAACCCTATGTAATGTGGACCTGTACCAGTCCTTAAGGAATAGCAGACTGTACCTCACTCAACCTTATGTACTGTAGTGCCCTATACCTTACCAGTCCTTATAAGGACCTTTTTATGGAACAAGTAGGTTGTGAATGATTAGCAGACTGTATCTCAGTTCCTATACTGATAAATGACTACTGCAGCAGAAGGGCAGCAGTCAGCAGTAGTGCACCTCAACCCTATGTATTGTGGACCTATACCAGTCCTTAAGGAATAGCAGACTGTACCTCACTCAACCCTATGTACTGTAGTACCCTATACCTTACCAATCCTTATAAGGACCTTTGTGGAACAAGTAGGTTGTGAATGATTAGCAGACTGTATCTCAGTTCCTATACTGATAAAAGACTACTGCAGTAGAAGGGCAGCAGTCAGCACTAGTGCACCTCAACCAAATGTATTGTGGACATATACCAGTCCTTAAGGAATAGCAGACTGTACCTCTCTCAACCCTATGTACTGTAGTATCCTATACCTTACCAGTCCGTATAAGGACCTTTGTGGAACAAGTAGGTTGTGAATGATTAGCAGACTGTATCTCAGTTCCTATACTGATAAAAGACTACTGCAGTAGAAGGGCAGCAGTCAGCACTAGTGCACCTCAACCATATGTATTGTGGACCTATACCAGTCCTTAAGGAATAGCAGACTGTACCTCTCTCAACCCTATGTACTGTAGTACCCTATACCTTACCAGTCCTTATAAGGACCTTTGTGGAAAAAGTAGGTTGTGAATGATTAGCAGACTGTACCTAAGTTCCTATACTGATAAAGGACTACTGCAGCAGAAGGCAGCAGTCAGCAGTAGTACACCAGAACCCTATGTAATGTGGACCTGTACCAGTCCTTAAGGAATAGCAGACTGTACCTCACTCAACCCTATGAACTGTAGTGCCCTATACCTTACCAGTCCTTATAAGGACCTTTTTATGGAACAAGTAGGTTGTGAATGATTAGCAGACTGTATCTCAGTTCCTATACTGATAAAGGACTACTGCAGCAGAAGGGCAGCAGTCATCACTAGTGCACCTCAACCATATGTATTGTGGACCTATACCAGTCCTTAAGGAATAGCAGACTGTACCTCTCTCAACCCTATGTACTGTAGTACCCTATACCTTACCAGTCCGTATAAGGACCTTTGTGGAACAAATAGGTTTTGAATGATTAGTAGACTGTACCTCAGTCCCTATACTGATAAAGGACTACTGCAGCAGAAGGGCAGCAGTCAGCAGTAGCGCACCTCAACCCTATTTATTGTTGACCTATACCAGTCTTTACGAAATAGCAGACTGTACCTCACTCAATCCTATGTACTATAGTACACTATACCTTACCAGTCCTTATAAGGACATTTGTGGAACAAGTAGGTTGTGAATGATTAGCAGACTGTACCTCAGTTCCTATACTGATAAAGGACTACTGCAGCAGATGGGCAGCAGTCAGCAGTAGTGCACCTCAACCCTATGTATTGTGGACCTATACCAGTCCTTAAGGAATAGCAGACTGTACCTCACTCAACCCTATGTACTGTAGTACCCTATATCTTACCAGTCCTTATAAGGACCTTTGTGGAAAAGTAGGTTGTGAATGATTAGCAGACTGTACCTCAGTCCCTATACTGATAAAGGACTACTGCAGCAGAAGGGCAGCAGTCAGCAGTAGTGCACCTCAACCCTATGTATTGTGCACCTATACCAGTCCTTAAGGAATACCAGACTGTACCTCACTCAACCCTATGTACTGTAGTACCCTATACCTTACCAGTCCTTATAAGGTCCTTTGTGGAACAAGTAGGCTGTGAATGATTAGCAGACTGTACCTCAGTCCCTATACTGATACAGGACTACTGCAACAGAAGGGCAGCAGTCAGCAGTAGTGCACCTCAACCCTATGTATTGTGGACCTATACCAGTCCTTAACCACTTCCCGACCAGCGTACGACGATGTACGTCGACAGAATGGCACGGGCAGGCATATTGGCGTACATGTACGTCCAATATTCGTTGCCGCCGTGCCATCCCCGCGATCGTCTCACGGAGTGGCCGAATGGAGGAAATGCTGTATAAACAACATTTTTCCATTCTGCCTAGCAACTAGTGACGCTGATCTCTGCTCCATGTGATTGGAGCAGAGATCAGTGTACACTAAATGAAAGCCCAACCCCCCCACAGTTAGTAACACACCCCTAGGAACACTTAACCCCTACACTGCCACCCACTGGTTAACCCTTTCACTGCCAGTGTCATTTACACAGGAATCACTGCATTTATATAGCAGTGATTACTGTATAAATGACAATGGTCCCAAAAATGTGTCAAAAATGTCCGATGGGTCCCCCACAATGTCGCAGTCACAATAAAAATCGCAGATCGCCGCCATTACTAGTAAAAAAAAAAAATAATAAAAAATTATTAATAAAAATGCTATAAAACTATCCCTATTTTGTAAACGCTATAACTTTTGCGCAAACCAATCAATAATCGCTTATTGCGATTTTTTTTACCAAAAATATGTAGAAGAATACGTATCAGCCTAAACTGAGGGAAAAAAATGTTTTTTTATATATTTTTGGGGGATATTTATTATTACAAAAAGTAAAAAATAATGCGTTTTTTATCGCTCTATTTTTGTTTATAGCGCAAAAAATAAAAACCGCAGGGGTGATCAAATACCACCAAAAGAAAGCTCTATTTGTGGGAAAAAAAGGACGTTAATTTTGTTTGGGAGCCATGTCGCACGACCGCGCAATTCTCAGTTAAAGCGACGCAGTGCCGAATCGCAAGAAGTGGTCTGGTCTTTGACCAGCAAATTGGTCCGGTCTGAAAGTGGTTAAGGAATAGCAGACTGTACCTCACTCAACCCTATGTACTGTAGTACCCTATACCTTACCAGTCCTTATAAGGACCTTTGTGGAACAAGTAGGTTGTGAATGATTAGTAGACTGTACCTCAGTTCCTACACTGATAAAGGACTACTGCAGCAGAAGGGCAGCATTCAGCAGTAGTGCACCGCAACCCTATGTATTGTGGACCTATACCAGTCCTTAAGGAATAGCAGACTGTACCTCACTCAACCCTATGTACTGTAGTACCCTATACCTTACCAGTCCTTATAAGGACCATTGTGGAACAAGTAGGTTCTGAATGATTAGTAGACTGTACCTCAGTTCCTGTACTAATAAAGGACTACTGCAGAAGAAGGGCAGCAGTCAGCAGTAGTGCACCTCAATCCTTTGTATTGTGGACCTATACCAGTCCTTAAGGAATAGCAGACTGTACCTCACTCAACCCTATGTACTTTAGTACCCTATACCTTACCAGTCCTTATAAGGACCTTTGTGGAACAAGTAGGTTGTGAATGATTAGCATACTGTACCTCAGTCCCTATACTGATAAAGGACTACTGCAGCAGAAGGGCAGCAGTCAGCAGTAGTGCACCTCAACCCTATGTATTGTGGACCTATACCAGTCCTTAAGGAATAGCAGACTGTACCTCACTCAACCCTATGTACTGTAGTACCCTATACCTTACCAGTCCTTATAAGGACCTTTGTGGAACAGGTAGGTTCTGAATGATTAGTAGACTGTACCTCAGTTCCTATACTAATAAAGGACTACTGCAGCAGAAGGGCAGTAGTCAGCAGTAGTGCACCTCAACCCTATGTATTGTGGACCTATACCAGTCCTTAAGGAATAGCAGACTGTACCTCACTCAACCCTATGTACTGTAGTACCCTATACCTTACCAGTCCTTATAAGGACCTTTTTATGGAACAAGTAGGTTGTGAATGATTAGCAAACTGTATCTCAGTTCCTATACTGATAATGGACTACTGCAGCAGAAGGGCAGCAGTCAGCAGTAGTGCACCTCAACCCTATGTATTGTGGACCTATACCAGTCCTTAAGGAATAGCAGACTGTACCTCACTCAACCCTATGTACTGTAGTACCCTATACCTTACCAGTCCTTATAAGGACCTTTGTGGAACAAGTAGGTTCTGAATGATTAGTAGACTGTACCTCAGTCCCTATACTGATAAAGGACTACTGCAGCAGAAGGGCAGCAGTCAGCAGTAGTTCACCTCAACCCTATGTATTGTGGACCTATACCAGTCCTTAAGGAATAGCAGACTGTACCTCACTCAACCCTATGTACTGTAGTACCCTATACCTTACCAGTCCTTATAAGGACCTTTTTATGGAACAAGTAGGTTGTGAATGATTAGCAAACTGTATCTCAGTTCCTATACTGATAATGGACTACTGCAGCAGAAGGGCAGCAGTCAGCAGTAGTGCACCTCAACCCTATGTATTGTGGACCTATACCAGTCCTTAAGGAATAGCAGACTGTACCTCACTCAACCCTATGTACTGTAGTACCCTATACCTTACCAGTCCTTATAAGGACCTTTGTGGAACAAGTAGGTTCTGAATGATTAGTAGACTGTACCTCAGTCCCTATACTGATAAAGGACTACTGCAGCAGAAGGGCAGCAGTCAGCAGTAGTTCACCTCAACCATATGTATTGTGGACCTATACCAGTCCTTAAGAAATAGCAGACTGTACCTCACTCAACCCTATGTACTGTAGTACCCTATACCTTACCAGTCCTTATAAGGACCTTTGTGGAACAAGTAGGTTGTGAATGATTAGCAGACTGTACCTCAGTTCCTATACTGATAAAGGACTACTGCAGCAGAAGGCAGCAGTCAGCAGTAGTACACCGGAACCCTATGTAATGTGGACCTGTACCAGTCCTTAAGGAATAGCAGACTGTACCTCACTCAACCTTATGTACTGTAGTGCCCTATACCTTACCAGTCCTTATAAGGACCTTTTTATGGAACAAGTAGGTTGTGAATGATTAGCAGACTGTATCTCAGTTCCTATACTGATAAATGACTACTGCAGCAGAAGGGCAGCAGTCAGCAGTAGTGCACCTCAACCCTATGTATTGTGGACCTATACCAGTCCTTAAGGAATAGCAGACTGTACCTCACTCAACCCTATGTACTGTAGTACCCTATACCTTACCAATCCTTATAAGGACCTTTGTGGAACAAGTAGGTTGTGAATGATTAGCAGACTGTATCTCAGTTCCTATACTGATAAAAGACTACTGCAGTAGAAGGGCAGCAGTCAGCACTAGTGCACCTCAACCAAATGTATTGTGGACATATACCAGTCCTTAAGGAATAGCAGACTGTACCTCTCTCAACCCTATGTACTGTAGTATCCTATACCTTACCAGTCCGTATAAGGACCTTTGTGGAACAAGTAGGTTGTGAATGATTAGCAGACTGTATCTCAGTTCCTATACTGATAAAAGACTACTGCAGTAGAAGGGCAGCAGTCAGCACTAGTGCACCTCAACCATATGTATTGTGGACCTATACCAGTCCTTAAGGAATAGCAGACTGTACCTCTCTCAACCCTATGTACTGTAGTACCCTATACCTTACCAGTCCTTATAAGGACCTTTGTGGAAAAAGTAGGTTGTGAATGATTAGCAGACTGTACCTAAGTTCCTATACTGATAAAGGACTACTGCAGCAGAAGGCAGCAGTCAGCAGTAGTACACCAGAACCCTATGTAATGTGGACCTGTACCAGTCCTTAAGGAATAGCAGACTGTACCTCACTCAACCCTATGAACTGTAGTGCCCTATACCTTACCAGTCCTTATAAGGACCTTTTTATGGAACAAGTAGGTTGTGAATGATTAGCAGACTGTATCTCAGTTCCTATACTGATAAAGGACTACTGCAGCAGAAGGGCAGCAGTCATCACTAGTGCACCTCAACCATATGTATTGTGGACCTATACCAGTCCTTAAGGAATAGCAGACTGTACCTCTCTCAACCCTATGTACTGTAGTACCCTATACCTTACCAGTCCGTATAAGGACCTTTGTGGAACAAATAGGTTTTGAATGATTAGTAGACTGTACCTCAGTCCCTATACTGATAAAGGACTACTGCAGCAGAAGGGCAGCAGTCAGCAGTAGCGCACCTCAACCCTATTTATTGTTGACCTATACCAGTCTTTACGAAATAGCAGACTGTACCTCACTCAATCCTATGTACTATAGTACACTATACCTTACCAGTCCTTATAAGGACATTTGTGGAACAAGTAGGTTGTGAATGATTAGCAGACTGTACCTCAGTTCCTATACTGATAAAGGACTACTGCAGCAGATGGGCAGCAGTCAGCAGTAGTGCACCTCAACCCTATGTATTGTGGACCTATACCAGTCCTTAAGGAATAGCAGACTGTACCTCACTCAACCCTATGTACTGTAGTACCCTATATCTTACCAGTCCTTATAAGGACCTTTGTGTAACAAGTAGGTTGTGAATGATTAGCAGACTATACCTCAGTCCCTATACTGATAAAGGACTACTGCAGCAGAAGGGCAGCAGTCAGCAGTAGTGCACCTCAACCCTATGTATTGTGGACCTATACCAGTCCTTAAGGAATAGCAGACTGTACCTCACTCAACCCTATGTACTTTAGTACCCTATACCTTACCAGTCCTTATAAGGGCCTTTTTATAGAACAAGTAGGTTGTGAATGATTAGCAGACTGTATCTCAGTTCCTATACTGATAAGTGACTACTGCAGAAGAAGGGCAGCAGTCAGCAGTAGTGCACCTCAACCCTATGTATTGTGGACCTATACCAGTCCTTAAGGAATAGCAGACTGTACCTCACTCAACCCTATGTACTGTAGTACCCTATACCTTACCAGTCCTTATAAGGACTTTTGTGGAACAAGTAGGTTTTGAATGACTAGCAGACTGTACCTGAGTCCCTATACTGATAAATGACTACTGCAGCAGAAGGGCAGCAGTCAGCAGTAGTGCACATCAACCCTATGTATTGTGGACCTATACCAGTCCTTAAGGAATAGCAGACTGTACCTCACTCAACCCTATGTACTTTAGTACCCCTATACCTTACCAGTCCTTATAAGGACCTTTGTGGAACAAGTAGGTTGTAAATGATTAGCAGACTTTACCTCAGTTCCTATACTGATAAAGGACTACTGCAGCAGAAGGCAGCAGTCAGCAGTAGTACACCTCAACCCTATGTATTGTGGACATATACCAGTCCTTAAGGAATAGCAGACTGTACCTCACTCAACCCTATGTACTGTAGTACCCTATACCTTACCAGTCCTTAGAAGGACCTTTGTGGAACAAGTAGATTGTGAATGATTAGCAGACTGTACCTCAGTTCCTATACTGATAAAGGACTACTGCAGCAGAAGGCAGCAGTCAGCAGTAGTGCACCTCAACCCTATGTATTGTGGACCTATACCAGTCCTTAAGGAATAGCAGACTGTACCTCACTCAACCCTATGTACTGTAGTACCCTATACCTTACCAGTCCTTATAAGGACCTTTGTGGAACAAGAAGGTTTTGAATGACTAGCAGACTGTACCTGAGTCCCTATACTGATAAATGACTACTGCAGCAGAAGGGCAGCAGTCAGCAGTAGTGCACATCAACCCTATCTATTGTGGACCTATACCAGTCCTTAAGGAATAGCAGACTGTACCTCACTCAACCATATGTACTTTAGTACCCTATACCTTACCAGTCCTTATAAGGACCGTTGTGGAACAAGTGGGTTGTGAATGATTAGCAGACTGTACCTCAGTTCCTATACTGATAAAGGACTACTGCAGCAGAAGGCAGCAGTCAGCAGTAGTACACCTCAACCCTATGTATTGTGGACATATACCAGTCCTTAAGGAATAGCAGACTGTACCTCACTCAACCCTATGTACTGTAGTACCCTATACCTTACCAGTCCTTATAAGGACCTTTGTGGAACAAGTAGGTTGTGATTGATTAGCAGACTGTACCTCAGTCCCTATACTGATAAAGGACTACTGCTGCAGTCAGCAGTAGTGCACCTCAACCCTATGTATTGTGGACCTATACCAGTCCTTAAGGAATAGCAGACTGTACCTCACTCAACCCTATGTACTTTAGTACCCTATACCTTACCAGTCCTTATAAGGACCTTTGTGGAACAAGTAGGTTGTAAATGATTAGCAGACTTTACCTCAGTTCCTATACTGATAAAGGACTACTGCAGCAGAAGGCAGCAGTCAGCAGTAGTACACCTCAACCCTATGTATTGTGGACATATACCAGTCCTTAAGGAATAGCAGACTGTACCTCACTCAACCCTATGTACTGTAGTACCCTATACCTTACCAGTCCTTAGAAGGACCTTTGTGGAACAAGTAGATTGTGAATGATTAGCAGACTGTACCTCAGTTCCTATACTGATAAAGGACTACTGCAGCAGAAGGCAGCAGTCAGCAGTAGTGCACCTCAACCCTATGTATTGTGGACCTATACCAGTCCTTAAGGAATAGCAGACTGTACCTCACTCAACCCTATGTACTGTAGTACCCTATACCTTACCAGTCCTTATAAGGACCTTTGTGGAACAAGTAGGTTTTGAATGACTAGCAGACTGTACCTGAGTCCCTATACTGATAAATGACTACTGCAGCAGAAGGGCAGCAGTCAGCAGTAGTGCACATCAACCCTATCTATTGTGGACCTATACCAGTCCTTAAGGAATAGCAGACTGTACCTCACTCAACCATATGTACTTTAGTACCCTATACCTTACCAGTCCTTATAAGGACCTTTGTGGAACAAGTGGGTTGTGAATGATTAGCAGACTGTACTTCAGTTCCTATACTGATAAAGGACTACTGCAGCAGAAGGCAGCAGTCAGCAGTAGTACACCTCAACCCTATGTATTGTGGACATATACCAGTCCTTAAGGAATAGCAGACTGTACCTCACTCAACCCTATGTACTGTAGTACCCTATACCTTACCAGTCCTTATAAGGACCTTTGTGGAACAAGTAGGTTGTGATTGATTAGCAGACTGTACCTCAGTCCCTATACTGATAAAGGACTACTGCTGCAGTCAGCAGTAGTGCACCTCAACCCTATGTATTGTGGACCTATACCAGTCCTTAAGGAATAGCAGACTGTACCTCACTCAACCCTATGTACTTTAGTACCCTATACCTTACCAGTCCTTATAAGGACCTTTGTGGAACAAGTAGGTTGTAAATGATTAGCAGACTTTACCTCAGTTCCTATACTGATAAAGGACTACTGCAGCAGAAGGCAGCAGTCAGCAGTAGTACACCTCAACCCTATGTATTGTGGACATATACCAGTCCTTAAGGAATAGCAGACTGTACCTCACTCAACCCTATGTACTGTAGTACCCTATACCTTACCAGTCCTTAGAAGGACCTTTGTGGAACAAGTAGATTGTGAATGATTAGCAGACTGTACCTCAGTTCCTATACTGATAAAGGACTACTGCAGCAGAAGGCAGCAGTCAGCAGTAGTGCACCTCAACCCTATGTATTGTGGACCTATACCAGTCCTTAAGGAATAGCAGACTGTACCTCACTCAACCCTATGTACTGTAGTACCCTATACCTTACCAGTCCTTATAAGGACCTTTGTGGAACAAGTAGGTTTTGAATGACTAGCAGACTGTACCTGAGTCCCTATACTGATAAATGACTACTGCAGCAGAAGGGCAGCAGTCAGCAGTAGTGCACATCAACCCTATCTATTGTGGACCTATACCAGTCCTTAAGGAATAGCAGACTGTACCTCACTCAACCATATGTACTTTAGTACCCTATACCTTACCAGTCCTTATAAGGACCTTTGTGGAACAAGTGGGTTGTGAATGATTAGCAGACTGTACCTCAGTTCCTATACTGATAAAGGACTACTGCAGCAGAAGGCAGCAGTCAGCAGTAGTACACCTCAACCCTATGTATTGTGGACATATACCAGTCCTTAAGGAATAGCAGACTGTACCTCACTCAACCCTATGTACTGTAGTACCCTATACCTTACCAGTCCTTATAAGGACCTTTGTGGAACAAGTAGGTTGTGATTGATTAGCAGACTGTACCTCAGTCCCTATACTGATAAAGGACTACTGCTGCAGTCAGCAGTAGTGCACCTCAACCCTATGTATTGTGGACCTATACCAGTCCTTAAGGAATAGCAGACTAGAGGTCGACCGATATGGGTTTTTCTCTGGCCGATGCCAATGCCGATATTTAGAAATCATGGCGGCCGATAGCCGATATATGATGCCGATTTTTTTGGGCCGATATGTTAGGCCGATTTTATTTTATTTATTTATTTTTTTCCTTTTTTATTTATTATTATTATTTTTTTAATCCCCCTTGATCTAACACACCTTTTCCATTGGGGCATTTTTCAGGCGCTTTTGGGCTAAAAATAGCGCCTGTAAAGTGCCTGCAAAATGGCTCCCCCGCAGTCTGTGTGAAAGACAGAGTGCTTTCACACTGAGGCGATGCACTGGCAGGATCTTAAAAAAAAGTCCTGCAAGCAGCACGTTTGGAGTGGTGTATACCGCTCCTCCACCACTCCTGCCCATTGATATGAATGGGCACCACTGCCGAAGCGCATGCAATGCGATTTGGCAGCAGTGCTTCATGGGCGCATTTAACCTCTTCCTTGGCCGCTAGCTGGGTTACATGTGCCCCACTAGCAGCCAAATAGCACCGCTAAAATGATGGTAAAGAGCCGCTAAAACTTGCGTTTTAACATGAACGCTCCACTGTGATAGCAGCCTTCATAAGTGATACAGAAAATTTCTTACATTTAAACATTTATTAAACAAAACAAACCTCCAATCAGTTTACTTGTATGTATGATTTAGATTTAAAAAAAAAAAAAAAACCTATGTATTAAATAAAAACAGGTAGTCAAAACTTTTGGCCGAAAAAAAAAATGGGCTAACTTTACTGTTTTTATTTTATTTTTAAATAGTGTATTTTTTTCACAAAAAAATGCATTTGAAAGACCTCTGTGCAAATGCCGTGTGACATAAAATATTGCAACAACCGCTATTTTATTCCCTAGGATCTCTGCTAAAAAAATATATATAATTTTTGGGGGGTCTAAGTGATTTTCTGGCAGAAAATACAGGATTTTTACTTGTAAGCAACAAGTGTCAGAAAAGATTTAGTCTTTAAATGGTTAAACTGAGAACTTCTACACACAGAGATGATTTCATTCATTCAGAAGTGTAAACATTGTATCATTTAGTTCTTTTCTTGGCAGTCTGCCCAGAGAGGAGAAAAGTGTTGCTATGACGACTCAGGCAACTCACACTGTCTTCTATACAGAAGTCATTTCAAAGTCCCACTGTAGTTCTAAATCGGCTTTTTATCAGCAAAATCGGCCGATGCCGATTATTTAAAAAACGGCAAATATCGGCCGATATATCGGTCGACCTCTATAGCAGACTGTACCTCACTCAACCCTATGTACTGTAGTACCCTATACCTTGCCAGTCCTTATAAGGACCTTTGTGGAACAAGTAGGTTGTGAATGATTAGCATACTGTACCTCAGTCCCTATACTGATAAAGGACTACTGCAGCAGAAGGGCAGCAGTCAGCAGTAGTGCACCTCAACCCTATGTATTGTGGACCTATACCAGTCCTTAAGGAATAGCAGACTGTACCTCACTCAACCCTATGTACTGTAGTACCCTATACCTTACCAGTCCTTATAAGGACCTTTGTGGAACAAGTGGGTTGTGAATGATTAGCAGACTGTACCTCAGTTCCTATACTGATAAAGGACTACTGCAGCAGAAGGCAGCAGTCAGCAGTAGTACACCTCAACCCTATGTATTGTGGACATATACCAGTCCTTAAGGAATAGCAGACTGTACCTCACTCAACCCTATGTACTGTAGTACCCTATACCTTACCAGTCCTTATAAGGACCTTTGTGGAACAAGTAGGTTGTGATTGATTAGCAGACTGTACCTCAGTCCCTATACTGATAAAGGACTACTGCTGCAGTCAGCAGTAGTGCACCTCAACCCTATGTATTGTGGACCTATACCAGTCCTTAAGGAATAGCAGACTGTACCTCACTCAACCCTATGTACTTTAGTACCCTATACCTTACCAGTCCTTATAAGGACCTTTGTGGAACAAGTAGGTTGTAAATGATAAGCAGACTTTACCTCAGTTCCTATACTGATAAAGGACTACTGCAGCAGAAGGCAGCAGTCAGCAGTAGTACACCTCAACCCTATGTATTGTGGACATATACCAGTCCTTAAGGAATAGCAGACTGTACCTCACTCAACCCTATGTACTGTAGTACCCTATACCTTACCAGTCCTTAGAAGGACCTTTGTGGAACAAGTAGATTGTGAATGATTAGCAGACTGTACCTCAGTTCCTATACTGATAAAGGACTACTGCAGCAGAAGGCAGCAGTCAGCAGTAGTGCACCTCAACCCTATGTATTGTGGACCTATACCAGTCCTTAAGGAATAGCAGACTGTACCTCACTCAACCCTATGCACTGTAGTACCCTATACCTTACCAGTCCTTATAAGGACCTTTGTGGAACAAGTAGGTTTTGAATGACTAGCAGACTGTACCTGAGTCCCTATACTGATAAATGACTACTGCAGCAGAAGGGCAGCAGTCAGCAGTAGTGCACATCAACCCTATCTATTGTGGACCTATACCAGTCCTTAAGGAATAGCAGACTGTACCTCACTCAACCATATGTACTTTAGTACCCTATACCTTACCAGTCCTTATAAGGACCTTTGTGGAACAAGTGGGTTGTGAATGATTAGCAGACTGTACCTCAGTTCCTATACTGATAAAGGACTACTGCAGCAGAAGGCAGCAGTCAGCAGTAGTACACCTCAACCCTATGTATTGTGGACATATACCAGTCCTTAAGGAATAGCAGACTGTACCTCACTCAACCCTATGTACTGTAGTACCCTATACCTTACCAGTCCTTATAAGGACCTTTGTGGAACAAGTAGGTTGTGATTGATTAGCAGACTGTACCTCAGTCCCTATACTGATAAAGGACTACTGCTGCAGTCAGCAGTAGTGCACCTCAACCCTATGTATTGTGGACCTATACCAGTCCTTAAGGAATAGCAGACTAGAGGTCGACCGATATGGGTTTTTCTCTGGCCGATGCCAATGCCGATATTTAGAAATCATGACGGCCGATAGCCGATATATGATGCCGATTTTTTTGGGCCGATATGTTAGGCCGATTTTATTTTATTTATTTATTTTTTTCCTTTTTTATTTATTATTATTATTTTTTTAATCCCCCTTGATCTAACACACCTTTTCCATTGGGGCATTTTTCAGGCGCTTTTGGGCTAAAAATAGCGCCTGTAAAGTGCCTGCAAAATGGCTCCCCCGCAGTCTGTGTGAAAGACAGAGTGCTTTCACACTGAGGCGATGCACTGGCAGGATCTTAAAAAAAAGTCCTGCAAGCAGCACGTTTGGAGTGGTGTATACCGCTCCTCCACCACTCCTGCCCATTGATATGAATGGGCACCACTGCCGAAGCGCATGCAATGCGATTTGGCAGCAGTGCTTCATGGGCGCATTTAACCTCTTCCTTGGCCGCTAGCTGGGTTACATGTGCCCCACTAGCAGCCAAATAGCACTGCTAAAATGATGGTAAAGAGCCGCTAAAACTTGCGTTTTAACATGAACGCTCCACTGTGATAGCAGCCTTCATAAGTGATACAGAAAATTTCTTACATTTAAACATTTATTAAACAAAACAAACCTCCAATCAGTTTACTTGTATGTATGATTTAGATTTAAAAAAAAAAAAAAACCTATGTATTAAATAAAAACAGGTAGTCAAAACTTTTGGCCGAAAAAAAAAATGGGCTAACTTTACTGTTTTTATTTTATTTTTAAATAGTGTATTTTTTTCACAAAAAAATGCATTTGAAAGACCTCTGTGCAAATGCCGTGTGACATAAAATATTGCAACAACCGCTATTTTATTCCCTAGGATCTCTGCTAAAAAAATATATATAATTTTTGGGGGGTCTAAGTGATTTTCTGGCAGAAAATACAGGATTTTTACTTGTAAGCAACAAGTGTCAGAAAAGATTTAGTCTTTAAATGGTTAAACTGAGAACTTCTACACACAGAGATGATTTCATTCATTCAGAAGTGTAAACATTGTATCATTTAGTTCTTTTCTTGGCAGTCTGCCCAGAGAGGAGAAAAGTGTTGCTATGACGACTCAGGCAACTCACACTGTCTTCTATACAGAAGTCATTTCAAAGTCCCACTGTAGTTCTAAATCGGCTTTTTATCAGCAAAATCGGCCGATGCCGATTATTTAAAAAACGGCAAATATCGGCCGATATATCGGTCGACCTCTATAGCAGACTGTACCTCACTCAACCCTATGTACTGTAGTACCCTATACCTTGCCAGTCCTTATAAGGACCTTTGTGGAACAAGTAGGTTGTGAATGATTAGCATACTGTACCTCAGTCCCTATACTGATAAAGGACTACTGCAGCAGAAGGGCAGCAGTCAGCAGTAGTGCACCTCAACCCTATGTATTGTGGACCTATACCAGTCCTTAAGGAATAGCAGACTGTACCTCACTCAACCCTATGTACTGTAGTACCCTGTACCTTACCAGTCCTTATAAGGACCTTTGTGGAACAAGTAGGTTGTGATTGATTAGCAGACTGTACCTCAGTCCCTATACTGATAAAGGACTACTGCTGCAGTCAGCAGTAGTGCACCTCAACCCTATGTATTGTGGACCGATACCAGTCCTTAAGGAATAGAAGACTGTACCTCACTTAACCCTAAGTACTGTTGTACCCTATACCTTACCAGTCCTTATAAGGACCTTTGTGGAACAAGTAGGTTGTGAATGATTAGCAGACTGTACCTCAGTCCCTATACTGATAAAGGACTACTGCTGCAGTCAGCAGTAGTGCACCTCAACCCTATGTATTGTGGACCTATACCAGTCCTTAAGGAATAGCAGACTGTACCTCACTCAACCCTATGTACTGTAGTACCCTATACCTTACCAGTCCTTATAAGGACCTTTGTGGAACAAGTAGGTTGTGATTGATTAGCAGACTGTACCTCAGTCCCTATACTGATAAAGGACTACTGCTGCAGTCAGCAGTAGTGCACCTCAACCCTATGTATTGTGGACCGATACCAGTCCTTAAGGAATAGAAGACTGTACCTCACTCAACCCTATGTACTGTTGTACCCTATACCTTACCAGTCCTTATAAGGACCTTTGTGGAACAAGTAGGTTGTGAATGATTAGCAGACTGTACCTCAGTCCCTATACTGATAAAGGACTACTGCAGCAGAAGGGCAGCAGTCAGCAGTAGTGCACCTCAACCCTATGTATTGTGGACCTATACCAGTCCTTAAGGAAGAGCAGACTGTACCTCACTCAACCCTATGTACTGTAGTACCCTATATCTTACCAGTCCTTATAAGGACCTTTGTGGAACAAGTAGGTTGTGAATGATTAGCAGACTGTACCTCAGTTCCTATACTGATAAAGGACTACTGCAGCAGAAGGCAGCAGTCAGCAGTAGTACACCTCAACCCTATGTATTGTGGACCTATACCAGTCCTTAAGGAATAGCAGACTGTACCTCACTCAACCCTATGTACTGTAGTACCCTATACCTTACCAGTCCTTATAAGGACCTTTGTGGAACAAGTAGGTTGTGATTGATTAGCAGACTGTACCTCAGTCCCTATACTGATAAAGGACTACTGCTGCAGTCAGTAGTAGTGCACCTCAACCCTATGTATTGTGGACCTATACCAGTCCTTAAGGAATAGAAACTGTACCTCACTCAACCCTATGTACTGTAGTACCCTATACCTTACCAGTCCTTATAAGGACCTTTGTGCAACTAGTAGGTTGTGAATGATTAGCAGACTGTACCTCAGTTCCTATACTGATAAAGGACTACTGCAGCAGAAGGCAGCAGTCAGCAGTAGTACACCTCAACCCTATGTATTGTGGACATATACCAGTCCTTAAGGAATAGCAGACTGTACCTCACTCAACCCTATGTACTGTAGTACCCTATACCTTACCAGTCCTTATAAGGACCTTTGTGGAACAAGTAGGTTGTGAATGATTAGCAGACTGTACCTTAGTCCCTATACTGATAAAGGACTACTGCAGCAGAAGGGCAGCAGTCAGCAGTAGTTCACCTCAACCCTATGTATTGTGGACCTATACCAGTCCTTAAGGAATAGAAACTGTACCTCACTCAACCCTATGTACATTAGTACCCTATACCTTACCAGTCCTTATAAGGACCTTTGTGCAACTAGTAGGTTGTGAATGATTAGCAGACTGTACCTCAGTTCCTATACTGATAAAGGACTACTGCAGCAGAAGGCAGCAGTCAGCAGTAGTACACCTCAACCCTATGTATTGTGGACATATACCAGTCCTTAAGGAATAGCAGACTGTACCTCACTCAACCCTATGTACTGTAGTACCCTATACCTTACCAGTCCTTATAAGGACCTTTGTGGAACAAGTAGGTTGTGAATGATTAGCAGACTGTACCTCAGTTCCTATACTGATAAAGGACTACTGCAGCAGAAGGCAGCAGTCAGCAGTAGTACACGTCAACCCTATGTATTGTGGACATATACCAGTCCTTAAGGAATAGCAGACTGTACCTCACTCAACCCTATGTACTGTAGTACCCTATACCTTACCAGTCCTTATAAGGACCATTGTGGAACAAGTAGGTTGTGATTGATTAGCAGACTGTACCTCAGTCCCTATACTGATAACGGACAACTGCTGCAGTCAGCAGTAGTGCACCTCAACCCTATGTATTGTGGACCTATACCAGTCCTTAAGGAATAGCAGACTGTACCTCACTCAACCCTATGTACTGTAGTACCCTATACCTTACCAGTCCTTATAAGGACCTTTGTGAAACAAGTAGGTTGTGAATGATTAGCATACTGTACCTCAGTCCCTATACTGATAAAGGACTACTGCAGAAGAAGGGCAGCAGTCAGCAGTAGTGCACCTCAACCCTATGTATTGTGGACCTATACCAGTCCTTAAGGAATAGCAGACTGTACCTCACTCAACCCTATGTACTGTAGTACCCTATATCTTACCAGTCCTTATAAGGACCTTTGTGGAACAAGTAGGTTGTGAATGATTAGCAGACTGTACCTCAGTTCCTATACTGATAAAGGACTACTGCAGCAGAAGGGAGCAGTCAGCAGTAGTACACCTCAACCCTATGTATTGTGGACCTATACCAGTCCTTAAGGAATAGCAGACTGTACCTCACTCAACCCTATGTACTGTAGTACCCTATACCTTACCAGTCCTTATAAGGACCTTTGTGGAACAAGTAGGTTGTGATTGATTAGCAGACTGTACCTCAGTCCCTATACTGATAAAGGACTACTGCTGCAGTCAGCAGTAGTGCACCTCAACCCTATGTATTGTGGACCTATACCAGTCCTTAAGGAATAGCAGACTGTACCTCACTCAACCCTATGTACTGTAGTACCCTATACCTTACCAGTCCTTATAAGGACCTTTGTGGAACAAGTAGGTTGTGAATGATTAGCAGACTGTACCTGAGTCCCTATACTGATAAAGGACTACTGCAGCAGAAGGGCAGCAGTCAGCAGTAGTTCACCTCAACCCTATGTATTGTGGACCTATACCAGTCCTTAAGGAATAGAAACTGTACCTCACTCAACCCTATGTACTGTAGTACCCTATACCTTACCAGTCCTTATAAGGACCTTTGTGGAACAAGTAGGTTGTGATTGATTAGCAGACTGTACCTCAGTCCCTATACTGATAAAGGAATACTGCTGCAGTCAGCAGTAGTGCACCTCAACCCTATGTATTGTGGACCTATACCAGTCCTTAAGGAATAGAAACTGTACCTCACTCAACCCTATGTACTGTAGTACCCTATACCTTACTAGTCCTTATAAAGACCTTTGTGCAACTAGTAGGTTGTGAATGATTAGCTGACTGTACCTCAGTTCCTATACTGATAAAGGACTACTGCAGCAGAAGGCAGCAGTCAGCAGTAGTACACCTCAACCCTATGTATTGTGGACATATACCAGTCCTTAAGGAATAGCAGACTGTACCTCACTCAACCCTATGTACTGTAGTACCCTATACCTAACCCGTCCTTATAAGGACCTTTTTGGAACAAGTAGGTTGTGAATGATTAGCAGACTGTACCTTAGTCCCTATACTGATAAAGGACTACTGCAGCAGAAGGGCAGCAGTCAGCAGTAGTTCACCTCAACCCTATGTATTGTGGACCTATACCAGTCCTTAAGGAATAGAAACTGTACCTCACTCAACCCTATGTACTGTAGTACCCTATACCTTACCAGTCCTTATAAGGACCTTTGTGCAACTAGTAGGTTGTGAATGATTAGCAGACTGTACCTCAGTTCCTATACTGATAAAGGACTACTGCAGCAGAAGGCAGCAGTCAGCAGTAGTACACCTCAACCCTATGTATTGTGGACATATACCAGTCCTTAAGGAATAGCAGACTGTACCTCACTCAACCCTATGTACTGTAGTACCCTATACCTTACCAGTAAATTATAAGGACCTTTGTGGAACAAGTAGGTTGTGATTGATTAGCAGACTGTACCTCAGTCCCTATACTGATAAAGGACTACTGCTGCAGTCAGCAGTAGTGCACCTCAACCCTATGTATTGTGGACCTATACCAGTCCTTAAGGAATAGCAGACTGTACCTCACTCAACCCTATGTACTGTAGTACCCTATACCTTACCAGTCCTTATAAGGACCTTTGTGGAACAAGTAGGTTGTGATTGATTAGCAGACTGTACCTCAGTCCCTATACTGATAAAGGACTACTGCAGCAGAAGGGCAGCAGTCAGCAGTAGTTCACCTCAACCCTATGTATTGTGGACCTATACCAGTCCTTAAGGAATAGAAACTGTACCTCCCTCAACCCTATGTACTGTAGTACCCTATACCTTACCAGTCCTTATAAGGACCTTTGTGGAACAAATAGGTTGTGATTGATTAGCAGACTGTACCTCAGTCCCTATAAAGATAAAGGAATACTGCTGCAGTCAGCAGTAGTGCACCTCAACCCTATGTATTGTGGACCTATAACAGTCCTTAAGGAATATAAACTGTACCTCACTCAACCCTATGTACTGTAGTACCCTATACCTTACCAGTCCTTATAAAGACCTTTGTGCAACTAGTAGGTTGTGAATGATTAGCAGACTGTACCTCAGTTCCTATACTGATAAAGGACTACTGCAGCAGAAGGCAGCAGTCAGCAGTAGTACACCTCAACCCTATGTATTGTGGACATATACCAGTCCTTAAGGAATAGCAGACTGTACCTCACTCAACCCTATGTACTGTAGTACCCTATACCTTACCCGTCCTTATAAGGACCTTTGTGGAACAAGTAGGTTGTGAATGATTAGCAGACTGTACCTTAGTCCCTATACTGATAAAGGACTACTGCAGCAGAAGGGCAGCAGTCAGCAGTAGTTCACCTCAACCCTATGTATTGTGGACCTATACCAGTCCTTAAGGAATAGAAACTGTACCTCACTCAACCCTATGTACTGTAGTACCCTATACCTTACCAGTCCTTATAAGGACCTTTGTGCAACTAGTAGGTTGTGAATGATTAGCAGACTGTACCTCAGTTCCTATACTGATAAAGGACTACTGCAGCAGAAGGCAGCAGTCAGCAGTAGTACACCTCAACCCTATGTATTGTGGACATATACCAGTCCTTAAGGAATAGCAGACTGTACCTCACTCAACCCTATGTACTGTAGTACCCTATACCTTACCAGTCCTTATAAGGACCTTTGTGGAACAAGTAGGTTGTGAATGATTAGCAGACTGTACCTCAGTTCCTATACTGATAAAGGACTACTGCAGCAGAAGGCAGTAGTCAGCAGTAGTGCACCTCAACCCTATGTATTGTGGACCTATACCAGTCCTTAAGGAATAGCAGACTGTACCTCACTCAATCCTATGTACTGTAGTACCCTATACCTTACCAGTCCTTATAAGGACCTTTGTGGAAAAAGTAGGTTTTGAATGACTAGCAGACTGTACCTGAGTCTCTATACTGATAAATGACTACTGCAGCAGAAGGGCAGCAGTCAGCAGTAGTGCACATCAACCCTATGTATTGTGGACCTATACCAGTCCTTAAGGAATAGCAGACTGTACCTCACTCAACCCTATGTACTGTAGTACCCTATACCTTACCAGTCCTTATAAGGACCTTTGTGGAACAAGTGTGATTGATTAGCAGACTGTACCTCAGTCCCTATACTGATAAAGGACTACTGCTGCAGTCAGCAGTAGTGCACCTCAACCCTATGTATTGTGGACCTATACCAGTCCTTAAGGAATAGCAGACTGTACCTCACTCAACCCTATGTACTTTAATACCCTATACCTTACCAGTCCTTATAAGGACCTTTGTGGAACAAGTAGGTTGTGAATGATTAGCAGACTGTACCTCAGTTCCTATACTGATAAAGGACTACTGCAGCAGAAGGCAGCAGTCAGCAGTAGTACACCTCAACCCTATGTATTGTGGACCTATACCAGTCCTTAAGGAATAGCAGACTGTACCTCACTCAACCCTATGTACTTTAGTACCCTATACCTTACCAGTCCTTATAAGGACCTTTGTGGAACAAGTAGGTTGTGAATGATTAGCAGACTGCACCTCAGTCCCTATACTGATAAAGGACTACTGCAGCAGAAGGGCAGCAGTCAGCAGTAGTACACGTCAACCCTATGTATTGTGGACATATACCAGTCCTTAAGGAATAGCAGACTGTACCTCACTCAACCCTATGTACTGTAGTACCCTATACATTTCCAGTCCTTATAAGGACCTTTGTGGAACAAGTAGGTTGTGATTGATTAGCAGACTGTACCTCAGTCCCTATACTGATAAAGGACTACTGCTGCAGTCAGCAGTAGTGCACCTCAACCCTATATATTGTGGACCTATACCAGTCCTTAAGGAATTGCAGACTGTACCTCACTCAACCCTATGTACTGTAGTACCCTATACCTTACCAGTCCTTATAAGGACCTTTGTGGAACAAGTAGGTTGTGAATGATTAGCATACTGTACCTCAGTCCCTACACTGATAAAGGACTACTGCAGCAGAAGGGCAGCAGTCAGCAGTAGTGCACCTCAACCCTATGTATTGTGGACCTATACCAGTCCTTAAGGAATAGCAGACTGTACCTCACTCAACCCTATGTACTGTAGTACCCTATATCTTACCAGTCCTTATAAGGACCTTTGTGGAACAAGTAGGTTGTGAATGATTAGCAGACTGTACCTCAGTTCCTATACTGATAAAGGACTACTGCAGCAGAAGGCAGCAGTCAGCAGTAGTACACCTCAACCCTATGTATTGTGGACCTATACCAGTCCTTAAGGAATAGCAGACTGTACCTCACTCAACCCTATGTACTGTAGTACCCTATACCTTACCAGTCCTTATAAGGACCTTTGTGGAACAAGTAGGTTGTGATTGATTAGCAGACTGTACCTCAGTCCCTATACTGATAAAGGACTACTGCTGCAGTCAGCAGTAGTGCACCTCAACCCTATGTATTGTGGACTTATACCAGTCCTTAAGGAATAGCAGACTGTACCTCACTCAACCCTATGTACTGTAGTACCCTATACCTTACCAGTCCTTATAAGGACCTTTCTGCAACTAGTAGGTTGTGAATGATTAGCAGACTGTACCTCAGTTCCTATACTGATAAAGGACTACTGCAGCAGAAGGCAGCAGTCAGCAGTAGTACACCTCAACCCTATGTATTGTGGACATATACCAGTCCTTAAGGAATAGCAGACTGTACCTTACTCAACCCTATGTACTGTAGTACCCTATACCTTACCAGTCCTTATAAGGACCTTTGTGGAACAAGTAGGTTGTGAATGATTAGCAGACTGTACCTGAGTCCCTATACTGATAAAGGACTACTGCAGCAGAAGGCAGCAGTCAGCAGTAGTGCACCTCAACCCTATGTATTGTGGACCTATACCAGTCCTTAAGGAATAGCAGACTGTACCTCACTCAATCCTATGTACTGTAGTACCCTATACCTTACCAGTCCTTATAAGGACCTTTGTGGAAAAAGTAGGTTTTGAATGACTAGCAGACTGTACCTGAGTCTCTATACTGATAAATGACTACTGCAGCAGAAGGGCAGCAGTCAGCAGTAGTGCACATCAACCCTATGTATTGTGGACCTATACCAGTCCTTAAGGAATAGCAGACTGTACCTCACTCAACCCTATGTACTGTAGTACCCTATACCTTACCAGTCCTTATAAGGACCTTTGTGGAACAAGTAGGTTGTGAATGATTAGCAGACTGTACCTCAGTCCCTATACTGATAAAGGACTACAGCAGCAGAAGGGCAGCAGTCAGCAGTAGTTCACCTCAACCCTATGTATTGTGGACCTATACCAGTCCTTAAGGAATAGCAGACTGTACCTCACTCAACCCTATGTACTGTAGTACCCTATACCTTACCAGTCCTTATAAGGACCATTGTGGAACAAGTGTGATTGATTAGCAGACTGTACCTCAGTCCCTATACTGATAAAGGACTACTGCTGCAGTCAGCAGTAGTGCACCTCAACCCTATGTATTGTGGACCTATACCAGTCCTTAAGGAATAGCAGACTGTACCTCACTCAACCCTATGTACTTTAATACCCTATACCTTACCAGTCCTTATAAGGACCTTTGTGGAACAAGTAGGTTGTGAATGATTAGCAGACTGTACCTCAGTTCCTATACTGATAAAGGACTACTGCAGCAGAAGGCAGCAGTCAGCAGTAGTACACCTCAACCCTATGTATTGTGGACCTATACCAGTCCTTAAGGAATAGCAGACTGTACCTCACTCAACCCTATGTACTTTAGTACCCTATACCTTACCAGTCCTTATAAGGACCTTTGTGGAACAAGTAGGTTGTGAATGATTAGCAGACTGTACCTCAGTTCCTATACTGATAAAGGACTACTGCTGCAGAAGGGCAGCAGTCAGCAGTAGTGCACCTCAACTATATGTATTGTAGACCTATACCAGTCCTTAAGGAATAGCAGACTGTACCTCTCTCAACCCTATGTACTGTAGTACCCTATACCTTACCAGTCCTTATAAGGACCTTTGTGGAAAAAGTAGGTTGTGAATGATTAGCAGACTGTACCTGAGTCCCTATACTGATAAAGGACTACTGCAGCAGAAGGCAGCAGTCAGCAGTAGTTCACCTCAACCCTATGTATTGTGGACCTATACCAGTCCTTAAGGAATAGAAACTGTACCTCACTCAACCCTATGTACTGTAGTACCCTATACCTTACCAGTCCTTATAAGGACCTTTGTGCAACTAGTAGGTTGTGAATGATTAGCAGACTGTACCTCAGTTCCTATACTGATAAAGGACTACTGCAGCAGAAGGCAGCAGTCAGCAGTAGTACACCTCAACCCTATGTATTGTGGACCTATACCAGTCCTTAAGGAATAGCAGACTGTACCTCACTCAACCCTATGTACTTTAGTACCCTATACCTTACCAGTCCTTATAAGGACCTTTGTGGAACAAGTAGGTTGTGAATGATTATCAGACTGTACCTCAGTTCCTATACTGATAAAGGACTACTGCAGCAGAAGGCAGCAGTCAGCAGTAGTACACCTCAACCCTATGTATTGTGGACATATACCAGTCCTTAAGGAATAGCAGACTGTACCTCACTCAACCCTATGTACTGTAGTGCCCTATACCTTACCAGTCCTTATAAGGACCTTTGTGGAACAAGTAGGTTGTGATTGATTAGCAGACTGTACCTCAGTCCCTATACTGAAAAAGGACTACTGCTGCAGAAGGGCAGCAGTCAGCAGTAGTGCACCTCAACCCTATGTATTGTGGACCTATACCAGTCCTTAAGGAATAGCAGACTGTACCTCACTCAACCCTATGTACTGTAGTAGCCTATACCTTACCAGTCCTTATAAGGACCTTTGTGGAACAAGAAGGTTGTGATTGATTAGCAGACTGTACCTCCGTCCCTATACTGATAAAGGACTACTGCTGCAGTCAGCAGTAGTGCACCTCAACCCTATGTATTGTGGACCTATACCAGTCCTTAAGGAATAGCAGACTGTACCTCACTCAACCCTATGTACTGTTTTACCCTATACCTTACCAGTCCTTATAAGGACCTTTGTGGAACAAGTAGATTGTGAATGATTAGCAGACTGTACCTCAGTCCCTATACTGATAAAGGATTAGGGTACCCTATACCTTACCAGTCCTTATAAGGACGTTTGTGGAACAAGTAGGTTGTGAATGATTAGCAGACTGTACCTCAGTCCCTATACTGATAAAGGACTACTGCTGCAGTCAGCAGTAGTGCACCTCAACCCTATGTATTGTGGACCTATACCAGTCCTTAAGGAATAGCAGACAGTACCTCACTCAACCCTATGTACTGTAGTACCCTATACCTTACCAGTCCTTATAAGGACCTTTGTGGAACAAGTAGGTTGTGAATGATTAGCATACTGTACCTCAGTCCCTATACTGATAAAGGACTACTGCAGCAGAAGGGCAGCAGTCAGCAGTAGTGCACCTCAACCCTATGTATTGTGGACCTATACCAGTCCTTAATGAATAGCAGACTGTACCTCACTCAACCCTATGTACTGTAGTAGCCTATACCTTACCAGTCCTTATAAGGACCTTTGTGGAACAAGAAGGTTGTGATTGATTAGCAGACTGTACCTCCGTCCCTATACTGATAAAGGACTACTGCTGCAGTCAGCAGTAGTGCACCTCAACCCTATGTATTGTGGACCGATACCAGTCCTTAAGGAATAGAAGACTGTACCTCACTCAACCCTATGTACTGTTTTACCCTGTACCTCAGTCCCTATACTGATAAAGGACTACTGCAGCATAAGGGCAGCAGTCAATAGTAGTGCACCTCAACCCTATGTATTGTGGACCTATACCAGTCCTTAAGGAATAGCAGACTGTACCTCACTCAACCCTATGTACTGTAGTACCCTATACCTTACCAGTCCTTATAAGGACCTTTTTATGGAACAAGTAGGTTGTGAATGATTAGCAGACTGTATCTCAGTTCCTCTACTGATAAAGGACTACTGCAGCAGAAGGGCAGCAGTCATCACTAGTGCACCTCAACCATATGTATTGTGGACGTATACCAGTCCTTAACCACTTCAGCTCCGGACCAATAAACACCTTAAGGACCAGAGGTCTTTTTGCAATTTCGCACTGCGCTGCTTTAACTGGTAATTGCGCGGTCATGCAATATTGCACCCAAACGAAATTTGCGTCCTTTTCTTCCCACAAATAGAGCTTTCTTTTGATGGTATTTGATTGCCTCTGCGATTTTTTTTTTTTGCGATATAAATGGAAAAAGAGCGAAAATTTTGAAAAAAAAAGATATTTTCTTCTTTTTGTTATAAGAAAAATCGAATAAACTAAATTTTAGTCATACATTGAGGGCAAAATTTATTCAGCCACATGTCTTTAGTAAAAAAAATGTCAATAAGCGTATATTTTTTGGTTTGCGCAAAAGTTATAGCGTCTACAAACTAGAGTACATTTTCTGGAATTTACACAGCTTTTAATTTATGACTGCCGATCTCATTTCTTGAGGTGCTAAAATGGCAGGGCAGTACAAATCCCCCCCAAATGACCCCATTTTGGAAAGTAGACACCCCAAGGAAATTGCTGATGGGTATGTTGAGCCCATTGAATATTTATTTTTTTTGTCCTAAGGGATTGAATAATGACAAAAAAAAAAAAAAAAAATTTTTTTTACAAAAAGTTGTCACTAAATGATATATTGCTCACACATGCCATGGTTATATGTGAAATGACACCCCAAAATACATTCTGCTGCTTCTCCCGAGTACGGGGATACCACATGTGTGGGACTTTTTGGGAGTCTAGTCGCGCACGGCACCCCGAAAACCAATCACCACCTTCAGGATTTCTAAGGGTGCAAATTTTTGATTTAACTTCTCACTACCTATCACAGTTTCGAAGGCCATAAAATGCCAAAATAGCACAAAACCCCCCCAAATGACCCCATTTTGGAAAGTAGACACCCCAAGCTATTTACTGAGAGGCATGTTGAGTCCATGGAATATTTTATATTTTGCCAAAAGTTGCGGGAATATTACAAACTTTTTTTTTTTTGCACAAAGTTGTCACTAAATGATATATTGCTCACACATGCTATGGGCAGAAGTCAAATTACACCCTAAAATAAATTCTGCTGCTTCTCCCGAGTACGGGGATACCACATGTGGGGGACTTTTTGGGAGCCTAGTTAACTAGCTACCTAGCGACACTAGCAACACTGATGCAGCGTTCAGAAAAATTATCGCTTAGTGACACTGGCAAAAGGGGGTGAAAGGGTTAACTAGCGGAAATCAGGGGGTTAAAACCATTATTGGGTAGTATATCGGGGTACCTAGCGCTATAAAAACCTGGCGGTGAACCTAAAAAAATAACTAGCTACCTAGCGACTGTAGCGACACTAATGCAGCGATCAGAAAAACGATCGCTTAGTGACACTGGCAAAAGGGGGTGAAAGGGTTAACTAGCGGCAATCAGGGGGTTAAAAACATTATTGGGTAGTATATCGGGGTACCTAGCGATATAAAAACCTGGCGGTGAACCTAAAAAAATAACTAGCTACCTAGCGACACATGCAGCGATCAGAAAAATGATCGCTTAGTGACACTGGCAAAAGGGGGTGAAAGGGTTAACTAGCGGCAATCAGGGGGTTAAAAACATTATTGGGTAGTATATCGGGGTACCTAGCGCTATAAAAACCTGGCGGTGAACCTAAAAAAATATCTAGCTACCTAGCGACTGTAGCGACACTAATGCAGCGATCAGAAAAACGATCGCTTAGTGACACTGGCAAAAGGGGGTGAAAGGGTTAACTAGCGGCAATCAGGGGGTTAAAAACATTATTGGGTAGTATATCGGGGTACCTAGCGATATAAAAACCTGGCGGTGAACCTAAAAAAATAACTAGCTACCTAGCGACACTAGCGACACATGCAGCGATCAGAAAAATGATCGCTTAGTGACACTGGCAAAAGGGGGTGAAAGGGTTAACTCTAGGGGCAATCAGGGGGTTAAATCTTTATTGGGGGGTGATAGGGGGCTACCCTGGACCTAACACCAACTGTCCTGACAGTTTTTACTGTCACAACTGACACTGAATGCATTGATCAGTAAAGAAATGATCAATGCAATCAGTGACACTGTGACTGGGGGGGGAGGGGGGGCGGGGGGGGGATCGGGGGGGGTTTGTGTGCCTGTGTGTACCTACATGTCAGTGTAGTGTTCGTGCAGACTTACTTTTACTCTTCTCCTCGTAGTCCGGTCAAAAAGACCGCCCCGAGGAGAATGACATCACTTCCTCCTTCCTGTGTAAACAATACACAGGGGAGGAAGCTTCTCATTGGCCAGGAGCGATCCAGAGGGGGTGGCCGAAAACGAACGGCCATCCCCTCATCACGGAGCACTCCTGGACCGAATCGGACCGCCGTAACCAGCGGGAGGGGGTCCGATGGGACCCCCCACCCGCTGGAAGGCAATCACGTAGATGTACGTGATTATGCCTGCCTGTGCCATTGTGCTGACATACAATGGCAATACGGCGGTCCTCAAGTGGTTAAGGAATAGCAGACTGTACCTCACTCAACCCTATGTACTGTAGTACCCTATACCTTCCCTTCCTTATAAGGACGTTTGTGGAACAAGTAGGTTGTGAATGATTAGCAGACTGTACCTCAGTCCCTATACTGATAAAGGACTACTGCAGCAGAAGGGCAGCAGTCAGCAGTAGTGCACCTCAACCTTATGTATTGTGGACCTTTACCAGTCCTTAAGGAATAGAAGACTGTACCTCACTCAACCCTATGTACTGTAGTACCCTATACCTTACCAGTCCTTCTAAGGACGTTTGTGGAACAAGTAGGTTGTGAATGATTAGCAGACTGTACCTCAGTCCCTATACTGATAAAGGACTACTGCAGCAGAAGGGCAGCAGTCAGCAGTAGTGCACCTCAACTATATGTATTGTAGACCTATACCAGTCCTTAAGGAATAGCAGACTGTACTTCACTCAACCCTATGTACTGTAGCACCCTATACCTTACCAGTCCTTATAAGGACCTTTGTGGAACAAGTAGGTTGTGAATGATTAGCAGACTGTACCTCAGTCCCTATACTGATAAAGGACTACTGCAGCAGAAGGGCAGCAGTCAGCAGTAGTTCACCTCAACCCTATGTATTGTGGACCTATACCAGTCCTTAAGGAATAGCAGACTGTACCTCACTCAACCCTATGTACTGTAGCACCCTATACCTTACCAGTCCTTATAAGGACCTTTGTGGAACAAGTAGATTGTGAATGATTAGCAGACTGTACCTCAGTTCCTATACTGATAAAGGACTACTGCAGCAGAAGGCAGCAGTCAGCAGTAGTGCACCTCAACCCTATGTATTGTGGACCTATACCAGTCCTTAAGGAATAGCAGACTGTACCTCACTCAACCCTATGTACTGTAGTACCCTATACCTTACCAGTCCTTATAAGGACCTTTGTGGAAAAAGTAGGTTTTGAATGACTAGCAGACTGTACCTGAGTCCCTATACTGATAAATGACTACTGCAGCAGAAGGGCAGCAGTCAGCAGTAGTGCACATCAACCCTATGTATTGTTGACCTATACCAGTCCTTAAGGAATAGCAGACTGTACCTCACTCAACCCTATCTACTGTAGTACCCTATAACTTACCAGTCCTTATAAGGACCTATGTGGAACAAGTAGATTGTGAATGATTAGCAGACTGTACCTCAGTTCCTATACTGATAAAGGACTACTGCAGCAGAAGGCAGCAGTCAGCAGTAGTGCACCTCAACCCTATGTATTGTGGACCTATACCAGTCCTTAAGGAATAGCAGACTGTACCTCACTCAACCCTATGTACTGTAGTACCCTATACCTTACCAGTCCGTATAAGGACCTTTGTGGAACAAGTAGGTTGTGATTGATTAGCAGACTGTACCTCAGTCCCTATACTGATAAAGGACTACTGCTGCAGTCAGCAGTAGTGCACCTCAACCCTATGTATTGTGGACCTATACCAGTCCTTAAGGAATAGCAGACTGTACCTCACTCAACCCTATGTACTGTAGTACCCTATACCTCACCAGTCCTTATAAGGACCTTTGTGGAACAAGTAGGTTGTGAATGATTAGCATACTGTACCTCAGTCCCTATACTGATAAAGGACTACTGCTGCAGTCAGCAGTAGTGCACCTCAAACCTATGTATTGTGGACCGATACCAGTCCTTAAGGAATAGAAGACTGTACCTCACTCAACCCTATGTACTGTAGTACCCTATACCTCACCAGTCCTTATAAGGACCTTTGTGGAACAAGTAGGTTGTGAATGATTAGCATACTGTACCTCAGTCCCTATACTGATAAAGGACTACTGCTGCAGTCAGCAGTAGTGCACCTCAAACCTATGTATTGTGGACCGATACCAGTCCTTAAGGAATAGAAGACTGTACCTCACTCAACCCTATGTACTGTTGTACCCTATACCTTACCAGTCCTTATAAGGACCTTTGTGGAACAAGTAGGTTGTGAATGATTAGCAGACTGTACCTCAGTCCCTATACTGATAAAGGACTACTGCAGCATAAGGGCAGCAGTCAATAGTAGTGCACCTCAACCCTATGTATTGTGGACCTATACCAGTCCTTAAGGCATAGCAGACTGTACCTCACTCAACCCTATGTACTGTAGTACCCTATACCTTACCAGTCCTTATAAGGACCTTTTTATGGAACAAGTAGGTTGTGAATGATTAGCAGACTGTATCTCAGTTCCTATACTGATAAAGGACTACTGCAGCAGAAGGGCAGCAGTCATCACTAGTGCACCTCAACCATATGTATTGTGGACCTATACCAGTCCTTAAGGAATAGAAGACTGTACCTCACTCAACCCTATGTACTGTAGTACCCTATACCTTACCAGTCCTTATAAGGACGTTTGTGGAACAAGTAGGTTGTGAATGATTAGCAGACTGTACCTCAGTCCCTATACTGATAAAGGACTACTGCAGCAGAAGGACAGCAGTCAGCAGTAGTGCACCTCAACCCTATGTATTGTAGACCTATAGCAGTCCTTAAGGAATAGCAGACTGTACTTCACTCAACCCTATGTACTGTAGCACCCTATACCTTACCAGTCCTTATGAGGACCTTTGTGGAACAAGTAGGTTGTGAATGATTATCAGACTGTACCTCAGTCCCTATACTGATAAAGGACTACTGCAGCAGAAGGGCAGCAGTCAGCAGTAGTTCACCTCAACCCTATGTATTGTGGACCTATACCAGTCCTTAAGGAATAGCAGACTGTACTTCACTCAACCCTATGTACTGTAGCACCCTATACCTTACCAGTCCTTATAAGGACCTTTGTGGAACAAGTAGATTGTGAATGATTAGCAGACTGTACCTCGGTTCCTATACTGATAAAGGACTACTGCAGCAGAAGGCAGCAGTCAGCAGTAGTGCACCTCAACCCTATGTATTGTGGACCTATACCAGTCCTTAACCCTTTCATGACTAAGCCTATTTTTGGAATTTGGTGTTTAAAAGTTAAAATCCATATTTTTTGCTAGAAAATTACTTGGAACCCCCAAACATTATATATATTTTTTTAGCAGAGGCTCTAGAGAATAAAACGGCGATTGTTGCAATATTTTATGTCACACGGTATTTGCGCAGTGGTGTTTTAAACGCAACTTTTTGGGAAAAGGGACACTTTCATGAATAAAAAAAAAACAAAACAGTAAAATTAGCCCAATTTTTTTGCGTAATGTGAAAGATAATGTTACGCCGAGTAAATAGATACCAAACATGTCACACTTTATAATTGCGCGCACTTGTAGATTGACGACAAAGTACGGTACCTAAAAATCTCAATAGGCGACGCTTTAAAAAAATTTTACGGTTACCAGGTTAGCGTTACAGAGGAGGTCTACTGCTATAATTATTGCTCTCGCTCTGACGATCGCGGCGATACCTCACATGTGTGATTTGAACACCGTTTACATACGCGGGCGCGACTTCCGTATGCGTTTTCTTTGCTTCGCGAGCTCGCGGGGACGGCGGGCGCTTTGAAAATTTTTTTTTTTTTTTTTATTTATTTTATTTATTTTAAAACGACTAAATTGTTTTAAAAAAAAAAAAAAAAATTTGATCACTTTTATTGCTGTCACAAGGAATGTAAACATCCCTTGTGACAGTAATAGGTGGTGACAGGTACTCTTTATGGAGGGATCGGGGGTCTAAAAGACCCCCCACCCCTCCTTTACACTTCAATGTATTCAGATCGCCGAAAACGGCGATTCTGAATACCGGATATTTTTTTAAAACCGGCGCCATTGGCAGCCGAGTAAACGGGAAGTGACGTCATGACGTCGCTTCCGTGTTTACGATGAGGAGACTGGAACGAAGCCGATTACGGCTTCGTTCCAGTTCCTCCGCAGCAGCCGGAGGCGTCGGACAGGGAATCGGTGCTCCCGATCGAGCGGGAGCACCGGTAACAGCGGCGAGAGGCGGCGGGAGGGGGGGACGTCCCCTCCCGCTCCTCCGGCATAACAGCCGAGCGGCTTTTAGCCGCATCGGTTGTTATGGCTGGAAAGCCAATCGCCCGCTGTAAAAAACGGTACCGGGATGATGCCTGCAGGTGCGGGCATCATCCCGGTATACCCCCCCGGAAGCCGAGTACGCAGATCTGCGTACGCTCGGCGGGAAGGGGTTAAGGAATAGCAGACTGTACCTCACTCAACCCTATGTACTGTAGTACCCTATTCCTTACCAGTCCTTATAAGGACCTTTGTGGAAAAAGTAGGTTTTGAATGACTAGCAGACTGTACCTGAGTCCCTATACTGATATATGACTACTGCAGCAGAAGGGCAGCAGTCAGCAGTAGTGCACATCAACCCTATGTATTGTTGACCTATACCAGTCCTTAAGGAATAGCAGACTGTACCTCACTCAACCCTATGTACTGTAGTACCCTATAACTTACCAGTCCTTATAAGGACCTATGTGGAACAAGTAGATTGTGAATGATTAGCAGACTGTACCTCAGTTCCTATACTGATAAAGGACTACTGCAGCAGAAGGCAGCAGTCAGCAGTAGTGCACCTCAACCCTATGTATTGTGGACCTATACCAGTCCTTAAGGAATAGCAGACTGTACCTCACTCAACCCTATGTACTGTAGTACCCTATACCTTACCAGTCCTTATAAGGACCTTTGTGGAAAAAGTAGGTTTTGAATGACTAGCAGACTGTACCTGAGTCCCTATACTGATAAATGACTACTGCAGCAGAAGGGCAGCAGTCAGCAGTAGTGCACATCAACCCTATGTATTGTGGACCTATACCAGTCCTTAAGGAATAGCAGACTGTACCTCACTCAACCCTATGTACTGTAGTATCCTATACCTTACCAGTCCTTATAAGGACCTATGTGGAACAAGTAGGTTGTGAATGATTAGCAGACTGTACCTCAGTCCCTATACTGATAAAGGACTACTGCAGCAGAAGGGCAGCAGTCAGCAGTAGTTCACCTCAACCCTATGTATTGTGGACCTATACCAGTCCTTAAGGAATAGCAGACTGTACCTCACTCAACCCTATGTACTTTAGTACCCTATACCTTACCAGTCCTTATAAGGACCTTTGTGGAACAAGTAGGTTGTGAATGATTAGCAGACTGTACCTCAGTCCCTATACTGATAAAGGACTACTGCAGCAGAAGGGCAGCAGTCAGCAGTAGTGCACCTCAACCCTATGTATTGTGGACCTATACCAGTCCTTAAGGAATAGCAGACTGTACCTCACTCAACCCTATGTACTGTAGTACCCTATACCTTACCAGTCCTTATAAGGACCTTTTTATGGAACAAGTAGGTTGTGAATGATTAGCAGACTGTATCTCAGTTCCTATACTGATAAAGGACTACTGCAGCAGAAGGGCAGCAGTCATCACTAGTGCACCTCAACCATATGTATTGTGGACCTATACCAGTCTTTAAGGAATAGCAGACTGTACCTCACTCAACCCTATGTACTGTAGTACCCTATACCTTACCAGTCCTTATAAGGACGTTTGTGGAACAAGTAGGTTGTGAATGATTAGCAGACTGTACCTCAGTCCCTATACTGATAAAGGACTACTGCAGCAGAAGGGCAGCAGTCAGCAGTAGTGCACCTCAACCTTATGTATTGTGGACCTATACCAGTCCTTAAGGAATAGAAGACTGTACCTCACTCAACCCTATGTACTGTTGTACCCTATACCTTACCAGTCCTTATAAGGACCTTTGTGGAAAAAGTAGGTTTTGAATGACTAGCAGACTGTGCCTGAGTCCCTATACTGATAAATGACTACTGCAGCAGAAGGGCAGCAGTCAGCAGTAGTGCACATCAATCCTATGTATTGTGGACCTATACCAGTCCTTAAGGAATAGCAGACTGTACCTCACTCAACCCTATGTACTGTAGTACCCTATACCTTACCAATCCTTATAAGGACCTATGTGGAACAAGTAGGTTGTGAATGATTAGCAGACTGTACCTCAGTCCCTATACTGATAAAGGACTACTGCAGCAGAAGGGCAGCAGTCAGCAGTAGTTCACCTCAACCCTATGTATTGTGGACCTATACCAGTCCTTAAGGAATAGCAGACTGTACCTCACTCAACCTTATGTACTTTAGTACCCTATACCTTACCAGTCCTTATAAGGACCTTTGTGGAACAAGTAGGTTGTGAATGATTAGCAGACTGTACCTCAGTTCCTATACTGATAAAGGACTACTGCAGCAGAAGGCAGCAGTCAGCAGTAGTACACCTCAACCCTATGTATTGTGGACCTATACCAGTCCTTAAGGAATAGCAGACTGTACCTCACTCAACCTTATGTACTTTAGTACCCTATACCTTACCAGTCCTTATAAGGACCATTGTGGAACAAGTAGGTTGTGATTGATTAGCAGACTGTACCTCAGTCCCTATACTTATAAAGGACTACTGCTGCAGTCAGCAGTAGTGCACCTCAACCCTATGTATTGTGGACCTATACCAGTCCTTAAGGAATAGCAGACTGTACCTCACTCAACCCTATGTACTGTAGTACCCTATACCTCACCAGTCCTTATAAGGACCTTTGTGGAACAAGTAGGTTGTGAATGATTAGCATACTGTACCTCAGTCCCTATACTGATAAAGGACTACTGCTGCAGTCAGCAGTAGTGCACCTCAAACCTATGTATTGTGGACCGATACCAGTCCTTAAGGAATAGAAGACTGTACCTCACTCAACCCTATGTACTGTTGTACCCTATACCTTACCAGTCCTTATAAGGACCTTTGTGGAACAAGTAGGTTGTGAATGATTAGCAGACTGTACCTCAGTCCCTATACTGATAAAGGACTACTGCTGCAGTCAGCAGTAGTGCACCTCAAACCTATGTATTGTGGACCGATACCAGTCCTTAAGGAATAGAAGACTGTACCTCACTCAACCCTATGTACTGTAGTACCCTATACCTTACCAGTCCTTATAAGGACCTTTTTATGGAACAAGTAGGTTGTGAATGATTAGCAGACTGTATCTCAGTTCCTATACTGATAAAGGACTACTGCAGCAGAAGGGCAGCAGTCATCACTAGTGCACCTCAACCATATGTATTGTGGACCTATACCAGTCCTTAAGGAATAGCAGACTGTACCTCACTCAACCCTATGTACTGTAGTACCCTATACCTTACCAGTCCTTATAAGGACGTTTGTGGAACAAGTAGGTTGTGAATGATTAGCAGACTGTACCTCAGTCCCTATACTGATAAAGGACTACTGCAGCAGAAGGGCAGCAGTCAGCAGTAGTGCACCTCAACCTTATGTATTGTGGACCTATACCAGTCCTTAAGGAATAGAAGACTGTACCTCACTCAACCCTATGTACTGTTGTACCCTATACCTTACCAGTCCTTATAAGGACCTTTGTGGAACAAGTAGGTTGTGAATGATTAGCAGACTGTACCTCAGTCCCTATACTGATAAAGGACTACTGCAGCATAAGGGCAGCAGTCAATAGTAGTGCACCTCAACCCTATGTATTGTGGACCTATACCAGTCCTTAAGGAATAGCAGACTGTACCTCACTCAACCCTATGTACTGTAGTACCCTATACCTTACCAGTCCTTATAAGGACCTTTTTATGGAACAAGTAGGTTGTGAATGATTAGCAGACTGTATCTCAGTTCCTATACTGATAAAGGACTACTGCAGCAGAAGGGCAGCAGTCATCAGTAGTGCACCTCAACCCTATGTATTGTGGACATATACCAGTCCTTAAGGAATAGCAGACTGTACCTCACTCAACCCTATGTACTGTAGTACCCTATACCTTACCCGTCCTTATAAGGACCTTTGTGGAACAAGTAGGTCGTGAATGATTAGCAGACTGTACCTTAGTCCCTATACTGATAAAGGACTACTGCAGCAGAAGGGCAGCAGTCAGCAGTAGTTCACCTCAACCCTATGTATTGTGGACCTATACCAGTCCTTAATTAATAGAAACTGTACCTCACTCAACCCTATGTACTGTAGTACCCTATACCTTACCAGTCCTTATAAGGACCTTTGTGCAACTAGTAGGTTGTGAATGATTAGCAGACTGTACCTCAGTTCCTATACTGATAAAGGACTACTGCAGCAGAAGGCAGCAGTCAGCAGTAGTACACCTCAACCCTATGTATTGTGGACATATACCAGTCCTTAAGGAATAGCAGACTGTACCTCACTCAACCCTATGTACTGTAGTACCCTATACCTTACCAGTCCTTATAAGGACCTTTGTGGAACAAGTAGGTTGTGAATGATTAGCAGACTGTACCTCAGTTCCTATACTGATAAAGGACTACTGCAGCAGAAGGCAGCAGTCAGCAGTAGTACACGTCAACCCTATGTATTGTGGATATATACCAGTCCTTAAGGAATAGCAGACTGTACCTCACTCAACCCTATGTACTGTAGTACCCTATACCTTACCAGTCCTTATAAGGACCTTTGTGGAACAAGTAGGTTGTGATTGATTAGCAGACTGTACCTCAGTCCCTATACTGATAAAGGACTACTGCTGCAGTCAGCAGTAGTGCACCTCAACCCTATGTATTGTGGACCTATACCAGTCCTTAAGGAATAGCAGACTGTACCTCACTCAACCCTATGTACTGTAGTACCCTATACCTTACCAGTCCTTATAAGGACCTTTGTGGAACAAGTAGGTTGTGATTGATTAGCAGACTGTACCTCAGTCCCTATACTGATAAAGGACTACTGCTGCAGTCAGCAGTAGTGCACCTCAACCCTATGTATTGTGGACCTATACCAGTCCTTAAGGAATAGCAGACTGTACCTCACTCAACCCTATGTACTGTAGTACCCTATACCTTACCAGTCCTTATAAGGACCTTTGTGGAACAAGTAGGTTGTGAATGATTAGCAGACTGTACCTGAGTCCCTATACTGATATAGGACTACTGCAGCAGAAGGGCAGCAGTCAGCAGTAGTTCACCTCAACCCTATGTATTGTGGACCTATACCAGTCCTTAAGGAATAGAAACTGTACCTCACTCAACCCTATGTACTGTAGTACCCTATACCTTACCAGTCCTTATAAGGACCTTTGTGGAACAAGTAGGTTGTGATTGATTAGCAGACTGTACCTCAGTCCCTATACTGATAAAGGAATACTGCTGCAGTCAGCAGTAGTGCACCTCAACCCTATGTATTGTGGACCTATACCAGTCCTTAAGGAATAGAAACTGTACCTCACTCAACCCTATGTACTGTAGTACCCTATACCTTACCAGTCCTTATAAGGACCTTTGTGCAACTAGTAGGTTGTGAATGATTAGCAGACTGTACCTCAGTTCCTATACTGATAAAGGACTACTGTAGCAGAAGGCAGCAGTCAGCAGTAGTACACTTCAACCCTGTGTATTGTGGACCTATACCAGTCCTTAAGGAATAGCAGACTGTACCTCACTCAACCCCATGTACTGTAGTACCCTATACCTTACCAGTCCTTATAAGGACCTTTGTGGAACAAGTAGGTTGTGAATGATTAGCAGACTGTACCTCAGTTCCTATACTGATAAAGGACTACTGCAGCAGAAGGCAGAAGTCAGCAGTAGTACACGTCAACCCTATGTATTGTGGACCTATACCAGTCCTTAAGGAATAGCAGACTGTACCTCACTCAACCCTATGTACTGTAGTACCCTATACCTTACCAGTCCTTATAAGGACCTTTGTGGAACAAGTAGGTTGTGATTGATTAGCAGACTGTACCTCAGTCGCTATACTGATAAAGGACTACTGCTGCAGTCAGCAGTAGTGCACCTCAACCCTATGTATTGTGGACCTATACCAGTCCTTAAGGAATAGCAGACTGTACCTCACTCAACCCTATGTACTGTAGTACCCTATACCTTACCAGTCCTTATAAGGACCTTTGTGGAACAAGTAGGTTGTGAATGATTAGCATACTGTACCTCAGTCCCTATACTGATAAAGGACTACTGCAGCAGAAGGGCAGCAGTCAGCAGTAGTGCACCTCAACCCTATGTATTGTGGACCTATACCAGTCCTTAAGGAATAGCAGACTGTACCTCACTCAACCCTATGTACTGTAGTACCCTATATCTTACCAGTCCTTATAAGGACCTTTGTGGAACAAGTAGGTTGTGAATGATTAGCAGACTGTACCTCAGTTCCTATACTGATAAAGGACTACTGCAGCAGAAGGCAGCAGTCAGCAGTAGTACACCTCAACCCTGTGTATTGTGGACCTATACCAGTCCTTAAGGAATAGCAGACTGTACCTCACTCAACCCTATGTACTGTAGTACCCTATACCTTACCAGTCCTTATAAGGACCTTTGTGGAACAAGTAGGTTGTGATTGATTAGCAGACTGTACCTCAGTCGCTATACTGATAAAGGACTACTGCTGCAGTCAGCAGTAGTGCACCTCAACCCTATGTATTGTTGACCTATACCAGTCCTTAAGGAATAGCAGACTGTACCTCACTCAACCCTATGTACTGTAGTACCCTATACCTTACCAGTCCTTATAAGGACCTTTGTGGAACAAGTAGGTTGTGAATGATTAGCAGACTGTACCTGAGTCCCTATACTGATAAAGGACTACTGCAGCAGAAGGGCAGCAGTCAGCAGTAGTTCACCTCAACCCTATGTATTGTGGACCTATACCAGTCCTTAAGGAATAGAAACTGTACCTCACTCAACCCTATGTACTGTAGTACCCTATACCTTACCAGTCCTTATAAGGACCTTTGTGCAACTAGTAGGTTGTGAATGATTAGCAGACTGTACCTCAGTTCCTATACTGATAAAGGACTACTGCAGCAGAAGGCAGCAGTCAGCAGTAGTACACCTCAACCCTATGTATTGTGGACATATACCAGTCCTTAAGGAATAGCAGACCGTACCTCACTCAACCCTATGTACTGTAGTACCCTATACCTTACCAGTCCTTATAAGGACCTTTGTGGAACAAGTAGGTTGTGATTGATTAGCAGACTGTACCTCAGTCCCTATACTGATAAAGGACTACTGCAGCAGAAGGGCAGCAGTCAGCAGTAGTTCACCTCAACCCTATGTATTGTGGACCTATATCAGTCCTTAAGGAATAGAAACTGTACCTCACTCAACCCTATGTACTGTAGTACCCTATACCTTACCAGTCCTTTTAAGGACCTTTGTGCAACTAGTAGGTTGTGAATGATTAGCAGACTGTACCTCAGTTCCTATACTGATAAAGGACTACTGCAGCAGAAGGCAGCAGTCAGCAGTAGTACACCTCAACCCTATGTATTGTGGACATGTACCAGTCCTTAAGGAATAGCAGACTGTACCTCACTCAACCCTATGTACTGTAGTACCCTATACCTTACCAGTCCTTAAAGGACCTTTGTGGAACAAGTAGGTTGTGATTGATTAGCAGACTGTACCTCAGTCCCTATACTGATAAATGACTACTGCTGCAGTCAGCAGTAGTGCACCTCAACCCTATGTATTGTGGACCTATACCAGTCCTTAAGGAATAGCAGACTGTACCTCACTCAACCCTTTGTACTGTAGTACCCTATACCTTACCAGTCCTTATAAGGACCTTTGTGGAACAAGTAGGTTGTGAATGATTAGCAGACTGTACCTCAGTCCCTATACTGATAAAGGACTACTGCAGCAGAAGGGCAGCAGTCAGCAGTAGTGCACATCAACCCTATGTATTGTGGACCTATACCAGTCCTTAAGGAATAGCAGACTGTACCTCACTCAACCCTATGTACTGTAGTACCCTATATCTTACCAGTCCTTATAAGGACCTTTGTGGAACAAGTAGGTTGTGAATGATTAGCAGACTGTACCTCAGTTCCTATACTGATAAAGGACTACTGCAGCAGACGGGCAGCAGTCAGCAGTAGTGCACCTCAACCCTATGTATTGTGGACCTATACCAGTCCTTAAGGAATAGCAGACTGTACCTCACTCAACCCTATGTACTGTAGTACCCTATACCTTACCAGTCCTTATAAGGACCTTTGTGGAACAAGTAGGTTGTGAATGATTAGCAGACTGTACCTCAGTTCCTATACTGATAAAGGACTACTGCAGCAGAAGGCAGCAGTCAGCAGTAGTACACCTCAACCCTGTGTATTGTGGACCTATACCAGTCCTTAAGGAATAGCAGACTGTACCTCACTCAACCCTATGTACTGTAGTACCCTATACCTTACCAGTCCTTATAAGGACCTTTGTGGAACAAGTAGGTTGTGAATGATTAGCATACTGTACCTCAGTCCCTATACTGATAAAGGACTACTGCTGCAGTCAGCAGTAGTGCACCTCAACCCTATGTATTGTGGACCTATACCAGTCCTTAAGGAATAGCAGACTGTACCTCACTCAACCCTATGTACTGTAGTACCCTATATCTTACCAGTCCTTATAAGGACCTTTGTGGAACAAGTAGGTTGTGAATGATTAGCAGACTGTACCTCAGTTCCTATACTGATAAAGGACTACTGCAGCAGAAGGCAGCAGTCAGCAGTAGTACACCTCAACCCTGTGTATTGTGGACCTATACCAGTCCTTAAGGAATAGCAGACTGTACCTCACTCAACCCTATGTACTGTAGTACCCTATACCTTACCAGTCCTTATAAGGACCTTTGTGGAACAAGTAGGTTGTGATTGATTAGCAGACTGTACCTCAGTCGCTATACTGATAAAGGACTACTGCTGCAGTCAGCAGTAGTGCACCTCAACCCTATGTATTGTTGACCTATACCAGTCCTTAAGGAATAGCAGACTGTACCTCACTCAACCCTATGTACTGTAGTACCCTATACCTTACCAGTCCTTATAAGGACCTTTGTGGAACAAGTAGGTTGTGAATGATTAGCAGACTGTACCGGAGTCCCTATACTGATAAAGGACTACCTGCAGCAGAAGGGCAGCAGTCAGCAGTAGTTCACCTCAACCCTATGTATTGTGGACCTATACCAGTCCTTAAGGAATAGAAACTGTACCTCACTAAACCCTATGTACTGTAGTACCCTATACCTTACCAGTCCTTATAAGGACCTTTGTGCAACTAGTAGGTTGTGAATGATTAGCAGACTGTACCTCAGTTCCTATACTGATAAAGGACTACTGCAGCAGAAGGCAGCAGTCAGCAGTAGTACACCTCAACCCTATGTATTGTGGACATATACCAGTCCATAAGGAATAGCAGACCGTACCTCACTCAACCCTATGTACTGTAGTACCCTATACCTTACCAGTCCTTATAAGGACCTTTGTGGAACAAGTAGGTTGTGATTGATTAGCAGACTGTACCTCAGTCCCTATACTGATAAAGGACTACTGCAGCAGAAGGGCAGCAGTCAGCAGTAGTTCACCTCAACCCTATGTATTGTGGACCTATATCAGTCCTTAAGGAATAGAAACTGTACCTCACTCAACCCTATGTACTGTAGTACCCTATACCTTACCAGTCCTTTTAAGGACCTTTGTGCAACTAGTAGGTTGTGAATGATTAGCAGACTGTACCTCAGTTCGTATACTGATAAAGGACTACTGCAGCAGAAGGCAGCAGTCAGCAGTAGTACACCTCAACCCTATGTATTGTGGACATGTACCAGTCCTTAAGGAATAGCAGACTGTACCTCACTCAACCCTATGTACTGTAGTACCCTATACCTTACCAGTCCTTAAAGGACCTTTGTGGAACAAGTAGGTTGTGATTAGTGATGGACGAACTTCCGACGGGACGTTTCGCGAACGCGAAACGCGAACGGACACAAACGTTCGCGAAAACGACCGTTCGCCGCGGGCTCCATTGACTTCAATGGGAGGCGAATTTCGCAAACCTTTAGGTCGAATTTGCGGCCACGGGGTAATTATTAGGGGGTAGCACGTAGTCCCACCACCTGGACAATAGCATAATACATGTATGAGGTGAATTTGGGATCGATAACTACAAGCATTTTTTTTTTATTTGGGAAATTGTTCTGACAATTCAGGACTATGGAGCTAATGAAGGCAATGGAGGAGAGGGAAGGTCAGGGACCAGGGTAGGCAAACAAGAGGGTGCAGGAGATACAGAGCACTGACAGCAGCACCGTAATACAGAGCACTGACATCAGCACCGTGACATACAGCGCTGACAGCAGCTCCGTGACATACAGCGCTGACAGCAGCTCCGTGACATACAGCGCTGACAGCAGCTCCGTGACATACAGCGCTGACAGCAGCTCCGTGACATACAGCGCTGACAGCAGCTCCGTGACATACAGCGCTGACAGCAGCTCCGTGACATACAGCGCTGACAGCAGCTCCGTGACATACAGCGCTGACAGCAGCACCGTGACATACAGCGCTGACAGCAGCTCCGTGACATACAGCGCTGACAGCAGCTCCGTGACATACAGCGCTGACAGCAGCTCCGTGACATACAGCACTGACAGCAGCTCCGTGACATACAGCGCTGACAGCAGCTCCGTGACATACAGCGCTGACAGCAGCACCGTGACATACAGCGCTGACAGCAGCTCCGTGACATACAGCGCTGACAGCAGCTCCGTGACATACAGCGCTGACAGCAGCTCCGTGACATACAGCGCTGACAGCAGCTCCGTGACATACAGCGCTGACAGCAGCTCCGTGACATACAGCGCTGACAGCAGCTCCGTGACATACAGCGCTGACAGCAGCTCCGTGACATACAGCGCTGACAGCAGCTCCGTGACATACAGCGCTGACAGCAGCTCCGTGACATACAGCGCTGACAGCAGCTCCGTGACATACAGCGCTGACAGCAGCACCGTAAGCAGCCCCAGGAGGAAGTCAGCACAGCACAGGGATGGTGTGATCCCCTCATAATAAGAACCCCCAGGAGGAAGTCAGCACAGCACAGGGATGGTGGGAGCCCCTCATAATAAGAACACCCAGGAGGAAGTCAGCACAGCACAGGGATGGTGGGAACCCCTCATAATAAGCAGCCCCAGTAGAAATATGACACCGCTCAACCTCTTCAAAGAGGAGGGTAGGGGCATATAGTACGGTGTGCTTTTTTGGGTCAGGGAAGTGAGCCAAATGAATTAAGAAGGTCTGTGTGCTTGATTCCAAAAATTGTTTATAGACATATACATGGTCTACTGATCACATGTGTTGAATTCCTCCGAGATCCATGCCTCATTCATTTTTAGAAATGTGAGGTAGTTAACACTGTGGTGAGCTAGGCGAGTACGCTTATCGGTCACAATCCCCCCTGCTGCGCTGAACGTCCTTTCGGACAGGACACTGGATGAGGGGCAAGCCAACAGTTCGATTGCAAATTGGGCAAGCTCTGGCCAGAGGTCAAGCCTGCCCACCCAGTAGTCTAGGGGTTCATCACTCCTCAGAGCGTCCACATCGGCCGTTAACCCAATGTAGTCGGACACCTGACGGTCTAGGCGTTCCCTGATGCTGGATCCGGATGACACCTGTCGATGGGTCGGCTGAAAGAATGACCTCATATCCGAAGTCACCAACACATCTTCAAACCGGCCTCTTCTTGCAGGCGCTGTTGGATTGGTACCCGCAAATCCTTCTCTGGGAGTGGGAATTGCTCCTCTGCCAGCGCACGCAAAAGCAGAATGCAGCATTTCTCGAAGCAAGGCCTGGAAGTGCTGCATTCTGACAGCCCTCTGCGACGGCGGTAACATTTCCGCCATTTTGTGTTTGTACCGGGGGTCTAAGTACGTTGCCACCCAGTACTGGTCCTTGACCCTCATGCTTTTTATACGGGGGTCCCTATTAAAACACTGGAGCATGAAGGCCCCCATTTGCACTAAAGTGGAAGCGGTGTGGTGGCCTGGCTCCTGCTCATCATCCAGGATAATGTCGTCCTCTTCATTCTCCTCTCCCCATCCTCGCACAACAGGGATCCCAGAAAGGTTTAAAGCATGCTCTTCTTGCTCCTGCTCATCCGCCCCGGCACCATCCTCCTCTGACTCCTCATCAGACTCCTGTTGTTGACTTGTCTCAGATAGAGTAGCCCCCCCTGGGAATTCATCCAGCATTGCGACTTCCTCATCTTCCCGCTCCTGCTCCTCCACAGCCTGATCAATGACACGACGCAATGCACGCTCCAGAAAGAAGGCATAAGGTACCATGTCACTGATGGCGCCATGGCTGCGACTGACCAGTTTGGTGATCTCCTCAAATGGCCGCAGAAGTCTGCATGTGTCGCGCATGAGCAGCCACTGGCGCGGTGAAAAAAAACCCAGCTCCCCAGAACCGTTTCTTTCGCAGAGTTCATACAGGTAGACGTTAACTGCACGTTTCTGCTGGAGCAGCCTATCAAGCATATAGAAGGTTGAGTTCCATCGCGTCGGGCAATCGCAAATAAGACGTCTGACCGGCAGATGGTGTCGCCGCTGAATGTCAGCAAGGCGAGCCATGGCCGTGTAAGATCTTCTGAAATGGGCCGAGATTTTCCTTGCCTGCCGCAAGATGTCCTGGACCCCAGGGTATTTGACAAGGAATCGCTGCACGACCAAGTTTAAGACGTGTGCCATGCACGGCACGTGCGTGATTTTGCCCTGTTTCAATGCGCTAAGCAGATTGGCACCGTTGTCACACACCACTTTACCAACTGTCAAATTGAGCGGTGTTAGCCACTCATCTGCCTGTGAACGCAAAGCTGAAAGGAGTGCCGGGCCAGTGTGGCTCTTTGCTTCCAGGCACAACAGACGCAGCACGGCATGGCAACGTCTCACCTGGCATGTGGAATAGGTTCTGGGGAGCTTGGGCGGTGCAGTGGAAGAGACGCTAGCAGCGGAAAAGGAGGAGGCAGCTGAGGAGGAGAGGGAGGAGGATGGAGTAGGAGGAGGAGAAGAAGAGTCAGGCCTGCATGCAATCCGTGGCGGTAAAACCAAATCTACACGGGTGCCACGGGTTACATGCTTGACGGCCGTCAGAAGGTTCACCCAGTGGGCAGTAAAACTGATATACCTTCCCTGCCCGTGTTTGCTAGACCACGTGTCTGTGGTCAGATGTATCTTGGCACCGACACTGTGTGCCAGAGATACATTCACTTGCCGCTGAACATGGCCATATAGCTCTGGGATGCCCTTCTCTGAGAAATACTTCCTTCCTGGGACCTTCCATTGTGGTGTTCCAATGGCCACAAATTTGCGAAAGGCCTCCGAGTCCACCAGTTTATATGGCAGTAGTTGGCGGGCTATGAGTTCTGACAAGCCAGCCGCCAACCGTTGGGCAAGAGGGTTATCCGGCGTCATCATTTTTTTACGCTCAAACATTAGGCCCACGGAAGCCTGCCTTTTTGCAGAAAAATGTGAGCTTGGCGTGATGGAAGGTGGAGTGGAGGACAATTGTGAGGAGAGAGGAGAAGGAGAAGTAGAAGACGAGGCTGGACGGTGAGAGCCTGCAGTGTGGCTTTGTGTGTTCCGTTGCTCCCACTGGGCTCGGTGATGGCTGCTCATGTGCCTTCTTAAGGCGGTCGTCCCTAGGTGAGTATTGGGCTTACCGCGACTAACGCGTTGACTGCAAAGATTGCAGATGGCAACGCTATTGTCAGCAGCGGACACGTTAAAAAAAGCCCACACTGCGGAGCCATGTGCCGGTGTCCTGGGAGCGCCAGATGTGACCGTACATGGTCGATGACTCGCTCCTGATACATTTGCAGTCTGCTTTGTCCCTGCTGTGCAATGTAAGTCATTGCTGCTTCTCCTCCCTATCTGCTGGTCCATATCTCCCTCTGAACTCCCCTCCTCTTCCTCTCTTGTGGGCACCCACGTGACATCACTAGACACGTCATCATCAACGTCACCTTCCCCACCGCTATAAGTAGAGTAGGCAGCAACACCGGGGACCAACCTCCTCCTTGGGCTGATCTGGGTACTGGCGTCAGACTGCTGAGTAGCGCTTGTTGCTACCTCCTCTTCCTGATCCAATACCAAGAGTGGCTGCGCATCAGAAATGTCCTCTTGATATGGATCGGAAAATAATTCCAGTGACTCAAGCGGAAGGTATGTGGTGGTGGTGGTGGTGGTCGTGTTGTTGGTGGTAGTGTCTTTGGGGGTGCACATAGCAGAGAGTGAAGAAGAGGGTGCAGATCGAGAGGATGAGGAGGGTGCAGAAGAGTAAGGCTGAGCGAGCCACTCAACCAAGTCTGGTGCATCCTTTAAAGTAATTGAACGCACCTTCTGCAACTTCCCACTTTGGCTCAAGCCTGTTGCTCCTGCCCTACCCCTACCACCCCTGCGGAAGGGCCTGCCTCTTCCTCTGCATGTCATTTTTTAAATGACCCTGTGACAAAACTCTTAGTCCCTATACCGCTGAAGGACTGCTGCAGTATAGGTGAGCGGTCAGCAGTGGTGCACGTCAACCCTATCTATTGTGGACCTATAGCGGTCCTTACAGAACAGCAGACTGTACCGCACTCAAGCCTATGTACCGTAGCACCCTATACCAAGTTACCAGTCCTTATAAGAACTTTTGTGGACCAAGCAGGTTGTGTATTAGTGTTTAGCAGACTGTACGTCAGTCCCTATACCGCTGAAGGACTGCTGCAGTATAGGGCAGCGGTCAGCAGTGGTGCACGTCAACCCTATCTATTGTGGACCGATAGCGGTCCTTACAGAACAGCAGACTGTACCGCACTCAAGCCTATGTACCGTAGCACCCTATACCAAGTTACCAGTCCTTATAAGAACTTTTGTGGACCAAGCAGGTTGTGTATTAGTGTTTAGCAGACTGTACGTCAGTCCCTATACCGCTGAAGGACTGCTGCAGTATAGGGCAGCGGTCAGCAGTGGTGCACGTCAACCCTATCTATTGTGGACCGATAGCGGTCCTTACAGAACAGCAGACTGTACCGCACTCAAGCCTATGTACCGTAGCACCCTATACCAAGTTACCAGTCCTTATAAGAACTTTTGTGGAACAAGCAGGTTGTGTGTTAGTGATTAGCAGACTGTACGTCAGTCCCTATACCGCTGAAGGACTGCTGCAGTATAGGTGAGCGGTCAGCAGTGGTGCACGTCAACCCTATCTATTGTGGACCGATAGCGGTCCTTACAGAACAGCAGACTGTACCGCACTCAAGCCTATGTACCGTAGCACCCTATACCAAGTTACCAGTCCTTATAAGAACTTTTGTGGACCAAGCAGGTTGTGTATTAGTGTTTAGCAGACTGTACGTCAGTCCCTATACCGCTGAAGGACTGCTGCAGTATAGGGCAGCGGTCAGCAGTGGTGCACGTCAACCCTATCTATTGTGGACCGATAGCGGTCCTTACAGAACAGCAGACTGTACCGCACTCAAGCCTATGTACCGTAGCACCCTATACCAAGTTACCAGTCCTTATAAGAACTTTTGTGGACCAAGCAGGTTGTGTATTAGTGTTTAGCAGACTGTACGTCAGTCCCTATACCGCTGAAGGACTGCTGCAGTATAGGGCAGCGGTCAGCAGTGGTGCACGTCAACCCTATCTATTGTGGACCGATAGCGGTCCTTACAGAACAGCAGACTGTACCGCACTCAAGCCTATGTACCGTAGCACCCTATACCAAGTTACCAGTCCTTATAAGAACTTTTGTGGACCAAGCAGGTTGTGTATTAGTGTTTAGCAGACTGTACGTCAGTCCCTATACCGCTGAAGGACTGCTGCAGTATAGGGCAGCGGTCAGCAGTGGTGCACGTCAACCCTATCTATTGTGGACCGATAGCGGTCCTTACAGAACAGCAGACTGTACCGCACTCAAGCCTATGTACCGTAGCACCCTATACCAAGTTACCAGTCCTTATAAGAACTTTTGTGGAACAAGCAGGTTGTGTGTTAGTGATTAGCAGACTGTACGTCAGTCCCTATACCAATGAAGGACTGCTGCAGTATAGGGCAGCGGTCAGCAGTAGTGCACGGCAACCCTATGTATTGTGGACCGATAGCGGTCCTTACAGAACAGCAGACTGTAACGCACTCAGGCCTATGTACCGTAGCACCCTATACCAAGTTACCAGTCCTTATAAGAACTTTTGTGGACCAAGCAGGTTGTGTATTAGTGTTTAGCAGACTGTACGTCAGTCCCTATACCGCTGAAGGACTGCTGCAGTATAGGGCAGCGGTCAGCAGTGGTGCACGTCAACCCTATCTATTGTGGACCGATAGCGGTCCTTACAGAACAGCAGACTGTACCGCACTCAAGCCTATGTACCGTAGCACCCTATACCAAGTTACCAGTCCTTATAAGAACTTTTGTGGAACAAGCAGGTTGTGTGTTAGTGATTAGCAGACTGTACGTCAGTCCCTATACCGCTGAAGGACTGCTGCAGTATAGGGCAGCGGTCAGCAGTGGTGCACGTCAACCCTATCTATTGTGGACCGATAGCGGTCCTTACAGAACAGCAGACTGTACCGCACTCAAGCCTATGTACCGTAGCACCCTATACCAAGTTACCAGTCCTTATAAAAACTTTTGTGGACCAAGCAGGTTGTGTGTTAGTGTTTAGCAGACTGTGCGTCAGTCCCTATACCGCTGAAGGACTGCTGCAGTATAGGGCAGCGGTCAGCAGTAGTGCACGGCAACCCTATGTATTGTGGACCGATAGCGGTCCTTACAGAACAGCAGACTGTAACGCACTCAGGCCTATGTACCGTAGCACCCTATACCAAGTTACCAGTCCTTATAAGAACTTTTGTGGACCAAGCAGGTTGTGTGTTAGTGATTAGCAGACTGTACGTCAGTCCCTATACCAATGAAGGACTGCTGCAGTATAGGGCAGCGGTCAGCAGTAGTGCACGGCAACCCTATGTATTGTGGACCGATAGCGGTCCTTACAGAACAGCAGACTGTAACGCACTCAGGCCTATGTACCGTAGCACCCTATACCAAGTTACCAGTCCTTATAAAAACTTTTGTGGACCAAGCAGGTTGTGTGTTAGTGTTTAGCAGACTGTGCGTCAGTCCCTATACCGCTGAAGGACTGCTGCAGTATAGGGCAGCGGTCAGCAGTAGTGCACGGCAACCCTATGTATTGTGGACCGATAGCGGTCCTTACAGAACAGCAGACTGTAACGCACTCAGGCCTATGTACCGTAGCACCCTATACCAAGTTACCAGTCCTTATAAGAACTTTTGTGGACCAAGCAGGTTGTGTGTTAGTGATTAGCAGACTGTACGTCAGTCCCTATACCAATGAAGGACTGCTGCAGTATAGGGCAGCGGTCAGCAGTAGTGCACGGCAACCCTATGTATTGTGGACCGATAGCGGTCCTTACAGAACAGCAGACTGTAACGCACTCAGGCCTATGTACCGTAGCACCCTATACCAAGTTACCAGTCCTTATAAGAACTTTTGTGGACCAAGCAGGTTGTGTGTTAGTGATTAGCAGACTGTACGTCAGTCCCTATACCAATGAAGGACTGCTGCAGTATAGGGCAGCGGTCAGCAGTAGTGCACGGCAACCCTATGTATTGTGGACCGATAGCGGTCCTTACAGAACAGCAGACTGTAACGCACTCAGGCCTATGTACCGTAGCACCCTATACCAAGTTACCAGTCCTTATAAGAACTTTTGTGGACCAAGCAGGTTGTGTGTTAGTGATTAGCAGACTGTACGTCAGTCCCTATACCAATGAAGGACTGCTGCAGTATAGGGCAGCGGTCAGCAGTAGTGCACGGCAACCCTATGTATTGTGGACCGATAGCGGTCCTTACAGAACAGCAGACTGTACTGCACTCAGGCCTATGTACCGTAGCACCCTATACCAAGTTACCAGTCCTTATAAAAACTTTTGTGGACCAAGCAGGTTGTGTGTTAGTGTTTAGCAGACTGTGCGTCAGTCCCTATACCGCTGAAGGACTGCTGCAGTATAGGGCAGCGGTCAGCAGTAGTGCACGGCAACCCTATGTATTGTGGACCGATAGCGGTCCTTACAGAACAGCAGACTGTAACGCACTCAGGCCTATGTACCGTAGCACCCTATACCAAGTTACCAGTCCTTATAAGAACTTTTGTGGACCAAGCAGGTTGTGTGTTAGTGATTAGCAGACTGTACGTCAGTCCCTATACCAATGAAGGACTGCTGCAGTATAGGGCAGCGGTCAGCAGTAGTGCACGGCAACCCTATGTATTGTGGACCGATAGCGGTCCTTACAGAACAGCAGACTGTACTGCACTCAGGCCTATGTACCGTAGCACCCTATACCAAGTTACCAGTCCTTATAAGAACTTTTGTGGACCAAGCAGGTTGTGTGTTAGTGATTAGCAGACTGTACGTCAGTCCCTATACCAATGAAGGACTGCTGCAGTATAGGGCAGCGGTCAGCAGTAGTGCACGGCAACCCTATGTATTGTGGACCGATAGCGGTCCTTACAGAACAGCAGACTGTACTGCACTCAGGCCTATGTACCGTAGCACCCTATACCAAGTTACCAGTCCTTATAAGAACTTTTGTGGACCAAGCAGGTTGTGTATTAGTGTTTAGCAGACTGTGCGTCAGTCCCTATACCGCTGAAGGACTGCTGCAGTATAGGGCAGCGGTCAGCAGTAGTGCACGGCAACCCTATGTATTGTGGACCGATAGCGGTCCTTACAGAACAGCAGACTGTACCGCACCCAAGCCTATGTACCGTAGCACCCTAGACAGACCAAGTTACCAGTCCTGATAAAGAGCTTTGTGGAACAAGTGAGTTGTGAATGATTAGCAGACTGCAGCAGAAGGGCAGCAGTCAAGTATAATATTCTTTCTATATTTGGAAGAAAGAATATTATACGTGTACAAGCCTATTACCGTACCACTGATACCAGTCCTGAAAAGAACCTTTGTGGAACTAATAGTAACAGCAAGTCTTTAAAATTATCCTCACTGCCTGACACACTGCTTCCTGCCTGTCCCTATACAAATTGGCAAAAAAGAGTAGGCTGGAACGATTAGCTGGAACAGCTCTTTTGTGGACCTGATAGTAACAGCTAATGATGATGATGATGATGATGATGAAGAAAGACTAATCTGGCTGAGCTGTCCCTAAAATAGCAGCATACAGCGCTCTGTCCCTTTATCTAAACTGACAAAAGAAACTCAGGCTGCTGACCTAACACCTATACCAGTCCTGAAAAGAACTTTTGTGTACCAAATAGCTAGCGTTTTCTCTGTCCCTACTCCACACAGGATCCTTTCCCTACAGTGACAGAAGAAAGAATGTAAAATGGCCACCGGATCGGGTGTATTTATAGGTTAGGGGGAATGTCCAAGTGTCCATGAGCTGTCATGTCTCAATTGGTTGTCCTGTAACACATGATAAACGTGTCACGAAAGGTTAAAGTTCTTGTATACATTAAACACGTAAGTCCGCCGGGGCGAACGACGGAAAAAGGCGTTCGAACCCGCGGACGGCGAAAGTCGGAAATTCGCCGCGAAACGACCGCCGGGCGAACCGTTCGGCCATCACTAGTTGTGATTGATTAGCAGACTGTACCTCAGTCCCTATACTTATAAATGACTACTGCTGCAGTCAGCAGTAGTGCACCTCAACCCTATGTATTGTGGACCTATACCAGTCCTTAAGGAATAGCAGACTGTTCCTCACTCAACCCTATGTACTGTAGTACCCTATACCTTACCAGTCCTTATAAGGACCTTTGTGGAACAAGTAGGTTGTGATTGATTAGCAGACTGTACCTCAGTCCCTATACTGATAAAGGACTACTGCAGCAGAAGGGCAGCAGTCAGCAGTAGTTCACCTCAACCCTATGTATTGTGGACCTATATCAGTCCTTAAGGAATAGAAACTGTACCTCACTCAACCCTATGTACTGTAGTACCCTATACCTTACCAGTCCTTATAAGGACCTTTGTGGAACAAGTAGGTTGTGAATGATTAGCAGACTGTACCTCAGTTCCTATACTGATAAAGGACTACTGCAGCAGAAGGCAGCAGTCAGCAGTAGTACACCTCAACCCTGTGTATTGTGGACCTATACCAGTCCTTAAGGAATAGCAGACTGTACCTCACTCAACCCTATGTACTGTAGTACCCTATACCTTACCAGTCCTTATAAGGACCTTTGTGGAACAAGTAGGTTGTGAATGATTAGCATACTGTACCTCAGTCCCTATACTGATAAAGGACTACTGCTGCAGTCAGCAGTAGTGCACCTCAACCCTATGTATTGTGGACCTATACCAGTCCTTAAGGAATAGCAGACTGTACCTCACTCAACCCTATGTACTGTAGTACCCTATATCTTACCAGTCCTTATAAGGACCTTTGTGGAACAAGTAGGTTGTGAATGATTAGCAGACTGTACCTCAGTTCCTATACTGATAAAGGACTACTGCAGCAGAAGGCAGCAGTCAGCAGTAGTACACCTCAACCCTGTGTATTGTGGACCTATACCAGTCCTTAAGGAATAGCAGACTGTACCTCACTCAACCCTATGTACTGTAGTACCCTATACCTTACCAGTCCTTATAAGGACCTTTGTGGAACAAGTAGGTTGTGATTGATTAGCAGACTGTACCTCAGTCACTATACTGATAAAGGACTACTGCTGCAGTCAGCAGTAGTGCACCTCAACCCTATGTATTGTTGACCTATACCAGTCCTTAAGGAATAGCAGACTGTACCTCACTCAACCCTATGTACTGTAGTACCCTATACCTTACCAGTCCTTATAAGGACCTTTGTGGAACAAGTAGGTTGTGAATGATTAGCAGACTGTACCTGAGTCCCTATACTGATAAAGGACTACCTGCAGCAGAAGGGCAGCAGTCAGCAGTAGTTCACCTCAACCCTATGTATTGTGGACCTATACCAGTCCTTAAGGAATAGAAACTGTACCTCACTAAACCCTATGTACTGTAGTACCCTATACCTTACCAGTCCTTATAAGGACCTTTGTGCAACTAGTAGGTTGTGAATGATTAGCAGACTGTACCTCAGTTCCTATACTGATAAAGGACTACTGCAGCAGAAGGCAGCAGTCAGCAGTAGTGCACCTCAACCCTATGTATTGTTGACCTATACCAGTCCTTAAGGAATAGCAGACTGTACCTCACTCAACCCTATGTACTGTAGTACCCTATACCTTACCAGTCCTTATAAGGACCTTTGTGGAACAAGTAGGTTGTGAATGATTAGCAGACTGTACCTGAGTCCCTATACTGATAAAGGACTACTGCAGCAGAAGGGCAGCAGTCAGCAGTAGTTCACCTCAACCCTATGTATTGTGGACCTATACCAGTCCTTAAGGAATAGAAACTGTACCTCACTCAACCCTATGTACTGTAGTACCCTATACCTTACCAGTCCTTATAAGGACCTTTGTGCAACTAGTAGGTTGTGAATGATTAGCAGACTGTACCTCAGTTCCTATACTGATAAAGGACTACTGCAGCAGAAGGCAGCAGTCAGCAGTAGTACACCTCAACCCTATGTATTGTGGACATATACCAGTCCTTAAGGAATAGCAGACCGTACCTCACTCAACCCTATGTACTGTAGTACCCTATACCTTACCAGTCCTTATAAGGACCTTTGTGGAACAAGTAGGTTGTGATTGATTAGCAGACTGTACCTCAGTCCCTATACTGATAAAGGACTACTGCAGCAGAAGGGCAGCAGTCAGCAGTAGTTCACCTCAACCCTATGTATTGTGGACCTATATCAGTCCTTAAGGAATAGAAACTGTACCTCACTCAACCCTATGTACTGTAGTACCCTATACCTTACCAGTCCTTTTAAGGACCTTTGTGCAACTAGTAGGTTGTGAATGATTAGCAGACTGTACCTCAGTTCCTATACTGATAAAGGACTACTGCAGCAGAAGGCAGCAGTCAGCAGTAGTACACCTCAACCCTATGTATTGTGGACATGTACCAGTCCTTAAGGAATAGCAGACTGTACCTCACTCAACCCTATGTACTGTAGTACCCTATACCTTACCAGTCCTTAAAGGACCTTTGTGGAACAAGTAGGTTGTGATTGATTAGCAGACTGTACCTCAGTCCCTATACTGATAAATGACTACTGCTGCAGTCAGCAGTAGTGCACCTCAACCCTATGTATTGTGGACCTATACCAGTCCTTAAGGAATAGCAGACTGTACCTCACTCAACCCTTTGTACTGTAGTACCCTATACCTTACCAGTCCTTATAAGGACCTTTGTGGAACAAGTAGGTTGTGAATGATTAGCAGACTGTACCTCAGTCCCTATACTGATAAAGGACTACTGCAGCAGAAGGGCAGCAGTCAGCAGTAGTGCACATCAACCCTATGTATTGTGGACCTATACCAGTCCTTAAGGAATAGCAGACTGTACCTCACTCAACCCTATGTACTGTAGTACCCTATATCTTACCAGTCCTTATAAGGACCTTTGTGGAACAAGTAGGTTGTGAATGATTAGCAGACTGTACCTCAGTTCCTATACTGATAAAGGACTACTGCAGCAGACGGGCAGCAGTCAGCAGTAGTGCACCTCAACCCTATGTATTGTGGACCTATACCAGTCCTTAAGGAATAGCAGACTGTACCTCACTCAACCCTATGTACTGTAGTACCCTATACCTTACCAGTCCTTATAAGGACCTTTGTGGAACAAGTAGGTTGTGAATGATTAGCAGACTGTACCTCAGTTCCTATACTGATAAAGGACTACTGCAGCAGAAGGCAGCAGTCAGCAGTAGTACACCTCAACCCTGTGTATTGTGGACCTATACCAGTCCTTAAGGAATAGCAGACTGTACCTCACTCAACCCTATGTACTGTAGTACCCTATACCTTACCAGTCCTTATAAGGACCTTTGTGGAACAAGTAGGTTGTGAATGATTAGCATACTGTACCTCAGTCCCTATACTGATAAAGGACTACTGCTGCAGTCAGCAGTAGTGCACCTCAACCCTATGTATTGTGGACCTATACCAGTCCTTAAGGAATAGCAGACTGTACCTCACTCAACCCTATGTACTGTAGTACCCTATATCTTACCAGTCCTTATAAGGACCTTTGTGGAACAAGTAGGTTGTGAATGATTAGCAGACTGTACCTCAGTTCCTATACTGATAAAGGACTACTGCAGCAGAAGGCAGCAGTCAGCAGTAGTACACCTCAACCCTGTGTATTGTGGACCTATACCAGTCCTTAAGGAATAGCAGACTGTACCTCACTCAACCCTATGTACTGTAGTACCCTATACCTTACCAGTCCTTATAAGGACCTTTGTGGAACAAGTAGGTTGTGATTGATTAGCAGACTGTACCTCAGTCGCTATACTGATAAAGGACTACTGCTGCAGTCAGCAGTAGTGCACCTCAACCCTATGTATTGTTGACCTATACCAGTCCTTAAGGAATAGCAGACTGTACCTCACTCAACCCTATGTACTGTAGTACCCTATACCTTACCAGTCCTTATAAGGACCTTTGTGGAACAAGTAGGTTGTGAATGATTAGCAGACTGTACCTGAGTCCCTATACTGATAAAGGACTACCTGCAGCAGAAGGGCAGCAGTCAGCAGTAGTTCACCTCAACCCTATGTATTGTGGACCTATACCAGTCCTTAAGGAATAGAAACTGTACCTCACTAAACCCTATGTACTGTAGTACCCTATACCTTACCAGTCCTTATAAGGACCTTTGTGCAACTAGTAGGTTGTGAATGATTAGCAGACTGTACCTCAGTTCCTATACTGATAAAGGACTACTGCAGCAGAAGGCAGCAGTCAGCAGTAGTACGCCTCAACCCTATGTATTGTGGACATATACCAGTCCTTAAGGAATAGCAGACCGTACCTCACTCAACCCTATGTACTGTAGTACCCTATACCTTACCAGTCCTTATAAGGACCTTTGTGGAACAAGTAGGTTGTGATTGATTAGCAGACTGTACCTCAGTCCCTATACTGATAAAGGACTACTGCAGCAGAAGGGCAGCAGTCAGCAGTAGTTCACCTCAACCCTATGTATTGTGGACCTATATCAGTCCTTAAGGAATAGAAACTGTACCTCACTCAACCCTATGTACTGTAGTACCCTATACCTTACCAGTCCTTTTAAGGACCTTTGTGCAACTAGTAGGTTGTGAATGATTAGCAGACTGTACCTCAGTTCGTATACTGATAAAGGACTACTGCAGCAGAAGGCAGCAGTCAGCAGTAGTACACCTCAACCCTATGTATTGTGGACATGTACCAGTCCTTAAGGAATAGCAGACTGTACCTCACTCAACCCTATGTACTGTAGTACCCTATACCTTACCAGTCCTTAAAGGACCTTTGTGGAACAAGTAGGTTGTGATTGATTAGCAGACTGTACCTCAGTCCCTATACTGATAAATGACTACTGCTGCAGTCAGCAGTAGTGCACCTCAACCCTATGTATTGTGGACCTATACCAGTCCTTAAGGAATAGCAGACTGTACCTCACTCAACCCTTTGTACTGTAGTACCCTATACCTTACCAGTCCTTATAAGGACCTTTGTGGAACAAGTAGGTTGTGAATGATTAGCAGACTGTACCTGAGTCCCTATACTGATAAAGGACTACTGCAGCAGAAGGGCAGCAGTCAGCAGTAGTTCACCTCAACCCTATGTATTGTGGACCTATACCAGTCCTTAAGGAATAGAAACTGTACCTCACTAAACCCTATGTACTGTAGTACCCTATACCTTACCAGTCCTTATAAGGACCTTTGTGCAACTAGTAGGTTGTGAATGATTAGCAGACTGTACCTCAGTTCCTATACTGATAAAGGACTACTGCAGCAGAAGGCAGCAGTCAGCAGTAGTACACCTCAACCCTATGTATTGTGGACATATACCAGTCCTTAAGGAATAGCAGACCGTACCTCACTCAACCCTATGTACTGTAGTACCCTATACCTTACCAGTCCTTATAAGGACCTTTGTGGAACAAGTAGGTTGTGATTGATTAGCAGACTGTACCTCAGTCCCTATACTGATAAAGGACTACTGCAGCAGAAGGGCAGCAGTCAGCAGTAGTTCACCTCAACCCTATGTATTGTGGACCTATATCAGTCCTTAAGGAATAGAAACTGTACCTCACTCAACCCTATGTACTGTAGTACCCTATACCTTACCAGTCCTTTTAAGGACCTTTGTGCAACTAGTAGGTTGTGAATGATTAGCAGACTGTACCTCAGTTCCTATACTGATAAAGGACTACTGCAGCAGAAGGCAGCAGTCAGCAGTAGTACACCTCAACCCTATGTATTGTGGACATATACCAGTCCTTAAGGAATAGCAGACCGTACCTCACTCAACCCTATGTACTGTAGTACCCTATACCTTACCAGTCCTTATAAGGACCTTTGTGGAACAAGTAGGTTGTGATTGATTAGCAGACTGTACCTCAGTCCCTATACTGATAAAGGACTACTGCAGCAGAAGGGCAGCAGTCAGCAGTAGTTCACCTCAACCCTATGTATTGTGGACCTATATCAGTCCTTAAGGAATAGAAACTGTACCTCACTCAACCCTATGTACTGTAGTACCCTATACCTTACCAGTCCTTATAAGGACCTTTGTGGAACAAGTAGGTTGTGAATGATTAGCAGACTGTACCTCAGTTCCTATACTGATAAAGGACTACTGCAGCAGAAGGCAGCAGTCAGCAGTAGTACACCTCAACCCTGTGTATTGTGGACCTATACCAGTCCTTAAGGAATAGCAGACTGTACCTCACTCAACCCTATGTACTGTAGTACCCTATACCTTACCAGTCCTTATAAGGACCTTTGTGGAACAAGTAGGTTGTGAATGATTAGCATACTGTACCTCAGTCCCTATACTGATAAAGGACTACTGCTGCAGTCAGCAGTAGTGCACCTCAACCCTATGTATTGTGGACCTATACCAGTCCTTAAGGAATAGCAGACTGTACCTCACTCAACCCTATGTACTGTAGTACCCTATATCTTACCAGTCCTTATAAGGACCTTTGTGGAACAAGTAGGTTGTGAATGATTAGCAGACTGTACCTCAGTTCCTATACTGATAAAGGACTACTGCAGCAGAAGGCAGCAGTCAGCAGTAGTACACCTCAACCCTGTGTATTGTGGACCTATACCAGTCCTTAAGGAATAGCAGACTGTACCTCACTCAACCCTATGTACTGTAGTACCCTATACCTTACCAGTCCTTATAAGGACCTTTGTGGAACAAGTAGGTTGTGATTGATTAGCAGACTGTACCTCAGTCGCTATACTGATAAAGGACTACTGCTGCAGTCAGCAGTAGTGCACCTCAACCCTATGTATTGTTGACCTATACCAGTCCTTAAGGAATAGCAGACTGTACCTCACTCAACCCTATGTACTGTAGTACCCTATACCTTACCAGTCCTTATAAGGACCTTTGTGGAACAAGTAGGTTGTGAATGATTAGCAGACTGTACCTGAGTCCCTATACTGATAAAGGACTACTGCAGCAGAAGGGCAGCAGTCAGCAGTAGTTCACCTCAACCCTATGTATTGTGGACCTATACCAGTCCTTAAGGAATAGAAACTGTACCTCACTCAACCCTATGTACTGTAGTACCCTATACCTTACCAGTCCTTATAAGGACCTTTGTGCAACTAGTAGGTTGTGAATGATTAGCAGACTGTACCTCAGTTCCTATACTGATAAAGGACTACTGCAGCAGAAGGCAGCAGTCAGCAGTAGTACACCTCAACCCTATGTATTGTGGACATATACCAGTCCTTAAGGAATAGCAGACCGTACCTCACTCAACCCTATGTACTGTAGTACCCTATACCTTACCAGTCCTTATAAGGACCTTTGTGGAACAAGTAGGTTGTGATTGATTAGCAGACTGTACCTCAGTCCCTATACTGATAAAGGACTACTGCAGCAGAAGGGCAGCAGTCAGCAGTAGTTCACCTCAACCCTATGTATTGTGGACCTATATCAGTCCTTAAGGAATAGAAACTGTACCTCACTCAACCCTATGTACTGTAGTACCCTATACCTTACCAGTCCTTTTAAGGACCTTTGTGCAACTAGTAGGTTGTGAATGATTAGCAGACTGTACCTCAGTTCCTATACTGATAAAGGACTACTGCAGCAGAAGGCAGCAGTCAGCAGTAGTACACCTCAACCCTATGTATTGTGGACATGTACCAGTCCTTAAGGAATAGCAGACTGTACCTCACTCAACCCTATGTACTGTAGTACCCTATACCTTACCAGTCCTTAAAGGACCTTTGTGGAACAAGTAGGTTGTGATTGATTAGCAGACTGTACCTCAGTCCCTATACTGATAAATGACTACTGCTGCAGTCAGCAGTAGTGCACCTCAACCCTATGTATTGTGGACCTATACCAGTCCTTAAGGAATAGCAGACTGTACCTCACTCAACCCTTTGTACTGTAGTACCCTATACCTTACCAGTCCTTATAAGGACCTTTGTGGAACAAGTAGGTTGTGAATGATTAGCAGACTGTACCTCAGTCCCTATACTGATAAAGGACTACTGCAGCAGAAGGGCAGCAGTCAGCAGTAGTGCACATCAACCCTATGTATTGTGGACCTATACCAGTCCTTAAGGAATAGCAGACTGTACCTCACTCAACCCTATGTACTGTAGTACCCTATATCTTACCAGTCCTTATAAGGACCTTTGTGGAACAAGTAGGTTGTGAATGATTAGCAGACTGTACCTCAGTTCCTATACTGATAAAGGACTACTGCAGCAGACGGGCAGCAGTCAGCAGTAGTGCACCTCAACCCTATGTATTGTGGACCTATACCAGTCCTTAAGGAATAGCAGACTGTACCTCACTCAACCCTATGTACTGTAGTACCCTATACCTTACCAGTCCTTATAAGGACCTTTGTGGAACAAGTAGGTTGTGAATGATTAGCAGACTGTACCTCAGTTCCTATACTGATAAAGGACTACTGCAGCAGAAGGCAGCAGTCAGCAGTAGTACACCTCAACCCTGTGTATTGTGGACCTATACCAGTCCTTAAGGAATAGCAGACTGTACCTCACTCAACCCTATGTACTGTAGTACCCTATACCTTACCAGTCCTTATAAGGACCTTTGTGGAACAAGTAGGTTGTGAATGATTAGCATACTGTACCTCAGTCCCTATACTGATAAAGGACTACTGCTGCAGTCAGCAGTAGTGCACCTCAACCCTATGTATTGTGGACCTATACCAGTCCTTAAGGAATAGCAGACTGTACCTCACTCAACCCTATGTACTGTAGTACCCTATATCTTACCAGTCCTTATAAGGACCTTTGTGGAACAAGTAGGTTGTGAATGATTAGCAGACTGTACCTCAGTTCCTATACTGATAAAGGACTACTGCAGCAGAAGGCAGCAGTCAGCAGTAGTACACCTCAACCCTGTGTATTGTGGACCTATACCAGTCCTTAAGGAATAGCAGACTGTACCTCACTCAACCCTATGTACTGTAGTACCCTATACCTTACCAGTCCTTATAAGGACCTTTGTGGAACAAGTAGGTTGTGATTGATTAGCAGACTGTACCTCAGTCGCTATACTGATAAAGGACTACTGCTGCAGTCAGCAGTAGTGCACCTCAACCCTATGTATTGTTGACCTATACCAGTCCTTAAGGAATAGCAGACTGTACCTCACTCAACCCTATGTACTGTAGTACCCTATACCTTACCAGTCCTTATAAGGACCTTTGTGGAACAAGTAGGTTGTGAATGATTAGCAGACTGTACCTGAGTCCCTATACTGATAAAGGACTACCTGCAGCAGAAGGGCAGCAGTCAGCAGTAGTTCACCTCAACCCTATGTATTGTGGACCTATACCAGTCCTTAAGGAATAGAAACTGTACCTCACTAAACCCTATGTACTGTAGTACCCTATACCTTACCAGTCCTTATAAGGACCTTTGTGCAACTAGTAGGTTGTGAATGATTAGCAGACTGTACCTCAGTTCCTATACTGATAAAGGACTACTGCAGCAGAAGGCAGCAGTCAGCAGTAGTACGCCTCAACCCTATGTATTGTGGACATATACCAGTCCTTAAGGAATAGCAGACCGTACCTCACTCAACCCTATGTACTGTAGTACCCTATACCTTACCAGTCCTTATAAGGACCTTTGTGGAACAAGTAGGTTGTGATTGATTAGCAGACTGTACCTCAGTCCCTATACTGATAAAGGACTACTGCAGCAGAAGGGCAGCAGTCAGCAGTAGTTCACCTCAACCCTATGTATTGTGGACCTATATCAGTCCTTAAGGAATAGAAACTGTACCTCACTCAACCCTATGTACTGTAGTACCCTATACCTTACCAGTCCTTTTAAGGACCTTTGTGCAACTAGTAGGTTGTGAATGATTAGCAGACTGTACCTCAGTTCGTATACTGATAAAGGACTACTGCAGCAGAAGGCAGCAGTCAGCAGTAGTACACCTCAACCCTATGTATTGTGGACATGTACCAGTCCTTAAGGAATAGCAGACTGTACCTCACTCAACCCTATGTACTGTAGTACCCTATACCTTACCAGTCCTTAAAGGACCTTTGTGGAACAAGTAGGTTGTGATTGATTAGCAGACTGTACCTCAGTCCCTATACTGATAAATGACTACTGCTGCAGTCAGCAGTAGTGCACCTCAACCCTATGTATTGTGGACCTATACCAGTCCTTAAGGAATAGCAGACTGTACCTCACTCAACCCTTTGTACTGTAGTACCCTATACCTTACCAGTCCTTATAAGGACCTTTGTGGAACAAGTAGGTTGTGAATGATTAGCAGACTGTACCTGAGTCCCTATACTGATAAAGGACTACTGCAGCAGAAGGGCAGCAGTCAGCAGTAGTTCACCTCAACCCTATGTATTGTGGACCTATACCAGTCCTTAAGGAATAGAAACTGTACCTCACTAAACCCTATGTACTGTAGTACCCTATACCTTACCAGTCCTTATAAGGACCTTTGTGCAACTAGTAGGTTGTGAATGATTAGCAGACTGTACCTCAGTTCCTATACTGATAAAGGACTACTGCAGCAGAAGGCAGCAGTCAGCAGTAGTACACCTCAACCCTATGTATTGTGGACATATACCAGTCCTTAAGGAATAGCAGACCGTACCTCACTCAACCCTATGTACTGTAGTACCCTATACCTTACCAGTCCTTATAAGGACCTTTGTGGAACAAGTAGGTTGTGATTGATTAGCAGACTGTACCTCAGTCCCTATACTGATAAAGGACTACTGCAGCAGAAGGGCAGCAGTCAGCAGTAGTTCACCTCAACCCTATGTATTGTGGACCTATATCAGTCCTTAAGGAATAGAAACTGTACCTCACTCAACCCTATGTACTGTAGTACCCTATACCTTACCAGTCCTTTTAAGGACCTTTGTGCAACTAGTAGGTTGTGAATGATTAGCAGACTGTACCTCAGTTCCTATACTGATAAAGGACTACTGCAGCAGAAGGCAGCAGTCAGCAGTAGTACACCTCAACCCTATGTATTGTGGACATATACCAGTCCTTAAGGAATAGCAGACCGTACCTCACTCAACCCTATGTACTGTAGTACCCTATACCTTACCAGTCCTTATAAGGACCTTTGTGGAACAAGTAGGTTGTGATTGATTAGCAGACTGTACCTCAGTCCCTATACTGATAAAGGACTACTGCAGCAGAAGGGCAGCAGTCAGCAGTAGTTCACCTCAACCCTATGTATTGTGGACCTATATCAGTCCTTAAGGAATAGAAACTGTACCTCACTCAACCCTATGTACTGTAGTACCCTATACCTTACCAGTCCTTATAAGGACCTTTGTGGAACAAGTAGGTTGTGAATGATTAGCAGACTGTACCTCAGTTCCTATACTGATAAAGGACTACTGCAGCAGAAGGCAGCAGTCAGCAGTAGTACACCTCAACCCTGTGTATTGTGGACCTATACCAGTCCTTAAGGAATAGCAGACTGTACCTCACTCAACCCTATGTACTGTAGTACCCTATACCTTACCAGTCCTTATAAGGACCTTTGTGGAACAAGTAGGTTGTGAATGATTAGCATACTGTACCTCAGTCCCTATACTGATAAAGGACTACTGCTGCAGTCAGCAGTAGTGCACCTCAACCCTATGTATTGTGGACCTATACCAGTCCTTAAGGAATAGCAGACTGTACCTCACTCAACCCTATGTACTGTAGTACCCTATATCTTACCAGTCCTTATAAGGACCTTTGTGGAACAAGTAGGTTGTGAATGATTAGCAGACTGTACCTCAGTTCCTATACTGATAAAGGACTACTGCAGCAGAAGGCAGCAGTCAGCAGTAGTACACCTCAACCCTGTGTATTGTGGACCTATACCAGTCCTTAAGGAATAGCAGACTGTACCTCACTCAACCCTATGTACTGTAGTACCCTATACCTTACCAGTCCTTATAAGGACCTTTGTGGAACAAGTAGGTTGTGATTGATTAGCAGACTGTACCTCAGTCGCTATACTGATAAAGGACTACTGCTGCAGTCAGCAGTAGTGCACCTCAACCCTATGTATTGTTGACCTATACCAGTCCTTAAGGAATAGCAGACTGTACCTCACTCAACCCTATGTACTGTAGTACCCTATACCTTACCAGTCCTTATAAGGACCTTTGTGGAACAAGTAGGTTGTGAATGATTAGCAGACTGTACCTGAGTCCCTATACTGATAAAGGACTACCTGCAGCAGAAGGGCAGCAGTCAGCAGTAGTTCACCTCAACCCTATGTATTGTGGACCTATACCAGTCCTTAAGGAATAGAAACTGTACCTCACTAAACCCTATGTACTGTAGTACCCTATACCTTACCAGTCCTTATAAGGACCTTTGTGCAACTAGTAGGTTGTGAATGATTAGCAGACTGTACCTCAGTTCCTATACTGATAAAGGACTACTGCAGCAGAAGGCAGCAGTCAGCAGTAGTACGCCTCAACCCTATGTATTGTGGACATATACCAGTCCTTAAGGAATAGCAGACCGTACCTCACTCAACCCTATGTACTGTAGTACCCTATACCTTACCAGTCCTTATAAGGACCTTTGTGGAACAAGTAGGTTGTGATTGATTAGCAGACTGTACCTCAGTCCCTATACTGATAAAGGACTACTGCAGCAGAAGGGCAGCAGTCAGCAGTAGTTCACCTCAACCCTATGTATTGTGGACCTATATCAGTCCTTAAGGAATAGAAACTGTACCTCACTCAACCCTATGTACTGTAGTACCCTATACCTTACCAGTCCTTTTAAGGACCTTTGTGCAACTAGTAGGTTGTGAATGATTAGCAGACTGTACCTCAGTTCGTATACTGATAAAGGACTACTGCAGCAGAAGGCAGCAGTCAGCAGTAGTACACCTCAACCCTATGTATTGTGGACATGTACCAGTCCTTAAGGAATAGCAGACTGTACCTCACTCAACCCTATGTACTGTAGTACCCTATACCTTACCAGTCCTTAAAGGACCTTTGTGGAACAAGTAGGTTGTGATTGATTAGCAGACTGTACCTCAGTCCCTATACTGATAAATGACTACTGCTGCAGTCAGCAGTAGTGCACCTCAACCCTATGTATTGTGGACCTATACCAGTCCTTAAGGAATAGCAGACTGTACCTCACTCAACCCTTTGTACTGTAGTACCCTATACCTTACCAGTCCTTATAAGGACCTTTGTGGAACAAGTAGGTTGTGAATGATTAGCAGACTGTACCTCAGTCCCTATACTGATAAAGGACTACTGCAGCAGAAGGGCAGCAGTCAGCAGTAGTGCACATCAACCCTATGTATTGTGGACCTATACCAGTCCTTAAGGAATAGCAGACTGTACCTCACTCAACCCTATGTACTGTAGTACCCTATATCTTACCAGTCCTTATAAGGACCTTTGTGGAACAAGTAGGTTGTGAATGATTAGCAGACTGTACCTCAGTTCCTATACTGATAAAGGACTACTGCAGCAGACGGGCAGCAGTCAGCAGTAGTGCACCTCAACCCTATGTATTGTGGACCTATACCAGTCCTTAAGGAATAGCAGACTGTACCTCACTCAACCCTATGTACTGTAGTACCCTATACCTTACCAGTCCTTATAAGGACCTTTGTGGAACAAGTAGATTGTGAATGATTAGCAGACTGTACCTCAGTTCCTATACTGATAAAGGACTACTGCAGCAGACGGGCAGCAGTCAGCAGTAGTGCACCTCAACCCTATGTATTGTGGACCTATACCAGTCCTTAAGGAATAGCAGACTGTACCTCACTCAACCCTATGTACTGTAGTACCCTATACCTTACCAGTCCTTATAAGGACCTTTGTGGAACAAGTAGGTTGTGAATGATTAGCAGACTGTACCTGAGTCCCTATACTGATAAAGGACTACTGCAGCAGAAGGGCAGCAGTCAGCAGTAGTTCACCTCAACCCTATATATTGTGGACCTATATCAGTCCTTAAGGAATAGAAACTGTACCTCACTCAACCCTATGTACTGTAGTACCCTATACCTTACCAGTCCTTTTAAGGACCTTTGTGCAACTAGTAGGTTGTGAATGATTAGCAGACTGTACCTCAGTTCCTATACTAATAAAGGACTACTGCAGCAGAAGGCAGCAGTCAGCAGTAGTACACCTCAACCCTATGTATTGTGGACATGTACCAGTCCTTAAGGAATAGCAGACTGTACCTCACTCAACCCTATGTACTGTAGTGCCCTATACCTTACCAGTCCTTAAAGTACCTTTGTGGAACAAGTAGGTTGTGATTGATTAGCAGACTGTACCTCAGTCCCTATACTGATAAAGGACTACTGCTGCAGTCAGCAGTAGTGCACCTCAACCCTATGTATTGTGGACCTATACCAGTCCTTAAGGAATAGCAGACTGTACCTCACTCAACCCTATGTACTGTAGTGCCCTATACCTTACCAGTCCTTATAAGGACCTTTGTGGAACAAGTAGGTTGTGAATGATTAGCAGACTGTACCTCAGTCCCTATACTGATAAAGGACTACTGCAGCAGAAGGGCAGCAGTCAGCAGTAGTGCACATCAACCCTATGTATTGTGGACCTATATCAGTCCTTAAGGAATAGCAGACTGTACCTCACTCAACCCTATGTACTGTAGTACCCTATATCTTACCAGTCCTTATAAGGACCTTTGTGGAACAAGTAGGTTGTGAATGATTAGCAGACTGTACCTCAGTTCCTATACTGATAAAGGACTACTGCAGCAGACGGGCAGCAGTCAGCAGTAGTGCACCTCAACCCTATGTATTGTGGACCTATACCAGTCCTTAAGGAATAGAAACTGTACCTCACTCAACCCTATGTACTGTAGTACCCTATACCTTACCAGTCCTTATAAGGACCTTTGTGGAACAAGTAGATTGTGAATGATTAGCAGACTGTACCTCAGTTCCTATACTGATAAAGGACTACTGCAGCAGACGGGCAGCAGTCAGCAGTAGTGCACCTCAACCCTATGTATTGTTGACCTATACCAGTCCTTAAGGAATAGCAGACTGTACCTCACTCAACCCTATGTACTGTAGTACCCTATACCTTACCAGTCCTTATAAGGACCTTTGTGGAACAAGTAGGTTGTGAATGATTAGCAGACTGTACCTCAGTCCCTATACTGATAAAGGACTACTGCAGCAGAAGGGCAGCAGTCAAGTATAATATTCTTTCTATATTTGGAAGAAAGAATATTATACGTGTACAAGCCTATTACCATACCAGTCCTGAAAAGTACCTTTGTGGACCTAATAGTAACAGCTACTGATTAAACTGACTGTCCGTCTTTGCCTCACACACAGCTTCCTGCCTGTCCCTATTTAAACTGACAAAACAGAGGCTGCTGGAACAATAACTTGAATAGCACTTTTGTGGACCTAATAGTAACAGCTAATGATTAAACTGACTGTCCCTGCAGCACACAGCGTCCTGTCCCTCTCTCTACACTGACAAAAGACAGGCTGCTGCAAAAATCAGTAGCATAGCAGTGCCTCAAACCTATATCCTGAGCTACACCTAACACCTATACCAGTCCTGAAAAAAACTTTTGTGGACCAAATAGCTAGCGATTTGGGTCACTGCAGTCTCTTCCTGCTCCACACAGCAATCTCTCCCTATAGTGACATAGGAAAGAATGTAAAATGGCCGCCGAATTGGGTCTATTTTTAAGTTAGGGGGAATGTCCTAGTGTCCATTTGCTGTAATGTCTCAGTTGGCTGTCCTGTACCCCATGACGGATGTGTCATCATATGTCAAAGTTCTTTTACACAGTAAACACAGAAGTCTGCCGGGCGAACGGCGGCAATAGTCCGCGGATTGGGCGGACGGCAAACAGCCGAAATTCGCTGCGAAACGACCGCCGGGCGAACCGTTCGGCCATCCCTATTCAGCGGCAAGTGAATGTATTTCTGGCACACAGTGTCGGTGCCAAGATACATCTGACCACAGACACGTGGTCTAGCAAATACGGGCAGGGAAGGTATATCACTTTACTGCCCACTGGGGGAATCTTCTGACGGCCGTCAAGCATGTAACCCGTGCCACCCGTGTAAATTTGGTTTTACTGCCACGGATTGCATGCAGGCCTGGCTCTTCTTCTCCTCCTCCTCCTCCTACTCCACCCTCCTCCCTCTCCTCCTCGGCTGACTCCTCCGTTTCCGCTGCTAGCGTCTCTTCCGCTGCACCGCCCAAGCTCCCAGAACCTATTCGACATGCCAGGTGAGACTTTGCCATGCCGTGCTGCGTCTGTTGTGCCTGGAAGCCAAGAGCCACACTGGCCCGGCACTCCTTTCAGCTTTGCGTTCACATGCAGATCAGTGGCTAACACCGCTCAATTTTACAGTTGGTAAAGTAGTGTGTGACAACGGTGCCAATCTGCTTAGCGCATTGAAACAGGGCAAAATTACACATGTGCCATGCATGGCACACGTCTTAAACTTGGTCGTGCAGCGATTCGTTGTCAAATACCTTGGGGTCCAGGACATCTTGCGGCAGGCAAGTAAAATCTCGGCCCATTTCAGAAGATCTTACACGGCCAAGTTAGGGGGAATGTCCTAGTGTCCATGTGCTGTAATGTCTCAATTGGCTGTCCTGTACCCCATGATGGATGTGTCATCATAGGTCAAAGTTCTTTTACACAGTAAACAAAGAAGTCCGCCGGGCGAACGGCGGCAATAGTCCGCCGATCGGGCGGACGGCGAACAGCCGAAATTCGCCGCGAAACGACCGCCGGGCGAACCGTTCGGCCATCCCTATTCATGAATCAATGCTGATTTGTTGCTTAAAATATTTTTCTCTTATGTTCACTGACTGACACAGCTCCTTTACTTTAGACCATCGGGTTGTTATGCCACCTTCAGGAGAGGACTAAGCAGAACATGTTAACATGTACAAAAAACAGAACTTTTTAGTTCTGCCCAAGGGGCGGTCCCTTCAGTAACAACCCCCAAGCCTGCTTCCTGCAGCCTCAGTTTTTTTCTGTCCAGTGAAGGAGATGGACCTAGGAACCCTGCGGGCCCATCGGTCCGTGGATTTTTTCTGCAGAAGTTTGCCTTTTGTGCAAGATTAAGATCCTGTGATCTGCTATCAACAGGTGGCTGGGTGACAGGCTGGATACCCTTATGCCTGTAGTCTCCCCAGCCTGACCAGTGAGCATGTGCAGACCAGAGCTCCGTGCTGGGTCGGCCAAGAAATGCCCTTCAGGTTCCAGGGCTGGCCGGTGAGCGCAATGCTCTGGGGCACACATATGACCGGGCTACTGATGTCTGCATCACAGTGTGCCAGGCCAGCAGCCACCCCATACTGATCAATGAGTGGGTCTATGATGGAATGTGCCCAGCTTGTCTGTACTGGTAAGTACAGCTCTCCCTGCCTCGGTGGGGCTGAGCAGCTGGGCATTCCCTGGGAGTAGGGATGACCCGAATACCCCCCGGTTCGGTTCGCACCAGAACCTGCAAACGGACCGAAAATTTGTGAGTACTTTAGAAACCCATTAAAGTCTACTGGGCTCGAACATTCAAAATCAAAAGTGCTAATTTTAAAGGCTAATATGCAAGTTATTGTCCTAAAAAGTGTTTGGGCACCCAGCTCCACCCCCAGGGGAAATGTATCAATGCAAAAAAAAGTTTTAAAAATGGCAGTTTTTTCGGGAGCACTGACTTCAATTACTTTAAAGTGAAAAAAAATTGAAATATTCCTTTAAATATCGTGCCTGGGGGGTGTCTATAGTATGCCTGTGAAGTGGCACGTGTTTCCCATGTTTAGAACAGTACCTGCACAAAATGACATTTCTAACTGAAAAAAAAAGTAATTTAAAACTGCTTGCGGTTTTAATGTAATGTCTGGTTCTAGCAATATGGATGAAAATCATTGAGAAAAATGGCATAGGTACCCCCCCCCCCCCCACCCATTACCAGCCCCTTTGGGTCTTGTACGGATATTAAGGGGAACCCGTACCCAAATTAAAAAAAGGAAAGGTGTGGGGCCCCCAGTCCCTATATACTCAGAACAGCAGTATACAGGCGGTGCAAACAAGACAGAGACTGTGTAGGTTTGTTGTGTTAAGTAGAAGTAATCTGTTTGTAATTTTGAACTGGTACATTTTTAAAGTGTAGCTCCAGTCAAAAAATCTATTTTCTTGATCATACATCACGTGACACAGGAGCTTCATTACATAGTGGATTATATAGGCACCTCTGGTGATTGGACACTGGTTAATCCCAATTAAGGAGAATTCCTCCCCTATATAACCCCTCCCATATGGGAGGCACCTCAGTTTTTTCGCCAGTGTCTATGGTGGTTGGTCACGTAAAACTTTAGCTCTGTGCGGGTCCCTGCGGGGGCCTAAGGGCTACAACAAACCGTATCCATACCTCGGGCCGATATTTGACTCCCAAGTTGGTATGGTACCCAGGCCTCATCAGCCGAAGAAACAAGGTTTTGCCTGTAAGTCCTCTCCTATTGGAAGACTGGGCTCTGGGAAAACCAGACTGGGTGTACTGTTTATACAGAGCGCACAAAAGTTTCTGGCAGAGTCTTTTACATGGTCCAGGTAGGAGGCTCTTCCAAGAAAGAGCCCCAAATAAACCTGAAGGTTGGCTAACACTGCCCGCCGTGATTGGTGAAGGCTGGAATTTGTCTGGTTCAGCAATTCCTGCGGAGAGGACAGGTAAGGGAAGTTAATCCTATTTATGTCATTATATGATGGATTTCTTCATTTTGAGTAGTTGTATGTCTTACCTGGTTTCCACCACTAGAGGGAGTAAGAGCAGCCTGATGCATACTTACATGCCTTTCAGTACACACGCTCAGTGAAGCCTGGTTCTCCAGCTGCCTCACGTCTCCACTGCAGTCCCTGCCACAACAAGGTAACACAGGGGTCCCACGTAGTCTGGGGATCCCACGCAGGTCCGGTGGAGTTCTCCTTTCCCCCCCTGGATCCCGCAGTCCTCGTGCATGCGCGGCGGGCACGTCCCCGGCCTAATGGAGGAGGGGGGAGTGTGGTTGTGAGCCATGCACATCAGTGTGCACGGCGCTGTACTGCGCAGGCACCAGGCGGCAGTTTTTAAAAGCCCAGAGCGTCAGGGGGCTGTAAGTGTGAGACACAGGAGCTGTGGGCAGTAAGCATCCGAGGGGATTGGATCCAGGCAAACCTTAGACACCTACTCAGCATAAGGTTGTGCAGTTTAAGCATATATATTTATTGTGAGACTTTAAGCACAACAGTGATTGCACTTGTACTAGTACCTCTGCTTTGTAGCTTAGGACTATGTCTCCTCGTAAGAAGGTCTCAGGGGGAGGTAGCAAAGGCACTGGTAAATCACCGCCTAGGTCCAGGGGTTCTAAAAGTGCCTGTAAGTTACCATCCCCCCCTGCAAGACTGGAGCCAGCCTCTCAAGACGAGTCAGTGGCCCTGTCAGGTTTTGCAGCCTCTCCTAATGTCCCAGCCCCTGTTTATGTCACTGAGGACTCCCTTAGGGCTAAATTGGAGGGTTTTGAAGGGAGAATAATGAATTTTATTTCTGCTTCCCTAAAAGATAGGAGGAAAAGCGAAAGATCCCCTCCCTGTGCTGAATATCCTCTCTCAGATGATTCTTCTGAAAATGAGGAGAGATCCCTGTCTTGGGACAGGGATCAGGAGCAGTCGGATGATTCAGAGGAAGAGGAGAGAGTCCCCTCCTCCCAGGTGCTCAGAAAACAGGTGCAATATTATACTGAATTGGTGCGTACCACATTCAGAATGCTTGCTGCTGAAGTCGCTACCTCCTCTGTTTCTTCCCTGGGAGTCAGTAAAGCCCCACAGACTGCCTATTCCTTTCCAATTCATCCCTAAATGGATGAATTGTTGTATGAGGATTGGGGACATCCCGATAAACTGTTTGCTCCTCCTAAAAGGTTTTCTATGCATTATCCTCTGGAGGAAAGTTTCACCAAGAAGTGGGGGGTCCCATCTGTTGATGCGGCTGTTTCTTGCATGAATAAAAACCTGACTTGTCCCTTGGATAATGCGCAGGTATTTAAAGATCCAACTGATAAGAAGCTGGAAACCTTTTCCATGGCTAGCGCTGTAGTGCAACCTACAGTCGCAGCCGTGGTGTTGTGCCAGTTCCTCAAGGAACAGGTTAAGCAGATGCTTGGGCTCCTTCCCAGCGAGGAAGTAGAGAAGTATGCAGAATTGCCTCATATTCTGTGTTTCATGATTGATGCAATTTTGGATTCTGTCCAACAAGCATCACGTTTGTCCCTCATGTTGGTACACATGCCAAAGGCCCTATGGCTAAAAAATTGGGCAGCTGAGCTGTCATGCAAGAAGCATTTGATTGGGTTCCCGTTTAAAGGGGAACATTTGTTTGGAGAAGAATTAGACAAATTCGTCCAAAAAATTTCAGGGGGTAAATCTTCTCTCCTTCCAGTCAAAAGGAGCAAGCATCCTTCATTCAGGCGTGCTCTCTCTCCCAGAGCATCAAGCTCTAAGCAGTGGAGATGGCCTTCTCAACCCTCCTCAACAGGAAAGGCTCAGGGCCGGGCCCAGGGGCAGAAAAAGACTTGGGGGCGAAAGCCTGCCAAGCAGAGCCCAAAAGCGTCCTTGTGAAGGGGCGCCCCTGCTCGGCCAAGTGGGGGGAAGGCTCCTGCAGTTTGCAGGAGCCTGGCGGGAAGAGATCCGGGACAAGTGGGTGATCTCTTCGGTATCTCTGGGCTACAGGCTAGAGTTTCACGAGATTCCACCTTCTCGCTTTCTAAGGTCAAGGATCCCCAGGGATCCAGTGAAGCAAAAACCGCTATTTCTGGCCTTAGATCACTTACTATCCCAGGGGGTGATAGTAGAAGTGGACCCAAAAGAACAGGGTTCAGGGTTTTACTCAAATCTCTTCACCGTTCGAAGCCAAATGGAAGTGTCAGACGTATCCTAGATCTGAAGGATCTGAACCGGTTTTTACGCATCCGGTCCTTCCGAATGCAGTCAATCCGCACTGTGGTCTCCTCCCTGCAAGGGGGAGAGTTTATGGCATCAATAGATATCAAGGATGCATATATCCATGTGCCAATTTTTCCCGCACACCAAATATTTCTAAGGTTCGCAGTAGAGCGGCGCCATTTTCAATTTGTGGCCTTGCCGTTCGTGCTTGCTACGGCCCCTCGAGTCTTCACAAAGATTCTGGTCCCTCTCTTGGCAAACCTAAGAGCTCAGGGTATAGCCGTCATGGCTTATCTAGACGATTTTCTTCTCATGGAGAAAACAGTAGCGTTCCTGAACCACAGCGTCACCAGAACGCTAGAACACCTGGAACGCTTAGGTTGGATCATAAACCTAGAAAAGTCATCCCTACAGCCTGCCACCAGGTTGGAATACCTGGGTATGATCATCGACACCGCTCAGGGCAAGGTGTTTCTTCCAAGGCCAAAGGCCTTGGCCATTGGGGATCTGGTGCGCCTAATTCTGGGCAGGAGATCTTCCCCCATTCGATTGTGCATGAGACTGTTAGGGAAAATGGTCGCCTCCTTCGAGGCCGTCCCATTCGCCCAGTTCCACTCAAGGCCTCTGCAAAGATGCATCCTTGCGGCTTGGAACAGGAAGCCCCAATCCTTGGATCTTCCTATGCGTCTATCCCCAGGGACACGCAGGAGTCTCATCTGGTGGTTACAAACCAAGAATTTGCTGAAGGGCAAAACTTTTCTTCCTCCTCCATGGAAGATTATCACGACTAGGGATGAGCTTCGTGTTCGAGTCGAACATACGTTCGACTCGAACATCGGCTGTTCGCCCGTTCGGCGAATTCTGAACGTTATGGGCCGTTCGCGCCAAATTCGTGTGGCACTCACGGCCCACAATGCACTGGGTCATCGCAGTGCATTGCTGGCTCATGATTGGCCAAGCATGCACTGTGACCCCGCATGCTTGGCCAATCACAGTGCCAGCAGCGAGGAGAGCCATGATTGGCCACATGATTAGCTCAGGCTGTGTAGTACACGCCCCACACTATATAAGGCCGCCAGCGCGGCGGCCTAGTGTAGTGTGTTGGCGTCTGAAGCAGTTAGTGGGTGTTCTGTGTACCTTCAACACAGTACACACCGATCGTTTTCGGACGATTTTCGATCTTGCGGTTGTGTAGTGGTTGTTGTCTGTGTGCCCTGACCGCAGTATACACCGCTATATTCACCTCACCTATATAGCTAGTGATCTATCTTTTATAATAGAGCTTGCAGTCAGTAGTGTTAGGAGCTTGTGCGTGCTGTCTGCGTGCTCTGTACCCAGTACACACCGCTATATCCACTTACATAGCTCTTATCTATTTGAGCCCACTTGCCATCTGCAGGAATTATTGGAAGTTGTGTGTGCCTCCAGCACAGCACAGTATACATCTGTATATACCCCTTTATCTCTGGTGTTCTATAAAAAAGGCATCTGCAGGAGTTAGTGGGTTTTTTGTGCCTCCAGCACAATATACACCTGTATCTACCCTTTATTGCTGTTCTCTAATAGAGCCATCTGCAGGGCTTAGTGGGTGTTGTGTGACTCAATTACAGTATACCCCTTTATCTCTGGTGTTCTATAATAAAGGCATCTGCAGGAGTTAGTGGGTGTTGTGTGACTTCAGCACAATATACACCTGTATCTACCGTTTACTGCTGTTCTCTAATAGAGCCATCTGCAGGGCTTAGTGGGTGTTGTGTGACTCCATTACACTGCTGTTTTACCCAAATCCCTTCAGGCCATTACCATGTCTGGAAGGCCAGCAAGGAGAGGCAGACAGGTGCGAGACGATAAAAGAGGGCAAGCAGGCTCTGTGTCTAGAGACAACAGTGCTGGTCGTGGACGCGGTGCATTGTCATCAGCACGTGGCCATGGGACACGCTTGTCCTTCTTTTCGGCAGCTGGACATGTTGAACCGCAACATGCCAACGCCTTGGTAGAGTGGATGACCAAGCCCTCTTCATCCTCCTCATCCTCTCTCACCCAGTCTCAGGGTACTAGCAAAGCAGCTGCCAACGCATCGTCTTCCCTCCTCTCAATGTCATCATCAGTGACTCCTTCCCTAGACCCACCACGTCCTCCTGAGGAGTCTCCTGAACTCTTTGAGCACAGTGTTGGGTACATGCTCCAGGAGGATGCCCAGTGTTTTGTGGGCTCTGATGATGACACTCAGCTAGAGGAAGGCAGTAGCGTGAGCACAGAGAGAGGGGATGCTCAAGAAGGACAGCAATCTGGCAGTCATCTTCCACAAGCTGCAGCATACTGCCAGGTTTGCTACAGCGATGAAGAGGGAGGGGATGATGAGGGCACTGACTCCACGTGGGTGCCTGGAAGGAGAGAGGAGGAGGAGGAGGAGGAGGCACATGTCCAACGAGGCAGGATGCCCTCCGGGGGCCAGCTTAGGGGCAGCACACCGACTGAATCACACCGCAGAGTTCCGCCTGTGCAGGGCGCTGCCTCTGCGCGTTATTCTAAAAGTTCTTTGGTGTGGGCCTTTTTTGAGATGAGTGCATCAGATCGCACCGCTGCTATTTGCAACATATGTCTCAAGCGTATCTCGCGTGGCCAAAACATCAGCCGCTTGGGCACCACATGCTTGACCAGACATATGTTGACCTGCCATGCAGCTCGTTGGCAAGCGTACCTCAAAGACCCACACCAAAGAACAAAGCGGACCTCTCCTTTCTCCTCATCAGCTGGCATCTCCAACCGCACTAGACCTTCAGTCCTCTCTGAAACCTGCTCTGAGAGGAATGAAGGTGTAGAATTAGGTGTGTCACAGCCAAGTGCTTCCGGGAACTCTGCTAGCGGTACACCCACGTCCGATTATAGCAGGCAAATGTCCCTGCCCCAGCTGCTGGACCGGCGAAAGAAGTTCACTCCCAGCCATCCACATGCCCAGCGGTTGAATGCTAGCTTGGCTAAATTGCTAGCACTTCAACTGCTGCCTTTTCAGTTGGTAGACTTCCGTGAGTTTGTACAATGTGCAGTTCCTCAGTGGCAGGTCCCCAAACGCCACTTTTTCTCACGGAAGGCGATTCCGGCTCTCTACCGGCATGTGGAAGGCAATGTCCTTGCCTCGCTGGACAGGGCGGTCAGCGGTAAGGTGCATATTACTGCCGACTCATGGTCCAGCAGGCATGGACAGGGACGTTACCTGTCTTTCACGGCCCATTGGGTCACTCTTCTGGCAGCTGGGAAGGATGCAGGACAAGGTGCAGTAGTGTTGGAGGTTGTTCCGCCACCACGCCTCCAAAATGCTCCTATTGGTTGGGACACACCTCTCTCCTCCACCCCCTCCTCTTCTTCTTCCTCCATGGCCTCTTCCAGTGCTCTGTCCTCAGAACCAGCGGTGCTTCGTAGGCATTCCAGGGGCTACTCAAGTACGCAGGCAAAACGATGCCATGCCGTGCTTGTGCTGGTTTGTTTGGGGGACAGGAGCCACACTGGGGCGGAATGTTTTGTCAGCTCTGCAGGGGCAGGCCGAGAGGTGGTTGACGCCACGCCAGCTTAAGCCAGGAATGGTGGTTTGTGACAATGGCACAAACCTCCTCTCCGCCCTCCGACAGGGACAACTGACCCATGTGCCCTGTGCAGCTCACATCCTTAACCTGGTGGTGCAGCGGTTCTTGGGCAGGTACCCCGGCTTACAGGATGTCCTGAAGCAGGCCAGGAAAGTCTGTGTGCATTTCCGCCGATCATTTAATGCCTGTGCTCGGCTGGCTGAGCTCCAAAAGAAGTTGAACCTGCCCAAGAACCGCCTTATATGTGACATGCCCACCAGGTGAAACTCAACGCTGGCCATGCTGCATTGCCATCAATGAGTACCTGTGCTACTACGGCACCAGGACAGGGTCAGGGGAGCTTGGTTTTTTCTCACCACGCCAGTGGGGCATGATCAGGGATGCATGCACTGTCCTGTCACCGTTTGAGGAGGCCACAAGGATGGTGAGCAGTGACAGTGCATGCATCAGTGACACTGTACCTCTTGTCCACGCTGCGTGGAATAATGGACAGGGCACTTGAGGCAGAACAGAGGCAGGAAGAGGAGGACTTCCTTGCCTCTCAAGGCCCCCTTTATCCAGACAGTGTTCCTGCTGTGCCACCCATCACACAGGAAGAGGATGAGGAGGAGGAAGAGGAGGAGGAGGATGATTGTGTCAGAATGGAGGTGGAGGCTGGCACTCAGCATCAGCAGCAGCAGCAGCAGCAGTCTTGTAGGGATGATTTACAGTCCCAAGAAACACGTGGACTTGTACGTGGCTGGGAGGAGGTAGCTGCGGATCATGTTGTCCTTAGTGACCCAGAGGACTCCGGACCGAATGCCTCAGCTAACCTACGCTGCATGGCCTCCCTGATCCTGCAAAGCCTGCTGAAGGATCCTCTTATTCTTCGGATCAAGGAGAGGGACCATTACTGGCTGGCCACTCTCCTTGATCCACGGTACAAGGGTAAGGTTGCCGACCTTATCTTGCCATCGCAGAGGGAGCAGAGGATGAGACATCTCCGGGACGCCTTGCAGAAAGGTCTGTGCAACGCGTTCCCAGAGACTGGGAGGTTACAAACTCCTGGTCCTGGACAACGTGTTGCTGAGGCATCGGTCAGAAGGAGCGGTGGAGAAGGTGGCCGTCTGACAGATGCTTTCAGACAATTTTTTAGTCCGCAGCCCCAAGGTATGATCGGTTCCAGCACCCATCGCCAGCGTCTGATTTACATGGTGCAGGAATACCTAGGGGCAAGGTCAGACTTGGACACCTTTCCCACCGAAAATCCTCTGGCTTACTGGGTCTTGAGGATGGATCACTGGCCAGAGCTTGCACAGTATGCAATTGAGCTACTGGCCTGTCCTGCATCCAGCGTTCTTTCGGAACGCACCTTCAGTGCTGCTGGTGGCTTTGTTACCGATCACAGGGTGCGCCTGTCCACCGAATCAGTTGATCGACTGACCTTCATCAAGATGAATCAGTCTTGGATCACCCACAGCTACCAAGCACCTGAAGCTGATGTAACAGAATAATTTTTTTTGAAATATCACATCCCTTCAAGACTGCCTATGCTGATGCTGAGTGACTGTCCTGTTATGTTGATTGTCTATCCTCTTACTCCTCCGCTGATATGTTGGAAGAACATTTCTGGTTTTGGTTGATGCCATCAGCCCAATTTTTCTGCCCCTGTTTAACAGGGGCGTTTAAGTACAATTTTTGATGCAATGCTTTGCAGCAGGGCTAATTCCTGCAATCAAACAAGAGTATATGGGAGAGGTTGCAGTGTGGTGGCACCAGCACCAGTGCCTAAGGCCCAATTTTTCTGCCCCTGTTTAACAGGGGCGTTTAAGTACAATTTTTGATGCAATGCTTTGCAGCAGGACTAATTCCTGCAATAAAACTAGAGTATATGGAAGAGGTTGCAGTGTGGTGGCACCAGCACCAGTGCCTAAGGCCCAATTTTTCTGCCCCTGTTTAACAGGGACGTTTAAGTACAATTTTTGATGCAATGCTTTGCAGCAGGGCTAATTCCTGCAATAAAACTAGAGTATATGGAAGAGGTTGCAGTGTGGTGGCACCAGCACCAGTGCCTAAGGCCCAATTTTTATGCCCCTGTTTAACAGGGGCGTTTAATTACAATTTTTGATGCAATGCTTTGCAGCAGGGCTAATTCCTGCAATAAAACTAGAGTATATGGCAGAGGTTGCAGTGTGGTGGGACCAGCACCAGTGCCTAAGGCCCAATTTTTCTGCCCCTGTTTAACAGGGCGTTTAATTACAATTTTTGATGCAATGCTTTGCAGCAGGGCTAATTCCTGCAATAAAACTAGAGTATATGGCAGAGGTTGCAGTGTGGTGGCACCAGCACCAGTGCCTAAGGCCCAATTTTTCTGCCCCTGTTTAACAGGGGCGTTTAAGTACAATTTTTGATGCAATGCTTTGCAGCAGGGCTAATTCCTGCAATAAAACTAGAGTATATGGAAGAGGTTGCAGTGTGGTGGCACCAGCACCAGTGCCTAAGGCCCAATTTTTCTGCCCCTGTTTAACAGGGGCGTTTAAGTACAATTTTTGATGCAATGCTTTGCAGCAGGGCTAATTCCTGCAATAAAACTAGAGTATATGGAAGAGGTTGCAGTGTGGTGGCACCAGCACCAGTGCCTAAGGCCCAATTTTTATGCCCCTGTTTAACAGGGGCGTTTAATTACAATTTTTGATGCAATGCTTTGCAGCAGGGCTAATTCCTGCAATAAAACTAGAGTATATGGCAGAGGTTGCAGTGTGGTGGGACCAGCACCAGTGCCTAAGGCCCAATTTTTCTGCCCCTGTTTAACAGGGCGTTTAATTACAATTTTTGATGCAATGCTTTGCAGCAGGGCTAATTCCTGCAATAAAACTAGAGTATATGGCAGAGGTTGCAGTGTGGTGGCACCAGCACCAGTGCCTAAGGCCCAATTTTTCTGCCCCTGTTTAACAGGGGCGTTTAAGTACAATTTTTGATGCAATGCTTTGCAGCAGGGCTAATTCCTGCAATAAAACTAGAGTATATGGGAGAGGTTGCAGTGTGGTGGCACCAGCAGCAGTGCCTAAGGCCAAATTTTTCTGTCCCTGTTTAACAGGGACATGTAATTACAATTCTTGATATAATATTTCACAGGAGGGCCCCTTCCTGTGCCCACCCAGAGTAACGGTGAGGACTTATAGTGTTGTGGCACCAGCACCACAACCACCAAAGGTCAATTTTTCTACCACTGTTCAACAATGGCATGTAATTACAATTCTTGATATAATCGTTCACAGCGGGGCGCTCCAGCGCCCACCAAGAGTCACTTTGAGGGCTTACAATGTTGTGGCAAAACCAACACCTTGTTCCGCCATTTCTGCAGAGCATATAGGGCAGGCCCCTACTTTCAAACATCCAATTTACAAACATCTCCTACTTGCAAACGGAAGGAGACAACAGCAAGTGAGATGAAAAAAGATGGACGACAAAACAAATTATACAGGGGTGATAACCCTTCCCTATGTTTTCCAAAAAGCTTAAAAATAGTTTTTTTTGACTGGAGCTACACTTTAAAAATGTACCAGTTGAAAATTACAAACAGATTCAACTTAACACAACAAACCTACACAGTCCATGTCTTGTTTGCACCGCCTGTATACTGCTGTTCTGAGTATATAGGGCCTGGGGGCCACACGCATTTCCTTTTTTTAATATGGGTACAGGGTTCCCCTTAATATGCGTACAAGACCCAAATAGGCTGGTAATGGGCAGGGAGGGCTACCCATGCCATTTTTCTCAATGATTTTCAACCATATTGCAGGAACCAGATATAACATTAAAACCGCAAGCAATTTTAAATGGTGTTATGTCCGTTTAATGTCATTTTGTGCAGGGACTGTTCTAAACACGGGAAACACGTGGCACTTCACAGGCATACTACAGACACCCCCCAGGCACCATTTCACTTTTTTTTCACTTTAATCGTCATTAAAATCAGTGCTCCCGCCAAAACGGCCATTTTTAAAAACATTTTATGCATTGACCCATGTCCCCTGGGGCAGGAGCCAGGTCCCCAAACCCTTTTTAGGACAGTATCTTGCATATTAGCCGTTAAAATTAGCACTTTTAATTTCGAACGTCCGAGTCCCATAGACTTCAATGGGGTTCTAAAGTTCGTTCGAATTTGGGGTCCGTTCGAAAGTTCTGGTGCGAACTGAACCGGGGGGTGTTCGGCTCATGCCTAATCATGACAGATGCCAGCCTGACAGGCTGGGGAGCAGTGTTGGAGGAGACGTGCTGGCAGGGGAAATGGTCTTCGATCGAGAAGCTATTGCCCATAAATGTCCTGGAGATCTGGGCAATTTATATGGCTCTCATAAAGTGGTCTTACAGACTACGAGGTCTCCCTGTTCAGGTTCAGTCTGACAATGCCACAGCAGTGGCCTATATCAATCACCAGGGCGGTACCAAGAGTCTGGTGGCCCAAAAAGAGGTGAATCGCATACTTGTCTGGGCAGAAAAGCATGTTCCGTGTCTTTCTGCAGTCTTCATTCCAGGAGTGGAAAATTGTCAAGCGGATTTTCTGAGCCGCCAGCAGTTGTGCCCAGGAGAATGGGCTCTGCACCCCGACGTGTTTTGGAACATATGTCACAGGTGGGGTACTGCAGACGTAGATCTGTTTGCATCCAGGTTCAACAGGAAACTGGACAATTTTGTGTCAAAGACAAGAGATACACTTGCTCAGGGGTCAGATGCTCTGACAGTTCCCTGGGATCAGTACAATCTGATCTATGCCTTCCCCCTGAGCCCGCTTCTGTCACGGTTCCTGGGAAGAGTCAAGAGGGAGACAAAATCGGTCCTTTTGGTGGCCCCGGTTTGGCCCAGGCGACCGTGGTACGCAGAGATTATGAAGTTGGCAGTAGGCAGGCCATGGATCCTCCCTCTCCTGCCAGATCTGCTCTCACAGGGTCCAATTTACCATCCTGCTTTACGCAGTCTGAATTTGACGGTTTGGCTGCTGAGACCCACATTCTGATAGACCGTGACCTTTCGGGGCCAGTCCTTTCTACTCTTGTCAATGCCAGGCTTATTTATTACAAAATCTGGAGGGCATATGTTTCCTGGTGTGAACTCAGGAAATGGCATCCTAGAAAGTATGTCATTAGCAGGATCTTGGCCTTTCTCCAGTCAGGCCTAAAAAATGAATTTGGCCATAAGCACTATCAAGGTGCAGATTTCGGCCCTGTCAGTATTTTTTCAGAAGCCACTTGCATCGCATTCCCTGGTGCGGGCTTTCATCCAGGGGGCCATGCGGATAAGACCGCCAGTCAAACCTCAGGTATGCCCATGGGATCTGAATTTGGTTCTCTCTGCTTTGCAGGGGCAACCATTTGAACCTTTGCATCTGGCTTCATTAGTTCTCCTGACTAAAAAATTGGTCTTCTTGGTAGCCATTTCTACGGCTAGAAGAGTATCAGAGCTAGCAGCTCTTTCCAGCAAGGAGCCGTATCTAATTATTCATAAGGACCGGGTGGTCATGCGTCCCAACAGGTCCTTTCTACCTAAGGTGGTTTCGGGATTCCATTTGAATCAAGACGTAATCCTACCATCCTTTTTTCCAGACCCACAGTCCGCAGAAGAAGAATCTTTGCACACTTTGGATGTGGTTAGAGCAATCAGTATATATCTTCGGGCAAATGCTCAGATAAGGAAAACTGCTTGTTTATTTTGCCGGAAGGGCCAGGCGGCGTTAAAATCCACTCTCTCAAGGTGGATTAGACAGGTTATTTCTCAGGCCTATAGTGTAAAGGGGAAGATTCCTCCTTTTCAAGTGAAAGTGCACTCTACTAGGGCTGTAAGTGCTTCTTGGGCAGTGCATCACCAGGCCTCCCTGGCTCAGATCTGTAAGGCTGCAACTTGGTCATCAGTCCACACATTCACCAGATTTTATCAGGTGGATATCAGAGGGCAAGAGGATATCGCCTTCGGGCGCAGTTTAGGTCCTCCGGTCCCTGGCGGTCTATAATTATGATCTGTGTCTCCCTCCCCTCAATCTGAGCATTGCTTTGGGACATCCCACTATGTAATGAAGCTCCTGTGTCCCGTGATGTATGATCAAGAAAATGGGATTTTTATATACAGCTTACCTGTAAAATCCTTTTCTTGAGAGTACATCACGGGACACAGGGCTCCCGCCCCTCTTGGATTTTACGTGGTTTCTTATTGCTTTGCTACAAAACTGAGGTGCCTCCCATATGGGAGGGGTTATATAGGGGAGAAATTCTCCTTAATTGGGGTTAACCAGTGTCCAATCACCAGAGGTGCCTATATAACCCACTATGTAATCAAGCTCTTGTGTCCCGTGATGTACTCTCAAGAAAAGGATTTTACAGGTAAGCTGTATATAAAAATCCAATTTTTAAGCTTTTTGGAAAACATAAGGAAGGGTTATCACCCCTGTATAATTTTTTTGCCGTCCATCTTTTTTCATCTCACTTCCTGTTGTCTCCTTCCGTTTGCAAGTAGGAGATGTTTGTAAGTTGAATGTTTGAAAGTAGGGGTCTGCCCTATATGTTCTGCAGAACTTTGGGCCTGAGGTGTTAGTGTAAGCCCTCAAAGTGACTCTTGGTGGGCGCTGGAACACCCTGCTGTGAACTATTATATCAAGAATTGTAATAGCATGCCATTGTTGAACAGTGGTAGAAAAATTGGGCCTTTGGTGGTTGTAGTGGTGGTGATGGTGCTGGTGCCACAACACTGTAAGTCCTCACAGTTACTCTCGGTTGGTGCTGGAACGGGCCCTGCTGTGAAAGATTATATCAAGAATTGTGATTACATGCACCTGTTAAACAGGGGCTGAAAAATTGGGCCTTAGGCACTGATGCCACAACATGGCAACACCTCACAGAAACTCTAGTTGGAGAGCAGGAATGAGCCCTGCTGCAAAGTATTGCATCAAGAATTGTAATTACACGCCCCTGTTAAACCGGGGCTGAAAAATTGGGCCTTAGGCACTGGTGCTGGTGCCACGACACTGCAACCCCTCACAGATACTCTAGTTGGAGTGCAGGAATGAGCCCTGCTGCAAAGTATTGCATCAAAAATTGTTATTACACGTCCCTGTTAAACAGGGGCTTAAAAATTGGGCCTTAGGCACTGGTGCTGGTGCCACGACACTACAACTCCTCACAGATACTCTAGTTTGAGTGCAGGAATGAGCCCTGCTGCAAAGTATTGCATCAAAAATTGTAATTACATGCCCCTGTTAAACAGGGGCTGAAAAATTGGGCCTTAGCCACTTGTGGCACCCAGAACCAAAAATGTTCTTCCAAGCTATAAGCAGGAGCATTGAGGAGAAGGATAGTCAGTTAGCATAACAGGGTAGTCACTCAGCACCAGTCTTGAAGGGATGTAACATTTAAAAAAAAATTATTCGGTTACATCGGCTTCAGGTGCTTGGTAGCTGGTGGTGATCCAAGACTGATTCATCTTTATGAAGGTCAATTGATCAACCGAGTCAGTGGACAGGCGCACCCTGTGATTGGTTACAAAGCCTCCAGCAGCACTGAATGTGCGTTCCGAAAGAACGCTGGATGCAGGACAAGCCAGTAGCTCAATTGCATACTGTGGATTTTTGGTGGGAAAGGTGTCTAAGTCTGACCTTGCCCCTAGGTATTCCTGCACCATGTAAATCAGACGCTGGTGATGGTTGCTGGAACAGATCATATCTTGGGGCTGCGGACTAAAAAATTGTCTGAACGCATCGGTCAGACACCACCTTCTCCACCGCTCCTTCTGTGACTGACCGAAGCCTCAGCAACACGTTGTCCAGGACCAGCCTCCTGAAAATGTGTCATCCTCTGCTCCCTCTGCGATGGCAAGATAAGGTCTGCAACCAGTAATGATCCCTCTCCTTGATATGCTGAGTACGAGGATCCTTCCTCAGGCTTTGCAGGATCAGGGAAGCCATGCAGCGTAGGTTAGATGAGGCATTCGGTCCGAAGTCCTCTTGGTCACTAAGGATGACATGATCCGCAGCCACCTCCTCCCAGCCACGTACAAGTCCACGGGTTTTTTGGGACTGTAAATCATCCGTAAAAGACTGCTGCTGATGCTGAGTGCCAGCCTCCACTTCCATGCTGACACAATCCTCCTCCTTGTCCTCTTCCTGTGTGATCGGCGGGCAAGCAGGAACACTGTCTGGATGAAGGGGGCCTTGAGAGGCAAGGAAGTCCTCCTCTTCCTGCCTCTGTTCGGCCTCAAGTGCCCTGTCCATTATTTCATGCAGCGTGTGCTCCAACAGGTGGACAAGAGGTACAGTAAGTATCACTGATGCATGCACTGTCACTGCTCACCATCCTCGTGGCCTCCTCAAATGGCGACAGGATAGTGCATGCATCCCTGATCATAGTCCACTGGTGTGGGGAAAAAAAACATGCTCCCCTGAACCTGTCCTGGTGCCGTAGTCACACAGGTACTCATTGATGGCCCTCTGCTGCATGTGCAGCCACTGCAGCATGGCCAACGTTGAGTTCCACCTGGTGGGCATGTCACAGATTAGGCGGTTCTTGGGCAGGTTCAATTCCTTTTGGAGCTCAGCCAGCCGAGCACTGGTATTATATGACCGGCAGAAATGCACACAGACTTTCCTGGCCTGCCTCAGGACATCCTGTAAGCCCGGGTACCTGCCCAAGAAATGCTGCACCACCAAGTTAAGGATGTGAGCCACACAGGGCACATGGGTCAGTTGTCACTGTCGGAGGGCAGAGAGGAGGTTGGTGCCATTGCCACAAACCATCATTCCTGGCTTAAGCTGACATGGTGTCAACTTGCCCCTGCAGAGCTGACAGAATATCTGCCCCAGTATGGCTCCTGTCCCCCAAGCACACCAGCGCAAGCACGGCATGGCATCTTTTTGCCTGCCTACTTGCGTAGCCCCTTGAACGCCTACGGAGCACCGCTGGTTCCGAGGACAAAGCACAGGAAGAGGCCATGGAGGAAGAAGAAGAGGAGGGGGTGGAGGAGAGAGGTGTGTCACAACCACTTTACGGTCAACAAAGAGGACAAGGGGGCACTCTTTACGTCTAGAGGAAAAGAGATTTCATCTCCAAATACGGAAAGGTTTCTTCACAGTAAGAGCTGTGAAAATGTGGAATGGACTCCCTGCAGAGGTGGTTCTGGCCAGCTCAGTAGATTGCTTTAAGAAAGGCCTAGATTTTTTCCTAAGTGTACATAATATAACTGGATACTAACTTTTATAGGTAAAGTTGATCCGGGGAAAATCCGATTGCTTCTCGGGGGATCAGGAAGGATTTTTTTCCCCTGCTTTAGCAAATTGGATCATGCTCTGCTGGGGTTGTTTGCCTTCCTCTGGATTAACTGTGGGTATAGAATTGGGTATATGGGATTGTATGATATTATTATTATTATTATTATTATTTTTATTTTTTGTGGTTGAACTAGATGGACTTGTGTCTTTTTTCAACCTGACTAACTATGTTACTATGTCACCAGTAGTAGCATTTTGGAGGTGTGGTGGTGGAACAACCTCCAAGACTACTGTACCTTGTCCTGCATCCTTCCCAGCTGCCAGAAGAGTCACCCAATGCGCCATGAAAGATAGGTAACGTCCCTGTCCCTGCCTGCTGGACCATGAGTCAGCAGTAATATGCACCTTACTGCTGACTGCCCTGTCCAATGAGGCATGGACATTGCCTTCCACATGCCGGTAGAGAGCTGGAATCGCCTTCCGTGAGAAAAAGGCGTTTGGGAACCTGCCACTGAGGAACCGCACATTGCACAAACTCGCAGAAAGGGGTCGAGTCTACCAACTGAAAAGGCAGCAGTTGAAGTGCTAGCAATTTAGCCAAGTTGGGCATGTGGATGGCTGAGAGTGAACTTCTTTCGAAGGTCCAGCAGCTGGGGCAGGTGCCCGCAAGTACTTGGCTGTGACACACCTAATTCTACACCTTCATTCCTCTCAGCGCAAGTTTCAGAGAGGACTGAAGGTATAGTGGGGTTAGAGATCCCAGCTGATGAGGAGCAAGGAGAGGCCCGCTTTGTTCTTTGGTGTGGGTCTTTAGGGTACGCTTGCCAATGAACTGCATGGCAGGTCGACATATGTCTGGTCAAGCATATGGTGCCCAAGCGGCTGATGTTTTCGCCATATGAGATATGCTTAAGACATATGTTGCAAATAGCAGCGGTGCGATCTGATGCACTCGTCTCAAAAAAGGCCCACACCAAAGAACTTTTGCAATAACGTGCAGAGGCAGCGTCCTGCACAGGCAGAGATCTGTGGTGTGATTCAGTCGGTGTGCTGCCCTTAAGCTGGCCCCTGGAGGGCATCCTGCCTTGTTTGGAGATGTGCCTCCTCCTCCTCCTCCTCCTCTCTCTTATCAAGCACCCATGTGGAGTCAGTGACCTCATCACCTCATCATCCCCTCCCTCCTCATCACAGGTGCAAACCTAGCAGTATGCTGCAGCTGGTGGAACATGACTGCCAGATTGCTGTCCTTCTTGGACATCCCATCTCTCTGGGCTCACGCTACTGCCTTCCTCTAGCTGGGTATCATTATCAGAGCCTTTAAAACACTGGGCATCCTCCAGGGAAGCTGCTCTCAGCACTTCGGCCCCTGGTGAGTACCTGATGCCCTGCAGGAATTTGGGTGGCTGTTGAAACGAAAAAAGTTGGTGCTCATACTGACTCAGCGTTTGGAGTACCTGGGCTTACTGCTGGACTCCATGGAAGCGAGAGTGTTTCACCCTTCAGACAAGCTACAGACTCTCAGAGCCACGGAAAAACCATTGATGAACCGCAGGTGGTCATCGCTATGCTTCTGCATGTGAGTCCTGGAGCTCACGGTGGCCTCCTTTGAGGCGGTACCGTGCACCCAGTTTCACACCAGTCTTGCAGGAGATCTTGACGAAATGGGACAAATCTCCGTTATCTCTGGATGGGCAGATTCAGGTAAGCCAGTCAGTCAGGGACTCCCTGCTCTGGTGGCTGAGGTCCCCGGCACTTCGGTCTGGGAAGTCGTTCCTACCTCTACATCGGACAGTGATCACAACGGACGCCAGCCTGACCGGCTGGCATGGAATACTGGGAGTAGAGTCAACCCAGGGCCTCTGGTCCGGGGAGGAATCCAAGTTGCCGATCAATGTACTCGAGCTACGAGCGATCAGGCTATGCCTCTCCACATGGTCGATGAGACTTTGTGGGTGTCTGATCAGTATCCAGTCAGACAACGCCACGGCGGTGGCACATGTCAAACATCAAGGAGGAACAGGAAGCTCGGCCACCTCACGGGAGGTCGCTCACATCCTTCAGCGGCAGAGCAACATGTATCGGCTGTCAGGAAAGGCTTGCTGAGAGCAACAGTTCCGTGCCCGGCCATGAGCACACCTGTGGGCATCTGTGCATGCGCATTGGCGCCAGAAGCGCTATTTAAACCCTGTTAGGACAGAGGAATATTGCTGCCAGAGTTCCCTGAGAGTTTCCTGTGTTCCTGATCCATTCCTGTAACTATCAGTTTGCCTTGTGACTATCCTTGCCATCCGCCTGCATCTGACCCTGGCTTGTCCACTACCTCTCTCCTGCCTGATCCTTTGCTTATCTGCACCAGTCTGTTACTGACCCGACTTGCCTAGTGACCTTCCGTCTGCCTTCTGCACCTTTTCCAGTACTGCTTTCCAGTGTATGACCTGGCCTGCCTTACCTTCCTGTGTCTCAATCCTTGGGACCATCCATCCGAATCCTGTGAGTGCCTGCCTCCCAGCTTCAGCTTCCAGTCTGCTGCATTCCACCTGCTGTTCCCGCTGTCCCAGCTACGTCCGGAGCATCAGACCTGCATACCAGCTGTTGATCCTGCCAGGCACTCATGCTGTCCTGCACTCCTGTACCTCCTGTCAGCTCTACCAGGGGCTATGAGTCAGGACTGTAAGGGAGGCCTCCCTCTGCATATCGGGCTCAATAACCAGGTGCGTGACACTGGCCCTGTCGTACTACCTAAGTCGCCAGATGCTGGACCCAGGAGAATGGGCTCTGCCCCCGGAGGTGTTCAGGCTACTGTGCCTGCGATGGGGCACACCAGACGTGGATCTCCTAGCTTCCCATCTCAATCGGAAAGTGCCGAGATTCATGTCCAGGACAAGAGATCCTTGGGCAGACGCGTCAGACATGCTGGTGGCTCTGTGGAGTCAGTACCAACTGATCTATGCCTTTCCTCCACTAAAGCTACTACCATATCTGCACCATAGAGTGGAGGCTGAGGGGATTCCGGTAATTCTGATTGCCCCCGATTGGCGTCAGCATCCCTGTTACGCCGACCTAGTGCGCCTGGTGGCGGACGCCCCCTGGCGACTGCCATTACGAGAGGACCTTCTGTCTCAAGGTCCGATTCTTAATGCTGCTTTACCATCGCTGGTTTTAACAGAATGGCTGTTGAGAGCCAGGTGCTAAGGAACCGGGGCTCGGACTCAGTGATTTCAACTATGTTGAGAGCATGAAAATCTTCTTCTCAGAAGATATATCATCGTACCTGGAAGGCCTACATCTCTATGTGTGAGGAGAAAGTATGGCGCCAGCGCTCTTATTCCATATCCAGGATCTTGCTGTTTCTACAGCATGGAGTAGACCAGAAATTAAAGTAAGTGTTTATTAAGGCTCCTGCGCTGTATATAGAATAAGAAGTGATGGTTTATCTTATTAGCTGGATGCTGCAAGCACTTCCATGAGACACACTCTCATGTGAATTAAATGGATAAAAAGAAAGAAAATAGTGCTGCGCTCCCAAAGTGAAAGGATACAATAAAAAAGTAAAAAAACCCTTTATCTCATGAAGTGAATATATGTGACCTTATGGTACGTGATCTACTCAGATACACTCGGGACTAGCCCAAAAAAATGTTCATATATGTATATCTGCAAGTCAAGTCAAATATATATCAACATATTAGTGAAGTGTCCAAACAGCACATATTAAACGTGACGTGATCCAGAGGGCTGCTCCCAGTTAAAGTGCTCAAGTGTAGATATCTAAAAGTCACATGAATCCAATTAAAACAATTAAACCATAGAGCAACAAAGTGTCATGCATGGTCAAATATAAATAGTGATCAAAATACATTAAAGTGCTGAGTGCATATGATGAACAGAAACAAAAACACAAAACCAAAATAAAACACACAATAGTTCAACTAAGTGAAAAATCCAGTGAAAGTATCGGATGCAGTCATAAAGTGACTAAGTGCTTGCAAGGTGCAACAAACTCTTTCTCCACTTCAGTGATTCCACGTGTTGCTAGGCACACCAGGTAATTACCTCACCGCTGTAAGGTATACAGCGTATATGTAGCCTTTTCAGAGATACACAGGGAATCAGGAGGGGAACTTCAAATAGCCATACTGTAGTCAGCCATCCATATAACCGCTCCATAGGTGGATTTGAATATTGCTCAAAAGATAAATATGAGGGCAACCATAGTGTAGTAAGTTTTAAAATAACAGATTTATTTACCAGTTAAAATTACTCACAAACAGCAGAGGTGAGTCAGACAATACAGCAAAACTACGAGTGAGCCGCTCGGGTGTAGGCGTCACTTCCGGTCTCCGTATCCTACGTGTTACGTCACTTCCCGTGACTATGGTCGACCCTCATATTTATCTTTTGAGCAATATTCAAATCCACCTATGGAGCGGTTATATGGATGGTGACTACAGTATAGCTATTTGAAGTTCCCCTCCTGATTCCCTGTGTATCTATGAAAAGGCTACATATACGCTGTATACCTTACAGTGGTGAGGTAATTACCTGGTGTGCCTAGCAACACGTGGAATCACTGAAGTGGAGAAAGAGTTTGTTGCACCTTGCAAGCACTTAGTCACTTTATGACTGCATCTGATGCTTTCACTGGATTTTTCACTTAGTTGAACTATTGTGTGTTTTATTTTGGTTTTGTGTTTTTGTTTCTGTTCATCATATACACTCAGCACTTTAATGTATTTTGATCACTATTTATATTTTTTTTATTTATTTTTTTGCAAGTAAAAGTTTATTAAATCCAAAGAAAAATATACAGATAAGCAAACATTGAGTTACACAGATATTCTGAACAATACAGTACACATGGGTATCATTTGGTGAAATAATACTTGAATTTGAAATATTAACTATAGCAAATTATGTATTGACTATATATAACTCTAAAATAATTAAGGGGGCATAAATTAAATGAATTGGGGAATAAACAGGATATTCATATAGAAATTCAAGACATACAGAATGGGTAAGGAAAGCCGTGAGTCAGAGAATATGTACACATCCTGGGTGGAATAAAAAGCGTAAACCAAAGCACATTGATAATAGTGACAACGTGAACACGTGATGGGGCGTGTGCATCCATGGCCCAGTCATAGGACGTTCTCTCGGCCGGTAAGACTCATAGGTTGGGTGCATGTAGCGAGATACCTTGTCAACTATTTATATTTTACCACGCATGACACTTTGTTGCTCATGGTTTAATTGCTTTATGTATATATACACTGGATTCATGTGACTTTTAGATATCTACACTTGAGCACTTTAGCTGGGGGCAGCCCTCTGGATCACGTCACGTTTAATAGGTGCTGTTTGGACACTTCACTAATATGTTGATGTATATTTGACTTGACTTGCAGATATACATATATGAATTTTTTTTTGGGCTAGTCACGAGTGTATCTGAGTAGATCACGTACCATAAGGTCACATATATTCACTTCATGAGATAAAGGTTTTTTTACTTTTTTATTGTATCATTTCACTTTGGGAGCGCAGCACTATTTTCTTTCACATTAACCAGACCAGAAATTAGCTTTATCAGCCTTGGCTGTCTTTTTTCAGTGACCCCTGGTGTCTTTCTCTCTAGTGAGCACCTTTGTTCAGGGGATTCGGCAAGTAGTTATTCTGGCGCGTCCACCGTTACCCCATGTGATCTGAACCTGGTGTTATCGACGCCTCAGAAACCGCCGTTTGAGAACATCAGAGAAATTCCCTTTACTCTTTCCCAGAAAGTGGTCTTTCTAGTGGCCATTACATCGGCCAGGAGGGTTTGAGAACTGGTGGCTTTGTCCTGCAAGTCGCCTTATCTGGTTATCCATAAGGATAAGGTGGTGTTGCGTCCGCAACCTTATTTTCTGCCGAAGGTGGTTTCAGCGTTCCACATCAATGAAAACATTGTGTTATCATCTTTGTGTCCTAAACTGACACACCCTAAGGAGGTGGCCCTCCATTCCCTGGACGTGGTCCGGGCTCTAAGGGTATATCTGTCTGCCACGGCTCCCTTTTCGGAAGTCAGACTCTCTGTTTCGGTAGCTTGTCCGAAAAAAGGCATGGCGGTTTCGTCGGCCACCATTTCCAGGTGGATCAGACAGATTGTGGTTCAGGCCTACGCCTTGAAGGGGCAGGTGCCCCCCTTTCCGGTCACGGCCCATTCCACCAGGGCAGTTTGGAACCTCTTGGGCCTTCCGACATCAAGCGCCTGTCACTCAAGTGTGTAAAGCGGCGACTTGGTCGTCTGTTCACACCTTTACGAAATTCTACAAGGTAGATGTCAGTGCATCGGCTGATGCCTGTTTTGGCCGCAAAGTTTTGCAGGCGGCCGTGTAATTTGCAATTCTACTTAATTGCTTCAGTTTTTTTGACAAGAAACACAGTTACCTTTAAGTAAATGCACTGTTGCATTGTTACCGCAAGTTCTGATGCGGTTAGATAAGGTGGTGACTCCTCTGTTAGGGAGCACTTCTGTTTTTGTGAGTGAAGTTTTTATGCTGTTTTTCGCACCCCTCGTTTTGACACTTCTTGGGACGTCCCGATGGTCTAAAGTAAAGGAGCTGTGTCAGTCAGTGAACGTAAGAGAAAATAGGATTTTTGTACTCACCGTAAAATCCTTTTCTCTGTAGTTCACTGACTGACATAGCACCCTCCCTTCCTATTGCTTACGTTATACTGCTTGTATATGGAGGGTTGTTACTGAAGGGACCGCCCCTTGGGTGTAACTAGAAAGTTCTGTTTTTTTGTACATTTTAACGTTCTGCCTAGTCCTCTCCTGAAGGTGGCGTAACAACCCGATGGTCTAAAGTAAAGGAGCTGTGTCAGTCAGTGAACTACAGAGAAAAGGATTTTATGGTGAGTACAAAAATCCAATTTTTTCCTGCAAGAACTCGTCTATGTTGTCTTTTTATTAAACTCTCCAGTATCTTCCCAACTATAGAAGTTAACTAACAGGTCTATAGTTACTTGGCAAAGACATAAATCCCTTTTAAAATATGGGCACAACATTGGCCCTGCGCCAATCCATCGGTACCATTCCAGTCATTAACGAGTTCCTAAATATTAGAAACAATGGCCTTGAAATGACAGAGCTCAATTCTTTTAGGATCCGTGGGTGGATGTCATCTGGTCCAGGTGCTTTATTCACCTTTATTCTATATAAATTTTTCTGGACCATGTCACTTTTGAGCCATTGTGGATAATTTGGGGATGTCACTACCACCCCCATTATAGACATGAGCTGAGAAATAGTAATAAGATGGCGCAAAGATCAAACACCGTCCAAAAACCTCTATACTAACGGGGGGGGGGGGGGGGAGGGAGGGAAGGGGGAAAGAGGGGGAAAAAAGAGGGGGGGGGGAAGAAAATGGGATCAAGGGAAATAAAAATTATATATATATATATGTATATATATATATATATATATATATATATATATATATGTATATATACACACACATGCACATATATATATGTACACATGCAAAAGAAAAAAAACAAAAAAAAAACCACAGATAATGTCCACAAAGTTCCTTAAGTATGGTCCATAAAAGTTCAAACTCTTAACACCAGTGGCAGCAACTGTCTTGAGAGGAGAAGCACAACTCTCTAGGAAATATAATGTAGAAAAGACAAGAAGTGCGCCAAACTAAGTGTAGTATATAAGGTAGATTACATTTAATCTGATAAAATCACACAGCCAATTGGCTACTCACAAAAGGACATTGTAGTCAGGCATAAAATGTTAAGGAGGGAGGGTAATCACAGCCACTTCTATCCGGAGGAGCAGAGATGATAAACAGCTGGAACGGCCATTCAAGATGTTCAGCAGCAGAGGCTGCGGTGTAGCAGCCTAGGTTTTGTAGAAAACGCTGCCTCGTGGATGTCCAGATGATGGCAATAGGCAGTATCAGTGCCTTCTAACGTCCGGAGAGTCCGAGAACCCACTGAGGAAACAATGGATATTGTGAAACGCGTCTTCTGATTGGCCGACACGCCACTTCCGGTATACGGAGCTTGCGTTCCACGCTGGAACGCACTTCCGGTTCCGGGTTCTCTGACTCTCCGGACGTTAGAAGGCACTGATACTGCCTATTGCCATCATCTGGACATCCACGAGGCAGCGTTTTCTACAAAACCTAGGCTGCTACACCGCAGCCTCTGCTGCTGAACATCTTGAATTGCCGTTCCAGCTGTTTATCATCTCTGCTCCTCCGGATAGAAGTGGCTGTGATTACCCTCCCTCCTTAACATTTTATGCCTGACTACAATGTCCTTTTGTGAGTAGCCAATTGGCTGTGTGATTTTATCAGATTAAATGTAATCTACCTTATATACTACACTTAGTTTGGCGCACTTCTTGTCTTTTCTACATTATAGACATGAGCTGCCCCATGCTCCTTCGTATACACAGAGCTGAAGAAAGTATTTAGTACATTTGCCTTCTCTTTCTCCCCAGTCGCCCACTCTAGGTTATTTTGTAAAGGGCCTACATGCTCAGACCTGACCTTTTTACTATTAACCGGTTCCTGACCAGCGCGCGCCCATGTACATTGGCAGAAAGGAAGGCCCGGAGTGAGTGAATTGAAATGGAAAGGATAGCAAAGGGGCAGCATGACAGTGTGATAAGGGTTGGCAACCATAAGGTTAAGGATATGTATGTGAAAGGGTAAAAGTAGGGATTGGTTATTAGTAACAGGGTGAGGAGGGGCAGAGGTAGTTTATTTAAGAGGGAGGAGGGGTCTCCCAGGCATTCAGTGGAGGAGCAGGTGACAAGGCAGGCAGTTTCCACGCTGCTGCTTGTCACATTACACAGAGCAACGCTGAGGGAGCCTGGCCCAGCTACGGACGGCGGCTACATCAACAGGGCCTGCATGGCTGCAACACCAGGTGACGGGCCCTGCAGGAGAACCAGGTGTCCGGATCGGCCATGGGGGGCGGGACATCCCACACGCGCGGCGGCCTGGGCATCATTCGCATGGCCTGTCCCCTCTGGGCTTTGCACCCTGTCCCATCCGGCGCACCAGGAGGTCACAGCGGAATCGGAGCCCGACGGGCTGAGGGGCAGGTTCAGGGTGCATGGCTCCTCCTCCCGCCCGGCGTCATCATCCAGAACGCGAGAACTCCTCTCCCTCTGACGTTGCAGGGCGGGGGGAGCGTGGTGTGGAAGAAGCTAGGCACTCTGCCGGTCCATCACCTGATGCCACCCAGCATTATCATCTGGACCATGCAGACTCCTCCCTCTCTGACATTGCGGGGTGGGGGGGTCACGGCCTGAAAAAGCCTTCAGCATGGCTGCCAGGCCGTTGCCTCACAAGGCTGGCAGCTCCAAGGAGGAAGTGGTGACAAGCGCCAGGCAAGAAGAGGAGCTGGCACTGGGAGGCGGAGCCAAAACACAGCGCAGTTCTACGGTGGCCAGGCCTGCCTTGTCTGGGCTGATATGAGTGGATAGCCTGCAGGTGCCAGATGCCCGGTCGGAGGGTGAGTGGGCTATCTCAGAAGTAGAGGAGGCACAGAGCCAGCCAGCATCGGGGGATTCAGGAGCGGCAGCTGTCGGGACCACCCCAGGTCAGCCCTGTAATTCTACTTCCATAATGATGTATGCTAGCATGGTGTTGGGGGTACTTGGGGGGTTGCAGATGGGGCCAATTTGGTGTCGGGGGACCTGCGCAAATCCGGCCCGCAGGTGAGGGGTGTTACAACCCGCCACGTCCGGTACGGAAGCATGACAAATGGCTTTGTTAGGTGGGGCTGCGGGACCTAGTGCAGCGCTTCGCCGGGGGGAAAAGGGGTCGGCCCACGAACGGCACCAGGGACCCAGGAGGGTAGTGGGAGTAGATACTGCGGTTCGGGGACGGGGCCTGGGGGTGGTACCCTCTCAACCAGCCCCCTCCGGTGGGTATTCCACTACTGTAATAGGGGTCAGGGTATCCTCAGCAGCAGAAGCGGCCACAAACATGCAGTCAGGGGCCTAGGCTAGCTCCTCGGAGGAGGCAGTGGGGGGACTTGGAGGCCGTGCGAATAGCTGACTCTGCAGCAGGAGATATATGTGCGTTTTGGAGGGCCGTTAGGGCCCATTTGCAACAGGATGTTGGGAAAGAGATTTGCGAGGGTAAGTACGTGGAGAATTTTTCCCTGCTGGGGAACCCTGAACACTTTTTGGCGCTCTTTTGCGATAGGGATGCAGGGCACGGGGCTTACGGTGGGTCCGGGTGGCTACGATGCGCTGAGCAAGTATCGGCAGGGCGGTAGGGCCATCAAAGCGGTGGGACCACAAGGCCATCAGTCTCTGGAAGTGACTCATGTGATCAGCTCGGGCCCCCGAACCAGTCTTTTCAGGGGAGGGTTCCTCTGACATGGGATAACCGGCCGATAAGAAGGGGGGGGGATTGGTTGGCGGTATAACGAGGGATCTGGTAAATTGACAGAATGCCACCTTTCCTAGATGGATATCCAGACAGGGAGGCTGCGGGGCTATTAAGGTTGGGTTTTTGTTTTTGGCAAGCTTTAGGATCCCAGGTTCACTGATTGTGAGTGCCTCCTATGGTGAGGAACTTGCGTTCCATGGCACAACAGCAGAGGGTAGGAACGGAGAGACTGGCAAAAGCCGGGGCAAGGTGCCTAAGTGAGGAGCCTCACAAGTGTTGCCTGCTATTCCACCTACAGCTGTCGGCTGCGTTCGCCGTTATGGGAGGGGGGCACTGGTAGCAAACGGAGGACACTGAATCCACCTTTCGTTTGCTCCCAGCTCGCCCGGATAGTTTTCAACCGTTTGGGCACTGGCTACAAGACAACTTCCCTGTAGAGAGATTCTTGCCATAGTAGGCTCGAGTTCCTGTGCTCTGTTCAAGCAGTTTAGTTCTTTGTGGAATGGAACAATAGAATGGACGATCGGTGGGGATCGGGGAGTCATTTTGATCTGGAATTTTTACATATGCAGCGGGGCATTCAGGCTATGGTGCCTTTTACCAGGGGCACTGGAGGCGGTAATAAATAAATAATAACAAAATAAAAATTTTGTTTGCATTGAAACAACACGGAAGTTGTTCAGGATTTGTATGCTGGGCACCTCCCAGCGGTAGACAATACAATAGCTGACGCCTTGGCTAAGCTTCAGTGGGACGGTTTTGGGAGCTTGCGCGGGTGGCTGCAAAGTCGCGGGAGATTGTGGGGAATTGCTTGGGTGTTGTCGGGGGCGTGGATAGGAAGGTCTATGGAGCAAGGCTACTGGAAGGCTTACGAAAAGGTGTGATGGGAGTGGCTAGAGGTTACTCTTCACCGGGGGGGTTCAGGGAGATTTGGCGGTACGGTTGGTGGTCCCAAGTTTTTATATCTAGGATTTCAAAGCACGGAATGTCGGGGGGTCTGCTCTGGATCCAAACGATAAAAAGAAAATACATAAGTAAATAAATAATAAATAAATAAGCGATGGCCAGTATTGCTAATTTTTTTTAAGTCACAGGGTGGTTGTGAAAATTTTTTCTTTTACATAGTGTTTTGGGTTCAACAGGTAGTTGAAGAGTAGTGGAAGTCGCATGAGCACAATACCGTAAGGCCACCTGCGTTTTGTAAGTTACAGGCCATTCGGCAGGATCGGGCTCCGTATATGAGGCAATTTGGGCTTTCCGAATCAGTGAGCTGGTCAGCCCATTTAGTAGGGTCCCAGGGGAAATATTGGTACAAGTCGTTTTTTGCTGCACAGGTTAAGACAGACCAGGTGGGTGAGAGTAGGATGGTAGATGACTTTACACTGAGAGTTTTCCCAGTCTGTACAGGGAGGACGGTGGGGGAGTTATGGTGCAGGTTTCAGTTTATTCAGTTTACAAACAGAGGGTTTGGAAGGAAATCAATATGCAAAGAACTCCTCCCGCATCGGGGTGGCCACAGGGGCTGCTAGGTGCGGTTGGACGAGGCGGCTGTAAGTTGAATTGGCTGATGGGACTCTAAGAGGTTTTTGGTCTTGCATTCACCCACATTTGCTTGCGGATTGGGCACTTGATCAGGGGGAGGTGGTGTACTATGGACGGCTGTTGCACTGTGTGGTTATGGTCATCAGGTGAGTATTGGTGGGGTGCTTGATTTTATCCCGGGTTTTTGTCCTTCCATTGCAGCTGGAGGGCAGCCACTCACTTGGATATTGGGCCACTCCTAAGTTTTTGGGGGGCCAGGGGGGTGGCGGTTTAGACCCAATAGGTGACTGCTGGGGAGTTCCAGGAGGGAGGTGGGTGTTCGATGGTGGGGGTGCCAGGGTGACGTGGAGCAGGGTCAGGCTGGAGGTACCTCATTCATATGCCAAAAATGACAGGTCACCAGGCATACTAGGGCTTCATGTCAGTGGGAACGATATGGGGATTAGTTCCAATATGTAGCTCAGTTTGGACATCAGAATAGATTTCCTGGGCTCAGTATGGCATTCCCCAATATGATTGTTTTTGTGGTCCGACACAGTGTCTTGGACAACTTGGTGCATGGCAAGGTCAGTTGTTTGTAGGTGGTGTAGGTGGTGGTGAGATGCTTTTATTCTGAATGGTTATCTGTCGTTTGGAGTTAAAATAAAAAATAACAATAATAATAAAATAAAATAAATACATAAATAAAAACATTTTGACACTGGGTTGTACAGGAGAAGGGGTGGAGTCCGTTTAGATTTATGGCCCCCTGGGGTGCAGGATGGCATTAAAAAGGCATTGCTGGTGTGGAGGGGCCTGCAAGGGTAAGGTGTCACCCTTTTGGGCAGTGGCGGTGTTTTTTTTGACTGTGTAAGAAAATACTTTGGAGATGGAAGTGTGGGGGACTCATCGGTGGTATGATCCCCTCTGGTGTATTCCAGTTAAATAGGTTAGCTGGAATATGGTAATGGTTGCATTGCGGGTAGTGGCAGTTGTCTCCGAGCTGATGTTTAGACGGCTGGAAGCCTATTATGGTAAAAGGGCCCACAGTGCATGAGTGGAATAGTATTTGGATTCTGGGTACCGTCAAAAGACCAATCAGGCAGAAAATTGTTATGTTTCAGATGTTTATGTTAAATAATAAGGGTTTTTGGATAATAAAGAAGGCTGCTATGGCCATTTGAACTCCATTCCAGGTGTGGTCTCATTAATTGGAATTAATATTAAGGGGTAAGCTTAATATACGGGGAGTACGGGGGTCGAGCAGACATAGAAGGTTGGTAACATCTGATCTACACTGGTCAAGGAAGGCCCGAAGCGAGTGAAATGAAATGGAAAGGATAGCAAAGGGGCAGCATGACAGTATGATAAGGGTTGGCAACCATAGGGTTAAGGATATGTATGTGAAAGGGTAAAAGTTGGGATTGGTCAGGAGTAACAGGATGATGAGGGGCAGAGGTAGTTTATTTAAGAGGGAGGAGGGGTCTCCCAGGCATTCAGTGGAGGAGCAGGTGACGAGGCAGGCAGTTTCCCACCCACCTTCCCTGTGTTGTTTGTTTTTGTTTTTATTTCATTGCAGGTGCAAGAGTTGCGGTGGAAGTCATGGCAGCTGATCGGTTGATCGAGTGGCGGTGGTTGGTCTTTTGACGGTGTAAGGAAATACTTTGGAGATGGAAGTGTGGGGGACTCATCGGTGGTATGATCCCCTCTGGTGTATTCCAGTTAAATAGGTTAACTGGAATATGGTAATGGTTGCACTGCAGGTAGTGGCGGTTGTCTCCGAGCTAATGTTTACACGGCTGGAGGCCTATTATGGTAAAAGGGCCCGCAGTGCAGGAGTGGAATAGTATTTGGATTCTGCTAAGTCAGCTGATACCAATCCTCTATCTGCTGACTTTGCCAAACCCAATACACACTATACCTACCTCTTTTGTGGTCAGATTTTTGGATGAATTCACCAAAGCATGTAGTGCAAGGGCCTGCCTCAATACTTTCAAATGCTATTGTTTTAAGTTTTTTTATCCTATTATCCTATCTTGATAGGTAATAGCAGAATGTAAAAATGTGCTTCCATTTGTTCATTGTTTTTTTGTTTTTTGTTTTTTGGATTATGACACTTCTTACCTGTCCAGTGAAGAGGGGCTGACCAAAGTATCACACATTATTTATGCATTCAGCTCTCAATGAAGTGGAGTGGGTTACCTGTCCAAAACAATCCGCCCCCTAATGTTTTGCAATGGGTCATCAGATAGGGTGAGGAATCTGATAAGGGGACCTTATACTTGTGGCTTTAATTAGTAATTTCCAAAAATATTATATTGATCTTGGCCAAAAAAGTTTGTGTCTAATCTGCTTGCAATGCTGATGTGCAAAATTACAATTTTTTTTTCTTGTTTGACTCCACAGTTTCCTTCAACGCCACAGGAATAGCAGACTGTGGCCTCCCACTTTGCCACCCGTTGGGACCTTCCCAATTGTGGAGGTGCAATTGATGGGAAACACGTCCGCATCATCCCACCCCCCCAACTCGGGGTCCTACTATTATAATTACAAGGGGTATAATAGTATTGTGATGTTGGTGGTGTCAGCTGTAGTTCCTGTATGTGGACATGGGGAAAAATGGCCGGATGTCGGATGGTGGAGTGATCGCGCAGACGGAGTTCTACTGGCGTCTCCAGAGTGGCAGTTTGAGCTTGACACCTCCAGAGGAGAATGTGGAAGGACTCCCCTTTGTTTTCATCGCGGATGAAGTGTTTGCGCTGGGAGACCATCTTATGCGGCCATTCCCGATGAGGACCCTCACCCCTTTTAATTACCGGGTGGCCAGAGCCAGAAGAGTAGTGGAGAACACTTTCAGGATAATGGCCAGCCGGTTCCGCATGTTTTTGACACCCATCCACACGGCGGAATATAAACTGAACCATATAATGCTTTCCTGCTGCATTCTGCACAACTTTTAAAAAAAGGTACTCTCCAAAATTTGTGGCCTCAGTTGGGCCGGAGGCAGACTTTCCAGAACATGTCAACCTGACGGCACTTGAAGCTGGCCGTCTTGGCTTGCCCCCCCCAAAGTGCCCGTGAGGTCAGAAACAGATACACAGAGTACTTTGCAGGTTACATAGTTACATAGTTAGTCAGGTTGAAAAAAGACACAAGTCCATCCAGTTCAACCAAAAAAAAAAATAATAATAATATCCATATACCCAATTCTATACCCACAGTTGATCCAGAGGAAGGCAAAAAACCCCAGCAGAGCATGATCCAATTTGCTAAAGCATGGGGAAAAAATTCCTTCCTGATCCAGGTAGGGGGGCCATTGATATGCCAGATGTCTGAGAGGCATTTTTTAAATACATTTCTCTTTCAAACTGCAATAATATTTGTTTTCATTTACTGCTTGTGTTTATTTTAGGTGTCTCCTAGCTTTTTTTTTTTTGTTCATTTTTTTGGGCCTTTTTCTTCAACAGTGCAAAACAAATTTCTGTGCGAGATGAGGTGACAGTCTCTTCTTTAGATAATGGGATTTTTATATACATAAAATCCTTTTCTTGAGAGTACTTAACTGAGGAAGCATCAAGTTATCGAGCTGACTCGGAGGAGGCGCATATAGCCGACAGGGCTCTTCTAGGTGTGTGATCCTACTTCAGGTCTCCTTACCCTCACAGTGTGATCCCTGTAGGGGTGAGTGTAGGGAGATATGAACTACCTGTCGTCCATCTAAGTCCAGACTAGAAGTACTCCTTTATTATAACAATCATATGTCGCCCTTTTGGGTCCTGGTTTGGAGAGACTACTAGTCAGTTAAACTTTCTTGTCTAATTTTACAACACTGGTGATGCTATGCATATTGTTATATGTTTCCTGTTTGTTTTGAAATTGTATGTATCTCTCAGAAACTGCTGTACGTTCAAGATATAATGTTCAAGTTTTTCGAGAATATGGGCCGAAGTTGGATATGACTGTAGATGTTACATGTATTTCGCCTTTATGTCAAATGCTACAATTTCAGAATAAAAACATGTTTAAAAAAAAAAAAAAAAATCCTTTTCTTGAGAGTACATCACGGGACACAAGAGCTTCATTACATAGTGGGTTATATAGGCACTGGTTGACCCCAATTAAGGAGAATTCCTCCCCTATATAACCCCTCCCATATGGGAGGCACCTCAGTTTTGTAGCAAAGCAATAAGAAACCACGTAAAACCCAAGAGGGGCGGGAGCCCTGTGTCCCGTGATGTACTCTCAAGAAAAGGATTTTACAGGTAAGCTGTATATAAAAATCCAATTTTCTTGATCATACATCACGGGACACAGGAGCTTCATTACATAGTGGGATGTCCCATAGCAATGCTCAGATTGAGGGGAGGGAGACACAGATCATAATTATAGACCGCCAGGGACCGAAGGACCTAAACTGCAGCCTGCAGTACACTGCGCCCGAAGGTGATATCCTCTTGCCCTCTGATATCCACCTGATAAAATCTGGTGAATGTGTGGACTGATGACCAAGTTGCAGCCTTACAGATCTGAGCCAGGGAGGCCTGATGATGCACTGCCCAAGAAGCACTTACAGCCCTAGTAGAGTGCGCTTTCACTTGAAAAGGAGGAATCTTCCCCTTTACACTATAGGCCTGAGAAATAACCTGTCTAATCCACCTTGAGAGAGTGGATTTTGACGCCGCCTGGCCCTTCCTAGGGCCTTCTGGCAAAATAAATAAGCAATCAGTTTTCCTTATCTGAGCAGTTGCTTGGAGATAAATATTGCTCTAACCACATCCAAAGTGTGCAAAGATTCTTCTTCTGCGGACTGTGGGTCCGGAAAAAAGGATGGTAGGATTACGTCTTGATTCAAATGGAATCCCGAAACCACCTTAGGTAGAAAGGACCTGTTGGGACGCATGACCACCCGGTCCTTATGAATAATTAGATACAGCTCCTTGCTGGAAAGAGCTGCTAGCTCTGATACTCTTCTAGCCGTGGATATGGCTACCAAGAAGACCAATTTTTTAGTCAGGAGAACTAATGAAGCCAGATGCAAAGGTTCAAATGGTTGCCCCTGCAAAGCCGAGAGAACCAAATTCAGATCCCAAGGGCATACCGGAGGTTTGACTGGCGGTCTTATCCGCATGGCCCCCTGGATAAAAGCCCGCACCAGGGAATGCGATGCAAGTGGCTTTTGAAAAAACACTGTTTCTAGGCCTGACTGGAGAAAGGCCAAGATTCTGCTAATGACATACTTTCTAGGATGCCAGTTCACACCAGGAAACATATGCCCTCCAGATTTTGTAATAAATAAGCCTGGAGGCCGGCATTCTGGCATTGACCAGAGTAGAAAGGACTGGCCCCGAAAGGCCAGTCTCTCAGAATGTGGGTCTCAGCAGCCAAACCGTCAAATTCAGACTGCGTAAAGCAGGATGGTAGATTGGCCCCTGTGAGAGCAGGTCTGGCCGGAGAGGGAGGATCCATGGCCTGCCTACTGCCAACTTCATGATCTCCGCGTACCATGGTCGCCTGGGCCAAGCCGGGGCCACCAAAAGGACCGTCTTTGTCTCCCTCTTGACTCTTCCCAGGAACCGCGACAGAAGCGGTCTCGGGGGGAAGGCATAGATCAGATTGTACTGATCCCAGGGAACTGTCAGTGCATCTGACCCCTGAGCAAGTGTATCTCTTGTCCTTGACACAAAATTGTCCAGTTTCCTGTTGAACCTGGATGCAAACAGATCTACGTCTGGAGTACCCCACCTGTGACATATGTTCCGAAACAGGTCGGGGTACAGAACCCATTCTCCTGGGCACAACTGCTGGCGGCTCAGAAAATCCACCTGACAATTTTCCACTCCTGGAATGAAGACTGCAGAAAGACACGGAACATGCTTTTCTGCCCAGACAAGTATGCGATTCAGCTCTTTTTGGGCCACCAGACTCCTGGTACCGCCCTGGTGATTGATATAAGCCACTGCTGTGGCATTGTCGGACTGAACCCGAACCGGGAGACCTCGTAGTCTGTAAGACCACTTTATGAGAGCCATATAAACTGCCCGGATCTCCAAGATATTTATGGGCAATAGCTTCTCGATCGCAGACCATTTCCCCTGTGAGCACGTCTCCTCCAATACTGCTCCCCAGCCTGTCAGGCTGGCATCTGTTGTGATAATCTTCCATGGAAGAGGAAGAAAAGTTTTGCCCTTCAGCAAATTCTTGGTTTGTAACCACCAGACGAGACTCTTGCGTGTCCCCGGGGGTAGACGCATAGGAAGGTCCAAGGCTTGGGGCTTCCTGTTCCAAGCCGCAAGGATGCATCTTTGCAGAGGCCTTGAGTGGAACTGGGCGAATGGGACGGCCTCGAAAAAGGTGACCATTTTCCCTAACAGTCTCATGCACAACCGAATGGGGGAAGATCTCCTGCTCAGAATTAGGCGCACCAGATCCCCACTGGCCAAGGCCTTTGGCCTTGGAAGAAACACCTTGCCCTGAGCGGTGTCGATGATCATGCCCAGGTATTCCAACCTGGTGGCAGGCTGTAGGGACGACTTTTCTAGGTTTATGATCCAACTTAGGCATTACAGGTGTTCTAGCATTCTGGTGATGCTGTGGTCCAGGAACGCTGCTGTTTTCTCCATGAGAAGCAAATCGTCTAGATAAGCCATGACGGCTATACCCTGAGCTCTTAGGTTTGCTAAGAGAGGGTCCAGAATCTTTGTGAAGATTGAGGGGCCGTAGCAAGCCCGAACGGCAAGGCCACAAATTGAAAATGGCGCCGCTCTACTGCGAACCTTAGAAATTTTTGGTGTGCGGAAAAAATTGGCACACGGAGATATGCATCTTTGATATCTATTGATGCCATAAATTCTCACCCTTGCAGGGAGGAGACCACAATGCGGATTGACTGCATTCGGAAGGACCAGATGTGTAAAACCGGTTCAGATCCTTCAGATCTAGGATAGGTTTGACACTTCCATTTGGCTTTGGAACGGTGAAGAGATTTGAGTAAAACCCTGAACCCTGTTCTTTTGGGTCCACTTCCCATACCTCCCCCCTGGATAGCAAGTGATCTAAGGCCAGAAGTAGCGGTTTTTGCTTTACTGGATCCCTGGGGATCCTTGACCTTAGAAAGCGAGAAGGTGGAATCTCCTGAAACTCTAGCCTGTAGCCCAGAGATACCGAAGAGATCACCCACTTGTCCCGGATCTCTTCCCACCAGGCTCCTGCAAATCACAGGAGCCTTCCCCCCACTCGGCCGAGTGGGGGCGCCCCTTCACAGAGAAGCTTTTGGACTCTGCTTGGCAGGCTTTTGCCCCCAAGTCTTTTTCTGTCCCTGGGCTCGGCCTTGAGCCTTTCCTGTAGAGGAGGGTTGAGAAGGCCATCACCACTGCTTAGAGCTTGATGCTCCGGGAGAGAGAGCACGCCTGAATGAAGGACGCTTGCTCCTTTTGACTGGAAGGAGAGTAGATTTACCCCCTGAAATTTTTTGGACGAATTTGTCTAATTCTTCTCCAAACAAACGTTCCCCTTTAAAAGGGAACCCAATCAAATGCTTCTTGCATGACAGCTCAGCTGCCCAATTCTTTAGCCATAGGGCCCTTCGCATGTGTACCAACATGAGGGACAAACGTGATGCTTGTTGGACAGAATCCAAAATTGCATCAATCATGAAACACAGAATATGAGGCAGTTCTGCATAATTTTCTACTTCCTCACTGGGAAGGAGCCCAAGCATCCGTTTAACCTGTTCCTTGAGGAACTGACACAACCCCACAGCGCCAGTCATGGAAAAGGAGGCTTTTAATAAGGTTTCCAGCTTCTTATCAGTTGGATCCTTAAATACCTGCACATTATCCAAGGGACAAGTCAGGTTTTTATTCACACAAGAAACAGCCACATCAACAGATGGGACCCCCCACTTCTTGGTGAAACTTTCCTCCAGAGGATAATGCATAGAAAACCTTTTAGGAGGAGCAAACAGTTTATCGGGATGTCCCCAATCCTCATACAACAATTCATCCATTAAGGGATGGATTGGAAAGGAATAGGCAGTCTGTGGGGCTTTCCTGACTCCCAGGGAAGAAACAAAGGACGTAGCGACTTCAGCAGCAGGCATTCTGAATGTGGTATGCACCAATTCAGTATAATACTACACCTGTTTGCTGAGCGGCTGGGAGGAGGGGAATCTCTCCTCTTCCTCTGATTCATCCGACTGCTCATGATCCCTGTCCCCAGACAGGGATCTCTCCTCATTTTCAGAAGAATCATCTGAGAGAGGAATTTCAGCAGAGGGAGGGGATCTACCCCTTTTCCTGCTATCTTTCAGGGAAGCAGAAATAAAATTCATTATTCTACCTTCAAAACCCTCCAATGTAGCCCTAAGGGAGTCCTCAGTGACATAAACTGGGGCTGGGACATTAGGAGAGGCTGCAAAACCTGACAGGGCCACTGACTCGTCTTGAGAGGCTGGCTCCAGTCTTGCAGGAGGGGATGGTAACTTACAGGCACTTTTAGAACCCCTGGACCTAGGCGGTGATTTACCAGTGCCCTTGCTACCTCCCCCTGAGACCCTCTTACGAGGAGACATAGTCCTAAGCTACAAAGCAGAGGTACTAGTACAAGTGCAATCACTGTTGTGCTTAAAGTCTCACAATAAATATATATGCTTAAACTGCACAACCTGATGCTGAGTAGGTGTCTAAGGTTTGTCTGGATTCAATCCCCCACGGATGCTTACTGCCCACAGCTCCTGTGTCTCCACTTACAGCCCCCTGACGCTCTGGGCCTTTTTTTTTTATCTTTATTTAAAAAAAATTCCGTACAAAAAATATAAAACATAATATACATATATATGCACCCTACTCCCCCCTCCCCCCCCATAGCCCTACTACCTCTTCATATTTCTTCGTTAATTTAAACAGTTTCCATTGTTCCTATTTCTTTCGGAAATTTATTTTTCCCACTCTCCTCATCCTCTTCCCATCCCTCCATTCTATACATATTCTCTACTTTTCCTATCCATTCCCTCAATTTTGGGGCTTCCACCTGTCTCCAATTTTTTGGTATCAAGCTCTTTGTTACGTTTACATAAATTTCCTATGAGGCCTTCTTTGTACTTTTGAGTTGGGGTGTCTGTACCATGGAAAAGACATGTCCATGGATTTTCTAGTACCTGAGTACTTTCTAATTTTTGGGCATTCCCACCAGATATGTGCCGCACTCCCTTTCTGTCCATACCCTCTCCAGCACATCCCGAGTTGCTCTTCCTGGTATCTCCTCATCTTGTCTGATGTCCTATACCATCTAGCAAGGCTTTTGTAATTCATTTCTATTGTATTAAGATTTTTCCATGTCCCGTGTGTTAGGTGCAAGATTTTTTCTATGTTGTTTCTCCCCTCGTGGCCCTATTTCTTCTTCCCATTTTTATATATATATAGGTACCTCCATCTCATCCACTTCTCCCAGCATCTTATATATCTGTGAGATATTTACTCTTATTATTTTCCCCTCGCACATCCGCTCTAAGACGTTAAGATCTTCTCCACTTCTCAATGGTTGTGGCAATGATGAGACAAAATGTCTGAGCTGGAGGTACCTCCATCCATCTATATCCATGTACTCCTGTAGTGTTTCTAATGTGTTGATTTTACCCGCGTTTATAATGTGCCTCAATTGAATATCTTCTCTTCTAATCCAGTGTCCTCCCATAGTGCTCTTTCCCGGTGGAAATAAGTTATTTTCTTTTAATGTCATTAATGGAGAGTTGTATTTCCACTTATTATGTTTGTAAATTCCATCCCATATTCTAAAAACGTTTTTTGTGAGTGCAAGTGTTGTTGGTCCAAGTGATCTGTGTTTTGGGGGTATCCAAATTTCCTTTCCTAATCGTGTCTCTGCAGAGCTGTGTTCTATTGCCACCCATCTTTTTTCATTATCTAATTTTGTCCACTCCACCACCCGTGTTAATACTATAGATTCATAATATTTCTTAAAATCCGGTACTTTTAGACCTCCCCTCTCTTTTCCCAGTTATAATACCTTTAAGGCTATTCTAGGCTTCTTATTTTTCCAAATGAGCTTGGTTATTAGATGTTTAATAGTATTAAAGTAGACAGGAGGAATATATATCGGTAACATCTGTAACTTTTTGGTTGTATGATCATCTTGAGGGCATTTATCCGGCCAAAGCAGGACAATGGTTTCGTCATTATTTTTTTCGTATCTTCTCTTACTTCATCCAGTAGAGGGATATAGTTTATCTCATAGATTTTCTTTAATGAGGCTGCCAACTTTATACCTAAATATTTAATTTCCTTCTTCCATAGGAAGGGAAATTCACCCTTGATATCCTGTTCTTCCCCACTGCTCGTGTTGACATTTAAAACCTCCGTTTTTTTTTAGTTTATTTTAAAGTTTGATAAATCTCCATACTGCTCGATACTTTTTACCAAGTTTGGCATGGAGATTCTAGGTTTTGTCACGTAAAATAGGACATCGTCCGCAAATGCGGCTACCTTATGTACCTCTTCCCCAAGCTCAATTCCTCCTATATCAGGGTTTTTCCTCACTGTCTCCAACAGTGGTTCCAAAGTCAACACGAACAGTATGGGTGACAGTGGGCAGCCTTGTCTAGTCCCATTGTACATTCTAAAGGGGTCAGACAAGTTGCCGTTTACCCTTACCACTGCAATTGGGCACTCATAAAGTATCTTTATCCAGCTCAGGATTCGGGTACCAAATCCCATTTCTTTCAACGTGCCCAGCATGAATCCCCAGTCTACTCGGTCAAATGCTTTTTCTGCATCTATTGACAAGAGAAGACTGGGGATTCTGCTCTCTTGGGCTTTCTGAAGGAGCAATAGTGTCCTCACTCCATTATCCCTTCCCTCTCGGCCCCCCCACAAACCCCACTTGGTCTGGGTGGACTAAGTTCGGAACTAATTTTTTCATTCTAGTAGCTAGTATTTTTGCAAATAATTTTATGTCGGTATTTAACAATGAGATTGGTCTATAGTTTGAACATATCATACCCTCACTCCCTTCTTTCAATATTGTGGAAATAATTGCTAGAGAGGCTTCCTTACCCAGACCATATTTTATATCTAGGCCGTTAAAATATGCACATAACCTTGGCGACAAAATTTCCCCAAATTTCTTATAATATTCTATTATATAACCGTCCGGGCCCGGGCTTTTCCCTCCTGTTGTTTCTTTTATTGCTTGGTTTACTTCGGATGTTGTTATAGGAGAACCCAATTCCTGTACTATTTCCTGTGATAGTGTAGGGACCTTGGCGTTTATTATATATTCTTTGATTTTCCCTTTCTGATGTTCTCTTGTTGCTCTGTCTCCTTTTTTCTGACCCAATATAATTGCTCGTAGTATTCTCTAAATACCTCCGCTATATCTTTAGTCTTATACTTAATCTCATTATTTTTATCTAATATTATCTCAATATAATTTTTTGCTTTCTTTTTCCTCAATATCCTAGCTAAACTCTTGCCATTCTTGTTTCCCAAGAAATATCACTCTTTCGCTATTTTATGATATTCTCTCCTTACTTTTTGCTCTATTGTTTCCTCTAGCTCTAGTTTTGTTATAGCTAAATTCCATTGTAACCCCTGTATCTGTCCCTTTCCATTTTGTTTCTCTATTTTGTGTTTTAATTCTAATCTTCTAATTTCTTCTCTTAATTCCTTTACCTTTTTATTCCTTTCTTCTTTTCTTTTTGCCCCAAGTGAAATATATATTCCTCTTATGTAAGCCTTATGGGCCTCCCATAGTATGTTCTCCGCCATCTCGTCCTTCCCATTTGAGGCAAAAAAAAATTCCAACTCCTTTCTTATTGTTTCCTCTCCTTCTACGTCTAATAGATCTTTATTTAGTTTCCAGGTAAACAGAGGTTTCTTTACCTCTGGGATTTTAATTCTCATAGTTATGGGTGCATGATCTGACAGGGTCCTAATTCCGATGTCCCTATCCACCACTTCCTCCAATAGCTGATGTTCCACCAGCCAATAATCTATCCTAGTGTACGTCCCATGCACGGGGGAGTAGAACGAATAATCTCGTTTCTTCAGATGTTGCATTCTCCACACATCTATCAGCTGTAATTCGGCCATCCATTGTTTAATTACATTTCGCTGTACGTTCCCCGTCTCCCGTGCATGGGACAAACTATCCAGTCCCATGTTCATCGGAAAATTCAGGTCTCCTGCCACAATCACCCTCCCCTCCTTAAATTCCCAGAGTTTTCCCAGTGTCTTTCTCAGATAAGTTATTGGATTCTTATTCGGGCTATATATATTTGCCAAGGTATATTTTATTCCCCATAATTTTCCTTTTAGAAACAGGAACCTCCCTTCCGGGTCTCCCATCCTGCCCTCTACTTTAAATTGGATATCACGGCCTATCCCCACTGCTACCCCCCTTGTTCTACTTGAGACTGAGTCTCCATAGAACCAGGTCGGGTGTCTTGGGGAATACAGTCTTATTTTACTTTCATGGGTCAAGTGCATTTCCTGCAAGAACACAATCTCTGCATTAAGTTGCTCCAATTCTCTTAGTATCTTAAACCGTTTGTTTGCTACATTCAGACCTCTCACATTATGCGACACATAGTTTACCATTGTCATGCTGGAACCCAAATAATGCCCTTACTTGAGATCTTGAGCTATAGGTTATTCTCCTCTCTCCCCCCCCTCCTCTCCCACCCCCCACATGGCCCATCTCCAGACCTCTTGCCTCCAACCTGGATATATCCCCATCCTGGTGTCTGCACCTCTTCCCTTGAGGTGGAGACCCCAACCCGGCACCCGTGTGCACCCCCCGGGTCCTGGGATCCCGGGGCGGAGCGGGCCCTAGAGAGAGAGACCCTTCCCCAACTCCCCCCCCCCCCAGAGAACAGCTTCCACCACATTCAATATACTTCCATAACTTTAAAGCAGCCTTTTTACTACTTCTTCCCTCCCCTCCCCTCCCCCTATACCCCCCGCCACCCCCCCCCCTCCTCCCCCCGGTAGCTCCTCTCTTATTGACCCTTCGTACTCTTTTGGGATTGGTATCTGTAGATTTTTACAAAAGTCCTGCACGTCTTCCAGAAATCTCAACCTTGCTGTCTTCCCATCCCTATGTACTATTAATGCTGTGTCTCTTAATTGATCCAACAGTGGTTTGAGCTTTCTTCTTCTTATTAGGGTCTCTGCCGATAAGTACGCAAACACTTGTAAAGTCTTTTGTTCGTACTGTAGAGGGGGTCCCTTCCTAAGATTATTCCATATTTTTTCTTTATCTGAGTACTCATGAAACTTAATAAGCACATCCCGTGGCGTATCCTCTTTTAGTCCAGGTGGTCTCCTCACTCTGTATACTCTATCAATTTTTATCTTTTCTGCTTCTCCTCTCTCTAGTAAGGGGTTAAATATCCTCTTCATCTTTTCCTCCAGATTTTCTCCATTTTGCTCTGGTATAGCCCTTATCCTCAAATTTTGGCGCCTATTTTGATTTTCTTGCGCTTCCATTTTATAATAACATTCTCTCTGTTGTCTTTGCAGCTCTTTCATTTGTATTTTTAGCCCAGCTATCTCCAGTGTTTGTCTCTCCGTTTTCTCTTCTACCTCTTCTACCCTTTTTAACAAATGTCCCAAATCCATACATACATTGGAGACCTCACTTTTAATCAGGTTTTCCATTCTCTCGAACATTGCTAGCATATAAAACTTAGTAGGCATTAGGGATTCACGTCTCAGATCTTCCCCCTCTGTAATCTCCGTCTCTGTTCCCATGCTCTCCTGCATCTTCTCTCCTTGGGCCCCCTTTAATTTAGCTGCTTCTTTTCTTGCGCCTTTAGTTACCTGAGCTGTTTTTTTTTTCATACTAGGGCTTCTGGTGTTCCCTTCTTTAGTTGTTAAATATTTCTGGATTGAGCTTGCGTTTGCACTCGAATTTAAGCTTTCTCTGGGGGTTTTGGATTCTGTTACTTTTTGGGATCGGCCTTTCATTATTTCTTTTGGACTCACACCCCCTCAGGCTTACCCCTCTTCCCAAGTGCTTATCCCTCTGGGATTTGTAAGATATTCCTCCTTCCCCTCCTCCTTTCCTTTGTAAGGATTAAGGTATGTGTCTAAACAAAATGGTTGACAATATGTCTTACTAAATACATGTCTTTCTCTATATACTTCTCAGTAAAATAAGGACTCGTCATCTATTGTCACGTACTCATCAAGAAGAGGCCGCATCAGCCCTAAAAAGCAGTCTACGCCCAGAAGATTGTCTTATCAGCTGATAACACCCGGAGAATTGTCTTTCCTTTGCAAAAATGTTGTTTTTTTACATTTGCTGATGTTTGCCCTTTTCTGTCTATAAAAGAGAAGTAATAAAGAGCGCAGAGTCAGTCAGAGAAAGTCAGAGTTACGACGGACTTCTGAGCAGAAATACTGAATACCTCCGTGTCTCTTTGCTTAGATAAGAACTCTAACTAACAATTGGGAAACGGTAACATAACCTGACAAATAGGTGACTTGTTGAGGTCACACCTAACATTTCTGGCGCCGCTAACAAGGGACCTGCAGAAAGAAACTACAAGAGACGAACGAACATAAGGACGGAACGAAATGGTCGGGCACATCAAGAACCACAGACAAATCCTGCGCAGGTAAGAAAAGCTTTATTTTCTTATAAACTCTGTGCTTCTTAGATTTGTGCCCACCTGATCTGTCTGAATTGTTCTTCAGGTAAAAACCAACCTCTGTAGTAAGCGGGTCTTGAACTTAATATTTTGGCTTATGTTACCGTTGTTTCTTGTCTGTCTACTTGTCATCTGTCTGTTGTGACTGAGATAAGCCCTGTTTGTATGGTGTGAATTGAAACATATATCATCCCAATGGGTAACGGAATGCGCCCTTAACTCGTAAGAGTACTTTGGGGGTCCGACACTTAAGTTTGATATACGCTTTTTGATTCATGAGCCTAAAAACGGGTTGAAAGTATAAGTCCTGACTGCCTCGATAAAGCAGGAATAAGAAACGAATGCTGAGAGATTCCATGGTAATGGGAAGGAAATAAGGTCTCCACAAAGCCCGGAGACCTAGTCATATGTGTTTGGCCACCAAAAGGGAATGCTTGTATATGTTGTAGCTGTCAGTCTGGTCATAATGTTTGTCAGTTGGCTAGCATATAAGGTAATTCGATTTCAGAAATCTCATCTAGGAGAGGTTTTTAGTATTTTGGCACCCTAGGAGGAGAAGGCAACGAGACACTTAGTAAGTGATCCAAACGCCACCTAGGCAGGACTGTCAAAATGGGCCAGACACATGGTAAACCCCAGGAGGAATCTCAGAAATGTTATGCTGTTAAAGACATAATTACAATGTTGTATGGGAAGGATAAGGCACAGGGCACAAATAGGATTCTCAAGAAATTGGGGATGGATGGAGAAAATGGATTAAGTGTAGAAGGTTGGGAAGAAATAAAGAAAGACAGACAGGGAGAGATATTGAAAAACGGATGGGTATCACAAATACAATGTTTAATTAAGGTTTCCAACAGGGCTGAAGAGGAGGGATGGGAGTATTGTCAGGAAAAGGGTGGATGGGATATGAAGGTCCGACACAAAAGTCTTCCTTCTGCTCCCGGCGATAGGGTAAATACGGGAGATACTCCACCTCCTTATAACACCACCACACCAGGTAATGAAAGACCAAAACTTTATCCTTCCTTAAGAGGAAGAGGATGGGTATGCCGAGTATGCGGTACCCAGAACCCAGACTGGGCACAGGAATGTGTGCATTGCGGCGCTCAAAGACCAGAGCCCGTAGCTCCAGTCCATAGTCGGACTAGGGTAATACAAGTAAATAATCCAAATGCGGGTCAAGCAGGACAGCCACCTACAGTGACCCGACAAGTCGTTCTGAGGACATGGACACCTTGGTCGGCTGACACTCTTATGGCATTAATACAGAATGCTCCTGATCCCGTAGCAAAACCTGCCGCATTCTGTAGATTCGTGACACAATTACTAGACACACATGAAGCGACTTGGCAAGATGGGGAAGATTTGTGTAGACATAAAATGACACTGACGATGTTTAATCAATTTATGAATGAAATTGCTCCACATAGACCACAAGGGGATCCAGCGGCAGATCCACCAGGAATACATCCTCGTCATATAGACTCTAGACCCCTGTTTATTGCTCAGTTACGAGAATTTTGCCAAGGGAAACAGCAGGAAAGGGGTTCGACAGCGCCCATAAAACAGGCCCCAGGTCAGACTGTTACAGAATTTTACCTCAACATGGAAAGCATGATGGCTGACGAAGGTCTAGATTTAGCCTTACCCGTCACCATTAGGGCTTTCAATCGACAGTTTATGGAAGGACTAGTACCCCAAATAGGTGACAAACTGAAGGTATGTACTCCCGAATGGAGAGCCATACGGGACAGAGGAACATTGTTGCAGAAAGCACAAGGCATAGAGGCTGATTTAGCAGAAACTAAACCCAGAAGGACACCGGGAGTTAACACTGTTGCCCGGGTCAATGAAGGAGGGAATTCCTCCCGTAAACCTCTTACCTGTTATTACTGCAACAAGGTGGGACATATAAAAAGAGACTGTAGGAAAAGGATAAAAGACGAACAGGAAGGAAACACGGACAGAGACACGAGGGACTACAGACAGAGGCGTACCAATGATAGGGACGATCCGACCGCATGACTTGCCCCAGTCCTAGCTGAATCAGAGAACAAAATGCTCCACATGTTGATGAAGGTGGAAGGTAAACATATTCCTTGTTTGGTTGACACAGGAGCGTCACGCAGTCTGTTGTCTGATTCAGTAGTCCCTCCACACATGACGTCCCGTGACACCATACCCATAAGTGGTTATGACGGTCTTTTGTCCGATGCCCCACTGACTAAACCTTAAAAAGTAAAAATAGGGGGAATGGCTACCGCCTGACACTTGTGTATTGTTGCAATATGTAGATGACCTATTGTTATGTTGTCCGGATAACGATACTTGTTTAAAAGCCACTCTATCATTGTTACAATTCCTGGCTGAAAAAGGGTGCAAGGTGAATAGAACTAAGTTACAGGTATGTCAGAAAAAGGTTGTCTTTTTGGGCCACTGTATATCCCAGGGTACTCGACATCTCACTGAAGACCGAGTCCAGGCCATAAGACAAATGAATATCCCACGCAACTTTAAGCAACTTCGTATGTTTCTGGGAATGGTGTCATATTGTAGACAATGGATACCACATGCCAGTTCTCTGATGCAGCCATTATATGATTGCTTGAAAATAGTACCCTATGTACTCACAGAAGCAGGTCATGAATCTTTTAGCACCTTAAAAAGGTTACTAATTTCGGCACCTGCGATCGGGATCCCTGATTATACCAAAACATTTCATTTGTACATTGCTGAAATCACGGGACACGCAACAGGGGTGTTGACACAACAACACATCAAACAAAGGCCGGTAGCATACTTCTCGGCGGCTCTCGATCCTGTCTCTAGAGGATCACCGTCCTGTGTACGAGCAGTTGCAGCAGTGTCAATTATCATTGACAAATCCTCAGAAATTGTCTTAGACAATCCTGTAGTGGTACATACCACACATGACATACACGCCATCTTGTCACAGGTCCAGCCAAAACACATATCAATGGCAAGGCAGCTGCGTCTACAATGCACTTTGCTCCTACCCCCCAATGTTACCTTTCAGCGATGCACTTCTTTTAACTTAGCACAGCTTTTACCATTACAGACAGATTTGACAGGGGGGAGTAATGATGATAATGGTGTAGACACAGCACAAGATACTCAGGATTCTGACACACTTTCGTTTCAGGACATAACATCTGATGAACACGATTGTTTCCAACTTATGGAACAAGAAACCACGGGGTTCCTACATGTCACAGACATACCCATTGCAAATGCAGAACACACACTGTACATAGATGGTAGTAGATTTGCCGATGACAAAGGTAAATATCACACAGGTTATGCTGTGGTAACGGACACACAGGTGATTGAGGCAAAGTCACTACCAGCACACATGTCGGCACAAGAAGCGGAACTAACCGCTCTAGAGAAAGCCCTAGAACACTTAGAGGGACAAGAAGGGAACATTTACACTGATTCCGCATACGCCTACGGTGTGGCACATGATTATGGCCACATATGGAAAGCTAGAGGTTACCTTACAGCAGCAGGCACACCTGTTAAACATGGTGAAGGAATCAAAAGAGTCCTGAACAATCTTCAAAAGGTTATAAGAGTAGCCATCATGAAGATAGCGGCACACACGAGCGCAAAAACAACTGAGGCAAAAGGGAACGCATTTGCAGATTTAACTGCAAAGAAGGCAGCTCTAGGGGAAGTAAGCCCTGAGACCTTAGCCACGGTACAGGTGAGTATGCCCGAAACCACATGGCAGCAGCTAATCGAACTACAGGAACAAGCAGGGGCTATTGAGAAGGACCGTTGGGTTAAGGAGGGAGCTGCACCAGGCCTTGACAATGTATGGAGAGAAGGAGACAAAATATGTCTACCCGCTTCTCTATACCCAGCAATGGCAGCGGCTGTTCACTTACCCACTCATGTCAGCTCCAATTCTATGTATAGGATTGTAAGCCAAGGATGGCTAGCCCCTGGATTCAGTAGTACTGCAAGGAACTACTGTGCTGCATGCCAAATCTGTCTGATTAATAACCCAGGACAGAGAGTGAAAACCCCACGTAAACATCAGGTCCGGGCCCAATATCCCTTTCAGAGACTGCAGATTGACTACATACAAATGCCTAAGAGCGGCCCCTTTGAATTTGTTCTCGTGTGCATCTGCCTATTTTTCAGGCTGGTCCGAAAGTTATCTTGTAAAATCAGCTACGGCAAAAGCCACCGCCAAGAAACTGATTACTGAGCTGATACCTAGGTTTGGTCTCCCAGAAACAATAGAATCAGATAGGGGGACACATTTCACGGGAGAAATAATGCAAAATGTGATGGCAATGTTAGGGGTTCAACAAAGTTTTCATACTCCTTACCACCCACAGAGTTCAGGATCAGTAGAAAGAGTAAATGGTACAATCAAGCTGAAAATACAAAAGGCTATGCAGGAGTTGAACAAACCATGGCCTGAGTGCCTAGCTTTAGCTTTGTTCTCTATTTGGTACACCCCAACAGGAAAAACAGGGTTATCCCCATATGAAATACTGTTTGGAAGTGCACCTAGATTAGGTTTATATTTTCCTCAAAGTATGCAATTACAATGTGATAGTTTAACTACGTATGTAATACAGTTGCAACAGCGTCTGACTAAAATCCACAAGAGTGTGTATTCTTCTCTTCCAGACCCTAATTCTGTCACAGGTACACACGATCTACAACCAGGAGACTATGTGTATGTAAAGAAACATACCAGGAAGACACTGGAACCAAGGTTTGAAGGTCCTTTCCAGGTGCTATTGATTACAGCAACCTCAGTGAAATTGGAAGGGAAACCTACCTGGATCCACGCTTCTCATTGTAAAAAGGAGCCAGTTGGCAAATGACAACATGTATCTTTTTATTGTTTCAGTAATTCTGGCTAATAGTTTGGTTACCTCACAGAATAAAATATACAAGGATGAAGGATTTTCTAAAAAAATGTTATTACTGAAGTTTAAATATGCTTATGCCCAGAAGTCAGGATATGAGAAATGTTGGATTTGTAGCAAATTACACCCCAGCACAGCAAGTATACCACTGATGGCAGTTCCTATAAACTATACTGATCTTGCTAACAGTAGCATTAACATAATTAGAACAAATACCAGCGAGACAGTAATGTTTAAGTCAAATGGTCTCGCCTTTTCCCCTGATTGGTGTTTCAGCTTAGGGAACACAACGGGAGGAAATGGAGAATGCCAAGACAGCAAGTTTAATTTGTCCATTGTCGTATTAAATGGAAGCTTCTACCCCAGTAATTCCAGCACACACCAGACATTATCTGACTTCCTCACTAACATTGTGGATAATAATGTTAGGTGGTTAGTATCCAACTTATCCCTCTATGGATACACCTCTCGTTATAGAAATGATATCAGTTCAAGATCAGTAGCTCTAGGAAACAATATATACATCTGTTGTGAGGATAAATGTTATACTTGGATACCTAGAAGAGCTCAGGGATGGTGCTACCTCGCAAGTTTAGTACCAGTAATGGGAGTAGTAGGTGATGAACGAGGTGATCACCTATTAGAAGCTAGCATGCACCCTAGATATCCCCTCAGGTATCGTAGTAAAAGAGAAATATTCCTGAAGAAGGACATGGCATGGGCTTGGTTCCCGTCCTGGACAGGATGGGGTATAGACTTAATGAAAAGACTAAATAACTATACAGGAATTATTAATGATGTTTTGGAGAAAAACTCTGATGACATTACTAAGTTAAATCTGGAGACCAGAGCCATCAGACAACAATTAGAATTACATGAATTAGCAATTGAAAGTATGAGTGCAGCACTGACAGGACTCTGTGAAACTACTGAGGACTATGAGTGCTGTACTTGGATACATAACACCAGCATTGAGGTACCTGACTATTATGACATCATTGCACAACACCGTACGGAAGTAAAGAATTTACAAGAGAAGGCCCGAAATATTGGTCGCGACTGGGATCCGTTTGGTGGAACTTTTAGTTTCTCAGGGTTATTCTCTTGGGTTAAGAAGGCAGCAATGACGATTATAGTGGTGCTCTTATTCGTATTTTTTCTTTTATGCATGCTTTAAACTGCTCATGTGCTTTTGCAAGAAAGCCAAGGTAAATGATGCGGAAAAGATGGAACTTTTGTGAAGATAGGTAGATTTAGTTTCTTGACATCACCCATCTGTCAGAAAAGCCACTCTTCCTGAATTTTAGATGTTGGTACTGTCCAGGGGGATGGGTGTATACCCCTCTGACAACTCGCGGTCAGGGAGAGTACTCTGGATATAGGCCGGCTAGAACTTGTTCAGGTGGACCCAGGGCAAGAGGGAGGGGTGATGTCAAAGGGGGAAATGTAAGGATTAAGGTATGTGTCTAAACAAAATGGTTGACAATATGTCTTACTAAATACATGTCTTTCTCTATATACTTCTCAGTAAAATAAGGACTCGTCATCTATTGTCACGTACTCATCAAGAAGAGGCCGCATCAGCCCTAAAAAGCAGTCTACGCCCAGAAGATTGTCTTATCAGCTGATAACACCCGGAGAATTGTCTTTCCTTTGCAAAAATGTTGTTTTTTTACATTTGCTGATGTTTGCCCTTTTCTGTCTATAAAAGAGAAGTAATAAAGAGCGCAGAGTCAGTCAGAGAAAGTCAGAGTTACGACGGACTTCTGAGCAGAAATACTGAATACCTCCGTGTCTCTTTGCTTAGATAAGAACTCTAACTAACAATTGGGAAACGGTAACATAACCTGACAAATAGGTGACTTGTTGAGGTCACACCTAACACCTTGTATACGTTTACAAACAAAAAAAAAAAAAGGGAGAGACCTCTCTTTGATAGTCGATGGGTCTATTCTATGCGGGTGCAATAAATGTATATGAATACTCATGGGTTACCCACAGATGTGTTCAAACTCAGCATGTCTCTCATGCAGATTACTTCTTTAAACCGTCTCCCCCCCTTTTTCCTTTTTTTAGAGCTATTGCTTAATATCTATTAATATATATTTAATAGATAGTATGCCAGGGGAGACTTTTCAGCTAGTCCGTTTATTAATCGGTTATTCACTTGTTTTGCTTCAACCCGATATTTTAGGAAAGCAGCAAAGGAGAAAATTTTCACTTATCCTACAGAAGATTTAATGACAGTCCCTTTTTTCTCCCACAAGTTCTTAGCTTTGTTCATTCATTCATATCTGTACAGTTACTGTAAAAACATTGTGTAAAAAGAAAAGGGGAACAAGTGGGACTTTAAACGAAGCATGTCAATTGAAAATAACAATGTATGAATACATGTGAATAAAATGATTTGGGTTTAATTTATAACCACTAGGGGTTGTCCAAGATCGGAATGCATACAATAGTAGTACAGTAATATAAATATGGATATACACTCAATATATTTTCATAATAGTAATCAGAGAATCTAGAAGTATAGACAAATCAATGGACATACATGGATGCAGTTCATAACAGAAATGCATAAATCAAAAATCATAAAATCACATGAACGAGTGCAAACTCAATAGGACAAAAGTTGATATTATCAAGGATTAAAATAAGCTTAGGTAGGCATCCTTAGTTTGAGAACCCGACGCGTTTCTTGGCTTCTTGCCAGTCATCAGGGGTGGGATGCATGTTTTTACTAAAAAAGCAAATAAATATGACAAATGTTAATATAGGTGGAACCTCAGTTAAATAGAGAAAGTATCAAATTGGTCCACTTGATTGATAAAGTGACTTACAAAATAGCCCAAAGATTGGGCAGAACTTCCAGCGATGGGAACTGTTAGAGCTGGGATAAAACCGTCTCATCCGGGGTTGAGGCAGGGTTCAGACCATCCCCCAACAATGTCAGGGGGCAGGCCAGGGGGAACCGGAACAGACATCCTCAACACAGGTCCACTAGGTACTAAATGTATATGTGTATTACCCAAATCTGCGAAAGAAGAGAAAAAAAAGGAAAAAAAAAAGAAAAGAAAAGTGTGATGGGTCACAAAAAAAAACAAAAACAGGACACTGAGTGTTGGATTGAACGTGTTGAATGAATATAGCTAATTGCTGAAAAGTGTGTGTGAATGAGATATACATGAATGATTGGGAAATAGGAGAAGGCTAAATGTGTGTTAAATGAGTGGGAATGGATGATGGGGAAATACAAAATCATCCAATTCAAATGTGTGAAAAAGTATGTGCAGTGCTCTGAATGAAACAATGTATGTGCAAAAAGGAGAGAAGAAAAACGAAACAAAAACAAAAAAAACATGCATAAAACTATTACCCATATGTAGAGCTAAGGAGTGATCTCTTCCTAGTGGAGCACAGTGGAGGAGTGAACTGTCTGTCTGTCCCAGCTCATATACCCCAGGCCCTGGGCGGATCCCCGCCAGCGTCATGCATGATGTCTTTTGCAGCTGTGAAAAGATGAGGGAACACTCACAGCTGAGGATAATCCATACCTCAGTGGGTGCCACTCCATCTTAGCTGCAGCATCAGGTGGAAAGACAGAGAAAGAAAAAAAAAAAAAAAAAAAACCAAAAACAAACAATAGACTCCCACCTTGCAGTGTCTATTGACACCACTCGAGGGGCCCCTTTATGCATGGCGCCGATGCGCTGAGATCGAACCCCACCACCCCCCGTGATCCACAAAGGGAGGTAGGGAGGGAGCTGAGCGCATCGCAACCCCGGAAAAATGACTGCAACATACCCAGCAAAAACAGCCCATATGTTCAATTGATTGATAGATAAATTCCAGGAAAAACAAAACTGGAAAAAAATAATATTAAAAAAGTTCTCAATAACTGATGGAAACACATATATAAATAATTTCAAACCGCAGGTTTATAAACCCGAAACTGGGATTATAAATGAATAGGGATATACATACAGACGAATATTTACTAAGGATAAGGATAATGAGTAATTGTGCAGCATGGTCACCAAAGGAACAGGTGTCTTCCACCCAAATTATATAGTTTAAAGAGAAGTGACCTGCTGCAGTACCAAGTAGCAATGGCATGCTTCCATCCCGGGTATATTATGTAAAAAGAAAAGGGGAACAAGTGGGACTTTAAACGAAGCATGTCAATTGAAAATAACAATGTATGAATACATGTGAATAAAATGATTTGGGTTTAATTTATAACCACTAGGGGTTGTCCAAGATCGGAATGCATACAATAGTAGTACAGTAATATAAATATGGATATACACTCAATATATTTTCATAATAGTAATCAGAGAATCTAGAAGTATAGACAAATCAATGGACATACATGGATGCAGTTCATAACAGAAATGCATAAATCAAAAATCATAAAATCACATGAACGAGTGCAAACTCAATAGGACAAAAGTTGATATTATCAAGGATTAAAATAAGCTTAGGTAGAGATCACTCCTTAGCTCTACATATGGGTAATAGTTTTATGCATGTTTTTTTTGTTTTTGTTTCGTTTTTCTTCTCTCCTTTTTGCACATACATTGTTTCATTCAGAGCACTGCACATACTTTTTCACACATTTGAATTGGATGATTTTGTATTTCCCCATCATCCATTCCCACTCATTTAACACACATTTAGCCTTCTCCTATTTCCCAATCATTCATGTATATCTCATTCACACACACTTTTCAGCAATTAGCTATATTCATTCAACACGTTCAATCCAACACTCAGTGTCCTGTTTTTGTTTTTTTTTTGTGACCCATCACACTTTTCTTTTCTTTTTTTTTCCTTTTTTTTCTCTTCTTTCGCAGATTTGGGTAATACACATATACATTTAGTACCTAGTGGACCTGTGTTGAGGATGTCTGTTCCGGTTCCCCCTGGCCTGCCCCCTGACATTGTTGGGGGATGGTCTGAACCCTGCCTCAACCCCGGATGAGATGGTTTTATCCCAGCTCTAACAGTTCCCATCGCTGGAAGTTCTGCCCAATCTTTGGGCTATTTTGTAAGTCACTTTATCAATCAAGTGGACCAATTTGATACTTTCTCTATTTAACTGAGGTTCCACCTATATTAACATTTGTCATATTTATTTGCTTTTTTAGTAAAAACATGCATCCCACCCCTGATGACTGGCAAGAAGCCAAGAAACGCGTCGGGTTCTCAAACTAAGGATGCCTACCTAAGCTTATTTTAATCCTTGATAATATCAACTTTTGTCCTATTGAGTTTGCACTCGTTCATGTGATTTTATGATTTTTGATTTATGCATTTCTGTTATGAACTGCATCCATGTATGTCCATTGATTTGTCTATACTTCTAGATTCTCTGATTACTATTATGAAAATATATTGAGTGTATATCCATATTTATATTACTGTACTACTATTGTATGCATTCCGATCTTGGACAACCCCTAGTGGTTATAAATTAAACCCAAATCATTTTATTCACATGTATTCATACATTGTTATTTTCAATTGACATGCTTCGTTTAAAGTCCCACTTGTTCCCCTTTTCTTTTTACATAATATACCCGGGATGGAAGCATGCCATTGCTACTTGGTACTGCAGCAGGTCACTTCTCTTTAAATTATACTGTAAAAACATTGTCTCTGCATTTTTAACCTTCACTGTATATGCCACAACAGCTTGTTCTGTCTCACTCTTGAACATCTCAAGGGTTAATTATCAAACGTGCAGACAGATTTAGCGTCCAAGAAGGGGGAGGTAGAGAGGGCAGAGAGGGGAGAGGGATAGATATGCAGCAGGTCTCACAGCTCAGGATAAGGGATTGGGTCACCTGTTATCCTGTCGGCTTCAGTCCTCCTTATCAGGCTCACCAGCTGCCGCTGATCTTTCACTGTATCCAAAACCACTTTATGCACGTCCTCTCATCCCTGAGGGGGAGAGGGAGGGGGGGTTGCTCTCACCAGCTGCAGCTGAAACGCCAGGTCCTGCTCACATCTCCCGTCCAGAGGTTGTAAGGCTGCTCTCACCAGCCACTACCGCTCTCCACACCGGTCTCAGCCTGCTCTGAACGAGGGGGGGGACAGATCGTCCTAGTGGGGGGCCTCCACGCCGCGTCCCCGGTCTTCCATCCGGTTCTTCCACCTCTGTGGATGTCAGTCTCTCTCAGCCCTCACGGCCGCCGCGTCAGGCTCCTCCCCCAACGATCTGGCGTCACATCTCCTCCCTCCCCATAGTCCACCGTTGACGCTCTGGGCTTTTTAAAACTGCCGCCTGGCGCCTGCACAGTACAGCGCCGTGCACACCAACGTGCACGGCTCACAACCACACTCCCCCCTCCTCAATTAGGCCAGGAACGTGCCCGGCGCGCATGCACGAGGACCGCTGGATCCAGGGGGGAAAGGAGAGCTCCACCGGAGCTGCGTGGGACCCCCAGACTACATGGGACCCCTGTGTTACCTTGTTGTGGCAGGGATTGCAGTGGAGACGTGAGACACCTGGAGAACCAGGCTTCACTGAGCGTGTGTACTGAAAGGCATGTAAGTATGCATCAGGCTGCTCTTACTCCCTCTAGTGGTGGAAACCAGGTAAGACATACAACTACTCACAATGAAGAAATCCATCATATAATAACATATATAGGATTAACTTCCCTTACCTGTCCCCGCCGCAGGAATTGCTGAACCAGACAAATTCCAGCCTTCACCCATCACGGCGGGCAGTGTTAGCCAACCTTCAGGTTTATCTGGGGCTCTTTCTCTGAAGAGCCTCCTACCTGGACCATGTAAAAGACTCTGCCAGAAACTTTTGTGCGCTCTGTGTAAACAGTACACCAAGTCTGGTTTTCCCAGAGCCCAGTCTTCCAATGGAGAGGACTTACAGGCCAAACCTTGTTTCTTCGGCTGACGAGGCCCGGGTACCATACCATCTTGGGAGTCAAATATCGGCCCGAGGTATGGATCCGGTTTGTTGTAGCCCTTAGGCCCTTGCAGGGACCTGCACAGAGCTAACGTTTTACGTGACCAACCACCATAGACACTGGTGAAAAAACTGAGGTGCCTCCCATATGGGAGGGGTTTTATAGGGGAGGAATTCTCCTTAATTGGGGTCAACCAGTGTCCAATCACCAGAGGTGTCTATATAACCCACTATGTAATGAAGCTCCTGTGTCCCGTGATGTATGATCAAGAAAATATTATTATGTTGTGGGTCTGCTACAAACACCTTGCTTTTGTTGTTAATGTATGTAGTGCATTACTGACAAAAATCTGCACTTGAAGTGCAAAGTGGATTTACCTTCAGTAAATAACACCCATTGTCACAGAAACCAACAACTTTACTACAAATACTGCTTTTGCGCATTGAAAAAGGAAGCCACACATTGTTGATAATTAAACTTTTTACTCAAAGCACATTCACATGTGCGTTTAGAAAATGATTTTACACCAAACCAACATATTTGGTGTATATAACATTATTTTTGGTGACATTAATATAACTTGCCATTTTTTGAGGAAACAGGCATGTATCAAAGCATAACATACAGAACTGAGGAACTTACAAATTTCAACTTTGAAAAGTGAAGACAATATCAGACATGAGTATGTCCAAAATGTGTTGATATTGCCTTCATCACATGGGGTGTCACCCCTGTAAAAGCCAAATTTGGAAGAAATTGGGATTCAAACTGGGCATTTTCCTCCTGATCCCATGCCTAATGTCAACATGTGCTATCTCTCATCATAGGGGATCAATGTACGTGTTTTGGGGGTGCAACCCCTTCATCTCAGCCACTTTAGTAGCGAGGAAGGGGTTGCACCCACAAAACGCGTACATTGATCCCCATGATGGGAGATAGCACATGTTGTCACAATGTGTGCATCTTCTAAATTTGGCTTTTGTCAAAATATAAAACTGGTTTTTGAAATATAAAATGGGTGCTAAATAGTTTTGGGTGTTTCAGATTCTCCCTAAAACATCAATGATGTTCTTAATTTTTTGTTGAACAGCATTTATGTTTTTATTGAGATTTTCTAAATCGCCATTGCACCCCATTATCTCCCCGATGAGGATCTGGGCACTTTCACTGGTAAAATGCAATTCTTCTTCCACAACATCCACATCACCTAAAAATAAACCAAAAATGGGGCATGGTTTAGCAATGGCCGAGTGAAGAAGTGTTTTCTAAGGGCTCCTGGCCTCCCCCGCTTCACCTTGCAAAATTGACGGCTCATCTAAGTGACACTGAGGCATGATACCTACCAGACAGTATAGGACAAGATCGCCAGCCGGCGGCAGCAGACCATTGACCCCACAGAGCAGTATCCGACGATATTTCCGCAGCTCCCAAGAGACATCACCGGGCGCCATTGCAGCAGTGGCGTGTGTACATGGCATAACGGAGACTGATACACCAGACCTACCTGTCTCTCTGGCATCGTCAACCACCTCAGATCCCCCTGCCACCTTCCACACTGACATGGCTGGCTCATCTCAGCATTTGTCTGGGAGTGCCTGGCCTGAGGACCTCCGCGCTATTTTAAAAGCCCTTCCTACCAAGTCTGACATTGAGGCTCTCCCCTCCAAGTCAGACATGGAGACCCTTATCCTCCACGTGGAGAAGGCACATGCCCGTGACATCCAGAAGGTCAAAGCTCCCACAGACCGAGTGGAATCAGAAGAAGCCTCTATCTCATCACTCACACAGTGGGTCACAGCGCTGGAGCGCTCCAGGGAATCCCAGGCAGCCACGGCGGTAGAGCTGCAGCTCCATCTGGAGGACTTTGAGGACCACAGTCGCCGTAAAAATTTGCAGCTGCGGGGCCTCCCCGGGGTGACCGGGGCCGAGGATCTGGTGGCAATGGTCATAGCCATCTTCCAAAAGGTTGTGGGCACCACCCCGCCTTCGCTAGAGCTGGACCGGGTCCACAGAGCCCTCGGGCCTAAGCCGTCAGACCCGGACAGACCCTGTGACGTGCTCTGCAGATTACACCGCTACACTCAAAAGGAACTCATCCTCTGTAAGGCCTGGGACCATGGAGAGGTAGCATTCGACGGTGTGGCAATCAAAATACTCCCGGACCTCTCAAGAGCCACGCTACAGAGGAGAGCCCTAATGAGACCGATTCTGGAATTGGCCAGAAGACAGGGCTGCACTTACCAATGGGGATACCCCTTGGTGATGACATTTTGGAACGGGACTGCCGCCTTTACCCTGGGCACCCCGGCGGAGTTGCCAGCCTTATTTACCTTCCTGGCAGTGGAGCCTATTCTGGTTCCAAATTGGCTTGACATCATCCCTCACTTTTCGGGCCACCCGGGACCCCCTACCCAACGAAACACCCAACCTCACCACCAGCAACGGTCCAGAAGGAGATCCCGGGCACCCTCCGCCGAGGGTACACGTGAGTCATGACTGTAAGGATTATTACTAATTCACACACTGGCATACATGCAAACATTTTGGCTTACCCCTGTAATGTTCATGGTTGACTACCCCCCCTCCACCAAATAGCTGGCAACACCCACATCACTCCTACCGCCCCTGATCCTCCTTGCCCTGGGGAGCAATCCCCCCCCCCACTTCTCAATAATGCCTGCTGCAGACACTCCTATATGGTATTGGAACATTTTGTGCTGACAGACTCCGGATCTAAGGAACATACCCAGGGAGGGACCCCGACCACATCACACCGAGGCTAGATCCTAGAACCACAACCTGGTCATGCCGGAAAGTCCCCGGTCATAGCCCCCAAGATGAGAGTACCATGTGTCATGCCCGTGTGCGAACAGAGTGCAGAACACATTTTTCTACTTTCTCAGATCCCCTGCTACAAGAATCAGACCACTATGCTTGAACACACAGTATAAATACTTCCCAATATAGGTGTACTGGATGGGATGATACAATACGTAACATGCTATGTACCTATGTGATGTATTCTTTGTTGATGTTGCACGAGGGACGTGGGTCTGGGGAGGGGGTGCACTCACAGGGAACCCTCCAGCTTATATGCTGGGTGGGGGGGCCCCGATCCACGAGCACTGGGGAGAGCGAATTTCATTAGGACACCCAGTGAAGGAATGGGACCTACCCCTGTACTGCAGCCTCGGTGCTCTGCATTGACCCGAGAATGTAGGGCCTATCTACCTTATACCTGAGGGGGGGGATGGGGGGGGTGGACAGACCCTAGCTTAAATTGAGATCATCAAACCTACGCCACTAGTAGGGATGAGCCGAACACCCCCCGGTTCGGTTCGCACCAGAACTTTCGAACGGACCCCAAATTCGTACGAACTTTATAACCCCATTGAAGTCTATGGGACTCGAACGTTCGAAATTAAAAGTGCTAATTTTAACGGCTAATATGCAAGATACTGTCCTGAAAAGGGTTTGGGGACCTGGCTCCTGCCCCAGGGGACATGGGTCAATGCGTAAAATGTTTTTAAAAATGGCCGTTTTGGCGGGAGCACTGATTTTAATGACGATTAAAGTGGAAAAAAAAGTTAAATATTCCTTTAAATATGGTGCCGGGGGGGGGGGGGGGTGTCTGTAGTATGCCTGTGAAGTGCCACGTGTTTCCCGTGTTTAGAACAGTCCCTGCACAAAATGACATTAAACGGAAATAACATCATTTAAAACTGCTTGCGGTTTTAATGTTATATCTGGTTCCTGCAATATGGTTGAAAATCATTGAGAAAAATGGCATAGGTAGCCCTCCCTGCCCATTACCAGCCCCTTTGGGTCTTGTACGCATATTAAGGGAAACCCCGTACCCATATTATAAAAAGGAAATGCGTGTGGCCCCCAGGCCCTATATACTCAGAACAGCAGTATACAGGCGGTGCAAACAAGGCAGGGACTGTGTAGGTTTGTTGTGTTAAGTTGAATCTGTTTGTAATTTTCAACTGGTACATTTTTAAAGTGTAGCTCCAGTCAAAAAAACTATTTTTAAGCTTTTTGGAAAACATAGGTAAGGGTTATCACCCCTGTATAATTTGTTTTGTCGTACATCTTTTTTCATCTCACTTGCTGTTGTCTCCTTCCGTTTGCAAGTAGGAGATGTTTGTAAGTTGGATGTTTGAAAGTAGGGGCCTGCCCTATATGCTCTGCAGAAATGGTGGAACAAGGTGTTGGTTTTGCCACAACATTGTAAGCACTCAAAGTGACTCTTGGTGGGCGCTGGAGCGCCCTGCTGTGAACGATTATATCAAGAATTGTAATTACATGCCATTGTTGAACAGTGGTAGAAAAATTGACCTTTGGTGGTTGTGGTGCTGGTGCCACAACACTATAAGTGCTCACAGTTACTCTGGGTGGGCACAGGAACGGGCCCTCCTGTGAAATATTATATCAAGAATTGTAATTACATGTCCCTGTTAAACAGGGGCCGAAAAATTGGGCCTTAGGCACTGGTGCTGGTGCCACCACACTGCAACTTCCTCCTCATATACTCTAGTTTTATTTCAGGAATTAGCCCTGCTGCAAAGCATTGCATCAAAAATTGTACTTAAACGCCCCTATTAAACAGGGGCAGAAAAATTGGGCCTTAGGCACTGGTGCTGGTGCCACCACACTGCAACCTCTCCCATATACTCTAGTTTTATTGCAGGAATTAGCCCTGCTGCAAAGCATTAGATCAAAAATTGTAATTAAACGCCCCTGTTAAACAGGGGCAGAAAAATTGGGCTGATGGCATCACCCAGAACCAGAAATGTTCTTCCAACATATCAGCGGAGGAGGAAGAGGATAGACAATCAACATAACAGGACAGTCACTCAGCATCAGCATAGGCAGTCTTGAAGGGATGTGATATTTCCAAAAAAATTATTCGGTTACATCAGCTTCAGGTGCTTGGTAGCTGTGGGTGATCCAAGACTGATTCATTTTGATGAAGGTCAGTCGATCAACTGATTCGGTGGACAGGCGCACCCTGTGATCGGTAACAAAGCCACCAGCAGCACTGAAGGTGCGTTCCGAAAGAACGCTGGATGCAGGACAGGCCAGTAGCTCAATTGCATACTGTGCAAGCTCTGGCCAGTGATCCATCCTCAAGACCCAGTAAGCCAGAGGATTTTCGATAGGGAAAGGTGTCCAAGTCTGACCTTGCCCCTAGGTATTCCTGCACCATGTAAATCAGACGCTGGCGATGGTTGTTGGAACCGATCATACCTTGGGGCTGCGGACTAAAAAATTGTCTGAAAGCATCAGTCAGACGGCCACCTTCTCCACCACTCCTTCTGACCGATGCCTCAGCAACACGTTGTCCAAGACCAGGAGTTTGTAACCTCCCAGTCTCTGGGAACGCGTTGCACAGACCTTTCTGCAAGGCCTCCCGGAGATGTCTCATCCTCTGCTCCCTCTGCGATGGCAAGATAAGGTCGGCAACCTTACCCTTGTACCGTGGATCAAGGAGAGTGGCCAGCCAGTAATGGTCCCTCTCCTTGATCTGAAGAATACGAGGATCCTTCCGCAGGCTTTGCAGGATCAAGGAGGCCATGCAGCGTAGGTTAGCTGAGGCATTCGGTCCGGAGTCCTCTGGGTCACTAAGGACAACATGATCTGCAGTTACCTCCTCCCAGCCACGTACAAGTCCACATGTTTCTTGGGACTGTAAATCATCCCTACAAGACTGCTGCTGATGCTGATTGCCAGCCTCCACCTCCATGCTGACACAATCATCCTCCTCCTCCTCTTCCTCCTCCTCATCCTCTTCCTGTGTGATGGGTGGCACAGCAGGAACACTGTCTGGATAAAGGGGGCCTTGAGAGGCAAGGAAGTTCTCCTCTTCCTGCCTCTGTTCTGCCTCAAGTGCCCTGTCCATTATTCCATGCAGCGTATGCTCTAAGAGGTGGACAAGAGATACAGTGTCACTGATGCATGCACTGTCACTGCTCACCATCCTTGTGGTCTCCTCAAACGGTGACAGGACAGTGCATGCATCCCTGATCATGCCCCACTGGCGTGGTGAGAAAAAACCGAGCTCCCCTGACCCTGTCCTGGTGCCGTAGTCGCACAGGTACTCATTGATGGCCCTCTGCTGTGTGTGCAGCCGCTGCAGCATGGCCAACGTTGAGTTCCACCTGGTGGGCATGTCACATATAAGGCGGTTCTTGGGCAGGTTCAACTCCTTTTGGAGCTCAGCCAGCTGAGCACAGGCATTAAATGATCAGCGGAAATGCACACAGACTTTCCTGGCCTGCTTCAGGACATCCTGTAAGCCCGGGTACCTGCCCAAGAACCGCTGCACCACCATGTTAAGGACGTGAGCTACACAGGGCACATGGGTCAGTTGTCCTTGATGGAGGGCGGAGAGGAGGTTGGTGCCATTGTTGCAAACCACCATTCCTGGCTTAAGCTGGCGTGGCGTAAACCACCTCTTGGCCTGCCCCTGCAGAGCTGACAAAACATCCGCCCCAGTGTGGCTTCTGTCCCCCAAACAAACCAGCGCAAGCACGGCATGGCATCGTTTTGCCTGCGTACTTGCGTAGCCCCTGGAATGCCTACGGAGCACCACTGGTTCTGAGGACAGAGCACTGGAAGAGGTCATGGAGGAAGAAGAAGAGGAGGAGGTGGAGGAGAGAGGTGTGTCACAACCAATAGTAGCATTTTGGAGGCGTGGTGGTGGAACAACCTCCAACACTACTGCACCTTGTCCTGCATCCTTCCCAGCTGCCAGAAGAGTGACCCAATGGGCAGTGAAAGACAGGTAACGTCCCTGTCCACACCTGCTGGACCATGAGTCAGCGGTAATATGCACCTTACCACTGACCGCCCTGTCCAGCGAGGCAAGGACATTGCCTTCCACATGCCGGTAGAGAGCCGGAATCACCTTCCGTGAGAAAAAGTGGCGTTTGGGGACCTGCCACTGAGGAACCGCACATTGTACAAACTCACGGAAGGGGGCCGAGTCTACCAACTGAAAAGGCAGCAGTTGAAGTCCTAGCAATTTAGCCAAGCTAGCATTCAACCGCTGGGCATGTGGATGGCTGGGAGTGAACTTCTTTCGCCGGTCCAGCAGCTGGGGCAGGGACGTTTGCCTGCTATAATCGGACGTGGGTGTACTGCTAGCAGAGTTCCCGGAAGCACTTGGCTGTGACACACCTAATTCTACACCTTCATTCCTCTCAGAGCAGGTTTCAGAGAGGACTGAAGGTCTAGTGGGGTTGGAGATGCCAGCTGATGAGGAGCAAGGAGAGGTCCGCTTTGTTCTTTGGTGTGGGTCTTTGAGGTACGCTTGCCAACGAGCTGCATGGCAGGTCGACATATGTCTGGTCAAGCATGTGGTGCCCAAGCGGCTGATGTTTTGGCCACGCGAGATACGCTTGAGACATATGTTGCAAATAGCAGCGGTGCGATCTGATGCACTCGTCTCAAAAAAGGCCCACACCAAAGAACTTTTAGAATAACGCGCAGAGGCAGCGCCCTGCACAGGCGGAGCTCTGCGGTGTGATTCAGTCGGTGTGCTGCCCCTAAGCTGGCCCCCGGAGGGCATCCTGCCTCGTGGGACATGTACCTCCTCCTCCTCCTCCTCTCTCCTACCAGGCACCCACGTGGAGTCAGTGCCCTCATCATCCCCTCCCTCTTCATCGCTGTAGCAAACCTGGCAATATGCTGCAGCTTGTGGAAATTGACTGCCAGATTGCTGTCCTTCTTGAGCATCCCCTCTCTCTGCATTCACGCTACTGCCTTTCTCTAGCTGAGTGTCATCATCAGAGCCTACAAAACATTGGGCATCCTCCTGGAGCATGTACCCAACACTGTGCACTCCTCGGGAGGACGTGGTGGGTCTAGGGAAGGAGTCACTGATGATGACATTGAGACGAGGGAAGATGATGCGTTGGCAGCTGCTTTGCTAGTACCCTGAGACTGGGTGAGAGAGGATGAGGAGGATGAAGAGGGCTTGGTCATCCACTCTACCAAGTCGTTGGCATGTTGCGGTTCAACATGTCCAGCTGCCGAAAAGAAGGACAAGCGTGTCCCATGGCCACGTGCTGATGACAATGCACCGCGTCCACGACCAGCACTGTTGTCTCTAGACACAGAGCCTGCTTGCCCTCTTTTATCGGCTCGCACCTGTCTGCCTCTCCTTGCTGGCCTTCCAGACATGGTAATGGCCTGAAGGGAGTTGGGTAAAACAGCAGTTGGGTAGTGTATATTGTGCTGGAGGCACACAACACCCACTAACTCCTGCAGATGCCTTTATTATAGAACACCAGAGATAAAGGGGTATACTGTAATGGAGTCACACAACACCCCCTAAGCCCTGCAGATGACTCTATTAGAGAACAGCAATAAAGGGTAGATACAGGTGTATATTGTGCTGGAGGCACACAACACCCACTAACTACTGCAGATGCCTTTATTATAGAACACCAGAGATAAAGGGGTATACTGTAATGGAGTCACACAACACCCACTAAGCCCTGCAGATGGCTCTATTAGAGAACAGCAATAAAGGGTAGATACAGGTGTATATTGTGCTGGAGGCACAAAACACCCACTAACTCCTGCAGATGACTTTATTATAGAACACCAGAGATAAAGGGGTATATACAGATGTATGCTGTGCTGTGCTGGAGGCACACACAACTTCCAATAACTTCTGCAGATGGCAGATGGCTCAAATAGAGAAGAGCTATGTAGGTGGATATAGCGGTGTGTACTGGGTACAGAGCACGCAGACAGCACGCACAAGCTCCTAACACTACTGACTGCAAGCTCTATTATAAAAGATAGATCACTAGCTATATAGGTGAGGTGAATATAGCGGTGTATACTGCGGTCAGGGCACGCAGACAACAACCACTACAGAAGAGCAAGATCGAAAATCGGCCGATAACGATCGGTGTATACTGTGTTGAAGGTACACAGAACACCCACTAACTGCTTCAGACACCAACACACTACACAAGGCCGCCGCGCTGGCGGCCTTATATAGTGTGGGGCGTGTACTACACAGCCTGTGCTATGATTGGCCACAGGCATCCTGCCTGTGGCCAATCATGGCTCTCCTCGCTGCTGGCGCTGTGATTGGCCAAGCATGCAAGGTCACAGTGCATGCTTGGCCAATCATGAGCCAGCAATGCACTGCGATGACGCAGTGCATTGTGGGCCGTGAGCGCCACACAAGTTTGGCGCGAATGGCCCATAATGTTCGGAATTCGCCAAACGGGCGAACAGCCAATGTTCGAGTCGAACATACGTTCGACTCGAACCCGAAGCTCATCCCTAGCCACTAGCTATCTTCCCCCTCTCCACTGGATGGGGAGTTGTGGGTACATGAGTAAGATAAGGGGAATGTAGTCACAAGTCTCTGTACACGGTTTAAAAGTTATATGAAGTTCATACACTTACAAGAATTGCCAGGTTCATGCTCAGGTAATGGGTATTGTATGTGTGCTATAGGTATACAAGTTCTGCATATCTGAGAGCCTATGCTTCATGTTCTATGTTTTTTTTTTTCTTTTCTTGTTTTTGTCCTTTCCTTTTCATCTTCTAGCCTCACAAATTACTATGGTATCTGACACCACTACATTCTGAGGTGGGGGGGGGGGGGCAGTGGGTTCCCTATTGGCTGTTTCTCCCAGCCACCCCACTTAGGCCTGCGCTCGATTACCAGTTCCTTACTGGAGAGCGTCCTAGCACTATTGTGCTACCTCTTTAGAACACTCTCGTCGCATCTTCTAAGTGCGATTGGAGTACTGCTTCTTTTCTCTCCCACTCTACTTTCTCCTGATTACTTACTTACCTACCTCTCCTCATCCCCTCATCTTAAATCCTCTCCCACACACCCCTGCCCCCGATCCTAGCCCCTAGCCCCTCATCTACAAAAAGAAGAAAAAGCCACCGCTCCAGGCCGATCCATCCAAAAGACTGCTTATTTTCCAGGCAATGGGAGTCGCAGGTGCAGGCTGATTGCACAAACCAATGAATGGAAAAAGAAAAAACTCTGGACAGCCGCACTCCGGCTTGAATCAGAAAGGAATTGTGCCTTTATTTTTCCAAGTAAAAATTCACATCATACGAGCCACAGCAACAAAGGAGAAAAATAGAACAAAAAATACTGACGCGTTTCACGCTAAAATTAGCGCTTACTCATAGCTAGTTGAACAAATATATACTATATAGGTGATATCATGTGATCAAGTTGTCAATAGGGAAAATCTGTGACGGCTGGTAGCCCATTACTATAGAATCTCCACACATGTGATCCCTATATTGAATCTCTAAATAAGGCCAGTGAAAAAAGTACCAAATGAACGAATGTGAATAAAAAAGAGCCCCAAACTAAAACAGATTGCGCAAATGTGCATGTATATAATCAATATGTGTAAAGAAAAATACTGTATATCAATATATATATACTTATAATCTGTTATATGTGACAAATAAAAGGGGGGAGGGGTAAAAAAAAATGTGTAAAAATGTGAGGCATGTGATTATAGTGTATAGGAATGTGTCCATAAAAACCAAAAAATTGTGTGCATATAAATGTATACATAGTGTATATGAAAACTTTGTCAATAAAAAAAAAGGGGGGGAGGGGGAAAAGGGGGGGAGAGGTTAGTGAGGGAATTGAGTGTCAGAAGGTGAAAATTTAGTCTTTCATAATAAGAAAATCATGATAATGACATATGTACTTCTAAAACCGAATATAAGTGTGAATTCAGGGTATTAGTGTGGACTCATGTATGGAGGATAATATGATCTAAAACAAACTAAGGAATATTAAGTGAAATACGTGAGTAATTATCTCGTAGAGTTAGTCCTGTAGAAATATCAAACATATCTCTAAAATCCCATTCATTAGGTATTAGTTGGAATGTAAACTACCGAGTGATTGTATGTTATGTATTGACTAACTTAAAATAAGACATATTAAAAATTAAAGTAGGTTGTTCACATGTCTGGAAATCCCCATATGTTAAATGAGCGATGATCGCCAATCGTCAACATCTCCTCACATACACAGGCCGACCCTGAGCAGTTATCAGTAATAGGCACAGCCGAACCTGGACGAGCAGATCGCACGATCAGATTAAACATGAAATTATTAAGAAAAACTAAAAACAAATAAATTGATAGTAGATGACCTGATATTACATAGAAAACAGAAAAAAAAATTATGTTTCAGGATTAAAAAACACATTAAGTATAAGCCCTTGTACACACGGTCGGAGAATCCAGCGGAATGTGTCCTATCGGATCGTGTTGTCGGATAATCCGACTGTGTGTGGTATGCATCGGACTGATTCCATCTGAATATCCGTCGGATCCAATTTTCCAACTTGTTGGAAATATTTCCCGACCAACTGGTTCGATCGGACATACTCCGATCATGTGTAGAGAATTTGGATCGGACCAAGTGCCACGCATGCTCAGATCAAATTCCTACATCAAAGCTATTGGCTACTAGCCTGAACGTAGTCCCATCGTAACGAAATTACGTCATCACGTTCTGAATGATTGGATTTTTTGACTACTTAGTCCGACCGTGTGTATGCAACAGTTTCGGACAAGATCCGACGGACAAAATCCGACGGACAAAATCCGACGGATTTGGTTGTCGAAATCTCCGACTGTGTGTACAGGGGCTAAGACCACTGAATTTACACGGCAATCTTGGGTTAAACTTATTCCTCGGCTGTAAGCTTAACTCCTCATTGAAATATATAAAATGATACACATGCCCAAAAAGTATCCAAATGCTTGTTATAAACAGAAGATATGGTCAAACAGACCAATGGGTATTGTGTCCATATTGATTAAAAAAGATTAATATTGTGTAAATATTTTTATAAATGGTTGGATAGGAGAAACAGCCAAATGGAAAAGCAGAACCCTTACAGGCAATAAAAATAGACAATATGCAATTATTCAAAATCAAGAGATAAGTGAAATCAAGACAGAGACAAATGGCCAGACACTAAAGTAAAATATATATCCATAAGACAAACGTATCACTCTAGCTAATGTATATGCACCGAACACTGGACAGCCGGCCTTTTTTAAATCAATCTTGGCCAAACTATCTCCTTTCCAGGAAGGCATGCTCATCCTAGGGGGAGACTTCAATGTCCCTCTCAACCCGATCCAAGACTCCTCTACTGGCACTTCCTCTCTCACTTACAAAGCATTACGAGCCATTAAGTCACACCTACATGAGCTTTGTCTGCATGATTCCTGGCGAACTTTGCATCCCCAAGAGCGGGATTACTCCTATTTTTCAGTTCCCCACAATCGGTACTCTAGGTTGGATTACCTATTTATCACACAAAGAGATTTACCTTGCCTCTGTTCTCCATAGAGGCCATGTATATCTCTGACCACCATCCGGTCTCCATGACCCTGCAGATTGCCGACAATCCACACACTCCACCGATTTGGCGATTAGATCCTGCCTTGTTGTCAGATCCAGCATTGGCTACTTCCTTTCAAGAAAAACTGTCCAACTACTTCACGGAGAATCATTCCTCTACGATGGACCCCATGTTAATCTGGGAGGCCCATAAATGTACAATTCGGGGAGAATTTATAGCCGCGTCGGCGAAAAGGAAAAGGGAAAGAAATAACACCATATCCCAGCTTTCCACTCGTATTAAGTCCCTAGAAAAGGCCCACAAACTTTCATTAGCCCACGATGTACTCACTGACTTACTGCAGGCGAGGCAGGATCTACTCCAAATTCTCAACTCCCAAATTAAAAGAAACTACATGCTTTCCCATAAATTTTTCTATGAATATGGCAATAAGTCGGGTAAACTTTTAGCCAGAGCACTAAAAAAACAACACGCCGCTAGAACCATTCATTCCATCACGGACCCAAAGGGCAATAAAGTGGTTACCAACCACATGATCGCTGAACAATTTGTTCAGTATTATTCCAAACTTTATAACCTCCAAGACAACTCGCCTCTGGGAGATCGGACCCATAGAAAACTTTTAATTGATCAATTTCTAAGCGCATACGCCCCAGCCCCTATTTCTCCGGAATACGCCCTTTCTTTAAATGCTCCCCTCTCAGCTCAGGAACTTGACTTGGCCCTCAAACATATGAAACCTGGGAAAAGCCCAGGTCCTGACGGCCTGACGACCTGCTACTATAAAACTTTTCTTGCCACCCTAAAACAACATTTCCTAGCGGCTTTTAACTCTTTGACCTTTGAAAAACCACCCCCGCGAGACTCACTAAGAGCCCATATTACGGTTATTCCGAAACCTAACAAAGATGATACGCAAGTGACAAACTATAGACCTATTTCTTTGCTAAATGTTGACTTAAAAATCTATGCCAAGATTTTGGCGAACCGTCTCCTCCCTCTTCTTCCCCAGCTGGTGTCACTCAATCAGGTGGGTTTTGTACCGGGAAGAGAAGGGAGGGATAACACGATCAAAGAGATTTCTGTACATCACTGGCTGACTTCCACAACACAACAAGGATTCTTTCTCTCGTTGGACGCGGAGAAGGCGTTCGTCAGAGTGGCCTGGGATTATATGGAAGAAGTATTACGGAAAATAGGTCTCCCGGACCGCTTGCTCTCTTTTATCATGGCATTATACGCCTCTCCCACGGCTCAGGTCAGGATCAACGGCCAACTGTCGGGCGCCTTCTCCGTGTCCAATGGGACTCATCAGGGTTGCCCACTTTCCCCCCTTTTATTTATCCTTACCTTGGAACCCCTTCTCCGTAGATTACAATCCAACCCAGATGTTAGGGGAATCAGACCGGCCCCAAGATTCAGAAAATTGCTGCTTTCGCCGACGATATACTGCTTTTCCTTACAGAACCACTTGTCTCCATTCCTAATCTCCTTAAGGATCTGGACGATTTCAAAACACTGTCCAACCTACAAATCAATTTCTCTAAATCAGAGGCTTTGAATATATCCCTAAACAAAGATACTATTACGCTGTGCCAACAAAACTTTCCCTTTCGCTGGAATACCTCTGCAATCACCTATTTAGGTATCAAATTACCGACCAAACTAGGAAACCTATATTCCCTTAACTTTCACCACATACTCCAGACCATCCAAAGCGACCTTAAAAACTGGTCTACAGGTCTATTTTCTTGGTTCGGTAGGGCCTCCATTATTAAAATGAATGTCCTCCCTCGCCTGTTATACCTTTTCCAAACAATTTCAATCAAACTCCCCCCGGCCTTTTTTAAATCCCTGCAATCTATTTGTGCCAACTTTATTTGGGCCAGAAAGCGTGCCAGAATAAGCTTTACTAGACTAACTCTTCCGAAATCTAAAGGTGGGATTGGTCTACCCGATTTCAAAAAATATTACTGGGCGAGCCTCCTAACTAGAATTGTGGACTGGAATGTGCATTCGCACTCCAAAGCTTGGGAACTGACGGAAAGCGCCTTCTCTCTCTACCCGATTAAATCCCTTCCGTGGCTGCTCCCTGAACATGTCCCCCAACAATGCACACAACATCCCCTCATTGCTAGTACTTTGCAGGCATACCGCGCAGCTTGTCACGCCCACCATATATCCTCCCATCATAGTCCGATGACCCTAATAAACAATAACCCGGAATTCCCAGCAGGACAGTCAGATACATTCCTTTCTGGCTTTTGGCAGTCTCCCGACATTAGAGCTATGCATTTTTTCTCCAACTCCCAATTCCGACCCTTAACTGACCTTCCTTCACATCCTTCGGGTCGCCCCTTCCCGAGATGGGTGTATTTCCAAATCAGACACTTCCTGATGGAGAGGCTTTCTAAACATGATTTTGCTAGGCAGCTCACCCCGTTTGAAACTTTGTGCAACCAATCTGAACCCCAACGTCACATCATTTCCAGCATATATGCCTTGTTTTTCATGGCTCACAACCCAAAAGATAACTTAGCTGTTCGCAGCTGGGAATCTGATTTATCCTTGACACTATCGGACTCAGAATGGTTGAACATCTTTACATATCTCCATAAAGGCTCCTTTAAAGTCTCTGTTCAAGAAAACTATTTCACATTTTTTTCCAAGTGGTATCTCACGCCTGTTAAACTTCACAAACGGTACTCCTCTACCTCTCCCTCCTGCTGGAGATGCTCAGACGGTGCAGGATCATTCCTACATATTTGGTGGGCATGTTCTCGCATCCAACCATTCTGGGCTGAGGTTCATCGCCTAATCTGCCGAATTACTACGCTCCCCATTGACTTCTCCCCAGCTATGATGCTCCTGCACCACTCTACTATCCCATTGAAAACCTACCATCGCTCACTGGCACAACATTTGTTGAATGCCGCAAAAATGTGTATTCCCCCCCTATGGAAATCATCCACACCCCCTTCAATTTCAGATTGGATTAAGAGAGTCTCCAATGTAGCGGACATGGAAAACTTAATTTCGCAAACCAAAGACGCCCCATCCAAATATTGGGCTACCTGGGCTTGTTGGCTCCATTTCCGTTCATCGGATGAATGCTCTCAACTGGTAACCGGAGTCCCTCCCACCCCTAGACCCCAATGCCTTTCCTGATCACTCAATTAAATTTTCAACTATTTTTTTTGTTCTATCTACTCCCCTTCCACACCCTACCTTTTCACCTTTGTTTTTAAATCATTCACTTCCATATCGATAGGGATTCTTACTGTCCACCAAGTACTTCTTTACTGTGTGATACTTCCCTTTTATACATCTTCCCCATAAGTCCCACGGCTAAGATGACCCTTAGAAGCGATTTCCCGGGTGGTTAAGGAGTTTGACTGCTAGAAGGTATATCCATTTTTTTAATCTCTTTGACCTTGTTTACCCTGTTTAAGTCTTGCAACTGGAGCAGTACTCCGGGTCAACATGTTTAATTTAACCTGTGATGTTGTATACTCATCTTGGTTCAGAAACTAAACCTTCCTGTTGTTTACACGCTGTTTACAAGTCATTTGTAACTACTACAAAGGTTGTTTCACTATTGTATTTTGTTTTGATGATGTTATATACCGGATTCCTTTCTTGTGTATTTTGAATCCTTCAATAAAAGCATTTTTCTTTGGAAAAAAAAAAAAGATATATGCATACACTGTCTTAAACCAGTTGTGTCGTGTATAGTACCTCAATACGGATGTTGAAAAGGATTTATTTTAGAAAAAATATCTTAATATACGATTGATGTTAAGACTAGGAAGTAAATAAGTATAGGAATGCAACAGGAGCATGGGGGTTAAATTATGAAAAACGGAAATCTAAGGACAAAAATCTGATAGCAGTAAACACATATAAACATGAACATGAACATATACACTACCCTCCATATTAATGTAACATATGAAGGAGCTTGAACTCATATGAGTACATGCACCCAAACATATGTACTACCCTCTATGTTGATATAAGATGTTAAGAAGCTTAGACTCATATATAGACGCATGCATCTAAACATATTGTATTAATACACGTGCATGGACAATGGTCCGCACAATGATGACATGAATACACATGATAAAAATGGATCGTATGAAACCAAACCTTTTATAAACTTATGTTAACAAATGCATGCATATATAAAAACATTCTAAAAATCGTGTGTGAAAAACCCGTAAAATAAGTATACGGAGTAGCCCCACCATTGGTTCAAACGTGTATGGGATAACGTGTTTAGAAAACTCTGAGAGTCATATGTATGCATGAGTCCATGCAACCCATGGAGTCATTCCTAGATGTAAAACTGGACTCACATAATGTCGCCTATGTACATACCAATGTAACGCCCCATGTGGGGAACCCTCCCATGACTGACAAGATGAGGAGGGAATTTGACAATGTGAATATACAGCGTGGGGATGCTATCTAAAAAATATATTTCTATTATTACAAAATGAAATATGAATAATAAAAAATAAGTAAAATAATAATCAATCATAATAATACGAGACATCCCATTCAAAATTTAAATCTGACAGAATCCTAGTTTCTAAAAAGAATATCCAATACACTTCACGCTTACAGAGTATTCTAAACGTATCACCCCCTTGTATAGGGGGGATTCTTTTTTCGATGGCCCGTATGAACAAGCTTGAAACATCCTTGTGATGTACAATGTTCCAATGCTTGGCCACATTGGTTGACCTGTTCTTTTCGATATCGTACAAGTGATCATACAGACGATCTTTAAGTCTACGTGTGGTACATGCCACATATTGGATATGACAGGAATCACATGTGATAACATAAACCAAAAATTTGGTATTACAATTGATAAAAGAGGTGATATCTGCAGTTTTGTTATTAACACAAGATCTAACCTGTGTATCCTTCTTAATGTGGCCACAATAGGCACAACCCCTTCCACCACATTTGAAGTTGCCCTTAAAGTCAAGCCAATGCCAGCCTGATTGATCCATTGTGAAGAGACTAGGTGATAAGATATTGCCTAATGTAGGTGCCATACGTGAAACTGTTTTAATACCCCTAGAAAGGATTTGATTGTAAGCAGGGTCATTAAATGGGAAGGTATCTCGTCACTAGGGATGAGCCGAACACCCCCCGGTTCGGTTCACACCAGAACTTTCGAACGGACCCCAAAATCGTACGAACTTTAGAACCCCATTGAAGTCTATGGGATTCGAACGTTCGAAATTAAAAGTGCTAATTTTAACGGCTAATATGCAAGATGCTGTCCTAAAAAGGGTTTGGGGACCTGGCTCCTGCCCCAGGGGACATGGGTCAATGCCTAAAATGTTTTTAAAAATGGCCGTTTTGGCGGGAGCACTGATTTTAACCACTACAGCCCCGGACCAATAAACACCTTAAGGACCAGAGGTCTTTTTACAATTTTGCACTGCGCTGCTTTAACTGGTAATTGCGCGGTCATGCAATATTGCACCCAAACGAAATTTGCGTCCTTTTCTTCCCACAAATAGAGCTTTCTTTTGATGGTATTTGATTGCCTCTGCGATTTTTATTTTTTGCGATATAAATGGAAAAAGAGCGAAAATTTTGAAAAAATATGATATTTTCTTCTTTTTGTTATAAGAAAAATCGAATAAACTAAATTTTAGTCATACATTGAGGGCAAAATTTATTCAGCCACATGTCTTTAGTAAAAAAAATGTCAATAAGCGAATATTTTTTGGTTTGCGCAAAAGTTATAGCGTCTACAAACTAGAGTACATTTTCTGGAATTTACACAGCTTTTAATTTATGACTGCCTATCTCATTTCTTGAGGTGCTAAAATGGCAGGGCAGTACAAACTCCCCCCCAAATGACCCCATTTTGGAAAGTAGACACCCCACGGAAATTGCTGATGGGTATGTTGAGCCCATTGAATATTTATTTTTTTTGTCCTAAGGGATTGAATAATGACAAAAAAAAAAAAAATTACAAAAAGTTGTCACTAAATGATATATTGCTCACACATGCCATGGTTATATGTGGAATTGCACCCCAAAATATATTCCGCTACTTCTCCCGAGTATGGGGATACCACATGTGTGGGACTTTTTGGGAGTCTAGTCGCGCACGGCACCCCGAAAACCAAATTTTTGATTTCACTACTCACTACCTATCACAGTTTTGAAGGCCATAAAATGCCAAAATAGCACAAAACCCCCCCAAATGACCCCATTTTGGAAAGTAGACACCCCAAACTATTTACTGAGAGGCATGTTGAGTCCATGGAATATTTTATATTTTGCCACAAGTTGCGGGAATATTACAAACTTTTTTTTTTTTGCACAAAGTTGTCACTAAATGATATATTGCTCACACATGCTATGGGCATATGTGAAATGACACCCCAAAATACATTCTGCTGCTTCTCCTGAGTACAGGGATACCACATGTGTGGGACTTTTTGGGAGCCTAGCCGCGTACGGGACCCCGAAATCCAAGCACCGCCTTCAGGATTTCTAAGGCCATTCATTTTTTTTATTTCACTCCTCACTACCTATCACAGTTTTGAAGGCCATAAAATGCCAAGATGGCACAAAAACCCCCCAAATTACCCCATTTTGGAAAGTAAACACCCCAAGCTATTTGCTGAGAGTCTTGTTGTCTGAACGAAAAAAAAGAGATTGATCGGTGGGTATGCCCACCATTAGAATACCTCCCTTCATCCACCCACTTCTAATGATGGACATACATGCACCATTTATATATGCCGAAGCATGGGGGCATCCTCCCGCAAGAAAGTTATGCCGCGTACACTTTTCCACGGGCAAGCATGCATTGGAATTTCGACCGTATGTACGCAGCATTAGGAGCAAAATCGCTCCTCCACCCCTTATGCCCCCATGCTTCGGCATATATGCTCTTTTTTTTAACTGTAGTGGTGAAATCACCTCCTACAGCGTTGGAGTCGCAGCTTTATGTATCGTGGGAGCAAACGCTGTTGCTGTCAAGATAAATAAATCCACGCTGCAACTGAATGGCGTACCTGCTAAGCAAATTATGGTTAACGTTAAAACAAAGTAACATTACAGTATAACAGTAAAACCTTACCATACCATACCTGCAAAGCAAATGCCAAAAAAAACAGTAAAAAATAAAACATTTTTTAACACAACCTGTGCCTAAAATATATATATGCCGAAGCATGGGGGCATCCTCCCGCAAAAAAGTTATGCCGCGTACATACGTTCAAACTTTTCCACGGGCAAGCCCTCCGTCGGAATTTTGACCGTATGTACGCAGCATTAAGAGCAAAATCGCTCCTCCACCCCTTATGCCCCCATGCTTCGGCATATATGCTCTTTTTTAACTGTGGTGGTGAAATCACCTCCTACAGCACTGGAGTCATGGCTTTATGTATCGTGGGAGCAAACGCTGTTGCTGTCAAGATAAATAAATCCACGCTGCAGCTGAATGGCGTACCTGCTAAGCAAATTATGGTTAACGTTAAAACAAAGTAACATCACAGTATAACAGTAAAACCTTACCATACCATACCTGCAAAGCAAATGCCAAAAAAAACAGTAAAAAAATAAAAAATTTTTTAACACAACCTGTGCCTAAAATATATATATGCCGAAGCATGGGGGCATCCTCCCGCAAAAAAGTTATGCCGCGTACATACGTTCAAACTTTTCCACGGGCAAGCCCTCCGTCGGAATTTTGACCGTATGTACGCGGCATTAGGAGCAAAATCGCTCCTCCACCCCTTATGCCCCCATGCTTCGGCATATATGCTCTTTTTTAACTGTGGTGGTGAAATCACCTCCTACAGCACTGGAGTCGCGGCTTTATGTATCGTGGGAGCAAACGCTGTTGCTGTCAAGATAAATAAATCCACGCTGCAGCTGAATGGCGTACCTGAAAACATGAAAAATGGTTAACAATAAAACACAGTAAACAGTAAAGTATAAAAAATTAGAGAGAAGAGAGAGAGAGAGAGAGAGAGAGAACAATAAAACGACAACTATTTTTGGTTTTTATATTTTATATTTTTTTTTGGTTTTTTTATTTAACTTTTTTTTTTTTTAATACACTTTTTTTTGAACTGTAACAACTGTAACATTTCGGGTCTCTCAAAATGCAATGGCATCTTGGGAGACTCTGTGTTAGTGTGCCTAGCCTGTGAAATGCTGTACCCTACGCTAATACTTCACTAGTGTGTGGTAGCGTTCAAAACACTCACCAAGGCAAAGACCAGGATTGCCAGGACAGCGTGGACAATAACAACGGGTGTCACGCCTAAATCCGCGCTTGGTACAGACACGACATCTTTTTTGGGGGGTTCGTTGGGTAGGGGTACTCGGGAGGACATAAGAATAATGCCTCTCATGCAGCCGGCTTACTGCATTTGGTTGGGAATGGTGAGGTGCAGAACCGTCTGGATACAGAAGCTCTGTGACAACCTCTCTTTGGAAGAAAAGAAAGGTTAAAGTCCCGCCTGAAGTTTTGTATAGCACAAAAGCATTCAGCAAAGCCAATTGAAATAAGTAAGCAGACACTTTTTTGTACCAGCGTCTGGCCTTACGGGAAGCTAGATACGGCGCCAACAACTGGTCATTGAGGTCCACCCCTCCCATATTTTTGTTATATTCGTGGACACAGAGGGGTTTCTCCACAATACCAGTCGCCGTAGAAATTTGGACCGTCGTGTCTGCATGAAGGGAGGTAAGAACGAAAACATTCTTATTATCCCTCCACTTCATAACGAGCAAATTATTACACCGATAGCAGGCTCTCTCCCCCAGCCTAAGACGGGAATCTACAAGCCGCTGGGGAAAGCCCCGGCGTTTAGGTCGCACGGTGCCACATGCTCCAATCTGATTATCAAACAAGTGACTAAACAGTGGCACGCTGGTGTAATAATTGTCCACGTACAAGTGGTACCCCTTTCCGAATAAGGGTGACACCAATTTCCACACTATCTTGCCAGCACTTCCTATGTAGTCAGGGCAGTTCTCCGGCTCTACGTAACTATCTTTACCCTCATAAACCATAAAGCTCCATGCATAGCCTGTGGCCCTGTCACAGCACTTATAGAGCTTGACCCCGTATCTGGTACACTTGTTGGGAATGTACTGTTTGAATGACAAGCGACCAGTAAACTTAATCAGGGACTCATCAACGCAGACAACTTTTTGGGGAGTAAACAAGTCTGCAAAACGTTGGTTGAAGTGGTTTATGAGGGGCCGAATTTTGTAGAGCCGATCGTATTCAGGGTCTCCACGATGACGACAAAGTTAATTGTCACTGAAGTGCATGAACCACAAGATCTGCTCGTATCGTTTCCTGGACATGGAGTTAGAGAACACGGGCATGTGGTCAGTCGGATGCGTGGACCAATAAGCCCGCAACGTCATGAATTTATGTGTGCCCATGTTGAGAGAAAGGCCCAGAAAGGTCTTAAATTCGGAAACCGTAACTGGTTTCCAATCTCTGGCAAGAGACGGCAACTGGGGATTAGCGGCGATGTGTTGACCAGCATATAAATTGGTTTGGTCCACAATAGATCTATAGAGATCTTCCGTGAAATACAGAGAATAAAAATCGAGTGGCGTAAAATCATCTGTATCCACCTGAATACCGGGTTGGGCAGTGAATGGGGGAAGTACTGGTGCTGCAGAAGTGGTGGGCACCCAATCAGGATTGGCGAATTCTGCAGGAAGGGCACTATGGGTACGACGGGCCTGTCTTCGTCTTCTTGGTGGCAGCGGGACACTACTTGTGCTTGCCACCTCGCCAGCTTGAACTGCACTTATGGGACTCGCCACGTCACCACGTGATACTGCAGTGCTGGATGTACGTCCAGGGTGTACTAGGCCACTGGTGCTTGCCAGTTCACCAAAAGGATGAGCGGTGCTAGTACTGGCTCTATACTCCATATGAGGGACTTGCGGTTCCTGCACCTCAACAACATCAGAATATCGGGGTCGGGTACGCCTGACGTTAGCAGGGACCTCTTCTTTGTCGTCAGAACTATCTGACATGGAGGCGCTGTCCTCTACAGGTTCGTATTCTGAGCCTGAATCTGACAGATCAGTGTCTTCCTCTTCACTATCTGTCATGCTCAGAAACGTGTAGGCCTCTTCACTAGTGTACCTTCGCTTTGCCATTTTGGGCTCTAAATTTAGGGGTACACTAGTGAGACTCACAGGTAAAAAAGCACCTAGCCTGTCAGCGACTGTATAAAACGCTACAAAAAAAACTGCTAGCGATCGCAGGGATCAAGCCTGACTCTGCGAACGCTGCAGTTATGTGTGTTGTGTTTTGTAAGTGACAGTGATCGATCGATACTGCACTTGGGTGGGCTGGGCTGGGCTGAGCAGAGGGGCAAAACGCAGGTGCTAGCAGGTATCTGGATTGATCCTGCTAACAATGCGTTTTTTTAGAACCCTAAATTGCTGGGCACGCTAGTATAGATCTGATAAGATCAGATATTGATCTGTTCGGATACTATACCACTAAGGGAGGTGTATGCTTTGCGCGTGGGTGTTAGCGGTACTGGCACTAACCTAGCACTGCCTGGGGCGACGCAGACCCTTTCTGACCCTAAAACCAAATTTATATCACCCGCCGGGTGTTCAGGGGGTTAAACCTTTATTAGGTAATAAATGTCGGGTGCCCTGATGCTATAAAAAGCAAACTACCTAACCAGCGTCACCCGTAACACTTATACGGTGATCACTTTTGAAAGGGTTAACTAAGGGCAATCAGGGGGTTAAAACCTTTATTGAGTATTTATATGGGGGTACCTGACGCTAAATAAAAACCTGACGGGGAACCTAAATAACTAAATAACTAACTGGCTAACCAGCGTCACCAGTGACACTTATGCAGCGATCGCTGGTGAAAGGGTTAACTCTAGGGGCAATCAAGGGGTTAAAACCTTTATTAGGTTATATATCAGGGTACCTAACGCTATAAAAACCTGGCGTTGAACCTAAAAAAAAAACTAGCTTCCTAGCGGGACCAGTGACACTATTGCAGCGATCAGAAAAACGATCGCTTAGTGACACTGGTAAAAGGGGGTGAAAGGGTTAACTGGGAGGGCAATCAAGGGGTTAAACCTTTATTAGGGGGGGTAGGGGGCTACCCTGGACCTAAAGGGGCCTAACACTAGCTGCCCTGACACTTTTTACAGTCACAACTGACACTAAATGCAGTGATCAGTAAATAAATGAACACTGCAATTAGTGACACTGTGACTGGGGGGGGGCGGGGGCCGATCGGGGGGGTATTCGGGGGGTGACTGGGGTTAAATGTGTGCCTATGTGTACCTATGTGTCAGTGGACTGTTGGTGCACTTACTTGTATGTCTTCACTCCGCGCTGTCCGGTCAAAAAGACCGCCACGAGGAGTGTGACATCACTTCCTCCTCCTGTGTTTACATTTTCACAGGGGAGGAAGTTCGTCATTGGCCAGGAGCGATCGAGAGGGGATGGCCAGAAACCAACGGCCATCCCCTCATCACGGATCGCCCCTGCACCGAATCGGACCGCCGTCTCCAGCGGGAGGGGGTCCGATCGGACCCCCCACCCGCTGGAAGGCAGGCACGTACATCTACGTGCTTGTGCCTGCCTGTGCCATTGCGATGACGTATAATGGCAATACGGCGGTCCTTAAGTGGTTAATGACAATTAAAGTGAAAAAAAAGTGAAATATTCCTTTAAATATCGTGCCTGGGGGGTGTCTGTAGTATGCCTGTGAAGTGCCACGTGTTTCCCGTGTTTAGAACAGTCCCTGCACGAAATGACATTTAACGGAAATAACATCATTTGAAACTGCTTGCGGTTTTAAGGTTACCGTATATACTCGAGTATAAGCCGAGATTTTCAGCCTCTTTTTTGAGGCTGAAAGTGCCCCCTCGGCTTATACTCGAGTCGCCGCTGTCTGACTGCTCGATCAGCGTATCGAGCAGACAGACGGCGGACATTAAAATTCAAAAGCCGCGCCTCCTTCTCCGCCTCCGCCTGTGATAGGCGGAACACTGAATTTCCCAGCAGTCAGTGTTCCGCCTATCACGGACATCCGCTCATTCTCATACTACGGACGACGATGAGAGGATGTCCGTGATAGGCGGAACACAGGCTGCTGGGAAATTGAGTGTTCCGCCTATCACAGGCGGAGGCGGAGGCGCGGCTTTTGAATTGTAGAATGGCCGCCGAGAAGAGCGGCGATCCATCGGCACGACACGGGACGGAGGAGGCACGGGACGGAGGAGGCACGGGACGGAGGAGGCTCGGGACGGAGGAGGCTCGGGACGGAGGCTCGGGACACAGGTAGGCTGGACACACACACAAGGCTGCACGGACACACACACAGGGATGGATGGATGGACACACACACACACACACACACACACACACACACACACACACACACACACACACACACAGGGATGGATGGATGGATGGATGGATACACACACACACACACACACACACAGGGATGGATGGATGGATGGATGGATACACACACACACACACACACACACACACACACACACAGGGATGGATGGATACGCACACACACACACACACACACACACACACACAGGGATGGATGGATGGATGGACACACACACAGGGATGGATGGACGGACACACACACAGGGATGGATGGATGGATGGACACACACACAGGGATGGATGGACGGACACACACACAGGGATGGACGGACACACAGGGATGGACAGCCATGTCTCACCCTCGGCTTATACACGAGTCAATAAGTTTTCCAGTTTTTTGGGGGTAAATTGGGGGCCTCGGCTTATATTCGGGTCGGCCTATACTCGAGTATATACGGTATATCTGGTTCCTGCAATATGGTTGAAAATCATTGAGAAAAATGGCATGGGTAGCCCTCCCTGCCCATTACCAGCCCCTTTGGGTCTTGTACGCATATTAAGGGGAACCCCCCGTACCCATATTAAAAAAAGGAAATACGTGTGGCCCCCAGGCCCTATATACTCAGAACAGCAGTATACAGGCGGTGCAAACAAGACAGGGACTGTGTAGGTTTGTTGTGTTAAGTAGAATCTGTTTGTAATTTTCAACTGGTACATTTTTAAAGTGTAGCTCCAGTCAAAAAAACTATTTTTAAGCTTTTGGAAAACATAGGGAAGAGTTATCACCCATGTATAATTTGTTTTGTGGTCCATCTTTTTTCATCTTACTTGCTGTTGTCTCCTTCCGTTTGCAAGTAGGAGATGTTTGTAAGTTGGATGTTTGAAAGTAGGGGCCTGCGTTATATGCTCTACAGAAATGGCGGAACAAGGTGTTGGTTTTGCCACAACATTGTAAGCCCTCAAAGTGACTCTTGGTGGGCGCTGGAGCGCCCTGCTGTGAACGATTATATCAAGAATTGTAATTACATGCCATTGTTGAACATTGGTAGAAAAAATGACCTTTGGTGGTTGTGGTGCTGGTGCCACAACACTATAAGTCCTCACAGTTACTCTGGGTGGGCACAGGAACGGGCTCTCCTGTGAAATATTATATCAAGAATTGTAATTACATGTCCCTGTTAAACAGGGGCCGAAAAATTGGGCCTTAGGCACTGGTGCTGGTGCCACCACACTGCAACCTCTCCCATATACTCTAGTTTTATTGCAGGAATTAGCCCTGCTGCAAAGCATTGCATCAAAAATTGTAATTAAGCGCCCATGTTAAACAGGGGCAGAAAAATTGGGCCTTAGGCACTGGTGCTGGTGCCACCACACTGCAACCTCTCCCATATACTCTAGTTTTATTGCAGGAATTAGCCCTGCTGCAAAGCATTGCATCAAAAATTGTACTTAAACGCCCCTGTTAAACAGGGGCAGAAAAATTGGGCTGATGGCATCACCCAGAACCAGAAATGTTCTTCCAACATATCAGCAGAGGAGGAAGAGGATAGACATTCAACGTAACAGCACAGTCACTCAGCATCAGCATAGGCAGTCTTGAAGGGATGTGATATTTCCAAAAACATTATTCGGTTACATCAGCATCAGGTGCTTGGTAGCTGTGGGTGATCCAAGACTGATTCATCTTGATGAAGGTCAGTCGATCAACTGATTCGGTGGACAGGCGCACCCTGTGATCGGTAACAAAGCCACCAGCAGCACTGAAGGTGCGTTCCGAAAGAACGCTGGATGCAGGACAGGCCAGTAGCTCAATTGCATACTGTGCAAGCTCTGGCCAGTGATCCATCCTCAAGACCCAGTAAGCCAGAGGATTTTCGGTGGGAAAGGTGTCCAAGTCTGACCTTGCCCCTAGGTATTCCTGCACCATGTAAATCAGACGCTGGCGATGGTTGCTGGAACCGATCATACCTTGGGGCTGCGGACTAAAAAATTGTCTGAAAGCATCAGTCAGACGGCCACCTTCTCCACCACTCCTTCTGACCGATGCCTCAGCAACACGTTGTCCAAGACCAGGAGTTTGTAACCTCCCAGTCTCTGGGAACGCGTTGCACAGACCTTTCTGCAAGGCCTCCCGGAGATGTCTCATCCTCTGCTCCTTCTGCGATGGCAAGATAAGGTCGGCAACCTTACCCTTGTACCGTGGATCAAGGAGAGTGGCCAGCCAGTAATGGTCCCTCTCCTTGATCCGAAGAATACGAGGATCCTTCCACAGGCTTTGCAGGATCAGGGAGGCCATGCAGCGTAGGTTAGCTAAGGCATTCGGTCCAGGGTCCTCTGGGTCACTAAGGACAACATGATCCGCAGCTACCTCCTCCCAGCCACGTACAAGTCCACGTGTTTCTTGGGACTGTAAATCATCCCTACAAGACTGCTGCTGCTGCTGCTGATGATGCTGAGTGTCAGCCTCCACCTCCATGCTGACACAATCATCCTCCTTCTCCTCTTCCTCCTCCTCATCCTCTTCCTGTGTGATGGGTGGCACAGTAGGAACACTGTCTGGATAAAAGGGGACTTGAGAGGCAAGGAAGTCCTCCTCTTCCTGCCTCTGTTCTGCCTCAAGTGCCCTGTCCATTATTCCACGCAGCGTATGCTCCAAGAGGTGGACAAGAGGTACAGTGTCAGTGATGCATGCACTGTCACTGCTCACCATCCTTGTGGCCTCCTCAAATGGTGACAGGACAGTGCATGCATCCCTGATCATGCCCCACTGGCGTGGTGAGAAAAAACCGAGCTCCCCTGACCTTGTCCTGGTGCCGTAGTCTCACAGGTACTCATTGATGGCCCTCTGCTGCGTGTGCAGCCGCTGCAGCATGGCCAACGTTGAGTTCCACCTGGTGGGCATGTCACATATAAGGCGGTTCTTGGGCAGGTTCAACTCCTTTTAGAGCTCAGCCAGCCGAGCACAGGCATTAAATGATCGGTGGAAATGCACACAGACTTTCCTGGCCTGCTCCAGGACATCCTGTAAGCCCGGGTACCTGCTAGCAGAGTTCCCGGAAGCACTTGGCTGTGACACACCTAATTCTACACCTTCATTCCTCTCAGAGCAGGTTTCAGAGAGGACTGAAGGTCTAGTGGGGTTGGAGATGCCAGCTGATGAGGAGCAAGGAGAGGTCCGCTTTGTTCTTTGGTGTGGGTCTTTGAGGTACGCTTGCCAATGAGCTGCATGGCAGGTCAACATATGTCTGGTCAAGCATGTGGTGCCCAAGCGGCTGATGTTTTGGCCACGCGAGATACGCTTGAGACATATGTTGCAAATAGCAGCGGTGCGATCTGATGCACTCGTCTCAAAAAAGGCCCACACCAAAGAACTTTTAGCATAACGTGCAGAGGCAGCGCCCTGCACAGGTGGAGCTCTGCGGTGTGATTCAGTCAGTGTGCTGCCCCTAAGCTGGCATCCTGCCTCGTTGGACATGTGCCTCCTGCTCCTCCTCCTCCTCCTCTCTCCTACCATGCACCCACGTGGAGTCAGTGCCCTCATCATCCCCTCCCTCTTCATCGCTGGAGCAAACCTGGCAGTATGCTGCAGCTTGTGGAACATGACTGCCCGATTGCTGTCCTTCTTGAGCATCCCCTCTCTCTGCATTCACGCTACTACCTTCCTCTAGCTGAGTATCATCATCAGAGCCTACAAAACACTGGGCATCCTCCTGGAGCATGTACCCAACACTGTGCTCAAAGAGTTCAGGAGACTCCTCAGGAGGACGTGGTGGGTCTAGGGAAGGAGTCACTGATGATGACATTGAGAGGAGGGAAGACGATGCATTGGCAGCTGCTTTGCTAGTACCCTGAGACTGGGTGAGAGAGGATGAGGAGGATGAAGAGGGCTTGGTCATCCACTCTACCAAGTCGTTGGCATGTTGCGGCTCAACATGTCCAGCTGCCGAAAAGAAGGACAAGCGTGTCCCATGGCTACGTGCTGATGATGACGATGCACCGCGTCCACGACCAGCACTGTTGTCTCTAGACACAGAGCCTGCTTGCCCTCTTTTATCGGCTCGCGCATGTCTGCCTCTCCTTGCTGGCCTTCCAGACATGGTAATGGCCTGAAGGGAGTTGGGAAAAACAGCAATTGGGTAGTGTATATTGTGCTGGAGGCACACACAACTTACAATCACTCCTGCAGATGGCAGATGGCTCAAATAGAGAAGAGCTATGTAGGTGGATATAGCGGTGTATACTCGGTTCAGAGCACGCAGACAGCACGCACAAGCTCCTACCGCTGACTGCAAGCTCTATTTAAAACGCGCAAGATAGTTTGCTATATAGGTGGATATAGCGGTGTGTACTGGGTTCAGAGCACGCAGACAGCACGCACAAGCTCCTACCGCTGACTGCAAGCTCTATTTAAAACGAGCAAGATAGTTTGCTATATAGGTGGATATAGCGGTGTGTACTGGGTGCAGAGCACGCAGACAGCACGCACAAGCTCCTACCGCTGACTGCAAGCTCTATTTAAAACGAGCAATATAGTTTGCTATATAGGTGGATATAGCGGTGTGTACTGGGTTCAGAGCACGCAGACAGCATGCACAAGCTCCTAACACTGACTGCAAGCTGTATTATAAAAGATAGATATATATATAGCTAGCTATATAGGTGAATATAGCGGTGTATACTGCGGTCAGGGCACGCAGACAACAACCACTACAGAAGAGCAAGAATGAAAATCGGCCGATAACGATCGGTGTATACTATGTTGAAGGTACACAGAACACCCACTAACTGCTTCAGACGCCAACACACTACACAAGGCCGCCGCGCTGGCGGCCTTATATAGTGTGGGGCGTGTACTACACAGCCTGAGCTATGATTGGCCACAGGCATCCTGCCTTTGGCCAATCATGGCTCTCCTCGCTGCCGGCGCTGTGATTGGCCAAGCATGCGGGGTCACAGTGCATGCTTGGCCAATCATGAGCCAGCAATGCACTGCGCCATCGCAGTGCATAGTGGGCCGTGAGCACCACACGAATTTGGCGCGAACGGCCCATAATGTTCGGAATTCGCCGAACGGGCGAACAGCCGATGTTCGAGTCAAACATATGTTCGACTCGAACACAAAGCTCATCCCTACTCGTCACCACCTTTCTTATTTCCGTGAACTCTGAACTGAAAGGTGTTGAAAAGACTGGAATTTTATTATGAGCAAAAGAAGATTTATTTTAAATTTATTTAAATTATGTTTATTTTTATCATGGCGGTTCTGCAACAATGTATCCCTTGGGGTCACACTGGCTGAAGTTAAGGCTTTATGTATATTGGCAATCGTATATTCCCTGTTCCTAAACCTTTTAACCATGTCAGTGGCTTCTACTTGAAGTGCTTCAGGTGTGCTACAAAGACGTCTCAATCTTAGAAACTGTCCGTATGGGATCCCCCTGATGGTGTGACTAGGGTATGCCGAGTCTGCTCTAAGGAGTGCGTTGCCAGCAGTCGGTTTTCTATACAAACCAGTAGCTACTGTGCCTTCAGAACCTGTAAGTTTAACATCCAAAAATCCAATGGCATTCTCCTGCAGGACTCCAGTGAATTGTAAATTCAGAGAATTGTCGTTAAAGTAAATAAGCCATTCATCCAAATTGGCATTCTCGTGAGATGTAATGAATAACAGGTTGTCTATATAGCGACCGAAAAATACTGTATCTCTGTGGCGGGGGCTATCATGTCCAAGGATGTGGGACCTCTCCCACCAACCCATGTATAGGTTGGCTAGCGAGGGCGAAAATTTCGCTCCCATAGAGGCCCCGCATCTTTGGAAGTAATAGTCCCCGTCAAACATGAAAAAATTATGTGTAAGTAAGTATTCCAAGGACAATAGAATGAACTCTTGGAGCAATAGAGAAAATTTACCGGAGACCTGCAGGAACCAGGCGACTGCTCATAAACCCAGATGATGGGGGATGCTGGAATATAAACTGGCCACATCGCAACTTACCCATCTGTACGTAGAGTGCCGCTGAAAATCCTGTAATTTACGTAACAAATGACGGTATACCGGCAAATTAAGGACTAGGGGCTGGAGTTGATTATCTACCCACTCACCCAGACGTTCGTTGAGAGAGCCTATGCCTGCCACTATCGGTCGTCCAACAAGGGGATTTAAAGGCAGATAGTAGAAAATAGGCGTAATGGGGTTCTCCGGGATAAAATAATCCCTGTCCTTCTCAGAGAAGAGACCAGCAGTGACTGCTCTATTCAGCAGGATAAAAAGTTCTCGTTTAAAGAGAGCAGTGGGATCAGATGTAAGTGGTTGATAGGTCTTTGTGTCTGAGAGTTGACGTAAAGCCTCTGCTCTATAACTCACTGAATTTAAAACCACTACACTACCTCCCTTGTCGGCATTCCTTATGACTATGTTTTTATCAGATGACAATGTCTTAAGGGCTAATCTTTCTGCATGTGTTAAATTATGTGTAACTGGTCTATTGTGACAAGTGCGAGCAAGGCGAGTCAAATTACTCTCCACCATCTTTTGGAACAGGTCTAGATCCTTTGCCCTCGACTCAATCGGATAAAAATCTGACATTGTATTGAACTTAATTTTATCACGAACATCGGTTGGATCGAAGGGGAGAGGATCAGACGCTATAGCTAAATCAAGTAAGTCTTGTAATGCACAAGTATCTCTAAACATAGTAGGTGAAGAAAGATTAAAAAACTCACCCAGCCCACAGGTGTCAGAAGAGACATCCACATCCCTGGAAGAAATCTCTAAAAAATGCTTTATAAAGTGTATTGGATATTCTTTTTAGAAACTAGTATTCCGTCAGGTTTAAATTTTGAATGGGATGTCTCGTATTATTATGATTGATTATTATTTTACTTATTTTTTATTATCATTCATATTTCATCTTGTAATAATCGAAATATATTTTTTAGATAGCATCCCTTCGCTGTATATTCACATTGGAAAATTCCCTCCTCATCTTGTCAGTCACGGGAGGGTTCCCCATGTGGGGCGTTACATTGGTATGTACATAGGCGACATTATGTGAGTCCAGTTTCACATCTAGTCTTGACTCCATGAGTTGCATGAACTCATGCATACATATGACTCTCAGAGTTTTCTAAACCAGTTATCCCGTACACGTTTGAACCAATGGTGGGGCTACTCCATATACTTATTTTACGGGTTTTTCACACACGATTTTTAGAACGTTTATATATATATATGCATGCATTTGTTAACATAAGTTTATAAAAGGTTCGGTTTCATACGATCCATTTTTACCATCTGTATTCATGTCATCATTGTGCGGACCATTGTCCATGCACATGTATTTCTATTAATACAATATGTTTAGATGCATGTGTCTATATATGAGTCTAAGCTTCTTTACATGTTATATCGACATAGAGGGTAGTACATATGTTTGGGTGCATGTACTCATATGAGTTCAAGCTCCTTCATATGTTACATTAATATGGAGGGTAGTGTATATGTTCATGTTCACATTTATATGTGTTTACTGCTATCAGATTTTTGTCCTTAGATTTCCGTTTTTCATCATTTAACCCCATGCTCCTTTTGCATTCCTATATTTATTTACTTTATAGACTTAACATCAATCGTATATTAAGATATTTTTTCTAAAACAAATCCTTTTCAACATCCGTATTGAGGTACTATACAGGAGGCAACTGGTTTAAGACAGTGTATGGATATATCTTTTACTTTAATGTCTGGCTATTTGTCTGTCTTAATTTCACTTATCTCTTGATTTTGAATAATTGCATATTGTCTATTTGTATTGCCTGTAAGGGTTCTGCTTTTCCATTTGGCTGTTTCTCCTATCCAACCATTTATATAAATATTTACACAATATTAATCTTTTTTAATCAATATGGACACAATACCCATTGGTCTGTTTGACCATATCTTCTGTTTATAACAAGCATCTGGATACTTTTTGGGCATGTGTATCATTTTATATATTTCAATGAGGAGTAGAGTTTACAGCCAAGGAATAAATTTAATCCAAGATTGCCGTGTAAATTCAGTGGTCTTATACTTTTTTTTTTTTTTATTAATTTCTCTTTATTTATTGTTTCAATTCATCATATCAAAATCCAAATATTTTTCAAGCAGGCAATGCACATCATAAAAAACATAATACAATGGAATTTGCTAACTGACAGGTCCGTTTCCTTATCTCCCCATCCCCCCTCCCTCTCCCCCCCACCCCAATCACCACCCCTATTCCAAATAAACACCACACAATCACTATAGCTATCATTATTTCAAGACTCAACTGTTAATAAGTATTAACCTCTATCTAATCTTTATCCTCATCCGGTAGTACTATTCCAGTGGGTGCTCCATTTCCTTCCACCAAGGGGCCCATATTTTTTCAAACCCTTTAAGATTTCCCCTACGTATATATACCGTCCTTTCCTTCCACACCAGGTCATTAATAACTTGGGTCCATTCGCTCGAAAGAGGTGCTCCCACCGCCTGACATTTTTGTGCTATCAGTTTCCACGCTTGGAACAGGCACCGTGTAACTGCAGTTGTTATATTCCACCCTTCCCCAAGAACTCTCCTATAACCCAGTATACCTGTTCCTGGGTCTAGGTCCAGCCTTGTCCCAAAGATCCTGTTTATGATTTCAACTATTTCTTCCCAGTACCGGAATAGCTTTGGACACCTCCACATCATGTGTATGAGGTCTCCAAAGCCACTACACCTAGGGCAGTTAGCGTCCGTCCTCTTACCGAACTTAAACAACTTCTTGGGGGTGAAATAGGCTCGATGTATCAACATCAGGTGCGATATTTTTTGTGATGGGGACACCGAGATTAGTGGTCCTAGCTCCAATATTCTCCTCCACTGTTCCTCAGTAATTGCATCTATGTCCTCCTCCCATTTCTCCTTTTGCTTAACCAGGTCGGGTTCCTTATTGGAACCTTTACATAGTGATTCATACATGGTGGATATAAACCCCCTGGACTTATCCACCGTATGTATCTTCTGTGATAGAGATGTCTTATCCAGCGCAGGTATCTGGGAGCCAAATTGTGCTTCCAAAGCGTGCCTAAGTTGTAAATATCGGAAAAATGTCTGTTGTGGTATACTATATTCCCTTTTTAAATCCATAAATGACTTCAGAGTTCCACCCTCATATAATTGACCCAGTCTTATTATCCCCTTCTTCTCCCATGTGTTGATTTTTCCTATTAATAATACCTCCTGCAAGTTCTTGTTATCCCATAGGGGCGTATATTCTGACCATTCCCTACACCCTGTAAATTTTTTTGCCATTATCCATATTTTCCGCATCATTACTATTGTAGGGACCTTATGCTTAAAGGAGTTTGCCTCTAGTGCATCAGTCAGGATTTCATGTGGAGCTTCTATCAACCTCCCCCACTATTTAAATTACCCACCTCTTCCTGATCACAATCCACCATATGTTGCAACTGTGCTGCTAGGTAGTAATTCCTAGGGCAAGGTACCGCCACTCCCCCTCTATCCGTTGGTAACTGCAGCGCCTGGAGCTGGATTCTCGCCCGTCCCTTTTTCCAAATTAACTCCCGAAAGAGAGTTTCAAATTTTCTAAACCACCTCTTACATATCCAAACTGGTGCATTATGTAAGACGTATAACAATTGTGGTAGCCATATCATCTTAATCAGGCTACACCGGCCTGCCACTGACAGGGGAAGCCGGCTCCAGGCGTCACAGTTCTTCTTGAATTTACTCAATAACGGACCTATATTTTTGTCCACATACTGGCTGACATCTGTTGTTAAATATATACCTAGATATTTCAATGCCCCTACCACCTCCATTTGTAGTATCCCTGATGCAGTCACAGCCCTCAGGCTATCAACTTGGAGCAATTCTGATTTCCCCCAGTTTATTAATAAACCTGTAAATCCTCCAAAATTTTCTACCAGTTTGATTACCTTCTCAAGAGATTGGCCAATGTCTCCCAGGAAGAGGAGAACATCATCCGCATATAAAGCGATTCTCTCCTCCCTGCCCCCCTCCCTTTGAAACCCAGTAATCTCAGAATGTGACCTAACAGCGATCGCCAACGGCTCCATCGCCATAGCAAAGAGCAACGGGAGAGTGGGAATCCCTGCCGGGTACCTCTACTCATTTAAATTTTTTCGGATTGGTCCCCATTGATCCTTAGTTTTGCACTAGGTGCACAATACATCATTTTAATCCACCCAATAAATATGGGTCCAAATCCACACCCCTCCAGGATACGCCATAGATACCTCCACTCTAGGCTATCAAAAGCCTTGGTCATGTCTAAAAACAGAATGGCCCTCGAGCCCCCACTCACCACTGGTGTTTGTTTATTCAAAAATGCCCTTCTTATATTCATGCTAGTTGATCTTCCCTTTATAAATCCTGTCTGGTCAGGGTGTATAAGCCTATCAATAATTTTGTTCAGCCTATTAGAGAGTACCTTAGCCAGTATTTTAATATCAGAACATAAAAGCGATATTGGCCTATATGACGCTACATCCCAGGGGGCTTTCCCTTCTTTTGGTATCACAATAATGATCGCCTCCATCATAGATGCAGGTAATCTCCCCGCTAACTTTGCCCCTTCCAAGGTCCTAAGCAACTCCGGAAGTAGGATCTCGCTATATTTCTTATATACCTCCACCGGGAGTCCATCTGGTCCTGGAGATTTTTGGGAGGCCATTCCGGCCACCGCCTGACGTAATTCACCTAAAGTTATAGGGGCCTCTAGATCCTCTCTCTCCTCTTGGGTGAGAGTTGGGAGCTTCACTTTCTCCAGGAAGGATACCATGTCTTCTTCATTCCTCTGATCCTGTGTTTTATATAAGTCCCCATAGTAGGCCCTAAAAATCTCAGCTATCTCCTTCCCACTGGTGGTAACTGTCCCATCCATGGACTTAATCATTGGGATGGTAGAAGGGGGAGAGTTAGCTTTCACTAAACGAGTCAGCATTCTCCCTACCCCCTCTCCCTCTCCGAAACAGCACTGTTTCTGAAACACGCGTTTGTTTTCTTCTCTTTTAATAATCACCGATTTATACCCCTGTTGTTTATTTAGCCATATTGCCTGTTTCTCAGGCGTTGGATCCTTAACGTAGTTAACCTCTGCCTCTATTACTTCTTTCCTAATTCTTTCCTCCCAGCTCCTAGATTTTAGTTTGATTTTGACCACCTGTTGAATCAGTATCCCTCTAACAAATGCTTTTAATGCGTCCCAAGTTATATCAATTGGGGCAGCATTTATATTAAACATTATGAACTCTTTTAGATTCTTTAAAACTGCTTCTGCATCTTTCATTAACTCGAGCCAGAATGGACTAATTCTCCAGCTCCCCATCATCATTTCCCTCCTACCAATACTCACTGCTATTATCAAGGCGAGTGGTCCGATAGCCCTCTAGGCATATACTCGATCTTTCTCACACTTTGTAATGCTTTTTCATTCCCTAAAGCCAAGTCTATCCTGGAGAGTGTTGAATACGAACTCGAGAAGCAAGAATATTGCTTAACGTCCGTGTTCCCCACCCTCCACATATCTGTTAATCCGACCTCCTTCAGGAATTGACTTAATCTCGTTGTCCCTGTCCCTTGAGTCTTAATAGGAAATCTATCGATCCGGCTGTCAAGCACTTCATTAAAGTCTCCCATTATTATGACTGGTACATCCTCTTTATCCACCAAAAAATCCATGAGTCTGTACACCACCTCCATTTTAAACGGGGGCGGTATATAAACCCCCATCAGAACATACAATCTGCCCTCCAAGGTACAATACAAAAAGACATAGCGACCCAGTTCATCAATACTAGCCTGCCTGCAGGAGAATCTCACCCCGGTTCCTAGTATCACGCTCACTCCTCTTGAATAGGATGTGTAAGTAGAGTGATACTGAACCTGATACCTCCTATTTTTAAGTTGAGGTGTAGTTACTTTAGTTAAATGTGTCTCCTGCAGGCAGGCCAGTCTGGTCCCATATCTCTCCAGCGTAGAGAATACTGCCGCTCTTTTAACTGGGCTACCCAGGCCTCTGACATTCCAGGAGGCCATATTAAGTATTTTATCCTGCATTACACAACATAATAACAAAATTAGTGAAAAGTGACAAAAGTGCAAACACATGAGTTGCCAACAAAGAGCCCCTATAATATTTCATTCCTCTTGTGCTCACTCCACTTTCACTTAGGGGGAAATTAAGGTGAAAATTCTTACAAAATACCTTATTATTTTTGTAATGAGTCCCGTAACTTTCCTTTGAGTTGATATTTGTGTGTGAACTATGTTAACTTCAACTTTAACTCTCTTGTGGTTTTCCAAATTTTCTTGAACCCCCCCCCCGGTGTGGTTTTACTTGCGATGACTGCGTCTGTTGTAACATCTGTGTCAACTGTTCCCCCTTCGTCGGGGACTGGCCTGGGGTGCGAGCATACGGTTCTAACTTAGTTGCGGCGACTTGTGCTGCCTGGATGTTCTTTTCCTTAGAGGAGCGGAGCTGTTGTGCCCACCCCTCCCCCTGTTTTCCTGTGTTACCTGCTCCTCTCCTCGCCGTCTTGACATCTTTCTGAAGGTCGCTATAAATATGGGCAGGCGGTATCAGCAGGTCACACAGATACACAGGGCTGATAGTTATAAACCGAGAGGTGGGGAGAAAAAAAAAAGAAGGGGGGAGGGGGAGAAAGTTCTTATACTGGGTACGTTGAGTATATGTGGACAAGTCAGCTTTCCATCATCTTTCCGTCAGTAAAAACACCCCACAGCGCTAATATCTTATTGCAGAAGGAGGAGAAAAAAAAAAATCACTGACGCTCCTGGGGTCTCTATTGTGCGGGGGGGCAAGCAAAGCTTTTGAATTCACAGTCCTCAGTCCAAGTGCCCCTTTGTCAGTGTTTAGTAACGTGGGCCTGTTTATACAGTCTATTCAGAAGATTTTTTTTTTTCTTCTAGCACTTCATTGCAACCCAACATTTCTCACATAGACCTTATGATATTATGCTGCCATGCCTAAAGTGGGAGTGCTGGCAATAATTATAATACAATCAAAATAGTTACTCCGCCACGTTAATTCTCTCCAAAAGACAAAAAGGGCACTAACGCTCCTGAGTTCCTTGTTTATACAGGGGAAAAAAACTTTGAAGTTCACAGTCCTCAGTCCTGTGTGGCACCACGCTACTGCGCTTCAACCCCCCAACAGTCACTTCTCATACCTCGTGCCTCATGTCTCAGGAGCGTCCTTAAGCATCTAAAGTCTTGTCCAGGTGCTTTCCTCGCAGGAGAGAGTCTCCTTTTCCCAGCCTCTCCCCTCCTCCTTCCCCGAAGGCGCTGTTCAGGGCCGTGCAGCGCTCGCTGTTCATCCACGCCGGGACCCGCTGTCACCCATCTGCCTCTCACCTCTTCCGGTTGCTTCGGCGGGACTCGGCGGTGTTCGGCAGTTTCTGGAGCTTTCCGTCACTCCTCCGCCCTTCCTGGCGTCCTCCGGCTTTCCCCAGCAAGCTTACAACAGGGCAGCAGTGAACACGGGGTGGGAGTCTGCCGGCGAGCCGCTCACATCACAGACCTCTCCTCGCTCACCTCACCCAGACACACCTCTCACATCCGGTCACTCCCCCATCATCTGATTGGAAGCCATCCTTGATTGCACAGACCAATCTGTGGTCTTATACTTAATGTGTTTTTTAATCCTGAAACATAACGTTTTTTTTCTGTTTTATGTGTAATATCGGGTCATCTACTGTCAATTTATTTGTTTTTAGTTTTTCTTAATAATTTCATGTTTAATCTGATCGTGCGATCTGCCCGTCCAGGTTTGGCTGTGCCTACTACTGATAACTGCTCAGGGTCAACCTGTGTATGTGAGGAGATGTTGACGATTGGCGATCATTGCTCGTTTGACATATGGGGATCTCCAGACATGTGAACAACCTACTTTAATTTTTAATATGTCTTAATTTAAGTTGGTCAATACATAACATACAATCACTCGGTAGTTTACATTCCAACTAATACCTAATGAATGGGATTTTAGAGATATGTTTGATATTTCTACAGGACTAACTCTACGAGATAATTACTCACGTATTTCGCTAAATATTCCTTAGTTTGTTTTAGATCATATTATCCTCCATACATGAGTCCACACTAATATCCTGAATTCACACCTATATTTGGTTTTAGAAGTACATATGTCATTATCATGATTTTATTATTATGAAAGGCTAAATTTTCACCTTCTGACACTCGATTCCCTCGCTACTCTCTTCCCCCCCTTTTTTCCTTCTCCCCCCCCCCCCTTTTTTTTTGTTGACACAGTTTTCATGTAAACTATGTATACATTTATATCCACACATTTTTTGTTTTTATGGACACATTCCTATACACTATAATCACATGCCTCACATTTTTACACATTTTTTTTTTTTTTTACCCCTCCCCTCCCTCTCCCCCCCTTTCATTTGTCACATATAACATATTATAAGTATAAATATTGATATACAGTATTTTTCTTTACAATATTGATTATATACATTCACATTTGCACAATCTGTTTTAGATTGGGGCTCTTTTTAATTCACATTCGTTCATTTGGGACTTTTTTCACTGGCCTTATTTAGAGATTCAATATAGGGATCACATGTGTGGAGATTCTATAGTAGTGGGCTACCAGCCGTCACAGATTTTCACTATTGACTACTTGATCACATGATATCACCTATATAGTATATATTTGTTCCTCACTTAGAATAACAACTAACTATGAGTAAGCGCTAATTTTAGCGTGAAACACATCAGCATTTTTTGTTCTATTTTTCTCCTTTGTTGCTGTGGCTCGTATGATGTGAATTTTTACTTGGAAAAACAAAGGCACAATTAATTTCTGATTCAATTCAGAGTGCGGCTGTCCAGAGTTTTTTCTTTTCCCTCATCTACAACCCGGGACCGTGAAGGCAGTGAATGTGATCTCACTAAACACGAAGGGTCTCAATGTACCCAAAAAAAGGCGAATGCTGCTTCAAGACCTACGTCATCTTAAGATTGACCTAGCGTTGATCCAAGAGACACATTTCAAAAACGGAAATCTCCTCACAAAAAACAAAAACAACATTTTCCCAATAGTATACTACTCCACGAACGGGACCACTAAGTCCCGGGGGGGGGGGGGGGGGGGGTCTATACTCATTTCCCACACTGTCCCCTGGAAGTGCGTAGATGTAAAAAATGATCCAGAGGGACAATATCTGTTCCTTAAGGGCATGATTGCCGATGTTGAAGTGACCCTAGCGAATATCTATGCCCCCAACACCCACCAAGATCATTTCATCACCAAGACGTTAGATATGCTAACTGAATTCACCAGAGGACAACTGATACTGGGGGGCGACTTTAAGTTCCCACTAATTCCCACCGAAGACACCTCCTCAGGACATTCCTCAATTGCACCTGGCACCAGCAAATGCATTGCACGCTCTCTACACAAGGCACAACTGATTGACGCTTGGAGACTCCTACACCCGACTGAAAGAGATTACACCTTTTACTCTGCTCCACATAAACAGTATTCAAGGATTGGCTACTTTCTAATCCCCCATACCCAACTGCACGCCATACACAATTCCACAATTGGGTCTATTATGTGGTCTGACCATGCCCTTGTCCTACTGTCCTATGCCCTAACTGACAACCTCACCTCCAGATCAAAGACCTGGAGACTGAACGAAAGTCTTCTACAGGACGAGGAGATACTTAAGGACGTAGTCAGGGAACTGGAATTTAAGACCAATAACACCCCTGACAGCAATCCAGGTATAGTATGGGAAGCCCACAAAGTGGTGATCTGTGGTGTACTAATTAAAAATGGGGTGCGCATTAAGAGGCAACGGACGGCACAGATGACGTCGCTCCTTAACGACCTACACCTAGCGGATGCTAGACACAAACATGCCCAAACCCCCCCTGTAGAGTCAGAAATTCTACTTTTACGTAACAAAATTACTGAGCTAATGCAGTACCGTGCCAAAATAGCAATTCAGGTCTGTCGACGGATATCGTATGAGTCAGGGAACAAGTGTGGTAAACTTTTAGCCAAATCACTAAGAGAACAGGTACTTGCAAATTATATACCGCACATTATGACACCCTCTGGCCAAAAGGTAAAACTCCCATGAAATATAGCAGGGGAATTTAAAGAATTCTATGCGTCCCTTTACAATTTACAGACGACACCCTCCCCACCATCCCAAATCGAAGGCTACCTGGTCAACTCAGACATGCCCAAATTGCCCACTGAATCAAGCGAGTTGCTTGACGATCCCATAACCTTAGAAGAGATACGGTCGGCGGTAGGAGCCGCTAAGCGAGGGAAAGCCCCAGGGCCGGATTGGCTCACTGCTCAATATTACAAAACCTTGTTACCATCCCTCTGGGAATTCATGCACAAAGTCTTTAATTCACTTTGTTCCGACACAAAATTCCCATGAGACACTCTATAGGCACATATCACGGTGGTCCCCAAAGAAGGGAAGGATCCTACTGCATGCCGGAATTATAGGCCGATTTCTCCCCTGGATACTCAGACCCCATCTTTTTCTCCCTGAGAGCCTCAGGATATTATCAAGCCTCACACTTTCTGGTAAATGGCAAATGGCCTACAAATGAACTCATGAGCCCAGATGGCCCGTTCCATTTAGACTACTGGAGGGCTCTCCAACTGAGCCACTTTGTCAAATCAATTCTTCGCCCACAAATTTCAACCAAACCTTGACCACATATTCCTACTGCTCGGAAGGGGGCGCAATGCCCCACACTTTGTCCGCCACCTACCAATTATTGATTTCACCACCGGATGGCCACCAATTGCAATGCCTCGACGCGTAGGGAAGTGTACCCTTGCGACGCGACAAAAAGAAAACATCATTCACTTTACATACAGATCCTCGATATGCACAAAGATGCAGGAGACCAACTACAAATTGGTCACCAGGTGGTACAATACCCCCGCAAAATTACAAAAGATTTTCCCATCATCCTCAGATATTTGCTGGAGATGTCAGAGGGACCGGGGATCGATCCTTCACATCTTCTGGAGCTGCCCCATTTCGGAGCAGTTCTGTAAGACCGTCCAACATACAATACAGAAGTTCACTGAATGCCCCATTCCAGCCGATCCAGCTTTCTTCCTACTGCACGCCTCTGACATGTCATGGAAGACTTACAAAAAATCTGTGATCCGGCACTTATTAGACGCTGCCAAGGCATGCATCCCCTTATACTGGAGGTCCACACAATCACCGACCATGGGCTTGTGGCTCCAAAAAGTAGAGGATATCAAAAAAATGGAGGATCTAGTCCTTACAGCTCGTCATCAAAATGAACAATTTACAAAGACATGGACCTTATGGAATATGTTTATATTCTCAGACGAGTGCCAGGACCTTTTGGGAACTAATACTTCAGTGTAAAGCTGCTCCACTATAGAAAGGCCGACAGTCAATGTGGCATGCTGATGCCAGCTGGCCGTATCCCACTGGGTTCACAACCCAATTTATGCATGCACGCTGCCTCCATGTGCCCTCCCATCCCTCCACCTGCCTTCCCCCCACCTGTCTTGCTACTCTACTCCTCCTGTCCCCTCTTTCCTTCTCTGACCTATCGTTTCTAGTGTGAGTGTGAGGGGACCCATGGGGTGTCCCCAAGTAGCCATACTACTCTGCTTCTATAACAAAACTTTAAAAAAAAGAGGCAGGATTCACGGAACTGTCCTGGAGAGAAAGATCAATTTCAGAAGGGAGATGCAGTTTAGCCCCAGTAAGGGAATGGGTTGTATACATCTATGGAATCGCTCCATTATGGAGAATAGGGATGAGCTTCGTGTTCGGCGAATTCCGAACGTTGTGGGCCGTTCACGCCAAATTCGTGTAGCGCTCACGGCCCACAATGCACTGCGCCATCGCAGTGCATTGCTGGCTCATGATTGGCCAAGCATGCACTGTGACCCTGCATGCTTGGCCAATCACAGCGCCGGCAGTGAGTAGAGCCATGATTGGCCACAGGTAGGATGCCTGTGACCAATCATAGCTCAGGCTGTGTAGTACACGCCCCACACTATATAAGGCCGCTAGCGCGGCGGCCTTGTGTAGTGTGTTGGTGTCTGTAGGAGTTAGTGGGTGTTCTGTGTACCTTCAACACAGTATACACCAATCGTTATCGGACGATTTTTCGTTCTTGCTCTTCTGTAGTGGTTGTTGTCTGCGTGCCTTGAACACAGTATACACCGCTATATCCACCTATATAGCTAGCTATATTTCTCTTTTTTAATAGAGCTTGCAGTCAGTTGTAGGAGATTGTGCGTGCTGTCTGCGTGCCCTGAACCCAGTATACACCGCTATATCCACCTATATAGCTAACTATCTTGCTCTTTTTTAATAGAGATTGCAGTCAGTTGTAGGAGATTGTGCGTGCTGTCTACGTGCCCTGAACCCAGTATACACCTCTATATCCACCTATATAGCTAGATATCTTGCTCTTTTTTAATAGAGCTTGCAGTCAGTTGTAGGAGAATGTGCGTGCTGTCTGCGTGCCCTGAACCCAGTATACACCGCTATATCCACCTATATAGCTAGCTATCTTGCTCGTTTTAAATAGAGCTTGCAGTCAGTTGAAGGAGATTGTGCGTGCTGTCTGCGTGCTCTGAACCCAGTATACACCGCTATATCCACCTATATAGCTAGCTATCTTGCTCGTTTTAAATAGAGCTTGCAGTCAGTTGTAGTAGATTGTGCGTGCTGTCTGCGTGCTCTGAACCCAGTATACACAGCTATATCCACCTATATAGCTAGCTATCTTGCTAGTTTTAAATAGAGCTTGCAGTCAGTTGTAGGAGATTGTGCGTGCTGTCTGCGTGCTCTGAACCCAGTATACACAGCTATATCCACCTATATAGCTAGCTATCTTGCTAGTTTTAATTAGAGCTTGCAGTCAGTTGTAGGAAATTGTGCGTGCTGTCTGCGTGCCCTGAACCCAGTATACACCACTATATCCACCTATATAGCTAGATATCTTGCTCTTTTTTAATAGAGCTTGCAGTCAGTTGTAGGAGAATGTGCGTGCTGTCTGCATGCCCTGAACCCAGTATACACAGCTATATCCACCTATATAGCTAGCTATCTTGCTCTTTTTAAATAGAGCTTGCAGTCAGTTGTAGGAGATTGTGCATGCTGTCTGCATGCTCTGAACCCAGTATACACCGCTATATCCATCTATATAGCTAGCTATCTTGCTCGTTTTAAATAGAGCTTGCAGTCAGTTGTAGGAGACTGTGCGTGCTGTCTGCGTGCCCTGAACCCAGTATACACCGTTATATTCACCTACATAGCTCTTCTCTAATTGAGCCATCTGCCATCTGCAGGAGTTAGTGGGTGTTGTGCGTGCCTCCAGCACAATATACACTACCCAATTGCTGGTTTTCCCAACTCCCTTCAGGCCATTACCATGTCTGGAAGGCCAGCAAGGAGAGGCAGACAGGCGCGAGCCGATAAAAGAGGGCAAGCAGGCTCTGTGTCTAGAGACAACAGTGCTGGTCGTGGACGCGGTGCGTCGTCATCATCAGCACGTAGCCATGGGACACGCTTGTCCTTCTTTTCGGCAGCTGGACATGTTGAGCCGCAACATGCCAACGACTTGGTAGAGTGGATGACCAAGCCCTCTTCATCCTCCTCATCCTCTCTCGCCCAGTCTCAGGGTACTAGCAAAGCAGCTGCCAATGCATCGTCTTCCCTCCTCTCAATGTCATCATCAGTGACTCCTTCCCTAGACCCACCACGTCCTCCTGAGGAGTCTCCTGAACTCTTTGAGCACAGTGTTGGGTACATGCTCCAGGAGGATGCCTAGTGTTTTGTAGGCTCTGATGATGATACTCAGCTAGAGGAAGGCAGTAGCGTGAATGCAGAGAGAGGGGATGCTCAAAAAGGACAGCAATCGGGCAGGCATGTTCCACAAGCTGCAGCATACTGCCAGGTTTGCTCCAGCGATGAAGAGGGAGGGGATGATGAGGGCACTGACTCCACGTGGGTGCCTGGTAGGAGAGAGGAGGAGGAGGAGGAGGAGGTTATTCTAAAAGTTCTTTGGTGTGGGCCTTTTTTGAGACGAGTGCATCAGATCGCACCGCTGCTATTTGCAACATATGTCTCAAGCGTATCTCGCGTGGCCAAAACATCAGCCGCTTGGGCACCACATGCTTGACCAGACATATGTTGACCTGCCATGCAGCTCGTTGGCAAGCGTACCTCAAAGACCCACACCAAAGAACAAAGCGGACCTCTCCTTGCTCCTCATCAGCTGGCATCTCCAACCCCACTAGACCTTCAGTCCTCTCTGAAACCTGCTCTGAGAGGAATGAAGGTGTAGAATTAGGTGTGTCACAGCCAAGTGCTTCCGGGCACTCTGCTAGCAGTACACCCACATCCGATTATAGCAGGTAAATGTCCCTGCCCTAGCTGCTGGACCGGCGAAAGAAGTTCACTCCCAGCCATCCACATGCCCAGCGGTTGAATGCTAGCTTGGCTAAATTGCTAGCACTTCAACTGCTGCCTTTTCAGTTGGTAGACTCGGCCCCCTTCCATGAGTTTGTACAATGTGCGGTTCCTCAGTGGCAGGTCCCCAAACGCCACTTTTTCTCACGGAAGGCGATTCCGGCTCTCTACCGGCATGTGGAAGGCAATGTCCTTGCCTCGCTGGAAAGGGCGGTCAGCGGTAAGGTGCATATTACCACTGACTCATGGTCCAGCATGCATGGACAGGGACGTTACCTGTCTTTCACGGCCCATTGGGTCACTCTTCTGGCAGCTGGGAAGGATGCAGGACAAGGTGCAGTAGTGTTGGAGGTTGTTCCGCCACCACGCCTCCAAAATGCTACTATTGGTTGTGACACACCTCTCTTCTCCACCCCCTCCTCTTCTTCTTCCTCCATGGCCTCTTCCAGTGCTCTGTCCTCAGAACCAGCGGTGCTCCGTAGGCGTTCCAGGGGCTACGCAAGTACGCAGGCAAAACGATGCCATGCCGTGCTTGCGCTGGTTTGTTTGGGGGACAGGAGCCACACTGGGGCGGATGTTTTGTCAGCTCTGCAGGGGCAGGCCGAGAGGTGGTTGACACCTCGCCAGCTTAAGCCAGGAATGGTGGTTTGCGACAATGGCACCAACCTCCTCTCCGCCCTCCGACAGGGACAACTGACCCATGTGCCCTGTGTGGCTCACGTCCTTAACCTGGTGGTGCAATGGTTCTTGGGCAGGTACCCGGGCTTACAGGATGTCCTGAAGCAGGCCAGGAAAGTCTGTGTGCATTTCCGCCAATCATTTAATGCCTGTGCTCGACTGGCTGAGCTCCAAAAGGAGTTGAACCTGCCCAAGAACCGCCTTAAATGTGACATGCCCACCAGGTGGAACTCAACGTTGGCCATGCTGCAGCGGCTGCACATGCAGCAGAGGGCCATCAATGAGTACCTGTGTGACTATGGCACCAGGACAGGGTCAGGGGAGCTCGGTTTTTTCTCACCACGCCAGTGGGGCATGATCAGGGATGCATGCACTGTCCTGTCACCGTTTGAGGAGGCCACAAGGACGGTGAGCAGTGACAGTGCAAGCATCAGTGACACTGTACCTCTTGTCCACCTCTTGGAGCATACGCTGCGTGGAATAATGGACAGGGCACTTGAGGCAGAACAGAGGCAGGAAGAGGAGGACTTCCTTGCCTCTCAAGGCCCCCTTTATCCAGACAGTGTTCCTGCTGTGCCACCCATCACACAGGAAGAGGATGAGGAGGAGGAGGAGGAGGAGGAGGAGGAGGAGGATTGTGTCAGCATGGAGGTGGAGGCTGGCACTCAGCATCAGCAGCAGCACCAGCAGTCTTGTAGGGGTGATTTACAGTCCCAAGAAACCCGTGGACTTGTACGTGGCTGGGAGGAGGTAGCTGCGGATCATGTTGTCCTTAGTGACCCAGAGGACCCCGGACCGAATGCCTCAGCTAACCTACGCTGCATGGCCTCCCTGATCTTGCAAAGCCTGCGGAAGGATCCTTGTATTCTTCCGATCAAGGAGAGGGACCATTACTGGCTGGCCACTCTCCTTGATCCACAGTACAAGGGTAAGGTTGCCGACCTTATCTTGCCATTGCAGAGGGAGCAGAGGATGAGACATCTCCGGGAGGCCTTGCAGAAAGGTCTGTGCAATGCGTTCCCAGAGACTGGGAGGTTACAAACTCCTGGTCCTGGAAAACGTGTTGCTGAGGCATCGGTCAGAAGGAGCGGTGGAGAAGGTGGCCGTCTGACCGATGCTTTCAGACAATTTTTTGTTCGCAGCCCAAAGGTATGATCGGTTCCAGCAACCATCGCCAGCGTCTGATTTACATGGTGCAGGAATACCTAGGGGCAAGGTCAGACTTGGACACCTTTCCCACCGAAAATCCTCTGGCTTACTGGGTCTTGAGGATGGATCACTGGCCAGAGCTTGCACAGTATGCAATTTAGCTACTGGCCTGTCCTGCATCCAGCGTTCTTTCGGAACGCACCTTCAGTGCTGCTGGTGGCTTTGTTACCAATCACAGGGTGCGCCTGTCCACCGACTCAGTTGATCGACTGACCTTCATCAAGATGAATCAGTCTTGGATCACCCACAGCTACCAAGCACCTGAAGCTGATGTAACCGAATAATTTTTTTAGAAATATCACATCCCTTCAAGACTGCCTATGCTGATGCTAAGTGACTGTCCTGTTATGTTGATTGTCTATCCTCTTCCTCTTCCGCTGATATGTTGTAAGAACATTTTTGGTTCTGGGTGATGCCACCAGCCCAATTTTTCTGCCCCTGTTTAACAGGGGCGTTTAATTACAATTTTTGATGCAATGCTTTGCAGCAGGGCTCATTCCTGCACTACAACTAGAGTATATGGGAGAGGTTGCAGTGTCGTGGCACCAGCACCAGTGCCTAAGGCCCAAATATTCTGCCCCTGTTTAACAGGGGTGTTTAATTACAATTTTTGATGCAATGCTTTGCAGCAAGGCTCATTTCTGCACTACAACTAGAGTATATGGGAGAGGTTGCAGTGTCGTGGCACCAGCACCAGTGCCTAAGGCCCAATTTTTCAGCCCCTGTTTAACAGGGGCATGTAATTACAATTTTTGATATAATATTTCACAGGAGGGCCCGTTCCTGTGCCCACCCAGAGTAACTGTGAGGACTTATAGTGTTGTGGCACCAGCACCACAACCACCAAAGGTAAATTTTTCTACCACTGTTCAACAATGGCAAGTAATTACAATTCTTGATATAATCGTTCACAGCAGGGCGCTCCAGCGCCCACCAAGAGTCACTTTGAGGGCTTACAATGTTGTGGCAAAACCAACACCTTGTTCCGCCATTTCTGCAGAGCATATAGGGCAGGCCCCTACTTTCAAACATCCAACTTACAAACATCTCCTACTTGCAAACGGAAGGAGACAACAGCAAGTGAGATGAAAAAAGACGGACGGCAAAACTAATTATACAGGGGTGATAACCCTTCCCTATGTTTTCCAAAAAGCTTAAAAATAGATTTTTTGACTGGAACTACACTTTAAAAATGTACCAGTTGAAAATTACAAACAGATTCTACTTAACACAACAAACCTACACAGTCCCTGTCTTGTTTGCACCACCTGTATACTGCTGTTCTGAGTATATAGGGCCTGGGGGCCACACGTATTTCCTTTTTTTAATATGGGTACGGGGTTCCCCTTAATATCTGTACAAGACCCAAAGGGGCTGGTAATGGGCAGGGAGGGCTACCCATGCCATTTTTCTCAATGATTTTCAACCATATTGCAGGAACCAGATATAACATTAAAACCGCAAGCAGTTTTAAATGACGTTATTTCCGTTAAATGTCATTTTGTGCAGGGACTGTTGTGGAAAACAGGAAACATGTGGCACTTCACATGCATACTATAAACACCCCCCAGGCACAATATTTAAAGGAATATTTCTGTCATGAACCAGATGTGACCAGAACTGTGTGACTGCGACAAAGTGAACCAGACACAAATAAGTGAAGGTAAATTTATTAAGCAAACGCATATAAATGTGAACACACCACCAATACGAACTAAGTGAACAAACCAAACAACCAAACAGTGAAGATAAGCAAATAACCAGTATATGTAACAAAAGGGACTACCAGAATCGTAGTCAAGCCAGGCCGGGGTCATAAATAGGAGGTCAGCAGATGGGGGAACAAGGAGAAAGGGAACAGGTACAGGAGGCAGGAGGCAGGATGCAGGTATCAGGTATCAGGTATCAGGTATCAGGTATCAGGTATCAGGTATCAGGTATCAGGTATCAAACAGGCTGCAGGTCAGGGCTCATGGACAATACCAAGGCAAGGTGTTATGAACTTGCCGGGTATTTATAATGGCTCCTGTCAGTCATGTGACACCTGACTGCAGAGGGCAATACCTGCTCCAGACTGCCAGGATCCCTCCGCTGGTGGACACCAGTACTGCGGACCAAAGATTACATAATTCCAGCAGGAGACACCTGCTGGTGGATCGCAGTACTGCATGCCAAATGATTGATATTACCAGCGGAGGGAACCTTTCCTGACAGTACCCCCCCTCAAAGGAGCGACCTCCGGACGCTCCAACTAGCAGTTGCTGGGGAAAGTCCATTGCGTCAAGCTGGGCTATGAGCAAAGTCACATCAGGTTGGGTAACGGGCACTTCAAGCAGGGCAGCAGACAGAAGCACATCGGACCGGGAAGCTGGCACGTCAGGCTGGAAGGCGGGCAGCGGCACGTCAGGCTGGAAGGCAGGCAGCGGCACGTCAGGCTGGAAGGCAGGCAGCGGCACGTCAGGCTGGAAGGCAGGCAGCGGCACGTCAGGCTGGAAGGCAGGCAGCGGCACGTCAGGCTGGAAGGCAGGCATCGGCACGTCAGGCTGGAAGGCAGGCAGCGGCACGTCAGGCTGGAAGGCAGGCAGCGGCACGTCAGGCTGGAAGGCAGGCACTGGGACGTCAGGCTGGAAGGCAGGCACTGGGACGCCAGGCACATCAGGCTGGAAGGCATCGGACTGCAAGGCCGGGACATCAGACTGGAAGGCGTCGGACTGCAAGGCCGGAACATCAGACTGGAAGGCGTCGGACTGCAAGGCCGCTACATCAGACTGGAAGGAATCGGACTGCAAGGCCGGAACATCAGACTGCAAGGCCGGAACATCAGACTGCAAGGCCGGGACATCAGACTGAAAGGCCGGGACATCAGACTGGAAGGCATCAGACTGCAAGGCCGGGACATCAGACTGCAAGGCATCAGACTGCAAGGCCGGGACATCAGACTGCAAGGCCGGGACATCAGACTGCAAGGCCGGGACATCAGACTGGAAGGCATCAGACTGCAAGGCCGGGACATCAGACTGGAAGGCATCAGACTGCAAGGCCGGGACATCAGACTGGAAGGCATCAGACTGCAAGGCCGGGACATCAGACTGGAAGGCATCAGACTGGAAGGCATCAGACTGGAAGGCCGGGGCATCAGACTGGAAAGGCATCAGACTGGAAGGCCGGGGCATCAGACTGGAAGGCCGGGGCATCAGACTGGAAGGCATCAGACTGGAAGGCCGGGGCATCAGACTGGAAGGCATCAGACTGGAAGGCCGGGGCATCAGACTGGAAGGCATCAGACTGGAAGGCCGGGGCATCAGACTGGAAGGCATCAGACTGGAAGGCCGTGACATCAGACTGCGAGACATCAGACTGGAAGGCCGGGACATCAGACTGCAAGACATCAGACTGGAAGGCCGGGACATCAGACTGCAAGACATCAGACTGGAAGGCCGGGACATCAGACTGCAAGGCATCAGACTGGAAGGCCGGGACATCAGACTGCAAGACATCAGACTGGAAGGCCGGGACATCAGACTGCAAGACATCAGACTGCAAAACATCAGACTGGAAGGCCGGGACATCAGACTGCAAGACATCAGACTGGAAGGCTGGGACATCAGACTGCAAGACATCAGACTGGAAGGCTGGGACATCAGACTGCAAGACATCAGACTGCGAGACATCAGACTGGAAGGCCGGGACATCAGACTGCAAGACGTCAGACTGGAAGGCCGGGACATCAGACTGCAAGACATCAGACTGCGAGACATCAGACTGGAAGGCTGGGACATCAGACTGCAAGACATCAGACTGCAAGACATCAGACTGGAAGGCTGGGACATCAGACTGCAAAACATCAGACTGGAAGGCTGGGACATCAGACTGCAAGACATCAGACTGCGAGACATCAGACTGGAAGGCCGGGACATCAGACTGCAAGATGTCAGACTGGAAGGCCGAGACATCAGACTGCAAGACGTTAGACTGGAAGGCCGGGACATCAGGCTGGAAGGCGTCAGGCTGGAAGGCCGGGACATCAGGCTGGAAGGCGTCAGGCTGGAAGGCCGGGACATCAGGCTGGAAGGCGTCAGGCTGGAAGGCCGGGACATCAGGCTGGAAGGCGTCAGGCTAGAAGGCCGGGACATCAGGCTGGAAGGCCAGGACATCAGGCTGGAAGGCGTCAGGCTGGAAGGCCGGGACATCAGGCTGGAAGGCGTCAGGCTGGAAGGCCGGGACATCAGGCTGGAAGGCGTCAGGCTGGAAGGCCGGGACATCAGGCTGGAAGGCGTCAGGCTGGAAGGCGTCAGGCTGGAAGGCCGGGACATCAGGCTGGAAGGCGTCAGGCTGGAAGGCCGGGACATCAGGCTGGAAGGCGTCAGGCTGGAAGGCCGGGACATCAGGCTGGAAGGCGTCAGGCTGGAAGGCCGGGACATCAGGCTGGAAGGCGTCAGGCTGGAAGGCGTCAGGCTGGAAGGCGTCAGGCTGGAACTCTGGCTCTGGCACTCCGGGCTGGAGCTCTGGCTCTGGCACTCCAGGCTGGAGCTCTGGCACTCCAGGCTGGAGCTCTGGCACTCCAGGCTGGAGCTCTGGCTCTGGCACTCCAGGCTGGAGCTCTGGCTCTGGCACTCCAGGCTGGAGCTCTGGCTCTGGCACTCCAGGCTGGGACAGATTGGTAGGTGTGGAGGCAGGTTGGGTTAATGGTAAGACCATTTTGGTTGGGAAAAACTTTCGTTTTTTCTTTGGCTTAGCCACTGAAGCTCTGTAGGTGACTGCAGGACTGTAAATAAGGGGTGCAGCAGACTGGAAAGGAGGATTGTGATATGGCAGAGAAGAGGTAACAGTAGCTGGGGGAAGATCTTGTGGGTTTGTAGGCAGCGGAGAGGAGGCAGGTGGGTTGAATGCAGGATAAGTACAGGGAGTAGAGACTGGATATGAGTATTTGGTTGGGAGCAGCGTGTACTGCTGTTCTGAGTATATAGGGCCTGGGGGCCACACGTATTTCCTTTTTTTAATATGGGTACGGGGTTCCCCTTAATATCTGTACAAGACCCAAAGGGGCTGGTAATGGGCAGGGAGGGCTACCCATGCCATTTTTCTCAATGATTTTCAACCATATTGCAGGAACCAGATATAACATTAAAACCGCAAGCAGTTTTAAATGACGTTATTTCCGTTAAATGTCATTTTGTGCAGGGACTGTTGTGGAAAACAGGAAACATGTGGCACTTCACATGCATACTATAAACACCCCCCAGGCACAATATTTAAAGGAATATTTCTGTCATGAACCAGATGTGACCAGAACTGTGTGACTGCGACAAAGTGAACCAGACACAAATAAGTGAAGGTAAATTTATTAAGCAAACGCATATAAATGTGAACACACCACCAATACGAACTAAGTGAACAAACCAAACAACCAAACAGTGAAGATAAGCAAATAACCAGTATATGTAACAAAAGGGACTACCAGAATCGTAGTCAAGCCAGGCCGGGGTCATAAATAGGAGGTCAGCAGATGGGGGAACAAGGAGAAAGGGAACAGGTACAGGAGGCAGGAGGCAGGATGCAGGTATCAGGTATCAGGTATCAGGTATCAGGTATCAGGTATCAGGTATCAGGTATCAGGTATCAAACAGGCTGCAGGTCAGGGCTCATGGACAATACCAAGGCAAGGTGTTATGAACTTGCCGGGTATTTATAATGGCTCCTGTCAGTCATGTGACACCTGACTGCAGAGGGCAATACCTGCTCCAGACTGCCAGGATCCCTCCGCTGGTGGACACCAGTACTGCGGACCAAAGATTACATAATTCCAGCAGGAGACACCTGCTGGTGGATCGCAGTACTGCATGCCAAATGATTGATATTACCAGCGGAGGGAACCTTTCCTGACAGTACCCCCCCTCAAAGGAGCGACCTCCGGACGCTCCAACTAGCAGTTGCTGGGGAAAGTCCATTGCGTCAAGCTGGGCTATGAGCAAAGTCACATCAGGTTGGGTAACGGGCACTTCAAGCAGGGCAGCAGACAGAAGCACATCGGACCGGGAAGCTGGCACGTCAGGCTGGAAGGCGGGCAGCGGCACGTCAGGCTGGAAGGCAGGCAGCGGCACGTCAGGCTGGAAGGCAGGCAGCGGCACGTCAGGCTGGAAGGCAGGCAGCGGCACGTCAGGCTGGAAGGCAGGCAGCGGCACGTCAGGCTGGAAGGCAGGCATCGGCACGTCAGGCTGGAAGGCAGGCAGCGGCACGTCAGGCTGGAAGGCAGGCAGCGGCACGTCAGGCTGGAAGGCAGGCACTGGGACGTCAGGCTGGAAGGCAGGCACTGGGACGCCAGGCACATCAGGCTGGAAGGCATCGGACTGCAAGGCCGGGACATCAGACTGGAAGGCGTCGGACTGCAAGGCCGGAACATCAGACTGGAAGGCGTCGGACTGCAAGGCCGCTACATCAGACTGGAAGGAATCGGACTGCAAGGCCGGAACATCAGACTGCAAGGCCGGAACATCAGACTGCAAGGCCGGGACATCAGACTGAAAGGCCGGGACATCAGACTGGAAGGCATCAGACTGCAAGGCCGGGACATCAGACTGCAAGGCATCAGACTGCAAGGCCGGGACATCAGACTGCAAGGCCGGGACATCAGACTGCAAGGCCGGGACATCAGACTGGAAGGCATCAGACTGCAAGGCCGGGACATCAGACTGGAAGGCATCAGACTGCAAGGCCGGGACATCAGACTGGAAGGCATCAGACTGCAAGGCCGGGACATCAGACTGGAAGGCATCAGACTGGAAGGCATCAGACTGGAAGGCCGGGGCATCAGACTGGAAAGGCATCAGACTGGAAGGCCGGGGCATCAGACTGGAAGGCCGGGGCATCAGACTGGAAGGCATCAGACTGGAAGGCCGGGGCATCAGACTGGAAGGCATCAGACTGGAAGGCCGGGGCATCAGACTGGAAGGCATCAGACTGGAAGGCCGGGGCATCAGACTGGAAGGCATCAGACTGGAAGGCCGTGACATCAGACTGCGAGACATCAGACTGGAAGGCCGGGACATCAGACTGCAAGACATCAGACTGGAAGGCCGGGACATCAGACTGCAAGACATCAGACTGGAAGGCCGGGACATCAGACTGCAAGGCATCAGACTGGAAGGCCGGGACATCAGACTGCAAGGCCGGGACATCAGACTGCAAGACATCAGACTGCAAAACATCAGACTGGAAGGCCGGGACATCAGACTGCAAGACATCAGACTGGAAGGCTGGGACATCAGACTGCAAGACATCAGACTGGAAGGCTGGGACATCAGACTGCAAGACATCAGACTGCGAGACATCAGACTGGAAGGCCGGGACATCAGACTGCAAGACGTCAGACTGGAAGGCCGGGACATCAGACTGCAAGACATCAGACTGCGAGACATCAGACTGGAAGGCTGGGACATCAGACTGCAAGACATCAGACTGCAAGACATCAGACTGGAAGGCTGGGACATCAGACTGCAAAACATCAGACTGGAAGGCTGGGACATCAGACTGCAAGACATCAGACTGCGAGACATCAGACTGGAAGGCCGGGACATCAGACTGCAAGATGTCAGACTGGAAGGCCGAGACATCAGACTGCAAGACGTTAGACTGGAAGGCCGGGACATCAGGCTGGAAGGCGTCAGGCTGGAAGGCCGGGACATCAGGCTGGAAGGCGTCAGGCTGGAAGGCCGGGACATCAGGCTGGAAGGCGTCAGGCTGGAAGGCCGGGACATCAGGCTGGAAGGCGTCAGGCTAGAAGGCCGGGACATCAGGCTGGAAGGCCAGGACATCAGGCTGGAAGGCGTCAGGCTGGAAGGCCGGGACATCAGGCTGGAAGGCGTCAGGCTGGAAGGCCGGGACATCAGGCTGGAAGGCGTCAGGCTGGAAGGCCGGGACATCAGGCTGGAAGGCGTCAGGCTGGAAGGCGTCAGGCTGGAAGGCCGGGACATCAGGCTGGAAGGCGTCAGGCTGGAAGGCCGGGACATCAGGCTGGAAGGCGTCAGGCTGGAAGGCCGGGACATCAGGCTGGAAGGCGTCAGGCTGGAAGGCCGGGACATCAGGCTGGAAGGCGTCAGGCTGGAAGGCGTCAGGCTGGAAGGCGTCAGGCTGGAACTCTGGCTCTGGCACTCCGGGCTGGAGCTCTGGCTCTGGCACTCCAGGCTGGAGCTCTGGCACTCCAGGCTGGAGCTCTGGCACTCCAGGCTGGAGCTCTGGCTCTGGCACTCCAGGCTGGAGCTCTGGCTCTGGCACTCCAGGCTGGAGCTCTGGCTCTGGCACTCCAGGCTGGGACAGATTGGTAGGTGTGGAGGCAGGTTGGGTTAATGGTAAGACCATTTTGGTTGGGAAAAACTTTCGTTTTTTCTTTGGCTTAGCCACTGAAGCTCTGTAGGTGACTGCAGGACTGTAAATAAGGGGTGCAGCAGACTGGAAAGGAGGATTGTGATATGGCAGAGAAGAGGTAACAGTAGCTGGGGGAAGATCTTGTGGGTTTGTAGGCAGCGGAGAGGAGGCAGGTGGGTTGAATGCAGGATAAGTACAGGGAGTAGAGACTGGATATGAGTATTTGGTTGGGAGCAGCGTGTACTGGGCTGCAACTGAGATTGACATGGCTGATGGGGAAACATACTTTTGGGTAGGCTCATACCTGATGGCAGAGGTGGATTGTTTGGCTGGGGATGATTGCACCATGTCAGACCATGCTGAAAGTATAGGTTGCACAAGCTGAAGTTTTAAGCCTCCCTGTCCAACAAAAGACTTAGCAGATACAATGCACTCAGCAATCACCTGTGGGGAACAGGCTGAGTAGTGTTCACAAAAATCAGCAGGATCATCTTCAAAAAGCCATACTAAAGATACAACCTGATTCATATTAAAAGGAGGAGTGAAATCATCATGGCCATCTGGGATACAGGGCAGGGCTAGCTCAGTACAGATCTTTATCAAAGGCTGCACCTCCTCAAACAATGTAAAACCCTGATCGACCAGGGAGTGAGCCAAACGCATAGCTGCAAACAACTGGTCACTAGACCATCCTTTCAAAGCCTGGCGGCAATAATCACCACTCTCAGATGCCAGCAGAGAAAAATAAATGATCTCATCAGCATTCATGTTCGCAACCAAACTGAAACAAATGGTTCCCCTGTGCAGCCACTTCTGGTCAGGAATGGCCTTGGTATTCTGTCATGAACCAGATGTGACCATGTGTGTATAAATGTGAACACACCACCAATACGAACTAAGTGAACAAACCAAACAACCAAACAGTGAAGATAAGCAAATAACCAGTATATGTAACAAAAGGGACTACCAGAATCGTAGTCAAGCCAGGCCGGGGTCATAAATAGGAGGTCAGCAGATGGGGGGACAAGGAGAAAGGGAACAGGTACAGGAGGCAGGATGTAGGTATCAGGTATCAGGTATCAGGTATCAGGTATCAGGTATCAGGTATCAGGTATCAAACAGGCTGCAGGTCAGGGCTCAAGGACAATACCAAGGCAAGGTGTGTATGAACTTGCCGGGTATTTATAATGGCTGATGTCAGTCATGTGACATCTGACTGCAGAGGGCAATACCTGCTCCACACTGCCAGGATCCCTCCGCTGGTTGACACCAGTACTGCGGACCAAAGATTACATAATTCCAGCAGGAGACACCTGCTGGTGGATCGCAGTACTGCATGCCAAATGAATGATATTACCAGCGGAGGGAACCTTTCCTGACAATTTCACTTTTTTTTTCACTTTAATCGTCATTAAAATCAGTGCTCCCACCAAAACGGCCGTTTTTAAAACTTTTTTTTGCATTGACCCATGTCCCCTGGGGCAGGAGCCAGGTCCCCAAACCCTTTTTAGGACAGTATCTTGCATATTAGCAGTTAAAATTTGCACTTTTAATTTGAACGTTCGAACGTTCGAGTCCCATAGACTTCAATGGGGTTCTAACGTTCGTACGAATTTGGGGTCCGTTCAAAAGTTCTGGTGCGAACCGAACCGGGGGGTGTTCGGCTCATCCCTAATGGAGAAACTAAAAGTTACAGATGGATACACTGGAAGGTTCTTGTCCTTCTTTTTTATGCATGTACTACCCATCAATGTTATGATGTGTATTTCAGCCCATTGACACTATTATATCCTCTGTATTTTATATACCTGGATGTTGTATTCTGTGTTTCTTTGCCTTGCATATAAATAAAAGATTTGAAAAAAATAAAATAAAATAAATAAATAAAAAATAAACCAAAAAAACACTGTGTATTATAATGTTGAATAGTATTTATGATTATGTATTGTAGTAGTATGGACATATATATATCTAGATCTGAGAGATCTTGTACAAAAGAGGTAGTTCAATCAGCAATACACATTTATTTATAGGGTTACATAATATATACAAATTACACATCAGAGAGTATTTACAACACAATGTACAGTGTAGGTCCCCTGGCTTACATGATATTTACAAATTACTCACAGAACCATATTTACAATACAATATAAGGTGCAAGTTTAGCGTTAGATTACCTGTTAACTTCAGGTCAGCCCATGGTGACTGCCATGTGCTCCCACACCAGAGTGAGTTGGCTTGCTCACAAAGCATTATATCCCCCCCCCTACTTTCTGTAGTGTGGCTAATCTAATTCTCCCTAATTGGTCACTGTACCTAGTAATTATATTGGGAACAGCCTGATTGGATGAGTCAAAGAAAGCTGTTGTTTACTTTCCAGGTGAGATGTTATCAGGGAAAACAAAAGGCCAAGCTTTGAAGTTGAACTAATTACAGTAACACCAACACAACACTCAATACTTTAAATATATATTTAAATCTAACGGAAATATATTTCTAATTACAATATTGTACAGGTATTAATGGAGATTTCACATAAACTCATAAGGCTACAGATGGCACCTTGTGGCCAGTTGAGAATATGAGACTCGGCCACACATAGAATAATGGTTTATGTGCAATCTTCTTTAATATTTTGAACGTTTGGCTTTGCCCTCTGAAATGAAATAAAACTCTTTGAGAAGAAAAAAAAACTTTTAAACTCCCCATCTCTACAGTTCACATTTCTGGATCCCAGTATCGGTAGTCCTCACTTGTTCTGAATGTAATAAGTCCATAATAAAATCATAGGATACAAAACACAATAAAAAAACAAGAGGGATAAAAAAAAAAACATGAGGATCCTTGTTCTCAACCGTCCAATAATAATAGTGCAAAAGTCAATAATGTCAATCTGGTCATGTTGCCCTTGCTTCTGGGACAGCCTTCCATGGTGATTCCCGTTGGATACCGCATACAGTAATGGCCTTTGGACCAGCTTTCCCGGCTAAGATTATACTTTGTTAATGTGGACAGAGGTAGAGAAAGAACACCACAAGTACATTTGAGACACATGCATTCAAATTAATGCTTGTCTGGTAAGTCTGAGCAGTTAGGACCTTTTATTAGAATTACCATAGATATACTGCGACATACTAATAAGACCCCTTTCTCAGTGACATGTGTAACAATTTGGTTACGCCCTTCAGCCAGGTGTCTGATTTCCACCCCCCATCTTTCTTCCTCCATGGTCATATGCCTGCAAGTAACTCTGCTCTGCCTTCTGCGGAATACCACTGTGTGTCTGTGTATGACCCTTCAAGTGTCCAGGGGGATATTGTTGCCATCGCAACTCACCACTAACTCCTGTTACTGAAGCTGTGTTCAGTGCAATATTTGGCCATATCGCTCCATCCTTGGCTACCATGTGTAGCTACTGTACGAGCCCTGCCTTTAGCAGGCTACGGAAGAGGTCATCACTTTAAGAGTTCTCATTGCAGATTAGGAAGTGTCGCCTACGCAGACAAAAATCACTTGATTTCAGAATACAGATAGGTGTGATGTCACCAGTCACTAGTGGCTTCAGGAAAAATCTAACTAAAATACTCTTAAGTACAAATGTACTATACTCCCTGCTATTTGCCAATCACTATGAGTCTCATAAGTCCCAGTATATCTATATGATATTCACGCAATGCTCTTTGAACTTATTATGGCACAAAAAGGAAGAAATGAACAACAAAAAAAAAAAAAATCAATGATCACATCTGATGACTACCCGATATTAGAACTGTAGAGAGGATTGTATGTCACATATACACAGAAAATAGTCACATGGTTGTAGCTAAACCCTAATGTTACTATTGTCATGATAATAGCTACAATGACCTAAATTCATATAAAACAATTATCCAATGTCATAAGAGAAAAACAAAAACTGTCGGATACTCGCCTCATCCCCAAAATGCTAAAGGGAAGCTTTTAATATTCTATATCAACATTTGTAATTGCTTTAAATGTTCTCCATATAATGTTCCCCATACTCCCCTCTTTTTTTTTTTTTTTCACCATAGGCAAGCCAAAAAAAAATAAAAAATACGGTGATATAGGAAAGAAAGAAAAAAAAAATAGTTTTCCTTAAGAGAAAAAGGAGAAAAAAAAAAACGAAACAATAAAAAAACGATTCAGATTGAATGCTGCCCCAACCTTTAATTTGTTAAAGAGCCTTGAATCTGTAATTGTGTTAAACAAAATGATTGAATCTGCCTTCAAACATTACGCAACACCCTCTCTCGGTGGTGATTAACATATTAATTGACTCTCAGTGCAAAACAATTTGCAAGTCAAGCAGGCCACAAAAAGTTGTATTAGAGAGAGCAGGACCTCTGTTTATTGACACAGACCGCCCCCAAAACATTTTTTTAGAATTTATTAATTCCATTCAAGGCTTCTCCTTAAAACCAACATAAAATTATGTTTTAAGGTCCTCATCTGTGTTTCACAATACTTTGCCCCATCTGGGTCCAATCATCCATCCTTGTTTGGGCAGTTACCCTAAAATACAAAACTTAAAAATCATTAATAACACCTTACTGTACCTCTCTGAGAGGTTCATAATGGTCTACAACAGTAGTGGATGCTTGGAACAGCCTTCCAGCCAAGGTAATGAGTCCAACCGTAAGTACAGTCAAAAATGTCCAGGACCCACCCCCATATCTATACTCTGACAGACCAAAAATTATGGAAAAACTGGGAGGGTTTGTAAATGCTTAAATTCTAAAATGACAACATGTTGATCTATAACCTTCACACATATTAGCATCACATGAGTTAATTTGGAAGGAAAAACAAAACAAAACATAAGACCTACTGAATCCATAAGATGTCACAAGGTGCAAAGTAATGTATCATGTAGAGATAAAGAGAACTGGGTCAGGCAAGGATCTAACAGCGCACCTCATCCCAATTGTAACAAATATGGAGAAAAAGAGAGAGAGGTAAATGGGACTGTTACGGTGCTAATAGTAGTGAAAAGAATAGTATATTTGTAAAAAAAATATTTTATTAAACATACTAAAAACGGCCACAAGGGTACAGTAAGTTCAAAATTTTGAAACTACAAATATTAATATCCATACAGACAGTGTTCACAATCCATCAGTTAGTTTAAATAACGAAATTCTTGGCTATTCAGATAAGAAATCCCGACATGTTTCGCCTACTCAGAGGCTTCTTCAGGGGAGCCAGTAATTGATGGAAGAAATTTTTTTAAAAACAACAGATGAGAAAAATTCACTGTAAATAAAATACAACAGAATTAGTGGATCCGGTCATAATGAGAAAACACAGCCTAAACCCTTAACTATGCCCACTTATCTCCGAGGGTTTAATAAATTTAAAAGAAAGCCAATAATGTGTGTCATTATGGTGATAAATATATAATAATACCTACCAATCTCAAAGAAAAAGCCTCGCCTATACACTAGAGTGAAGACACCACTCAAACTTGGAGAGCTAGCCGGTCCCCGAAACCCCCAAAAAGGAAGGTGACTGCAGGAGACAAATGGAACAAACAAAAGGTCCAATTTCATAGAAAGTCATCATGGGGCCTGAAAAGGCTCCCATAAATATATTTATTAGATAAAGAATGAAAAATTCATTTCGGTGAGATGTAGATTGTAAAATTAAGGGAAACCTACCTGAACAATTTAGTGTGAAGTATGTCACGTAAGGAAAACTGGAGTTTACAAATAGAAAGGTCCTTAGGATTTTTTGAAGCCAATATGATAACCTAGGTTGTAATAGGGCAATTAGAGAATTTCTCAGAATGAAACAGATAGGTAATATCAGAATAAATGAAAAAGGCATAGAGATGAGCGAAGAAAGAAAAATTTACTTAATATAGAGTAGCAGTATGCTCAAGAAAGTTTACTTTGGTCATTGATAGATGCTTACCATAAGCATAAAGAAAAAGCAGAATCAATTGTTGCTATGCTGAACAAAAAGCGGCATAGGGTCACTATATGGCAAAAGACTGCAGAGATGAACCAGTCGAACAACAGGTACAGCAGCTAGAGGGATTGATCTAAAATATAGAAGACAAACCAGGACAGATCCTGAAAAATCATAAGGATAAAGGTAAATGTAACTAAAGGTTGGAGAAGCAATATGAGCTGTGTGGACAGATCATGTGCTTCTCTAAGAACTGACCTTTACGGCGGGATCATCACAGTCAAGCTCTGCAGGGCCGACACACCTGCACTGTGAGTGTGCCTTTTATCTCCCTCAACATCCGGCGTCGCATCAGTGACGCCGGGTGTGAGCGGACAATAGATGCGGGACTGCGCATGCGTCCCGAGCAAGTGAGCCTACAACCCCCACAGTGCATTGCGGCGGCGTCTCCGTAACCGAGACTGAAACGCCGTCTCAGGCAGTAGCGGGGATCGTGAGAAGGACAGTAGGAGGGTTCAGAAGAGCCCTCCACAATACTGTCGATCAAAGGACACAGCGGGGTGCATATGCTGGTACTGCAGCCCGCATATTTATAGGTCTAGCTTCCACATAGCTTGACCCATGCGTCCGTACAGGCACCAATACGGAGATAAAGGGAACAGGCGCGCTCTTCCAAAAGGGGTCTCCACTGAAGGGGCGGACTCAAAAACAGCAAGAAAAGAGGGACAATGATAGTGTGACAGATCCATTTGGAGCTGATCTACACATTAACAACTCACAATTCAGATGGCAATTCGCTAAAATTTTGTTATATTAATTAATTTTTGAGACAAGTGGGCGAAATGGAAAGAGAAGGGCTGTGCTTATCGGCCGATTCCACGGAAGTACATAAACTAATAAAGAAAACAAAATGATGAGAAATACATTGCTGATTAGAGACATGCATAAATATCTTAGACAATGATACAAAAAACAGCTACACTATTTCAATTAAGATGATACTCAACAGTAAATTAGAATAATGTGTATAGACATAAATGGCTTAATCTAATTGGTTAATACTTTCAACAATAAAAGTTCCGGCAGTTACATCATGTATAGTAATTTAAAGTTGATCACACTCTAGTTCAGAATATGAGAGAATTATGTGATGAAGTGTAGCCAAGGTAGACAGACACCAACATAAATGTTTTCATTCAAATAGACAAAAGACAACATTCATATGGCACATTCAAATGAGCAGACAAACAGACAAACCAACAGACAGATAAACAAATGAACCAACAGACTAATTCACATATTAACAAACAAGACACAGATATGACAAACAGACAGAAAAAAAGGGGGGAGGGAAAAAGGGGGGGGGGAAAGGAGAAAAAAAAATGTATTTAAGGGGGGAAGGGGAAGGGGAAGAGAACCAAGGGGGAAGAAGAAGGCCTAGTAAAGAATCTGGCAGTTTGCGAAAGGTTCATATCTAGATTTCTACAGTTTTAACTCTCTGTGGGAATTTCTATAGGATCAAAACTTGAACACATTATTCGTTTACTCATGTGTAAAATGATAATTACAGAAAATGCTTGTATGTAATGTATTAATTTAGGCCTGGATAGTTAGTGGCTTCTAAAGTGTATATCCACTGTGTTTCCAATTGGAGTAGACGGGTGTCAATTTCGCCTCCCCGAGCATGAATAGGTACATGCTCCAGAGCTGAGAAATGTACACCATTAGAATTGAAATGATGAGAGATGCCTATATGTCTATTTAATGCTGTGGTGCATAGTCGTTTAGATAGAGGCAGCATGTGGTCTCTAATCCGTTTAAAGAACGGGCGCTTCGTCTTACCGATATAAAAGCATCCACAAGGACAGCTAGCAATATAAACAATTCCTACAGTTTTACATGTCACATTATACCTGATGGTATGGATGGAACCATTTGGCAATGTGACTTGTGATGATCCTGAAATAAAACGACAAATATCGCAGTGGCCACATGGATAGGTGCCGGTGCGAGTTGGTTTTACAGATTGTCGAATTTTAAAGTGACTTGTAACTAGTCGGTCTTTCATAGACTGGGATCTACGGTAGGTAAGCTGGGGAAAAGGCTTTATATATTTGTGAATTGTTTGGTCCGCCAATAATAAGGGCCAATATTTGACAAGAGTTGCTCTCATTTGGTGATGTTGGCGTGAGTACTGCGTGATAATACGTAGTGGTGTGTTGGAAGTAGATTTGGGTTTAGGGTAAATTAAATCATTTCTATTCAATTTTAACACTTTGTTGTAGGTACGTTTGAGTAATGTTTTGCTGTAGCCACGTTGGTTGAGTCGCACGGTAAGATCTCTTGCAGCTAGTTGAAAATCAATATCTTGAGAGCAGTTTCGACGTAGACGTAGGTATTGACTGTAAGGGATACTGTCTAGAAGTGGTCTAGGGTGTGCGCTGGCGGCGTGTAAAATGGTATTGCCCGCTGAGGGTTTACTTAGAGATGAGTCAATTACACCGTTTTTGTCCAATTTGATACATAAGTCAAGAAAATTGACCTGAGTCTGACTGAATTCCATAGTAAATTTAAGGTTAAATTGGTTAACGGACAGACCATCGAAGAACTCATGTAGTTCGTCGAGGGTACCTGTCCATAAAATCAAAATATCATCAATATAGCGATGCCAACCCAGGATGAACTGACTCCAGTCCCGGGATTGGTCACTTGAAAAGATTTGTCGTTCCCACCCCCCCAGGTACAGATTGGCGTAGGTAGGGGCACACTTGGTGCCCATAGCTACGCCCTGCACCTGGAGGTAGTGGGAACGATCAAACATAAAGTTGTTATGCGTAAGGATGAACTCTAATAATTGGAGCACAAAGTTATCATAGCTCTCAGAGATGGAGCCCCGTTCCTTGAGAAAAGAATGCATGACTTGGATGCCCATGGAATGCGGAATAGAGTTGTAAAGACACTCAACGTCCAGGGCAACCAACCATGTCTCTGGGGGAAATTGTTTGCCATCAAGGATTGGTAATAGATCAATGGTATCTTTTACGTAGGATGGCAAGGATAATACATGCAGGAATAAATGTTTGTCGACTAGAGCACTAGCGTTTTCAGTTAAACACTGACACCCTGATACAATGGGTCGACCTGGGGGATTAACCAAAGATGTATGCAGTTTGGGTAGCGAATAGAATGTAGGGATTTGTGGGTTTTTTACATTTAAGTACTTCCACGTGTTAAGATCAATAATGCCATGTCGATAAGCCCGAAAGATAAGTTGATAATACTTTGTGGTGGAATTTTCGATAATGAGTTTGGATATTGGACGATACCAATCCCTATTGTTAAGGATGTCCAGGCACATTTTTTTATATGCCTGGACATCCATAACGCATACATTACCCCCTTTATCAGCGGGTTTGATAACTAAGTCAGGGTTACTTTGAAGATTTTGAAGTGCCTGTCGATGTTTGAAAGATAGGTTGTGGGGTTCTTGTGTGTCCAATTTAAGATTCTTAATTTCTAGGGTTAGTTGACTGACAAAAGCCCATATGTTGGGATTGCTTTAGAGCAGAGGAAAGGATTTCGATTTCGGTTTAAATGTCGCCGGGGCAGGAAATAACACTCCCGGAACTGATACTCGAGGAGTAGTTAAATCAAGAGGCTGTTCATCATCTGTGTTACCCTCGTCCCATAGTGACATCAGGTCTTCCATAGCCTGAAGTTCACTAGACGATGGTTCCACAGAAGTAGTGTTAAGGTCAATTGTCCCTTCAGTTTTGTCATATAGTACCTTAAACAGGAGACGTCGAGCAAAAAGATGTATGTCTTTGACAAATTGGAATTTGTCTAGGTCAGTTGATGGACAAAACGATAGACCAAATTTCATAATTTCAATTTGTTCCTTAGTTAGGGAGACCGAGGATAGGTTCACAACCTCGAGATTCAGTGCATTTGTGAATGGGGTAGTGAGGGTGGATGTGATTTGGGTTCCGGAGTCTGAACTAAAAAAATAGGTGCAATACGGGGATCTGAGGGTTGTGAGTGAGGTGGAAACATAGAGGGGAGTGCAGGTTCACTGGCTCTCCTGGATGAGAGTCCAAAGTGAGTGTGAGAGGGATGTGAACTATGCGCTGGAGTGCTGGGTGCATGGTAACTAGAAGGGTCTAGTGAAGTACTAGGGCGTGATTGAGTGATGGGCATGGGAGTGGAGGCCTGTGTGCGGTGTGCCTTAGGTGGGGCCGCAGTGGGTTGGTGTACCGTTCCCGTAGATCTGGGTGACGAAGCCGTGGACGTATCCGAACGGTCTCCCTTCCTTTTCTTAGGAATCCTGTCCTGGGTTAAATCTCGATAAGATGTGGAAGTGCTGGAAGAAAAAGAAACAACATTAGGAATCAATGTATCTGTTTGAGGAACATTTGAGGTGTATGGTTTTCTTTTGGGGGTGGTTTGATTAGAATTTTGCCATTTTCTTTGAGATTGGTAGGTATTATTATATATTTATCACCATAATGACACACATTATTGGCTTTCTTTTAAATTTATTAAACCCTCGGAGATAAGTGGGCATAGTTAAGGGTTTAGGCTGTGTTTTCTCATTATGACCGGATCCACTAATTCTGTTGTATTTTATTTACAGTGAATTTTTCTCATCTGTTGTTTTTAAAAAAATTTCTTCCATCAATTACTGGCTCCCCTGAAGAAGCCTCTGAGTAGGCGAAACATGTCGGGATTTCTTATCTGAATAGCCAAGAATTTCGTTATTTAAACTAACTGATGGATTGTGAACACTGTCTGTATGGATATTAATATTTGTAGTTTCAAAATTTTGAACTTACTGTACCCTTGTGGCCGTTTTTAGTATGTTTAATAAAATATTTTTTTACAAATATACTATTCTTTTCACTACTATTAGCACCGTAACAGTCCCATTTACCTCTCTCTCTTTTTCTCCATAATGTATCATGTAGTTTCTGAGTGTCAGAGTGAAAGAACCTTCGCTCTAAGCCACAGGAAAGGAGAAAACAAAAATATACACAACATCCCTACAGTTCCTCATAGTTATAGGGATTGAGATTTCATATTTTTGCACAGGTTATTTATTCGCAAGTACATTTAAACTTGTAAAAAAATATATAAATTTAAACTGATACCAGTATTGAGCTCATTTCCAATGAAAAAAAAAATTATAAAATAATCATAAACAGTACAACGCATGCGCATTAGTGTGATCCACTCACACTTATTTATGGCCATAAAGCAATGTTGAGTACACCCCAAAAAAAATCTTTGTTTACACATGGACAGTTCATACCCATGCATTCCATCACTCAAACATACACATTCATTTCGATTGCATCCCATACATCCTGGATAGCACTTTGGTAATTGCAAATTAATTGTTATGTGTTTCTGCAAACGGGAGAGAGAGAAAAAAAAACAACAACCAAGAACACCAACCCAAAACAAAAAATAAAAATAAACTGAAGCAAGAGTAAGTTTCTGTACTAAGCAACACTTGTACCCTATACCTTTGAATATTTATGGCTTCTGATCCTTTGGGGAAGATAAACACCTATATTACTAATAACCAAGTTTGAATACCTAGCCTAATATACATTACCTTAGGTGTATGTATTTATGTATATACATCTATATTGATACACCTGCTTAACATGTAAAAACTTGTTCATGAGCTCCCTGCACCTGAAAAATATAACTTACACAAAAGTTATTACCCCTTTCCCTTTCTTTGGCACAAAGAAAGCAAACACTACCACATTGTTACATTTACATATTTACATTGGTATATGTTCACTGACATCCACACTTGGATCTGGTGAAAATAAATTACTCGGATCATAGACATCTGAATGACACATTAGATCTGGTATTTCTTTCACTGTTTCTACATTGCTTATACCGTATATACTCGAGTATAAGCCGAGATTTTCAGCCTCTTTTTTGAGGCTGAAAGTGCCCCCCTCGGCTTATACTCGAGTCATCGCCGTCTGACTGCTCGATCAGCGTATCGAGCAGACAGACGGCGGACATACTACAATTCGAAAGCCGCGCCTCCGCCTCCGCCTCCGCCTGTGATAGGCGGAACACTGAATTTCCCAGCAGCCTGTGTTCCGCCTATCACGGACATCGTCTCATCCTCGTCCGTAGTACGAGGATGAGACGATGTCCATGATAGGCGGAACACAGGCTGCTGGGAAATTCAGTGTTCCGCCTATCACAGGCGAAGGCGGAGGCGCGGCTTTTGAATTTTAGAATGGCCGCCGAGGCGCCGACGAAGAGCGGCGATCCTGGCAAGGCACGGGACGGAGGCAAGGCAAGGCACGGCACGGGACGGGACGGAGGCAAGGCACGACACGGGACGGAGGCAAGGAGGCAAGGCACGGCACGGGACGGAGGCAAGGAGGCAAGGCACGGCACGGGACGGAGGCAAGGAGGCAAGGCACGGGACGGAGGCTCGGGACACAGGCTCGGGACACAGGTAGGCTGGACACACACACACACACACACACACACACACACACACACACACACACACATGGACACACACACACAGGGATGGATGGATGGAGACACACACACACAGGGATGGATGGATGGATGGAGACACACACACACAGGGATGGATGGATGGATGGAGACACACACACACAGGGATGGATGGATGGATGGAGACACACACACACAGGGATGGATGGATGGATGGAGACACACACACACAGGGATGGATGGATGGATGGAGACACACACACACAGGGATGGATGGATGGATGGACACACACACACACAGGGATGGATGGATGGATGGACACACACACACACAGGGATGGATGGATGGATGGACACACACACACACAGGGATGGACGGACACACAGGGATGGACGGACACACAGGGACGGACACACACACAGGGATGGACAGGCATGTCTCACCCTCGGCTTATACACGAGTCAATAAGTTTGCCAGTTTTTTTGGGGGTAAATTGGGGGCCTCGGCTTATATTCGGGTCGGCCTATACTCGAGTATATACGGTATTTAAGTTTTGTTCCCTGTAAGGGGAAGTCCTAGCAGATAATATAGATAGGTTGGGCCTCCCTCCTGTATTTTCTGTTTGAATGGAATAGATGGTTTTCTGTGGGGTCTTAACAATTTGATCAAAAGATTGTTTTATTTCTTTCAGTTCTTTATTACACTGTACCACATCTGCATGACATGCTTCATATTTTTCCTTAAGAACATGTTGTGATGTTTCCATTATTTTATTGGTATTTTCCCAATTATGAATATGTGACTTCAGTAGTTCAATCTCATTTTCAAGAGAGGTAATTGTGGTTATTAATTTAAGTTCTTTCAGAACTGATCTCCTGTGCTGTAATCTGAGATCGCTTTCAATGGTATTTACATTCAAAGGGGAGCATGAGGCTATTTGCCTTTGACTAGTAACTGTGGAGCCATGCCTATAGATCTTATCTTTGGAGGCATTGTAATTGTAATGATGTCTCTTTCTGTTTGAAAAGGTGGCCAATTCTCCTGTAGTGTGACTTGCTAAATAGGTATTTTTGTTTGCACGCTGGTGATAAAACTTTGATTTCACAGAATTAGACCTTCTGGCTACATGCAAATAATTGTGCATACAATCCATGATACTTTGATATGAATCTTTAAGAGGATTTATAAAAAATCCACATTGAATTTTAAATTTTGGATGGGCATTAGATATTAGGAGGGTTTTGTACTCTGGGTCCTCTCTGTGTACATTTCTCCATTTGCCTACATAGTAAGCTGACCATAGCCTGTTTGCATAAAGAAGTGGATTCTCATTATTTTCCTGTTTTGTTCTAAAAGCTGCTATTAAGCCTAGGTCAAATGGATATAATATTTTTAGCAGTTCATCTACAGTTTCATTGTAATCTGCTCTTCCTTCTTTAACATGGTCTGGTAAGGAAGACCATGTGTCTAAGTTAACTGTTAATAGTAAAACTTTAACCTGATCTCTGGAGTTGGCAGCTCCCAGCAATTTACATCGTTGCAAGACATTATCTGCATGAAATGTTATGTGCACTCCTGGCAATAGTTTGCCAATATTGTTAGCTACAAATAGCACATTTTCTAAAGACTGTCTGTCCTCCCTATCCATCTTTTGTGCTGTACTCTCAATTCCTGTTACATGCACTTCATCCACTGCAGGAACCATCTTTCAAACTTTTTTTTTTTAATCGACTGAATCTTCATGCATAGAAACATTGGGCAACAGCTGTTTTCATCTCCTTCTAATGTATCTGGACTCTTCATGTACAAATTCTATATTATATTTAGCTTTTAACATAAGTGATGTGTTCCTTAGTATACTAACAGTAGGCTTCCTAATGATCACACACTGTACAACACAGCTATTTTTTATAGCCCATTTCTATATTGAGCACATAGAGCACCCAATGTTACTTTTTAGCATTCAGATGAAAAACCCTTTCATAGTGTGCCTTTTGTAGATATTGCAACCCCTTGAGATATTGCTGAAAGAGACCACCAATTTTTCCTGTCCCTTCGTGGTCGCCATTTGTTGACTAGTATTTATGATTATGTGCATACACCTCAATCATTGTAGTAGTATGGACATATATATATATCTAGATCTGAGAGATCTTGTACAAAAGAGGTAGTTCAATCAGCAATACACATTTATTTATAGGGTTACATAATATATACAAATTACACATCAGAGAGTATTTACAACACAATGTACAGTGTAGGTCCCCTGGCTTACATGATATTTACAAATTATTCACAGAACCATATTTACAATACAATATAAGGTGCAAGTTTAGAGTTAGATTACCTGTTAACTTTAGGTCAGCCCATGGTGACTGCCGTGTGCTCCCACACCAGAGTGAGTTGGCTTGCTCACAAAGCATTATATCCCCCCCTACTTTCTGTAGTGTGGCTAATCTAATTCTCCCTAATTGGTCACTGTACCTAGTAAATGTATATTGGGAACAGCCTGATTGGATGAGTCAAAGAAAGCTGTTGTTTACTTTCCAGGTGAGATGTTATCAGGGAAAACAAAAGGCCAAGCTTTGAAGTTGAACTAATTACAGTAACACCAACACAACACTCAATACTTTAAATATATATTTAAATCTAACGGAAATATATTTCTAATTACAATATTGTACAGGTATTAATGGAGATTTCACATAAACTCATAAGGCTACAATAAATATGCAGGCACACATTGATTACCTTACCTGAAGCTGTTCACCTGTTGTGGTGCCAATTTCGCCAATTTCTACAATCTCTCCTTCCTCCTCCTCCTCTGCTTCTGGTGTTGGTATTTCCCCTTCTTTGGGAGGTGTGGGGTCCCTGGTGTCCTCAGACGTCCAGAGTCTCCTCTCCCCTATGAGAATGTAAAAAAGAGATACTTAGCACACTGATATTTGAGGGCAAAAATAGAGTTCAAAGCTGAAAACATTATTTTTTACACTTTTTAAAGCTGGAATACTTACCTGTTTTGTGCAAGTTTGACAGATGGAGACACCACTATAGTATCCATGTGTGTGGGACACCCTAATAAAAAGGGTGTTCTGTGTCCCACACTAGTACTCCTGAGTCCAGATGTGTAAACAGCTACTGAGTGTCCTCTCCTTTACACTGAATCAAGTTTGCATTTCATTCTATTACAAACCCCTCTAGACAACAAACTTCCTTTGATTAGAAATGGGCATGAACAAATGTAGTTGAGTGCAACTTTGAAAAACATTGTATTTGAAGTGGCCGAATGAACAATGTTTACTACGAACAATTGAACCCATGAACATGAAAGTGGCCATTTTAAACTGTACAACACTAAATAAAAGCATATGGAGCAGTATGCAAGCAAGAATAATAATATGAACACACAACAACTACTTACTTTTTTGAAGAACTCGTCATACCCCAAAATATTTCTCTTTACAACTTTAGTCATGATCTTGGCCTTTCCGATATTTGGGTTTGGGTAAGGTCCATACTTCCCATCATAGTCATTCCTCTTCAATATGTCCAACATCTCTACAAAAGACATATTTAAACCTTAAATCGCCTCCAGGATCAGGACATTTCTGGCTCTGGGCTTTCCTCGTCCTCCTCCTCATTAGTGGAATTATCATGCACCTCCTGTCTCTCCGCCATGTGCTCTCCCCACTGCGCCAAAAGAGAAGGGGCGGGGAATAGACTAGAAAGAACATCGGGGCGGGCGGAGTTTCACTCATGTGCACTGTATAGAAAACGTAGCACGCATGCATCGTACGTACGATCTTTGAGCGGAGGAAGGAGTAGCGGAAGCGCCGATCGTTCGAACGAAGGTACAAATTTTACTTGGTACACCACTGGCCTATACTGCTTCTAGATTGAGGCTTATATTGGGACGAGATTAGAAGAGTTTAGCCTGACATTAGGGTTTGTCTTGTGTTGTGTCTTGCAGAGAATATGGATCCCTTCAAGGAGCCACATTTTCTTGGCATATTCATTGATATGGTCGGGGAGCTGCCCTGGCTGTGGCAGATGAACCACCCCTTTTTTAAGGACCTAAGAAAAAGGAAGGCTGCACTGGAGAAACTGCTTGCTTTGGTGAAGACGATGGTCCCCACGGCAGACATCACCTATGTGAAGGCCAAAATTGGAAGCCTGAGGAGTACATATCTGAGGGTGCGCAAGAAGGTCAAGAATTCCCTGAGATCAGGAGATGCAGATGACATTTATGTCCCCAGGATGTTCTATTATGACAGGCTACATTTTCTGGCAGACCAGAGGGAACACAGGCCAGCACTCTACAGTCTTCCTTCAAGGCTTCCTTCTCCCCCAGCTGAGGCTTCCGATGTCCAACTTGGGCCTTTCAGGCAGCAACATGTGGAGGAGCCCAGCTTGAGTCAGGTATAGCATTGTTCAACATATTTCTTGTCATACATTTAATGATCTTAACTAGATGTAATTATTTATCAGTAAGTTCTGATATAACAAAGTGTTTTACATATCAATAGACAGTAGAGACCAAAAATGATTGGGACAAGAATGAAAAATGCTGGGGTCAGAATGATAGTCTGTTCTATTTATTAACATTCAATTTGCAACAGTCATGAGCTGAAAATTGTATGATTGATGATCAAAAAACTAAAACTATGTCCCATTTTTATACACAGGAAGATCTCAGCCGGGAGGAGGCTGTGGCAAGTAGCAGCCAGGAGGAGGCTGCGGTAAGTGGCAGCCAGAAGGTTGACCATCGCCCTCCTCCTCCACCTGCTGCCACAACTACAAGAGCAGAGCCACAGCCTGAAAGGTAGCCTGGAGGGAAGTGTCTAAGGAAGACCAGAGAATGATGGCCTGGGTTCAGTCTGGTCTGACAGAAGATGCAGGCTCTTGTATTACCACAGCCTGGGGATATAGATGTCATCTGCTCTTCCTGATCTCTTGGGACTTCTGGACCAGACTGTTCTCCCTTAGATATGGACTCGTCAGGTCACCAATTATTCATTTAAATAATTGATGACTGCCCTGGGGGCCAAAGGCTTTGCCAAATTGACCAGTTTCTCCAGTGTTGCCTTCCTGTTTATTTGCGTATGACACCTAATAAAGGTTTTTTTGGTTAAAGAAATACTTGCCTATGTGTTTTATTTAAAAAAGGACAGTTTATTTGGGAGTAGGCAGGTACATTTCAAAAATACAAAGTCAAATTAACAAGGGGCAGCAACAACCTCCTCGAGATTAAAAAAATAAAACAATAAAATAAAAAGATAATGGTGTTGTGGTAAGTTGACACACAAAACACAACAAAAAAAATTACGAGGATGACCAAAATAAAAAAAAGGGAGATCTTGATTAAAAAAGCAACCACAAAAAAAAAAATGAAAAGATAAAAATCCAAAATGATCCCGGAGATCTGATGAATAAAAATATTCTATTCATGAAATCAGGAAAAAGAATAAAGAAATACGTTTTGGAGAAGTCTGTGTGAATATGAGCAAAAAAAAACTTTGTTCTTCTAGCGTTATAAAGAAAAAGAGAATGCGCTGCATTAAACAATTTTTAACATTGCAGCGTGATGAATGTGCTATGTTCATTACGAACGCTAATTTTTTCCTGACCGAGCACTTCCGTCTCATAATTTATTTTGAGCATGCGTGGCACTTTGTGCGTCAGACTAGGCTACGCACAATCAAAAATGGAGCCCACACACAGTCGGATTTTCCGACAGTATAATCCGATCGCACATTTTCTGTTGGAAATTCCGACTGTCTGTACAAGGCATTAGACTTTGAATCTCTTAAATTGTTCAGTGTGACAATATGTGCATTTATACTTTTAGTTCAGTGAATAAAATATAGTCCACAATTGACCAAATTTGCAAATTAAGAAGCAGGACATACAATATGTTCAGTCTTACCTATTAGGATGCAATTCAGTGCATAGATCTGATACAACCCTACTACAAATCACAGCAAACAATAATACATTTAACAGTTTTATCAGTAAAAAAAAAAGTGTTTTGGTTGGCTACTCTGGTTTACTAAGTGTTTATCTACTATTTAATTAAATACTGTAAATGTTTGTTACAAAAAAATTGTATAGAAGGATTTAGATATAGAAAATAATTGTTCAAAAATGCAAGTATTGATATATATTGCATCAATGGAATCCTAAATTGTGACTAATGTTTATAAATCTGTTGCTCATGCATCATGGAATAGTCATTTCCCTGTTTGGTGAACGCATTTCCTGATGGAGAATATGGCTTTTATCTGACGGCATGACTAAGATATCTATTTTGCTTTAACAATGTATGCCATGCATAAGGCCAGTCAGGGTGGGAAATGGTGTGAAATGGAAAGTAATTTGAACTGTAATATTACATATTATTATGTGAATAATATGCCTTTGTGGGTCACAGTATGGGGGCTCCTGCACAGCAGAAATATTATGAGCCAGTTTTCAAAACGTAATGTTTACTAACTACATTAAAGTGATTTTAACCCTGAAAAAAAAAAGAAGAACCTGTATTTTCAAAGCACGATAAACAGCACAGTGCTTGTGCAGTGTTATTTATGCCTTTCTATGCTGTAAAATACCAGTTTGATCCTGGCTGTTCCTGTGTCCCCCTATGTGAACTGACCACGGTAATCATGGGTGCTGAAACATGATACTATGATCAGTTTATATGCCTCTGTCATCCCAATGTGTTCAGAATCTCTAGCCTCTCCCCACATCCCCCCCCCACTCCCTGCCTGTCAGTTCCTAGTCTGTAAGCCATCTCCTCCCCATCCCTCCCCTCCTGCCACTATTCCATGCATGTGGCTGTAATGTTAGTATTGACTAGGGATGAGCTTCGTGTTCGAGTCGAACATACGTTCGACTCGAACATCGGCTGTTCGCCCGTTCGGCGAAGTCCGAACGTTTTGGTCCGTTCGCGCCAAATTCGTGTGGCGCTCACGGCCCACAATGCACTGCGATGGCGCAGTGCATTGCTGGCTCATGATTGGCCAAGCATGCACTGTGACCCCGCATGCTTGGCCAATCGCAGCGCCAGCAGCGAGGATAGCCATGATTGGCCACAGGCAGGATGCCTGTGGCCAATCATAGCTCAGGCTGTGTAGTGCACCCCCCCCAGCGCGGCGGCCTTGTGTAGTGTGTTGGCGTCTGAAGCAGTGGGTGTTCTGTGTACCTTCAACACAGTACACACCGATCGTTTTCGGACGATTTTCGATCTTGCTGTTGTGTAGTGGTTGTTGTCTGCGTGCCCTGACCGCAGTATACACCGCTATATTCACCTCACCTATATAGCTAGTGATCTATCTTTTATAATAGAGCTTGCAGTCAGTAGTGTTAGGAGCTAGTGCGAGCTGTCTGCGTGCTCTGTACCCAGTACATACCGCTATATCCACCTACATAGCTGTTCTCTATTTGAGCCCACTTGCCATCTGCAGGAGTTATTGGAAGTTGTGTGTGCCTCCAGCACAGCACAGTATACATCTGTATATACCCCTTTATCTCTGGTGTTCTATAATAAAGGCATCTGCAGGAGTTAGTGGGTGTTGTGTGCCTCTAGCACAATATACACTACCCAACTGCTTTTTTACCCAACTCCCTTCAGGCCATTACCATGTCTGGAAGGCCAGCAAGGAGAGGCAGACAGGCGTGAGCCAATAAAAGAGGGCAAGCAGGCTCTGTGTCTAGAGACAACAGTGCTGGTCGTGGACGCAGTGCATTGTCATCAGCACGTGGCCATGGGACACGCTTGTCCTTCTTTTCGGCAGCTGGACATGTTGAGCCGCAACATGCCAACGACTTGGTAGAGTGGATGACCAAGCCCTCTTCATCCTCCTCATCCTCTCTCACCCAGTCTCAGGGTACTAGCAAAGCAGCTGCCAACGCATCGTCTTCCCTCCTCTCAATGTCATCATCAGTGACTCCTTCCCTAGACCCACCACGTCCTCCTGAGGAGTCTCCTGAACTCTTTGAGCACAGTGTTGGGTACATGCTCCAGGAGGATGCCCAGTGTTTTGTAGCCTTTGATGATGACACTCAGCTAGTGGAAGGCAGTAGCGTGAATGCAGAGAGAGGGGATGCTCAAGAAGGACAGCAATCTGGCAGTCATGTTCCACAAGCTGCAGCATACTGCCAGGTTTGCTACAGCGATGAAGAGGGAGGGGATGATGAGGGCACTGACTCCACGTGGGTGCCTGGTAGGAGAGAGGAGGAGGAGGAGGAGGAGGAGGAGGCACATGTCCAACGAGGCAGGATGCCAGCTTAGGGGCAGCACACTGACTGAATCACACCGCAGAGCTCCACCTGTGCAGGGCGCTGCCTCTGCACGTTATGCTAAAAGTTCTTTGGTGTGGGCCTTTTTTGAGACGAGTGCATCAGATCTCACCGCTGCTATTTGCAACATATGTCTCAAGCGTATCTCAAGTGGCCAAAACATCAGCCGCTTGGGCACCACATGCTTGACCAGACATATGTTGACCTGCCATGCAGCTCATTGGCAAGCGTACCTCAAAGACCCACACCAAAGAACAAAGCGGCCCTCTCCTTGCTCCTCATCAGCTGGCATCTCCAACCCCACTAAACCTTCAGTCCTCTCTGAAACCTGCTCTGAGAGGAATGAAGGTGTAGAATTAGGTGTGTCACAGCCAAGTGCTTCCGGGCACTCTGCTAGCAGTACACCCACGTCCGATTATAGCAGGCAAATGTCCCTGCCCCAGCTGCTGGACCGGCGAAAGAAGTTCACTCCCAGCCATCCACATGCCCAGCGGTTGAATGCTAGCTTGGCTAAATTGCTAGCACTTCAACTGCTGCCTTTTCAGTTGGTAGACTCGACCCCCTTCCGTGAGTCCAGCAGGCATGGACAGGGACGTTACCTGTCTTTCACGGCCCATTGGGTCACTCTTCTGGCAGCTGGGAAGGATGCAGGACAAGGTGCAGTAGTGATGGAGGTTGTTCCGCCACCACGCCTCCAAAATGCTACTATTGGTTGTGACACACCTCTCTCCTCCACCCCCTCCTCTCCTTCTTCCTCCATGGCCTCTTCCAGTGCTCTGTCCTCAGAACCAGCGGTGCTCCGTAGGCGTTCCAGGGGCTACGCAAGTAAGCAGGCAAAACGATGCCATGCCGTGCTTGCGCTGGTTTGTTTGGGGGACAGGAGCCACATTGGGGCGGATGTTTTGTCAGCTCTGCAGGGGCAGGCCGAGAGGTGGTTGACGCCACGCCAGCTTAAGCCAGGAATGGTGGTTTGCGACAATGGCACCAACCTCCTCTCCGCCCTCCGACAGCGACAACTGACCCATGTGCCCTGTGTAGCTCACGTCCTTAACCTGGTGGTGCAGCGGTTCTTGGGCAGGTACCCCGGCTTACAGGATGTCCTGAAGCAGGCCAGGAAAGTCTGTGTGCATTTCCGCCGATCATTTAATGCCTGTGCTCGGCTGGCTGAGCTCCAAAAGGAGTTAAACCTGCCCAAGAACCGCCTTAAATGTGACGTGCCCACCAGGTGGAACTCAACGTTGGCCATGCTGCAGTGGCTGCACAAGCAGCAGAGGGCCATCAATGAGTACCTGTGTGACTACGGCACCAGGACAGGGTCAGGGGAGCTTGGATTATTCTCACCACGCCAGTGGGGCATGATCAGGAATGCATGCACTGTCCTGTCACCGTTTGAGGAGGCCACAAGGATGGTGAGCAGTGACAGTGCATGCATCAGTGACACTGTACCTCTTGTCCACCTCTTGGAGCATACGCTGCGTGGAATAATGGACAGGGCACTTGAGGCAGAACAGAGGCAGGAAGAGGAGGACTTCCTTGCCTCTCAAGGCCCCCTTTATCCAGACAGTGTTCCTGCTGTGCCACCCATCACACAGGAAGAGGATGAGGAGGAGGAAGAGGAGGAAGAGGATGATTGTGTCAGCATGGAGGTGGAGGCTGGCACTCAGCATCAGCAGCAGCAGCAGCAGTCTTGTAGGGATGATTTACAGTCCCAAGAAACACGTGGACTTGTACGTGGCTGGGAGGAGGTAGCTGCGAGTCATGTTGTCCTTAGTGACCCAGAGGACTCCGGACTGAATGCCTCAGCTAACCTATGCTGCATGGCCTCCCTGATCCTGCAAAGCCTGCGGAAGGATCCTCGTATTCTTCGGATCAAGGAGAGGGACCATTACTGGTTGGCCACTCTCCTTGATCCACGGTACAAGGGTAAGGTTGCCGACCTTATCTTGCCATCGCAGAGGGAGCAGAGGATGAGACATCTCCAGGAGGCCTTGCAGAAAGGTCTGTGCAACGCGTTCCCAGAGACTGGGAGGTTACAAACTCCTGGTCCTGGACAACGTGTTGCTGAGGCATCGGTCAGAAGGAGCGGTGGAGAAGGTGGCCGTCTGACTGATGCTTTCAGACAATTTTTTAGTCCGCAGCCCCAAGGTATGATCGGTTCCAGCAACCATCGCCAGCGTCTGATTTACATGGTGCAGGAATACCTAGGGGCAAGGTCAGACTTGGACACCTTTCCCACCGAAAATCCTCTGGCTTACTGGGTCTTGAGGATGGATCACTGGCCAGAGCTTGCACAGTATGCAATTGAGCTACTGGCCTGTCCTGCATCCAGCGTTCTTTCGGAACGCACCTTCAGTGCTGCTGGTGGCTTTGTTACCGATCATTGGGTGCGGCTGTCTACCGAATCAGTTGATCGACTGACCTTCATCAAGATGAATCAGTCTTGGATCACCCACAGCTACCAAGCACCTGAAGCTGATGTAACCGAATAATATTTTTTGAAATATCACATCCCTTCAAGACTGCCTATGCTGATGCTGAGTGACTGTCCTGTTATGTTGATTGTCTATCCTCTTCCTCCTCCGATGATATGTTGGAAGAACATTTCTGTTTCTGGGTGATGCCATCAGCCCAATTTTTCTGCCCCTGTTTAACAGGGGCGTTTAATTACAATTTTTGATGCAATTGTGGCAGCACGCAGGTAAAGTCGCCTGGTTGTATCCAGGATGGGAAATATGCGTGCCCTAGATTCAGGCTTTATGCAGACTTTTACAATTAGAGGGGAAGAGTTAATGAGCCCAGCTGAAGGAAGTGGGCTCATTAAGACCTCTACAAAAAAAACCAGCATGCTTAGGGAGATGCTCCATCCTGGAACCAGTTTTGTGTTGTATAGACTGGGGAGTGTGACACCTGTTCTGTGCGGTGAGTTAACGCCTGTGTGGCAAACCTCTACAACAGAGACAGGGACTGGTGCAGCACAAGGCTGCACTCAGTTGTTAGACAGGGAATCTAAGTGTGTAATTAGAGGTCAAGCTGACCATGATTTATTTTCATGTTTTATTTTTGTTTGGCTGTTATATGTTTCACTGCATGTAGCATAAATAAACCGCATCTTTTGTTTTTGCACCTACAACGCTGTCTGCTGTGCCTGATTTTGTGTTGTGAACCCATCCAGGGGGTCACACACACCCGCTGCCGAGCTAACCCCTCACAGTTGGTGGAGAATTTTGGCAGTTTTTATTTTATTTTTTTGTTAAGGCCAGCATGGAGGAGATACTGATACATCTGGCTCTAGCAAATGCAAATCAGCAGCAAACAAATGCGGGTTTACAAAAGAGCCTTGCAGCTCAACAGAGCCTTGCAGCCCAGCAGCAGACAAATGCGACTTTGCAGCAGAGTCTGGAAGCTCAGCAGAAGGCTCACCAGCAGAGTCTGGAAGCTCAGCAACAAGCCCAGCAGCAATCTGAAGCCCGCTTTATAGACCTGTTGCAGAAGCAAGAGCAGAGTTTTCAACAGCAAATAGAGACATTAATACAGCAACGTCCGCAGACCAATGAAGTAAGTGGTTACAATAATACCGCATCCTTTGTTGTGAGCCGTTTACTGACAAAAATGACTGGAGAGGATGATCCGGAGGTGTTTTTGACCACATTTGAAAGGACTGCTGAAAGGGAAAAGTGGCCTAAGGAGCAATGGGCTGGACTGGTGGCCCCTCTGTTAACTGGGGAATCGCAGAAAGCTTATTATGACCTAGAGCCTGACCAAGCAAAAGACTATGTGGTGCTAAAAACAGAAATATTGGCACGGCTGGGTGTCACCCTGGCCGTCCGGGCTCAGCGTGTGCATAATTGGACTTTTCAGGTTGGAAAACCCCCCATGTCTCAAATGTATGATCTCATTCACCTGAGCAGAAAGTGGCTGCAGCCAGAGACTTTGACCGCACCAAACATTGTGGAACGTGTGGTTATGGATCGTTTCCTGAGAGCTCTTCCTACTGCCATCCAAAAATGGGTAAGCCATGGAGACCCAGAAAATGCAGATAAACTTGTGGATCTGGTTGAGAGGTACTTGGCTACAGAGAACCTGACCACCTCTTCCAGGGACTCACGGACTTTCTACCCTAAGACCAGATCATCCCCAGTGGCGGGTAAGATGACTCCAAGGGGTGAGGGTGGAGAGAGTGAGAGGGTGGGAGTTCTACCTAAGGTCTGGCGGGAGCAGCCCAGGAAGCCCAGGCTGCAAGAGGCAGCGAAAAATATTATTTGCTACCGCTGCCGGCAAGAGGGACATATTGCAGCCAATTGCCCCGTTGTGGATGAGCCTATGCAATGTGACTTTATAAGGGAGAGACGTCAGTCGCTGTTTGCGACAGTTGCATGCACTGCCATTCGGGGACCTGAGAAACATTTATGTAAAATGTGTATTAATGGTAGAAATGTTGATGTGTTGCTGGATTCAGGTAGCCTGGTAACATTGATAAAAGCTGAATTAGTTACTACAGAGGTCTCTGGGAAGAACAGGGTGGCTGTTATTTGTGTGCATGGGGACACCCGAGAGTATCCTGTAACTTCAGTGTTTTTTGAGACCCCCAAAGGTAACCTCTCTCATCAGGTGGGGTTAGTGTCTCACTTACCACATGATGCTATTGTGGGAAGGGATTTTCCAAAATTCTGGGAACTCTGGGATTGTCCTGAGCCCCCCACTGGTGCCCCTATAAACCAGGAAGATGACCAGAATTCCTCTGGGAGTGGTGAGGACTCTCCTGAATTTCCCTTGTCGGTATTGGCGGGGGAAACTCGAGAAACTGGGGAGGAGCCAACATCCTCAGATGAAAACATGCCGTCTGTGGAGTTTTTGGATCTTGAGGTTCACAGGGAAAATTTTGCCACAGAACAGTTAAAAGACCCCACCCTAATAAAGGCACGGGAAAATGTGGTGAAAATAGATGGCGAGTTAGTGAACCCAGATAAGACTTGCACTTATCCTTACTTCACTATGGAAAGGGACCTGCTGTATCGAGTGGCTCAAAGGGCAGAAGAAACCATTGAGCAACTTGTAGTGCCCAAACCTTACAGGAAGTTGGTGTTAGAATTGGCTCATGGGCACATTCTGGGAGGTCATCTGGGCACAGAGAAAACCAGAGAGAGGATATTGCAGAGATTCTATTGGCCTGGGGTCATGAAGGAAATAGAACATTATTGTTCCTCCTGCCCTGTGTGTCAGAAGTCGGCACCTATGCCACATTTCCGTAACCCACTGGTACCTCTTCCTATCATTGAGGTCCCCTTTGAAAGGATCGCAATGGTTTTGGTAGGTCCGATAATGAAGTCCGCCAGGGGGCATCAGTACATTTTGGTTATATTGGACTATGCCACCCGTTATCCGGAAGCAATTCCTCTCCGAAATACCTCGGCCAAAACCATAGCCAAAGAGCTATCTCTTGTTTTTAGCCGCGTGGGTATTTGTAAGGAACTGCTTACGGACCAAGGTACACCCTTTATGTCCCGGGTTATGAAAGAATTATGCAAGTTGTACAAAGTGACGCAATTGCGTACATCTGTGTATCACCCCCAAACAGATGGGTTGGTTGAAAGATTCAACAAAACCCTAAAACAAATGTTAAAGAAGGTGGTGGATAGAGATGGAAAGAATTGGGACTGTCTAATACCCTATCTGATGTTTGCCATTAGGGAGGTACCCCAATCCTCTACGGGTTTCTCACCCTTCGAGTTGCTCTATGGGAGACACCCAAGAGGGCTGCTGGATATCGCCAAGGAAACTTGGAAAAATGAGAGTTCTCCTCACAGGAGTGTGATTGAGCATGTCGCCCTGATGCAAGATAGAATTGCACAGGTAATGCCAATTGTAAAGGAACATTTAACCCAAGTGCAGTTAGCACAGCAGAGAGTGTACAACCGTGGGGCCAAGACCCGTACTTTTTCCCCAGGGGATAGGGTCTTGGTGCTAGTCCCTACGGTTGAAAGCAAATTTCTGGCCAAATGGCAAGGTCCATATGAAGTAATTGAAAAAATTAGTGAGGTGAACTACAGGGTTAGACAGCCAGGAAGGCGAAAGCCGGAGCAGATCTATCACGTCAATCTGCTGAAAGCCTGGAGGGATAGGGAATCCCTAGTCGCAGAGACTTTTTCACAAGTACAGCCTGATTGCTTAGTTCCTGAGGTTGGAATAGCAGACACCTTATCGAAACCCCAACAACAGGAGGTTAAAGAGTTTGTACTTCGTAACAAAGAGATTTTCTCTGAGCTTCTGGGACAAACATCTGGCGTAGAGCATGACATTATCACCCCGCCAGGAGAAAGGGTAAAACTAAAACCTTATAGAATACCAGAGGCCCGACGGGAGGCAATACGTGGGGAGGTTCAAAGGATGCTGGAATTGGGTGTGATAGAGGAGTCCCAGAGTGACTGGTCCAGTCCTATCATACTAGTGCCCAAACCTGATGGGAGCTGGCGGTTTTGTAACGATTTTCGACAATTAAATAAAGTTACAAAATTTGACACCTACCCCATGCCGCGTATAGATGAGTTGATTGACCGGCTGGGAACAGCCCGATATATGACAACTCTTGATCTCACCAAAGGGTATTGGCAAATTCCCCTGGCCGAGTCGGCCAAGGAGAAAACTGCGTTTGTAACCCCAGATGGGGCATTCCAATATAAGAGAATGCCGTTTGGGTTACAGAATGCACCGGCAACATTCCAGCGGAAAATGGATAAGATTCTGAGGCCCCATCAGAAATATGCTGCAGCTTACCTGGATGATGTGATTATCCATAGCACAGACTGGGTCTCACATTTGCCAAAAGTACAAGCAGTCCTAAACTCTATCCGGGAAGCTGGGTTTACGGCCAATCCAAAGAAGTGTACCATTGGACAGGAGGAGGCCAAATATCTTGGGTACACTATTGGGAGGGGGGTGATAAAACCCCAAGTCAATAAAGTCAAGGCCATACAGAGTTGGCCACGTCCCAACAGCAAGAAACAGGTACGAGCCTTTCTGGGAATCGCTGGCTATTATCGACGATTCATTCCCCATTTTGCTTCTCAGGCTGTGCCCCTCACCAACCTGACAAAAGGGAAAGAGTCTGTTATGGTTAAATGGTCCCCAGAGGCTGAAGAAGCATTTCAGTCCTTAAAAACAGCCTTATGTAGCCAGCCAGTGTTGTACTCACCAGACTTCTCTAAGGACTTTGTTGTACAAACTGATGCATCAAACGTTGGGTTAGGAGCAGTGTTATCCCAGGTCTGGAACGGGGAAGAGCACCCAGTCATTTACCTCAGCAGGAAGTTGAAGTCCCATGAGGTAAATTACGCCACGATTGAGAAGGAATGTTTAGCAGTGAAGTGGGCTCTAGATTCCCTTCGGTACTATCTGCTAGGTAGGCACTTTGACCTGGTGACTGATCACGCTCCTTTAAAGTGGATGGCTCAGAACAAGGAGACCAATAGGAGGGTAAATAGGTGGTTCCTGGCCCTACAAGAATTTAACTTTACAGTTAAGCATCACCCTGGTGTTAAAATGGGGAATGTGGATGCTTTGTCTCGGATACATGCGTGTCTGACTGCTTGTGTTACAACCCCAAGGTTGAAACAAGAGGGGGGGGGGGGGGGGTATGTGGCAGCATGCAGGTAAAGTCACATGGTTGTATCCAGGATGGGAAATATGTGTGCCCTAGATTCAGGCTTTATGCAGACTTTTACAATTAGAGGGGAAGAGTTAATGAGCCCAGCTGAAGGAAGTGGGCTCATTAAGACCTCTACAAAAAACCCCAGCATGCTCAGGGAGATGCTCCATCCTGGAACCAGTTTTGTGTTGTATAGACTGGGGAGTGTGACACCTGTTCTGTGCGGTGAGTTAACACCTGTGTGGCAAACCTCTACAACAGAGACAGGGACTGGTGCAGCACAAGGCTACACTCAGTTGTTAGACAGGGAATCTAAGTGTGTAATTAGAGGTCAAGCTGACCAGGATTTATTTTCATGTTTTATTTTTGTTTAGCTGTTATATGTTTCACTGCATGTAGCATGAATAAACCGCATCTTTTGTTTTTGCACCTACAACGCTGTCTGCTGTGCCTGATTTTGTGTTGTGAACCCATCCAGGGGGTCACACACACCCGCTGCCGAGCTAACCCCTCACACAATGCTTTGCAGCAGGGCTAATTCCTGCAATAAAACTAGAGTATATGGGAGAGGTTGCAGTGTCGTGGCACCAGCACCAGTGCCTAAGGCCCAATTTTTCTGCCCCTCTTTAACAGAGGCATTTAAGTACAATTTTTAATGCAATGCTTTGCAGCAGGGCTAATTCCTGCAATAAAACAAGAGTATATGGGAGAGGTTGCAGTGTTGTGGGACCAGCACCAGTGCCTAAGGCCCAATTTTTCTGCCCCTGTTTAACAGGGGCGTTTAAGTACAATTTTTGATGCAATGCTTTGCAGCAGGGCTAATTCCTGCAATAAAACTAGAGTATATGGGAGAGGTTGCAGTGTCATGGCACCAGCACCAAAGGCCCAATTTTTCTGCCCCTGTTTAACAGGGACATGTAATTACAATTCTTGATATAATATTTCACAGGAGGGCCCGTTCCTGTGCCCACCCAGAGTAACTGTGAGGACTTATAGTGTTGTGGCACCAGCACCACAACCACCAAAGGTAAATTTTTCTACCACTGTTCAACAATGGCATGTAATTACAATTCTTGATATAATCGTTCACAGCAGGGCTTATAATGTTGTGGCAAAACCAACACCTTGTTCGGCCATTTCTGCAGAGCATATAGGGCAGGCCCCTACTTTCAAACATCCAACTTACAAACATCTCCTACTTGCAAACGGAAGGAGACAACAGCAAGTGAGATGAAAAAAGATGGACGACAAAACAAATTATACAGGGGTGATAACCCTTCCCTATGTTTTCCAAAAAGCTTAAAAAATTGTTTTTTGACTGGAGCTACACGTGAGGAATCTTCAGTGGTATACAGTCAGTTCATGCATAAAGTGACTTAGTGCCAAGGGGGGGACCACCACCAATGGTAAAATTGGCTGCTCACCTCATCGTATGGAACCTTTAAATTACAGAGGGTCGTATGCACTTATATATCAATGAATGCTTATCAACTCATCCAATCGCTGTACTCCTCTTAGACAATATCTGGCCGGTTCACAAACGAAAACACAGCTTTCTCCCATTCAGAGTCAAATGAACTGACACGTTCGTGGAATACCCACACGGGATCGGTATATAGCAGTATTCACATTTCCTCAGACCATGTGGATAGAAAGACAGGCCATAGTGCTCTCCATAGAAAAACTTTTTAATGATGAATATACATAAAAAACACACTTACAATAACGAATCTTCATACGATCGTTAAAATTAACAATGACTGCTGGTGACGTGACTGACTGTATACCACTGAAGATTCCTCACGTGGACTTTTTGACACAAAAGCTATCTTTGGACTTTTAACTAATTTTAATATGTTAGTAATCATTTTAATATACAGTATATGAAAATGAAAGTAAACTGCGCTTGTGTAAACGTATTAATCTTGTGTATAGCAGCATCACTGACGTGAGATATGATCACATAAATAATGAATGTATAGCATGTATGGGTTAATTTATTTATTAGGTGGTATATAGGGGTACCTGGCGCTATATAAAAACCTGACGGGGAACCTAAATAATTAAATAACTAAATGGCTAACCAGCATTACCAGTGACACTTATACGGTGATCACAGGTGAAATGGTTAACTCTAGGGGCAATCAGGGGGTTAAAACCTTTCTTAGGTTGTATATGGGGGTACCTAACGCTATAAAAACCTGGCGGTGAACCTAAAAAATAATTAGCTACCTAGCAGCACTTGTGACACTAATGCAGCGATTAGAAAAACAATCGCTTAGTGACACTGGCAAAAGGGGGTGCTGCCGGAAATAGCCAAGAACGGCCGAAAATAGCCGAGAACGGCCGAAAATAGCCAAGAACGGCTGAGATAGATAGCCGAGAATGGCCAAGTGCAGCCGAAAATACCCGGAGGCTGCAGAGAACGGCAGAAAGGCTTAGAAACAGCGGAGGATCGGCGTATAACACGCACCCCTGATTTCCCCCTGATTTTAGGGGGGAAAAAGTTCATGTTATACGCCGATAAATACGGTAGATTTTTTGGCTGGAACTACACTTACAAAATTTACCTGATCCAAATTACAAATAGGGATGAGCCGAACACCCCCCGGTTCGGTTCGCACCAGAACTTTCGAACGGACCCCAAATTTGTACGAACTTTAGAACCCCATTGAAGTCTATGGGACTCGAACATTCGAAATTAAAAGTGCTAATTTTAACGGATAATATGCAAGATACTTTCCTAAATGGGTTTGGGGACCTGGCTCCTGCCCCAGGGGACATGGGTCAATGCCTAAAAGGTTTTTAAAAATGGCCGTTTTGGCGGGAACACTGATTTTAATGACGATTAAAGTGAAAAAAAAGTGAAATATTCCTTTAAATATGGTGCCTGGGGGGTGTCTGTAGTATGCCTGTGAAGTGCCACGTGTTTCCCGTGTTTAGAACAGTCCCTGCACAAAATGACATTAAACGGAAATAACATCATTTAAAACTGCTTGCGGTTTTAATGTTATATCTGGTTCCTGCAATATGGTTGAAAATCATTGAGAAAAATGGCATGGGTAGCCCTCCCTGTCCATTACCAGCCCCTTTGGGTCTTGTACGCATATTAAGGGGAACCCCGTACCCATATTAAAAAAAGGAAATGTGTGTGGCCCCCAGGCCCTATATACTCAGAACAGCAGTATACAGGCGGTGCAAACAAGACAGGGACTGTGTAGGTTTGTTGTGTTAAGTTGAATCTGTTTGTAATTTTTAACTGGTACATTTTTAAAGTGTAGCTCCAGTCAAAAAAACTATTTTTAAGCTTTTTGGAAAACATAGGGAAGGGTTATCACCCCTGTATAATTTGTTTTGTCATCCATCTTTTTTCATCTCACTTGCTGTTGTCTCCTTCCGTTTGCAAGTAGGAGATGTTTGTAAGTTGGATGTTTGAAAGTAGGGGCCTGCCCTATATGCTCTGCAGAAATGGCGGAACAAGGTGTTGGTTTTGCCACAACATTGTAAGCCCTCAAAGTGACTCTTAGTGGGCGCTGGAGCGCCCTGCTGTGAACGATTATATCAAGAATTGTAATTACATGCCATTGTTGAACAGTGGTAGAAAAATTGACCTTTGGTGGTTGTGGTGCTGGTGCCACAACACTATAAGTCCTCACAGTTACTCTGGGTGGGCACAGGAACGGGCCCTCCTGTGAAATATTATATCAAGAATTGTAATTACATGTCCCTGTTAAACAGGGGCAGAAAAATTGGGCCTTAGGCACTGGTGCTGGTGCCACGACACTGCAACCTCTCCCATATACTCTAGTTTTATTGTAGAATGCACTGAATGCTGAAAATTGGCTTGGGCAGGAGGTGTCTAAGTGCCTAGTATTGAAGTGGTTAATATTCATACAAGACCCAAAGGGCCTGGTAATGGGCTGGGGGATTACTCATGCCATTTTTCTCAATGATTTTAATCCATATTGCCAGGACTCAACATTACATTACAGCCGCAAACAGTTTTAAATAACTTTTATTCCTTTAGAAATGTTATTTTGTGCAGGGACTGTTCTAAACACGGGAGACACACGCCACTTTAAAGGCATACTATAAACACACCCCAGGTACGATATTTAAAGGAATATTTCACTTTTATTTTTTCACTTTAGGCATCATTAAAATCACTGCTCCCAGAAAAAAGGACTTTTTTTAAAACTTTCTTTTGCATTGCTACATGTCCCCTGGAGCAGGATCCGGGTCCCCAAACCCTTTTTAGGACAATAACTTGCATATTAGCCTTTAAAATTCGCACTTTTGATTTCTGACATAAGAGTCCCATAGACTTTAACCGTGTTCGAATGTTCACGAAAATTTCGGTCCTGGCTCATGTACGGCTCATCCCTACTTCCATATCTCATACCGACCAGGCTCCGAGGATATAAAAGCGGATGCACTCTCCCAGAGGTTTCCAGAGGCCCCCAAGATAACTGAACCCAGCCTGGCTGCACAAAACTTTTTTCATATTCAACCTGACTAAAAGACTGTCATAAGACAGGTTTCTGGCCAGTGTACAGAACCAGAGCTATCTTCCTTGAAGAAGCAGGATGGTCTACTATGGTTTCAGAATAAAAAATGTATTCTTCAGCAAGTAAGACTTCTGCCGAGTACACACGACCAGACTTTTTGACAGATTAGGTCCGACGGTCTTTCAGATGGACTTTCAAGTGGAGTTCCGAATGACTTTCCGAACAAATGGACTTGGCCACACACAAGCACACCAAAGTCCAACGGATTTGAACGTGATGACGTTCGACCGAAGTAGAATAAGGAAGTTAATAGCTGCCCTAGCGTCGGTTTTCATCCATCGGACTAGCATACAGACGAACGGATTTTTCGACCAGACTCAAGTCCCTCTGAAAGATTTGAAACATGTTTTAAATCTAAAGTCCGTCTGATTTTTAGACAGCAAAGATCCAAAGATGAAGCCCACACAGGATTGAATTGTCCGGTGGATTTGTTCGGTTGTGTGTAAGCGGCACTCAAGTCTTACAAACGTTTCACAATCACAAACTTGCAGGACATTTTGGATTATAAAAAACCTCTGGACTAATACAATGCTCTTTTTGGTGGCCAGGTTGGAGAAAAGACTGTAATAGCTATGTCAATTCATTGCCAACGCAACAAGGGGTCCAACACAAAATCCTGGGGGCTATTAAGACCTTTACCCATTCCAGAACAGCCCTGGAAGAAAATCTCTATGGTTTTTATAATTGACTTGCCTCATTCTGAGGGGTTCACTACCATTCTGGTGATAGTAGACCATCTTACATTTTCTGCCCATGAATGGCACTCCCGCTGTTGATAAAGCTAATATATTCATCAAAGAGGTGGTTAAGCTCCACAGAGTACCAGATAACATAATTTCAGATAGGGGAGTGCTATTTAAATCCAGGTTCTGGAGAGATCCCTGCAAGTCCTTAGAAATTGAAGTCTGCCTTTCCTTAGCATACCATCCTTAAAGCAATTGCCAAACAGAGAGGACAAATCAAACTTTGGAACAATACCTTCACTGTTTTTGCACTTGTTCTCAAGACAATTGGGCTTCTCTTCTCTCATGTGCAGAGTTCGCTTACACTAATTCCATACATACAGCCACCAACCTATCTCCCTTTTGGGTCAATTATGGTTTTCACCCCTCCTTCCTTCCTGATTCTATTCCTGAAACTTCAGTCCCTGCGGTACAGGATTGAATAAATTTCATTCAAACCAATTTTCAACATATCCAGGAAGCCATGCAGAAGGCCCCAGATAGCTACAAAAACTACCATGACAGGGGAATGAGGAGCAACCTGGCTTTCAAAGTAGGGGACAAGGTTTGACTATCCGCCATCAATCTTAAATTGCCATGTCCATCACGGACATTAGGCCCCAAATTCATAAGCTCTTTCAATGTCAAGAGAATGGTGAACCCAGTAGCTTTTGAATTAGCACTACCTAGCTCCTACAAAGTGCATCCTGTTTTTCATGTGGCATTACTAAAACCAATGGTCCCCAGCCCCTTTTTGGAAGAGATGAGTTGCCACCTCTCCCAGCCGTGATTGAGGGCGAAGCTGAGTTCGAATTGGAGACTATAATGAACTGTAGAAAGAGGGGAAGACAAGTTCAGTACCTCATAAAATGAATGGGGTACCCTCCAGCAGATAACTCTTGGGAACCCTCAAGTAATGTACATGCCCACGACTGATACAAACCTTCCACAAGAGATACCCAGGAGCACTGGCCAGGTTGGGCATCTGGAAGCTGCCCTTTGGGGGGGCACTGTCAGAGAAATACCAGAAGCCCGAATTGCCTTTATCTGCATTTTACCGGCCGCATGCGCGGTAGAATGGTGCTTTGGGGCATGAGGGTGTGCGATACAGCGGGATGGCGCGGGCGGATCCACGATGAGGCGCACATAATGTGAATCCCTTGCTAGCCTATAAAAGGTTGCTCAGTCCCATGCTAAATTACTGGATTGTCTCTCAGCTTCCTGTGTTCCTGCTTCAGCATCCTGTTACCTTGTGATTACCTGTTGTGGCCCGGATTGACCCAGACCTGCTCTAATCTCTCTCCAGCAGTTTCACCCTGGCTTGCTTTAAGGACTCTGCTTACCCTGCCTGCTCCTTGTGTTTGACCCCGGCTTGTATAAGGACTTCCTACTATCTCATCTGCCTGACCACCAGTGTGGGACTCCGGTTAGTTACACAGACTTGCTTCTGCTTCTATTACCTGTGTTTGACCCTGGCTCTCTCCACGGACTCCTCTACACTATCACTTGCCTGATCTCCCGGGCTAGAGCGTCAGCCGGGCGTCTTACTCAAACTGGTGTCAAGTCTGACCACCGTACAGAGTTACAGCTTTCCCAGGATTCATCTCCTTCAATTGGTTTCCCAGTGATCATCACTTAATTCCTGTCTAAGCCTTCTGGTGACTTGTGCTTCTTTCTTCCCTAAACCCTCTGTACCACTTCCAGGGGTATAGTGCGCTCAGCTACAAGGGGAGCCGCTCTCAGCATGTTGGCCTCGCTAAGGTACATGACACAAGGTCTCAGGTGTAAATGGGGAGCATTGGGGATGGGGAGGCTATGAGAAGATTGCCAAGACCCTGAAACTGAGCTGCAGCATGGTAGCTCAGACAATACAGTGGTGTAACAGGGCAGGTTCCACTCAGAACAGGCCCTGCCATTGTCTACCAAAGACGTTGAGTACCCAGAGGTTGTCTTTGGGAAATAATGTATGAGTGCTGCCAGCATTGCTCCAGAGGTTGAAGGGGTGGGGGTCAGCCTGTCAGTGCTCAGACCATGGACGGCACACTGCATCAAACTGGGGGAGGAAGCCTCTTCTGAAGATGATGCACAATCCGGCAAAGAGTTTGCTGAAGAAAATCAGAGTAAGGACATGGATTACTGGAACCATATCCTTTGGTTCAGATGGTGTCAAGCATGTGTAGCGGCAACCAGGTGAGGAATACAAAGACAGGTGTGTCTTGTCTACAGTCAAGCATGGTGGTGGGAGTGTCATGGTCTGGGGCTGCATGAGTGCTGCCGGCACTGGGGAGCTACAGTTCATTGAGGGAACCATGAAAGCCAACATATACTGTGACTACTGAAGCAGAGCATGATCCCCTCCCTTCAGGGACTGGGCCACATGGGGGCTGGATCTGGGAGCTTTTGCCTTCATACACACGGAAGGTGTACACATATCTTGTAGCTCTTTCACAAAGTTTGTTTCATTTCAGCCTGTACCCGGGCCCTCGTCCTGGGAATATATTGTTTGAATTGCAGCCAGCCAGTGAAGTAGACACGGGATTTATCCACACAAATATTTTGCTCTGGTATTTACATTTCAGCAACACGCTTGGAGAAATAATGTATTAGTGGGCATATTTTATATCATTTATCATGGTTGGGATGATCTCAAGGAGGGCACTGTGAGTTGTCATTGAAATGTAGAATGCACATGATCATGTCATAGTGTGTCCTGCACATGACAGTAGAATAAATCGGCATGTGGTGGATGGGTTGGGTGGACCAGTAGGCATGCGATTATTTTTTCTTTGTAACCCCCATATTAAATGTAAGACCCAAAAACTATTTTAACTCCTCCACCGTGAGACGTCGCCAATGAAACATATGGCCAAACAACAAACTGGGGTTGGTGCCAATAAATTACTCTGCAAAAAGATTTGTTTGGTCCATGATGTACTGCAGCAAATCTTGAGTGGAAAACAAATAAAAATAATAAAATTAAGAAAAATTATGAGTGTTGGGCTGCACACATGGCTGTGAGGTGAAAGGGGGGATTGTAGCTGACTCTGAGCTGGAAGGCAGCCATAATGGGTTTTCCACAGCATTGGGAAGGTTTTGGGCCTGGATTCTTTGGGCCTGGTGTGTTAGGTTTGAGGTATGAGGTCTAACTCCATTGATGTTGGTGTCATTGGGGTGTATGGCACTGCTGCTGGTAGGCAGGTCTTCTGATCTTGTTGTTCTTCTTATTCTTTTGAGAGAGACCATTTCCTCTGATTAGGTCTCTGATTCACTACTTTCTACTGGCTTGTATTCCGAATCAGAATCAGATGGTGAGAGCTCCCCACTGCTAAGGATTATATGTGCCTTCTCCGGTGTAAAATATCTTTTGGGCATGACCGCTGATGTGAAGCTGCATTGGGTACACTGCAGATGGGCTGCAGTGATGTTGGCTCTGTGACAGGTGACACGGATGAGGCTGCACTAATGGGCTGTGCTGACAGATCCACTGATGGAATACGCTAACAGATCCACTGATGGCAGCACTAATGGGCTACGCTGACAGATCCACTGATGGCGGCACTAATAAGCTGCGCTGACAGATCCACTGAAGGGGCTGCATGACAGATCGACTGATGGGGCTGCATGACAGATCCATCGATAGTGGCATTAATGGACTGTGACAGATCCACTGATGGCGGCACTAATGGACTGTATGACAGATCCACTAATGGCAGCACTCAGGAGTTGTCCTGACAGATCCACTGATAGACTGTATGACAGATCCACTCATGGCAGCACTAAGGGGTTGTCCTGACAGATCCACTGATGGGCTGTGTGACAGATCACCGATGGGCTGTGACACAGATCACTGATGGACTGTGTGACAGATCCAGATCCACTGATGACAGGTTCTCTTTATTTGGGGGGGGGGGGGGTGGGTGTGGTGCACAGTAATGTGTAATAAAATAGCACAATAACAGTAACTCACTGTTCTCTCTTTCTCCTGTGACTGTGTTTACAGTTGTGACGGCTGTGATTGGACACAGCCAATCACGTGGTAAACAGCCAAATATATATTTTTGTATAAATGGAGATACAGTGATTGAAGTGGGGTTTGTGGATTGTCGAGTTGTGGTTCTGAAGTGTTTTGTGCATTTTAAACTATTTAAACATTGTGAGAAAAAGAACCCACAAACTACAAACAATTGTTTTGCCACTAGCCAGGGCCGATCCAGGACCGATAACTCACATGTGATCACTGCATAAGCGACTAAATATGAGCAGGCACAGTTAGCTGTGGGAGCCAGCAGCCTTCCACTGCTTTCAATGGGGCTGCCTCTTGCACTAATCTTGGGAACCCCCCTTGCATATAATCTCAATCAGGATGCATTCACAAGTGTGAATGCACCCTATGGAAAAACAGAAAAAAAGTACTTTCCTTTCCTTTTCGGTGGACATGTTTTCCCTTTCTCCCCAGTGTAGACTGTTTTAATGTAATTTCTTTGTTTTACGGTTGTGTTTTCCACAAGCCTAACTGTTTTCCACAAGCCTACTGTTCCACCATTTATTTTTTGTATTATGTAACACATTTGAAACATTCTAATAAAAATATTTGAATTAAAATGAAAAAAGAAAAAAAGATCTGCACACAGTTTTTTCTTCGCACACGACCGCAACACAGTGGTGTAAACCAGGCACTTAAGAAGATAAGGCCTTTTGCCTTGTCATGGAATGGGACTACGCTATAATAGCTGCCCAACTCAGTCACACATCATCTGCTGTAAATGTATTCTAAAGAGGATACAACAAAAGGAAAAATGAAAAGGGACTTTAATGGTGATCAACTGTTATTTAATAAATACAGGTTAATAAAATCATTCCTGATAAAAATGTCTCCCTTGTTCTATCATTCCCCTGCCTTAACAACACTGCATGTACTACATAATCAAAATAAGAGTATAGATGGATATAACTGAGGCAATATAGTGTATAAAGGGGACGTAACAAACATATACTATGCAGGGAACAATCCAACAGGTCCAAACGTGTTTCGCAAAATGCTTCTTCAGGGAGCCTGATGCAAACCATTCAGGAAATTGCATATGAATGGTGCTGCACCCTGATTGGAGATGTATAAACACCCCCAAAAGTGATAGGTAAAAGACAAAATGAAAGCAAAAAATGTTGTCTATGACAAAAAAAAAACTGACAAAGGTTTAAACAATTTTTCACTCTATACAAAATAAAAAAAATATATATACTGTGTTTTTTGGCTTTAGATATACTTTAACCACTTAAGACCATTTGGCTGACCAAAGACCAGACCACTTTCTGCGATTCGGCACTGCGTCACTTTAACTGGCAATTGCACGGTCATGCAAAATTGATGTCCTTTTTTTTTCCCCACAAATAGAGCTTTCTTTTGGTGGTATTTGAGCACCTCTGCGGATTTTATTTTTTGCGCAATAAACAAAAAAAGAGCGCCAATTTTGAAAAGACGCATTATTTTTAACTTTTTGCTCTAATAAATTTCCCCCAAAAATATATAAAAAAAACAATTTTGATACGTATTCTACTACATATTTTTGGTTAAAAAAAAAAAGTCAATAAGCGTATATTGATTGGTTTGTGCAAAAGTTATAGTGGGATAGGGGATAGATTTATGCATTTTTATTAATATTTTACTAGTAATGGCAGCGATCAGCAACTTTCATCGTGACTGCGACATTATGGCAGACACGTCAGACAATTTTGACACATTTTTGGGACCATTGGCATTAATACAGCGATCAGTGCGATTAAAATTGCATTGATTACTGTAAAAATGTCACTGGCAGTGAAGGGGTTAACACTAGGGGGCAGGGGAGGGGTTAATAGGTATTCTATTTTGTGTTCTAACTGAAGGGGGGATGGGACTGCGCAGGGAAACTAACAGATCACTGTCCATACTCTATATTGACAGACGATCTGTCAGTTCCCTGCTCAGAGAAGCAGAAACTATGTGTTTACACACACAGCTGCGTTCTCACAGTTTCTCCGTGTGCCCCGAGCAATCGTGGGAGCCCGGCGGCGATCAAGACTGCCGGGCACTCGCAGCGGCTCGGGGGGAGCGTGTGCCTCCAGCAGCTCGATAGCGTCCCCTAGTGGCCGCTTATGCTACTGACGTAGCATAACGGCGATACGCACAGCCAAGCCATGCTGACCAAGTACAACTGCCGCCAGGGGCGGGCTGGGCCGGGGGGCAGGGTGTAAATTTCCCCCCAGGCCGGCACCTACATTATGTTTAAAACGGCCGTTGGCCGTTTGTTCATTTAAGACCATTTGGCTGACCAAAGACCAGACCACTTTCTGCGATTCGGCACTGCGTCACTTTAACTGGCAATTGTGCGGTCATGCAAAATTGATGTCCTTTTTTTTCCCCACAAATAGAGCTTTCTTTTGGTGGTATTTCAGCACCTCTGCGGATTTTATTTTTTGCGCAATAAACAAAAAAAGAGCGCCAATTTTGAAAAGACGCATTATTTTTAACTTTTTGCTCTAATAAATTTCCCCCAAAAATATATAAAAAAAACTATTTTTTTCCCTCAGTTTAGGCTGATACGTATTCTACTACATATTTTTGGTTAAAAAAAAAAGTCAATAAGCGTATATTGATTGGTTTGTGCAAAAGTTATAGTGGGATCCCCTATCCCACTATAACTTTTGCACAAACCAATCAATATACGCTTATTGACTTTTTTTTTTAACCAAAAATATGTAGTAGAATACGTATCAGCCTAAACTGAGGGAAAAAAATAGTTTTTTTTATATATTTTTGGGGGAAATTTATTAGAGCAAAAAGTTAAAAATAATGCGTCTTTTCAATAGATTTATGCATTTTTATTAATATTTTACTAGTAATGGCAGCGATCAGCATTTTTCATCGTAACTGCAACATTATGGCAGACACGTCAGACAATTTTGACACATTTTTGGGACCATTGGCATTAATACAGCGATCAGTGCGATTAAAATTGCATTGATTACTGTAAAAATGTCACTGGCAGTGAAGGGGTTAACACTAGGGGGCAGGGGAGGGGTTAATAGGTATCCTATTTTGTGTTCTAACTGAAGGGGGGATGGGACTGCGCAGGGAAACTAACAGATCACTGTCCATACTCTATATTGACAGACGATCTGTCAGTTCCCTGCTCAGAGAAGCAGAAACTATGTGTTTACACACACAGCTGCGTTCTCACAGTTTCTCCGTGTGCCCCGAGCAATCGTGGGAGCCCGGCGGCGATCAAGACTGCCGGGCACTCGCAGCGGCTCGGGGGGAGCGTGTGCCTCCAGCAGCTCGATAGCGTCCCCTAGTGGCCGCTTATGCTACTGACGTAGCATAACGGCGATACGCACAGCCAAGCCATGCTGACCAAGTACAACTGCCGCCAGGGGCGGGCTGGGCCGGGGGGCAGGGTGTAAATTTCCCCCCAGGCCGGCACCTACATTATGTTTAAAACGGCCGTTGGCCGTTTGTTCATTTAAGACCATTTGGCTGACCAAAGACCAGACCACTTTCTGCGATTCGGCACTGCGTCACTTTAACTGGCAATTGCGCGGTCATGCAAAATTGATGTCCTTTTTTTTCCCCACAAATAGAGCTTTCTTTTGGTGGTATTTCAGCACCTCTGCGGATTTTATTTTTTGCGCAATAAACAAAAAAAGAGCGCCAATTTTGAAAAGACGCATTATTTTTAACTTTTTGCTCTAATAAATTTCCCCCAAAAATATATAAAAAAAACTATTTTTTTCCCTCAGTTTAGGCTGATACGTATTCTACTACATATTTTTGGTTAAAAAAAAAAGTCAATAAGCGTATATTGATTGGTTTGTGCAAAAGTTATAGTGGGATCCCCTATCCCACTATAACTTTTGCACAAACCAATCAATATACGCTTATTGACTTTTTTTTTTAACCAAAAATATGTAGTAGAATACGTATCAGCCTAAACTGAGGGAAAAAAATAGTTTTTTTTATATATTTTTGGGGGAAATTTATTAGAGCAAAAAGTTAAAAATAATGCGTCTTTTCAATAGATTTATGCATTTTTATTAATATTTTACTAGTAATGGCAGCGATCAGCATTTTTCATCGTAACTGCAACATTATGGCAGACACGTCAGACAATTTTGACACATTTTTGGGACCATTGGCATTAATACAGCGATCAGTGCGATTAAAATTGCATTGATTACTGTAAAAATGTCACTGGCAGTGAAGGGGTTAACACTAGGGGGCAGGGGAGGGGTTAATAGGTATCCTATTTTGTGTTCTAACTGAAGGGGGGATGGGACTGCGCAGGGAAACTAACAGATCACTGTCCATACTCTATATTGACAGACGATCTGTCAGTTCCCTGCTCAGAGAAGCAGAAACTATGTGTTTACACACACAGCTGCGTTCTCACAGTTTCTCCGTGTGCCCCGAGCAATCGTGGGAGCCCGGCGGCGATCAAGACTGCCGGGCACTCGCAGCGGCTCGGGGGGAGCGTGTGCCTCCAGCAGCTCGATAGCGCCCCCTAGTGGGGACGCTGACGTAGCATAACGGCGATACGCACAGCCAAGCCATGCTGACCAAGTACAACTGCCGCCAGGGGCGGGCTGGGCCGGGGGGCAGGGTGGAAATTTCCCCCCAGGCCGGCACCTACATTATGTTTAAAACGGCCGTTGGCCGTTTGTTCATTTCTTTTTTTACTCTGTGACGGGCAGCCGGGACCCGGTTCAATAATCTCCTTCTCTCTGTGGTTGTGTCGCTCCGTTCTGATCAGTCTCGGGCAGCGGCTGCCACTCACAGCCGAGCAGAGTGAAGCCGCCTCCCCCTCCTCCATGCACAGCACTGTGTAGACATGAAGGAGGAGGGGGAGGCGGCTTCACTCTGCTCGGCTGTGAGTGACAGCCGCTGCCGGGACTGATCAGAACGGCGCGACGTGAGTCACGTGACCACAGAGAGAAGGGGATTATTGCACCGGGTCCCGGATCACTGAGCCGACAGATGTCACTCCACTCGGGTGTTGCTCGCACCTCCCCCCTGCAATGCCACTGCCTTGGGCTCGAGGTACATTATGGGTCCTTAGGGGGGTTCTTTACTGTGGGGGGTCTTGCACTGTAGAGGGGGTCTGCACTGTAGAGGGGGTCCTGCACTGTAGAGGGTGTCTGCACTGTAGAGGGGGTCTGCACTGTAGGGGGGGGTCCTGCACTGTAGAGGGGGTCTGCACTGTAGAGGGGGTCTGCACTGTAGAGGGGGTCTGCACTGTAGGGGGGTCCTGCACTGTAGAGGGGGTCCTGCACTGTAGAGGGTGTCTGCACTGTAGAGGGGGTCTGCACTGTAGGGGGGTCCTGCACTGTAGAGGGGGGTTCTGCACTGTAGGGGGGGGTCCTGCACTGTAGAGGGGTCCTGCACTGTAGAGGGGGTCTGCACTGTAGAGGGGGTCTGCACTGTAGGGGTTGGTCCTGCACTGTAGAGGGGTCCTGCACTGTAGAGGGGGTCTGCACTGTAGAGGGGTCCTGCACTGTAGAGGGGGTCTGCACTGTAGAGGGGGTCTGCACTGTAGGGGGGGTCCTGCACTGTAGAGGGGTCCTGCACTGTAGAGGGGTCCTGCACTGTAGAGGGGGTCTGCACTGTAGGGGGGTGTCCTGCACTGTAGGGGGGTCCTGCACTGTAGAAGGGGTCCTGCACTGTAGAGGGGGTCCTGCACTGTTGGGGGGTCTGCACTGTAGAAGGGGTCCTGCACTGTAGGGGGGTCCTGCACTGTAGAAGGGGTCCTGCACTGTAGGAGGGGTCCTGCACTGTAGGGGGTCTGCACTGTAGGGGGAGGGGTCTGTACTGTAGGGGAAGATTCGGCACTGTAGGGGGGGTCTGTACTGTAGGGGAGTCTGTACTGTAGGGGGGTCTGCGCTGTAGGGTGGAGGGGTCTGTACTGTAGGAGGGTCTGCACTGTAGATGGGGGTCTGTATGGTAGGGAGGGGGGTATGCACTGTAGGGGGTCTGTGTAACATGCAGGGGGTCCAGAGCTGTGAGGGGCTGTGTAATGTAAAGGGGTGCGGAGGTGCGGGGTGCTGTGTAATGTAAAGGGGTCCAGAGGTACAAGGGCTGTGTAATGTAAAGGGGTCCAGAGGTTCAGGGTGCTGTGTAATGTAAAGGGGTCCAGAGGTACAAGGGCTGTGTAATGTAAAGGGGTCAGGAGGTAAGGGGTCCAGAGGTACAAGAGCTGTGTAATGAAAAGGGGTCAGGAGGTAAGGGGTCCAGAGGTACAAGAGCTGTGTAATGTAAAGGGGTCCAGAGGTGCAGGCTGCTGTGTAATGTAAAGGGGTCCAGAGGTGCAGGCTGCTGTGTAATGTAAAGGGGTCCTTAGGTGTAAGGTCCTGTGTAATGTAAAGGGGTCCTTAGGTGCAAGGTCCTGTGTAATGTAAAGGGGTCCAGAGGTGCAGGGTCCTGTGTAATGTAAAGGGGTCCTTAGGTGCAAGGTTCTGTGTAATGTAAAGGGGTCCGGAGGTGCAGGGTGCTGTGTAATGTAAAGGAGTCCAGAGATGCAGGGTGCAGTGTAATTTAAAGGGGTCCAGAGGTGCAGTTGTGGAGAGGGGGGGTACACAGTAGTGACAAAAAGATATTGAAGGATGCAGAGGTATGCAGGGGACACAGTGGGTGTTTTTACATTTTATGGTGGGGGGGGGGGGGGGGTGCCAGATATAGGATCCGCCCCGGGTGCCAAATGCTCTAGGTACGCCCCTGGTGTGAGCACAGCAGACTACAACTCCTACCTCCCAGGAGTCTCAGAGGCAGGCCAGGTGTGTGGCACGTCAGGGGAGGGGACGCCCGGCGTCAAGAACGTCACGTCGCACGTGACCTGCTGGGCTTATGGGGAGCAGTGGCTAGCTGCAGTCTGCAGAGAAGATGAGACCTGCTTCAGGATCATCACCCCCCCCCCCCCCCCGAAGAGTGGCAAGGACCTGGCTCAGTGTCTTCAGTCCTCACTGAATCAACGCTCCCCAGCCTGAAGTAAGACATCTGTGATAACCTTCACAAAATGGAATAGAATGAGAAAATCCGCTTCAGTTGTAAATTTAATTAATAATGCATAGTCATCAAGACAATTTAAAATTTTGGCAGTGGCAGCGTGTGTTTTTTTTTCTTCTAGCACCTCCCCCCCAACAGCGGACTTAACACACTCCCCCCCACCAGCGGACTTAACACCCTCCCCCCCACCAGCAGACTTAACACCCTCCCCCCCAACCAGCGGACTTATCACACCCTCCCTCCCACCAGCGGACTTAACACCCTCCCCCCCACCAGCAGACTTAACACCCTCCCCCCCAACCAGCGGACTTAACAACCTCCCCCCCACCAGAGGACTTGACACCCTCCCCCCCTCCAGCAGACTTATCTAACACCCTCCCCCCCAACCAGCGGACTTATCTAACACCCTCCCCCCCACCAGTGGACTTATCTAACACCCTCCCCCCCAACCAGCGGACTTATCTAACACCCCCCCACCAGCGGACTTATCTAACACCCTCCCCCCACCAGCGGACTTATCTAACACCCTCCCCCCCACCAGCGGACTTATCTAACACCCTCCCCCCCACCAGCGGACTTATCTAACACCCTCCCCCCCACCAGTGGACTTATCTAAAATGCTCCCCCCACCCACCAGCGGACTTAACACCCTCCCCCCCACCAGCGGACTTAACACCCTCCCCCCACCAGCGGACTTAACACCCTCCCCCCACCAGCAGACTTAACACCCTCCCCCCAACCAGCGGACTTATCTAACACCCTCCCCCCAACCAGCGGGCTTATCTAACACCCTCCTCCCCACCAGCGGACTTAACACCCTCCCCCCCACCAGCAGACTTAACACCCTCCCCCCCAACCAGCAGACTTATCTAACACCCTCCCCCCCACCAGCGGACATAACACCCTCCCCCCCACCAGCAGACTTAACACCCTCCCCCCAACCAGCGGTCTTATCTAACACCCTCCCCCCCAACCAGCGGGCTTATCTAACACCCTCCCCCCAACCAGCGGACTTAACACCCTCCCCCCCACCAGCGGACTTAACACCCTCCCCCCCACCAGCAGACTTAACACCCCCCCCCAACCAGCGGACTTATCACACTCTCCCCCCCACCAGCGGACTTAACACCCTCCCCCCACCAGCAGACTTAACACCCTCCCCCCCAACCAGCGGACTTAACACCCTCCCCCCCACCAGAGGACTTGACACCCTCGCCCCACCAGCAGACTTATCTAACACCCTCCCCCCCAACCAGCGGACTTATCTAACACCCTCCCCCCCACCAGTGGACTTATCTAACACCCTCCCCCCCAACCAGCGGACTTATCTAACACCCCCCCACCAGCGGACTTATCTAACACCCTCCCCCCACCAGCGGACTTATCTAACACCCTCCCCCCCACCAGCGGACTTATCTAATACCCTCCCCCCCACCAGCGGACTTATCTAACACCCTCCCCCCCACCAGTGGACTTATCTAAAATGCTCCCCCCACCCACCAGCGGACTTACCTAACACCCTCCCCCCACCAGCGGACTCACCTAGCTGATTAAGTGGTTTAGTGGGCCACTTGACTGGACTTGCCCCCCAGGCCTAAGGCTGCCAGCCCTCCCCTGACTGCCGCGGCTGGTCGGCATGCGGTTAAAGCAGAACTAAACTCTCTCTATCAACATTAACTACCGTATTTATCGGCGTATAACACGTGCCGGCGTATAACACGCACCCCAAGTTTAGGAGGGAATTTTAAGGAAAAAAACTTTTAGGAGGGAAGTTTAAGGGGAAAAAAAAAACTTACATTTATATGCCCATCAGTGTCATCTGCAGCCTTGTCCACCATTGCAGCCTTGTCCACCATTGCAGCCTTATGCAGCCTTGTCCACCATTGCAGCCTTGTCCACCATTGCAGCCTTATGCAGCCTTGTCCACCATTGCAGCCTATTGCAGCCTTATGCAGCCCATTGCAGCCTTGTCCACCATTGCAGCCTTATGCAGCCTTGTCCCCCATTGCAGCCTTATGCAGTCTTGTCCCTCATTGCAGACTTATGCAGTCTTGTCCCTCATTGCAGCCTTATGCAGTCTTGTCCCCCATTGCAGCCGTGTCTATTTTATTTTTTAAAAATGCCGCCGCCGAGATACAGAGCCGGATGTGTATCTCGGCGGCATGCTGTAGGTCTCGGCGGGCCTCCGGCCTCCTTCGGCTCTTCTCGCCAGCTTTCGGCCGCCTTCGGCTCTTCTTGCCAGCTTTCAGCCGCCTTCGGCCATTCTCGGCAGCTTTCGTCCGGCGAGAAGAGCCGAAGGCGGCCGAAAGCTGCTGAGAACGGCCGAAAGCTGCCGAGAATGGCCAAAGGCGGCCGAAAGCTGCCGAGAAGAGCCGAAGGCGGCCGAAAGCTGCCAAGAAAGGCCGAAGATGGCCGAAAGCCACCGATAATGGCCGAAGGTGGCCGAAAGTCACCTTGAAGAGCCGAAGGTGGCTGAAAGCCGCCCAGAGGCTCAGAATTTCAGGGGATCGGCGTATAACATGCACCCACGATTTTCCCCTGCTTTTAAGGGGAAAAAAGTGCGTGTTATACGCCAATAAATACGGTATGTTATAATCCTCATGCTGCTAGCACTAGTAAATAGATAGGAATGTATATTATATTTATTGGTTTTAAACTTTTATCAAATTTCTTCAGTAGCTCCCTGATTTCTGGCTTAGACCAAAATGATGGCATACATTCCAGGAGTCTTTGTAGGATTTTTTTTTCATTTGAAGGTGGGGAGGAGGGGCTTTCTCAGCGAAGCACACACTCCTGCCTGCATGCCTGAACTAAGAGCAAATGGAATTCAAGAAGTAAATGCCACATGAATCATCTGCTCTTACTCAAGGTGACTGCAGCTAGAAATGATAGAGGGTTTTTTTCAAAGTGATTTCTCAACAGCTTGCTTTGAATATTTTTTTTTAAATCAAATAAGTTTTTATTGTAAAACACATATGGTACAAATCAAACATATGAGTAAAGTACAGTCTTACAGTAGCATTGGTTTTTACATCCAAAAGTATACAGGAAATATAAAAATACAAATAGGTTCGGTTTGAAGACTGTTGGGACATGGAAAGTATCAAGAAAACTAAAAAATAAAGAAGAAAGGAGGTAAGAAGAAGGAACCAAAAGTAAAAACAAAAGTAACATTCTCTCATAGACCACTCCGTATCAGGAAACAACCTCATAGGTACCTTAAACATATACTGCGGCCCACAGCCCATCATACCGTCCCACTGGTGTCTCCCTACACCCCGTACAATTACCGGATGAGGGAGAGACATAGGATTAGACCCACCCTGGGAACATAACCATTTATGTACCTCCATATACCGGTCCTAGGACCTTCAGTCAACCCTGTAAAAGTCTGTCTTGTATAAGTTGGTGGGGAGCTAGTCCCGGGACCTCAAGCCAACCCCCCCACATGGCATTAAATTTGTGCGGTGCGTTTCTGTGTTGGTATGTTATCTTTTCCCTGATCAGCATCTGGTTCACCTGTTCTATCCATTGTTGCCTGGTGGGAACCCTGTGGGTCATCCACAATCTCGCTATCAATTTTCTGGCTACATATAGTAACCTGATAATGGCTGTATGGGTCGAGGGCGTCAATGATTCCTCATCCAGGGCCCCCAACAGGCAGACCAACGGACACCGTGGAATACCAACAGAGAACACTGAGGATATAGTGTCAAGAATTCCAGCCCAATATCGTTTTAGTTTCGGGCACCTCCAGAACATGTGCATAAGATCCCCATGGTCCCGCATACATTTAGGGCAAAGGGGAGACCCTCTAACACCCCAACTGTGCAGTTTAACTGGAGTTCTATAGGTCCTATGTAGTAAATATAGGTGGGAGAGCCTATGAGAGGTCGATACCGACACCAACGGAGCGGAGGACAAGCAAAGGTTCCAGGTCTCCGCGTCCACGGGCCCCAGGTCCGCCTCCCATCTCTGCCGACATGGGAGACGTGCCGGGTCCTGCACCACGTCAAGAAGCATAGCATACCCCCTAGAGATCATGCCTTTACGGTCAATCTGCATGAATATCCCCTGCACCACAGGATGGTCTGTTAGAGAGAGCTGCACACTACGTGCCTGTGTCTGCAGCGCATGACGTAACTGTAAATATTTAAAAAAATCCCTGCGTGGGATGTCAAACTCAGCTTGTATTTCCATGAAGGACTTCAGTACCCGTCCACTATACAGTTGCGAGAGATACTGAAGACCACTCCTACTCCAGTTACCAAATCCCTTGAGCTTAAAAAGTTCACCATAATTAGCATTCCGCCAAATAGGGGTGAGGGCAAGGAAGCCACGTATTCATAGCAGTTTTTTAACATGAGACCACATGGTATTCAGCAGTATAATAGTCGGGGAACCCCTGTCCATATGAGGGAAGCCTGCCTCCAATCTAGACAATGCTGTGTCCGAGGCGACCGTGTCAGCCAGTATCCTTCGGATCGGGTCCAGGGGATCATCTGACCCCCACCCACCCAGGTGCTGGAGCTGCGAAGCCAAAAAATACATCCTAGCGTGTGGAAGTGCCAACCCCCCTTCGTCCTTATTATGTTGCAAGGTATGTAAACTAAGTCTGGCCGTCTTTCTACACCATATTAATTCCCTAAACTGAGAGTCAATTTTATCGAACCAACGTTTCGGGATCCAGGTTGGGGAATTATGACAAATATAGAGCAACTGCGGGGCCCACACCATTTTAATGAGGTTTACCCTGCCCACCACCGATAACGGTAGTTTGCACCAGATCTTACATTTATCCCTGAACTTAAGTAACAATGGCATAAGATTCAGTTTGGCATATTCCGTCACCTCGGGGGATATCTGCACCCCCAGATACTTAAAGGATGTAACCGTCTGGATCATGCTTGCACAAGGGGGTAAGGGAGCCGTTAGAGGGGACAAGGGCAGCAGCACAGATTTGTCCCAGTTAATCTTAAAACCTGACAGTGTACCAAATAGGGTAATCAGGTTCATGGTGGCCGTAAGGGAACCCTGTGTGTCCCCCAGGTATATAAGCGTGTCATCAGCGTATAGCGATACCACATCTATTCCAGTGGGCCTGCGGAAACCCACAATATCCGGAGCCGATCTCATTCTGGCTGCTAGTGGTTCAAGCGCCATGGCAAAGAGCAGGGGCGACAGAGGGCACCCCTGTCTCGTGCCTCTGTGCAGCACGAATGGGTCGGAGAGCTCCGCATTAGCTCTGATTCTAGCCGTAGGCTTAGCATATAACAGTCGGACCCAGCTAATAAATGTACTGCCCAGCCCCATCCGCTCCATCACTTTCCACAGATAAGGCCACTCAACACTATCAAAGGCCTTAGCCGCGTCCAGCGAGAGGACAGCCTGATTACCGGGGTTATCCACAGGGACCTGTAGGTTTAAAAATAAACGGCGAATATTTAGGGCAGTGGAACGTGAGGGAATAAAACCTGATTGATCCCTATGGATCAGTTTGTGTATTACCAGAGATAATCTCGTTGCCAAGACCCGAGCCAATAGTTTAACGTCTGTCGTGAGCAAGGAGATGGGCCTATATGCGTCCGGTGATGTTGCTACCTTACCCGGTTTTAGAAGTACAATTATGATTGCTTCGTTCATAGAAGCAGGTAGGACCCCTGTCTCTAAGGCATTGTTAAACACTTTTAAAAGGGTTGGCAAAAGAACACCGGCATAACGCTTGTATACCTCGGATGGGAGACCATCCGCCCCCGGAGCTTTGTTATTATGAGAATGTTCCAATGCAGAAGCCAATTCATCCTCCGTTAAGGGGGCGTTCAACAGCTCTCCATCCGACGCAGACAGGCATGGAATATCACAACCATTTAAAAAGTCCACAATCTCCCCATCACCAGGCTGCACCTTAGAGGAGTACAGATCTGCATAAAAGGATCGAAATACCTGCAAGATCCCAGGGGTATCCGAGTGGGTCACTCCCTGCGAATCGCACAGTGAGTGAGTCATAGGAGCGGAACCCTGGGCCCTCGCCAGCAGAGCCAGCATATGGCCTGTCGATTCCCCCTCCTCAAAGTGTGTTTGTTGTAGGAAAAACCTTTTATTTTCTGCCAGTTGTAAAGTTACCTGTCTAGACATAGATTGCGCCCCCAACCAAGCCCTCTTAGTGTCCTCCGAGGGGTTGTCAACATAGGCCTGCTCCGACTCTCTAAGTGCTCTACCGACCTCCAGTTCCCAAGCTTTAGTGTTCCGTTTTATATCAGTTATAGTAGTGATAAATTGCCCCCTAAGAAAGGCCTTAGCTGCATCCCAGACTACATCTATTGATGCCGAGCCTAAATTGTCCTGCAGGAAAAGTTTAAGGGCATTTGCATTGGGGTCAGGCTGCGGGAACAGTGCAAGCCAAAAGGGGTTAAGCTTCCAACTCCTAGGTGCGAGGTCAGTAGACAGGGACATCTCAATCCACAAAGAGGAGTGGTCGGATACATGTCTAACCCCATAACCAGAATCTCTAATTAGGGGGAGGAGGGCGGAGTTCCCCAGTCCCAGGTCTATTCTGGACAAGCTCCCAAATGCTGGAGAGCAACAGGAGTATAAACGGGAGTGGGGGTGGGCTCTCCGCCAGACATCAACCAGCCCAAGTTCAGCTAACAGAGCTGCAAAAGGAGTATCGCCATTAGGGCGTGAGGGGACCACAGGAGGAGTTGGAATCTTATCCCACAGGCCGTTGACATAGTTGTTAAAATCACCCATCGCCAACAGGGGTATGCCGGGGAACTGTGCCATGAACCCAGCTAGGCGCCTAAGAATCTCCGCCGAATACGGCGGCGGGATATAAACATTGGCAATAATGCATTGTATAGTAGCAAGCTTACACAGCAAAAAAATGTACCTCCCCCCGGATCAATAACCTGTTGGGAGCAAGAGAAACGTGCATGCTGTCTGATTAGAATACTCACTCCTCTTGCATAGGCAGAGTATGTAGAATGGTATTGGTGGATATACAGTCTGGAACCCAGGCTAAGAGTACCAGCAGGAGCAAAATGTGTCTCCTGCAGACACACAATGTCAGCTTTCATATCTTTAAGGTGCCTCAGCACCGCCAGCCTCTTCACCGGACTGCCCAGCCCCCTAACATTCCAAGAAAGAAATCTAATCTTAGCCATCAGAAATACAAAACATAAGTGCAAGTAGGAGTAACCATATTAACAGTCGTAAACCACCAGGGAGGAGGAAAAAGGCAATTAATACACATTTAGCAGCAACTAGCGACTGGGAAGTCGCATCACCTGAGATGTCCCAAATCTGGAGAGAAAAAAGTCCGACAGGAGCTGTCGCAGCTAGGAAGAGGCGCCCAGAGGGGTGCAGACAGGCCAGAAAATAGTCCTTGTCCGTTGCGATCCTGAGAGAGAAAAAATGAACCAAAAAGAAAAAGAAAAGAAAAACAGTTAAACAGCAAAAAACCGTGGCATCTTCTGTATTAAAGCCCATGGGGCTCACACACGGGAAAGATAGCAGAATAATAGGCCCCATCCGAAACTTGGGGGCTGGGGGAAGGCCATGGAAACACCCAGAGAGGACTCTCCCTGATGACAAACGGGGTTTCACATACGCAGGCATGTTGTAGTTCTAGTAGGGTTACAGTGGAACCACAAACCTCAGCCTTCTGCCAGTCCTGCAAAAGTGGAAGTCCAGTCAGCCTGTTTGAAAGTGCCGTTAGCGTGGAGGAGATCTTTGAAGTTTGGCGGCTTTGAGTGCGTTGTACTCCTGGTCAAGCCACTGTGCTGCCGCCGCGGGGCGATCAAGAAAGTGCGTTGAACCCAGGGCCGTAACTCTGAGCCTGGCTGGATATAGCATTCCATATTGAACGTTAAGGTCCCGAAGGCGCCTCTTAACTTCAAGAAATGTTGCACGCTTTTTCTGGAGCTCTGCTGAAAAATCCGGAAATAGTGAAATCCTGGAATTCTCAATCTCCATCTTGTCCGACAACCCCCGCGCTTTAGAGAGAATGGTGTCCCTGTCTCTATAGTTGAGGAGTTTAAACAAGAAGGGCCTGGGACGATTGCCCGGAGGTAGGGGGCGAGACGGCGCCCGGTGGGCACGTTCCACTGCAAAAAGCGGTGACAAGGATTCTTTACCAAAGGTGCCAATCAACCAATTTTCAATAAAGTCTACCGGGTTTTTACCCTCAACACGTTCCGGAATCCCCAAAGCGCGTATATTATTGCGTCTCATACGATTTTCCATCTCATCAAGTCGCATAGCGTGCTGTTCAGTAAGATGGCAATTATATTTTAGATCCCTTTGCATGGGGGCCAGGTCATCCTCTACTGTGCTCAGTCTGCCTTCCAATGCAGCCGTTCTCTCCCTGAGCTTTTGCATGTCATGGCGGACAAACGTTATTTCAGCTTTAACCCCTTTAATGTCCTCAGAGAGGGCTGCAATAGAGTGATTACAGGAGGTGACAGCAGTGAATATGTCCCTTAGTGTAGGCTCATTTTCCAGCACTGGGGAGGGGATGGCCTGTGTGTCAGGCCTAACACTGTCCCTGGGTGTACTCACTGTTTGCCATGCTGCAGACAATCCATCCTCATCCTCCAAGGGGACTGTGTCATCTGCCTCAGGAGAGCCTCCAGGGGTAGCTTGAGTAGAGGGCTGGCCAGCCAGGGCATCCTTGTATGATTTACCGCCATAGAGGAGCTTCTGTGCTGCTTCCTTGTATTGGTCTTTGGCTGCACGCCGCGCGCCGGCGCCATCTTGGCCTGGGGGGTCCGTCAGCCCCTTCCCTCCGGTATGGCGTCTGGACATCACAGCGGGGGTCCCGGGATGTACCGCGGTGGTCCGGGATGCTTCACCTAGCGGGGCAGGAGGTAGGGGCCCCGAAAACGGCGTTTCAGGGCAGACTGGAAGGATGGAATCACGGATGGCCGGCGGAGCTCAAGGTAAGCACGTCTTCCTACATCAGCCGCTAAGCCACGCCCCCCTTGAATATTAAAACTGAATAATAAATAATGTTTTTAGTTTGTGGTGCCCAGATAGAGTTTAGTTTCACTTTAACTGCTGACAAAGTCACTTTCATGTTCATGGGTTCAATCGTTGGTAATAAACATTGTTCATTAGGCCACGCCAAAGACAATGTTTTGGCAAGTTTCACTTGACTACATTTGTTCACACAACAGGTAAGTATTCCAGCTTTAGAAAGTGTCAAAAATAATGTTTTCACCTTTGAACGCTGCCAAAAAACACAATTGTACGACATTTCTAAGCAATGTTTCATATGCCTTTTTCTGCCCTCAAATATTTGTGCGCTAAGTATTCCTTTTTTACATTCTCATAGAAGAGAGAAGACTCGGGACGGCCATGACGGCCAGCTTCAAGGGCCATCAGTTTGGCATTTTCAGGTAAGTCTGCATCAGGTGGAACTCGCTGGCCATTATTCCGAAAGTGTTCTCCACTACACTTCTGGCTCTGGCTCTTTCAGGAAAGAAAAACGCCTGGCTCTGGCTCTTTCAGGAAAGAAAAACGCCTCTCAGACATTGTCTGGCATATAAATGGCCCCCCTACCCACAAAGTACTCCACATATCTTGTTCTGACCTTGCGGGCACTTTTGGGGGGGCAAGCCATGACGGCCAGCTTCAAGGGCCGTCAAGTTGGCATTTTCAGGTAAGTCTGCATCAGGCCCAACTGAGGCCACATAGTTTGCTGAGTGTTTCTTCAAAAAATTGTGCAGAATGTAGCACGAAAGCACAATATGATTGAGTTGATATTCCGCCATGTGGATTGGAGTCAAAAATAGGCGGAACTGGCTGGCCATTATCCCAAAAGTGTTCTCCACTACACTTCTGGCTCTGGCCAGCCAGAAATTAAAGATCCTCTGGTCCGGGGTGAGGCTTCTCATCGGGAAAGGCCGCATCAGATGGTTTGCCAGAGCAAATGCCTCATCCGTGACAAAAACAAAGGGAAGGCCTTCCACATTCTCCTCTGGAGATGGCAAGCCTAGACTGCCACTCTGGAGAGGCCAGTAGAACTCCGTCTCTGAACACTCTACCATCCGAAATCCAGCCATTTTTTCCCACGTCCACATACAGGAAGTCATATGTTGCTGACACCACCGCCAACATCACGATACTATTATACCCCTTGTAATTATAATAGTAGGCCCCCCAGATGGGGGGTGGGACAATGTGGACGTGTTTCCCATCAATTGAACCTCCACAACTGGGAAAGTCCCAACCGGTGTCAAAGTGGGAGGCCACAGTCTGCCTGTGGCATTGAAGGAAACTGCGGAGTCAAGCAAGAAAAAAAATGTGTCATTTTGCACATCAACATTGCAAGCAGATTAGACACAAACATTTTTGCCCAAGATCAGTATAACATTTTTGGAAATGAGTATTTAAAGCCTAAAGTATAAGGTCTCTTATCAGATACCTCACCCCCACCCCATTCGATGGCCCAGTGCAAAAAATTACAGCACAAACTCTACGACGAGTACATACACGAAACATGGTTTCAAAACGGTCGGCTGGTCAAGAACGGACAGCAGAAAGCCAGGGGCGGACTGACCATTCAGCCACTCGGGCACTGCCCTAGGGCCCCAGGCTTGTAGTGGGCCCCATCAGGGTTGCCAGCCTCAGTAAAACCAGGGAGAGTATGTAAAAATCCTATCTAGTACCTTCTCAGCCAATAGAAACATGTCTGTGTATGCTATTTGTACATGTATGTGTATACTGTGTGATTGTATACTGTGTGTGTGTGTGTGTTTTTGTATACTGTGTGGCCCCATAATCTCTGGTTGCCTGGGGGCCCCATAATTTCCTATTTCCCTGGGGCCCCATGAGTTGTCAGTCTGCCCCTGCAGAAAGCACAGATAAACAGCAAGGCCTGAAAGAACTAACTGAAAACCAGAAACGAGCGGACAATAAGCACTGAAAATCAAAGCGTGCTATATCAAGATATAGTCCGCAATGACCAACAAATGCGAACTGACTACATGCACTGATAAGCAGATACGCACTGACAAGCACAAACTGAAGAGCAGTAACGATCTGAAGCACAAATCTGAAAAGCGCAAACCGTTTCTAACCAAACTTCTACTAACACGCTATAAACATGAGATCAGCAGAAGGAGCCCAAAGGGTGCCGCATGTGGTGCTGAACTTACCTTTTCTAGTCCTGTCGTATGCGATTTACGTCACCGTGTTCTTGTCGACCAGAAATTCCAACAACTTTGTCCGACTGTATGTATGCAACACCAGTTCCGGACTAAATCCGTTGGAAATTATCCAATGGATTTGGTGATCGGAATGTCCGACCGTGTGTACAAGGGCTAAGAGTGGCAAGGATGTGGAATTCCCTTCCACAGGAGGTGGTTTCAGCGGGGCATCAATAGTTAAAAAAATTATTTATATACAATTTATATACAAGGTAATACTGACATATAATCACACACATAGGTTGGACTTGATGGTCTTGCTTCTTTTTTCAACCTCACCTACTATGTAAGTGATTAGGCCACGTACCAAGTACATATGCAAGTACTGCTTCTAATATTTTAAAGGATAAGTTCACCTTTGGGAACATGTTACATGTTCCACCTGTTCTTTGGGTGGAACATGTAACATGTTCCCAATGCTGAAGCCGCTTCCTAAATTAATAATGAGCTTTCCGATAAAATAGAGTTGGAGAGAGGGACGAGACAGGGGTGTCCATTGTCACCCCTGCTCTTCGCTCTTGCTATTGAGCCCTTAGCCTGTGCAATTAGAGCAAATCGGGAGATAGTCGGTTTCTTAAGAAAAACCGGGGAGGAAAAAATTGCGCTTTACGCAGATGATATCTTGTTATTCTTGGGCGATATGGGACATTCATTGACAAAAGCAATAGGAATGGTGCAGGAATTTGGAGGTTTCACAGGGCTGGAGATTAATTGGGAAAAGTTGGAATGTCTCCCTATAGACTCTGCCAGTGAACCAACGGTTCTGGGAATCCCCCAAATGTCAATAGTGGACAATTTGAAATATCTAAGCAATTTATAAATTATAGTTTAGGTCCATTATTAGTTAAGTTTAAACAAAAAATTGCTATATGGAAGCGAATGCCTCTATCGGTGGCTGGCAGATGAAATTTGATAAAAATGATCCGGATGCCTTAACTTTTATATATATTGCATAATACCCCAATATGGATTAATAGAAGCTGGTTTAATAAGATCGAGATGCTATTCAGAGAATTAATATGGAAGGGGGGGCAGGCCAGGTTGCGATTGCGTATGCTCCAGCTACCGGTAGAGGAAGGAGGTTTCGCAGTCCCCTATCCTGAGTGTTACTTCTGGTCATCACAATTACAACAGCTAGGGGGAATTGACGTGGTGAATGGAGGAAACCCTAATGGGAGATTAGTTCTGATAGGCTCCCCACATAAAACTTTGATAGAGACGTTGGAAGCAGATTCATTCCAGTATAGGTGCCCTACAGTAAAAATGATGTTAAAGATATGGGATATAGTTAAAAAAAAAAGATGGGATATAGGGAAATAACAAAATACACCCCTCTCTGGAACAATAGGAAGCTACAAGAAATTTGGCGGGTTGGTAAAATCTTAGGATGGGAAAAACGAGGCATTGAAAGGTTGAACCATCTGTATGGGGGCAGGTGTATCAAATCATTTGAAGAACTGCAAAAAGAATTCAAAGTACCACAAAATACATTTTATGCATATATACAGGTGAGACACTCTTTAAAGACCCAGTTTGGAAACCTGTCACTGGTTTGGGAAGAATTGCCATTGATACAGATGATAGCGCAAGTAGGTCCCACCAAAGGATTAATATCGAAACTCTATGCTCAGTTAAATAAACAGATTAATTGTGTCGTGGTAATTTGGCTATATGCTATGCACACAGCTCCATCTACCGCTGTGCTTCCAATAAGCACCCATTTCCGTCTTAATGATATAATGCTTTAGGCTTACCTTCTCCAACACATTCATCCCAATGACCAGACATCCCCAATGCAACCTACATCCTCATCTCAGCCTGGCTGCTCCTCAGCCAGGCCGCCCTTTTACCCATTAAAGAGACATCAACAGTCGTGTTTCCTTCTGCTTCATCGTCAGCCACCCCAAGAGAGCCCTTGACCAAGCTTTTTATTTACTTTTCCCACTGGAAGCCACGCCCTGGAGGGTTTGCCTCCAACAGCTGAACACCTCCCACAAAGGATGTGACCTCACAGCAGTAACAGGATGTTAATGCCCATATAAGGACAATACAATACAATACAATACAATACCATACAATACAATAGAAGGTACCTTTACAGACATGTATACATTCAAAAAGTCTGTTACACAGACTGACCAAATGCTTTTAATGATGGAAACCATACAAAACCAATGAACGATGATTATAATTCCGTTGATAGAAATCCTTAATATATACATTGTTCCAGAGAACAATGTATACTTGGATAATTCTTCATCTCTTGTGAATGGAAACCTATCTACAGATGTGCACTGCCCATCTCCATGTGCTGATCAGACACAGCAGAGACGATGTGCACACATCCGCACACAACCAATGTCCGCAGAGCCAGCATATGTCCCCAGACGATCGTCTGTACAATGTACAAGGGCCCTTTTGCTGGTGGACATACCCCCACTCCGCAAACACCTTTCTTCCAACCCCAAGATATTATCCACTACCTAACGGATCTCAACCAGCGTCAGTCTGCCCCAGTCTGCTCTAAAAGAGCGGGCTGGGGGAGAATGAACACAGGAGGACTCTTATGACAATATATATAATAAATACATCTAAAATTTCCACAACAGCTCCTCCTCTTTGTCATATGATCCCATGTGTCCCTCGATTACTTTCGATCTTCTTCTTACACCTGGCCTTACAGTCCATATGAGTCCATAAAAAGGAAAACACGGCTTGACATGTAGACTTTTCCTCAGGAGGGATTACATGGTGAGCTGTAGTAGTCGCTGGTCGGTCTGGGATCCTCTGTGTCTTTTTTCTTGGGTCAGGCATCTTGGGCTCATCTGCTCGGGCTCTGGTCACGCGTCCAATCAGGCAACAGGAACGCCTCATCACGGAATATAGAAGAATAGAAACAAAAAAATCATGAGTAAATATACCCCTAATTCCTTGAAAATATGATCCGCTGCAAAAATAAAAATTAAATGCCCCCAGATTCCCAGACCCTTAAGAAGATTCCAACCTTCACTAGCTATAGCTCTGGCTTTGCCTTTTAGGTTTCTTAGCCTTATCCATATGGGTCTGAACTTTGTCATCAGTATCCCAGATCCAGGTATAGCAATCTTTACTTATGAAATCCCAGGAACCACCCTTGGGCTGTGGGAACTTCCTTGTAGCTTCAACAGTTACATGAAAACATCCCATCCTCAATGGAGGAGAAATTGTTCAATCGTTTCATAAGCTCAAGCCCCCACCGTGTACAAGCAATTCCCTTCTAGCTGTCCCTGCCATCCTTACCTTCTCTCGCGCCATCAGAATCGGCCACGACATAAGATGCTGGAACGAGATTCACCAGCACACATGAACCTCTTGCCTTAGGGGAATTACCTTATAAGCTGTAGATCCACATTAATACCAAACTAGAACTGAAACACGCTTGTTATCCCGATACCAAAACTGGCAAGAACCAGAGCTATTTTTAAAATTATAATAAATTTTACCCTCTAGAAATGTATCATTAAATTCTATTGTCATGTGTCTGTTTGGATTGTACTAGTTTGTCAAAAACTCCTCACACCAATATGCCTATATATCTCATACACCGCTGTCATTGCTGGGGCACTTAGAGCTCAGTGGAGACTCAGAGTAGACCCAACCATGTGTCCTGTTCATTTCCGTACCTAGTTGGAAAATACACTTTAAAAATATAAATAAAAAGATACTTCTCATCCTTTTCTCGTTCTGCAATCTTCTTTACAATGACCCAGTCACCTGTCACAAACTTGGCTAGAATTAGAGTAGTTAGTATTATTGGTTTGAAAATTTGTCATTCTCATGACTCTCATCCCCCCTTTTTTTCCTCATTACAAACTGGAGGAAAACACACAGGGTAAACTGTGACATAGCCTATGATACTTTTACCTTCATATACACTTTCAGAAACTCCTTGGACCTGAAAAGATACTTATAAACAAAAGTTATTACTCTGTCCTTCATAGACAATACAACATTCGTGTACATTGGTAAATTGCCATTGACATTCCTCAAAACCGATAATAACTAAACCCTCTGTAATCCTTACTTTCACGTTCTTACTAAAAATACAACACCCGCGACACGTAAGAGGGCTGCCGCGGTGGGTTCAGACATCTTCTTGTTACCACATAAAAACAATGAGAATACTAAAACCTGAGACAAACACATAGATACAAATGTGGGGGAGATATTTCATAGTTCCAAATCAAAAATTACAAATTTAAAAACAACCAAATAGAATTCTGCCTTCACTCTTAGCGATAGAAAAAAATGAATTACACACAATGGGAAAGACACAAGGACATCTCAGAATATTGTATGGACCAGCCACACAAAGTTCTAAAACGGGCATGAGAATTTGAACCACAGTTCCTCCTCTGAGAATCACAAAAGCAAGTACTACACATCCATCAGCTCACTCAGCCTTACAGATTTCTGAAGCCTCAGTTGCGATACATCAACTTCCAGAGGGATAACCAAAATAGTATCCTTGGACCACCTATGTCAATCTTTGAAGGGCTAATGGCCTTTAGCCCCAAAACTAGGATCCTTATGTACTGTGCAGCAGTCTGACTGCGGGAAGCCTCCAATCCTTCCCTTGCATGGACCTCCTAGTGTCCATGGCGATTCGAATCGGCTTATCGTCTTACCCCTGCGTCCAGGGAAACCGTTGCACCTACTTTGGGGACCACCGTCAGGTGCCATCTTGTGCGGTGGATTAACGGACTACATCTAGTCCCTCAACTAGAAACTCCACCTGAGGTGTTATCACCCCCGAATTAAGTCTCTACCCCTCACAGTGTATGCGTAAACAAGCATTTCCTTTGTACGCCCATACACTGCTTCGCCAGATTTAGCCGCACAGAAAACACAATTACTCCTGCTTACTCTACAGAACAATGTGGCTTCTCTCTCTCTGTATCTAGAGATTACAACAAACAACATGGATGCCTCCTGTTTGCTCTCTACCCAAAACTGTATTACAGTAAAAAACCTTAGAAAAAAAATGAAATTAAAATTTAAAACACTCTTTCAAACGCCATTATCTTCCATTGTGTTTCCAAACATGAGTCAGAAGACCCCCGACTCCTCCCACCAACTTCCTGTCTCTCCAAAAGGTTGCAGCATGAACCCAGCAAACAAGTTCATTTACATATCAATGTTACAGGAAAAGGGAGAAGGAGCCTCGCCCCATATGCAGACTATACAATACAAGCCTAACAAAAAACAAATAAATTGCCCTCTGTGAAACTTCCATACATTTGTAATAAAAATAACACACTGCTGTGTACAAAACCTCAGTTCAAGCTAGTTTCACCATCCACTGAAATTCAACGCAAAATAGAGATTTACACTGAAAACCAAAAATTCACTACAGAAAATGCAATAGCTTAACTGAAAAATCACATAAAAGGTACAAAAGTAGAATTCACTTAAAGGAGGTGGCGCCTAGAGATTGGTGCCCAGACCACATGGTCTAAGAACAAGATGGTGGTTCATGTCACATGGTTTCACACACAAGGGAATAGTGTCTGCACCTTCCCCTATAGAGATGCTCAGATTTTCAAAAATGGCCACCAAGCTTGGTCACATGGCAGACAACAAAAGCTAGGCCCCAACAAAATGGCGCCCTTTCCCGCCAAAACCACAACCTCTCCCCACAAACCCACACACTTGAAAATGCACACTAAGGTCGCGTACACACGGGCGGATTGTCTGTCCAACTTAGTCCGCTGAACCGTGTTTCAGCAGACAATCCGCTCGTGTGTGCGCTTCAGCGGACTTTTTCAGCGGACTGTCTGACGAACAAAGTCTTACGGGATTTCCGTAATTTTGTCCGTTCAAACTTGGTTTTGTCCGTCCAAACTTGGTTTCAGCGGACAGTCCGCTCGTGTGTAGGCAAGTTGGACGGACTAAGTATGGCGCATGCTCAGAAAGGATTTACACGGCCAAAGGTTGCATTGCAGTGTATAGGACGTCGTTTTTCTAGTCCCGTCGTACGTGCTGTACACGTCATCATGCACGCTTTCAGCGGACTGTCTGCTCATCGTGTGTGGTCAAGTCCGTTCATTCAAATTTTGAACGGACTGTCTGTCGGATTGTCTGACGAACTTAGTTGGGCAGACAATCCGCCCGTGTGTACGCGGCCTTAGACACACAGTTTAGGAACAGTTTCACTGAAAAGTATGTAATCTTACTACACAATTGAGAATGCACTCTTAGTAACACATGTTAGCCAATGAAACAAAAACACCACATAAAACCACAATATAACACAATATATCCCAGGCCAGGTCAAACATCGCCTCTTTTCTCAAACAAAGCTAGCATAACAAGCCATTGTTTCCCTTCCCACAGGGCGTATCCCATTCAACACAAGGCCGCATGGCACACAAACAGGTAAAAATCAAAATTCATCCATTTCTCACATGCATTACAAACTTGTTATCCAAATCACACACACATTCTCTCACACACACACACACACACACACACACACACACATACACACACACACACACAATCAAACTTTCAGCATTTTCTCAAAAAGACGGAAAATTGTTCTTTTCACAAAGCAGAATGCATCAGACAGAGAAGACGTACCCCTTTTTCAGGACAACAATGTTTTGATGTCCTGGACTGGGTTCTCTTCTCCCCCTTTCTGCCTGTGCAGAGGGGGGCTCTGTTTGGTCCATAAATCCCTTGGCCCGCCATCTGTCGTGGTAATTTGGCTATATGTTATGCACACAGCTCCATCTACCGCTGTGCTTCCAATAAGCACCCATTTCCGTCTTAATGATATAATGCTTTAGGCTTACCTTCTCCAACACATTCATCCCAATGACCAGACATCCCCAATGCAACCTACATCCTCATCTCAGCCTGGCTGCTCCTCAGCCAGGCCACCCTTTTACCCATTAAAGAGACATCAACAGTCGTGTTTCCTTCTGCTTCATCGTCAGCCACCCCAAGAGAGCCCTTGACCAAGCTTTTTATTTACTTTTCCCACTGGAAGCCACGCCCTGGAGGGTTTGCCTCCAACAGCTGAACACCTCCCACAAAGGATGTGACCTCACAGCAGTAACAGGATGTTAATGCCCATATAAGGACAATACAATACAATACAATAGAAGGTACCTTTACAGACATGTATACATTCAAAAAGTCTGTTACACAGACTGACCAAATGCTTTTAATGATGGAAACCATACAAAACCAATGAACGATGATTATAATTCCGTTGATAGAAAACCTAAATATATACATTGTTCCAGAGAACAATGTATACTTGGATAATTCTTCATCTCTTGTGAATGGAAAGCTATCTACAGATGTGCACTGCCCATCTCCATGTGCTGATCAGACACAGCAGAGACGATGTGCACACATCCGCACACAACCAATGTCCGCAGAGCCAGCATATGTCCCCAGACGATCGTCTGTACAATGTACAGGGGCCCTTTTGCTGGTGGACATACCCCCACTCCGCAAACACCTTTCTTCCAACCCCAAGATATTATCCACTACCTAACGGATCTCAACCAGCGTCAGTCTGCCCCAGTCAGCTCTAAAAGAGCGGGCTGGGGGAGAATGAACACAGGAGGACTCTTATGACAATATATATAATAAATACATCTAAAATTTCCACAACAATTGTAAGGGGAAAAATAGGGTTGAGAAAGGGAAATGGGAGTCAGATGTGGGAAATTTAACACAAGCACAGTGGAAGATAATCCTGGAGACGTGTCCAAAGGTTTCGGTCTCCCCTCCGCATAAGATAACCCACCTGATGGTGATAAATAGAGCATATTATACCCCCCAGAGGTTATTTAGGTTTGGTAAAAGAGCGGATGACAGTTGTCCTAGGTGTGGGGGGACGGGAGATCTAATACATATGCTCTGGAATTGCCCCAAATTATTTCAATATTGGAAAGGAGTAGTAGAGACACTGAGCGGGGTTTTTGGGATTGTGGTAGAACTAAATGCTGTGGTGTGTATATTAGGATATAGAAACGAGAAAGTAGAAAGAAAGGGAGTAACTATCGTAATATTAAGATGTTTATTCCAAGCCAGAAGGCTGATTGCTATGAGATGGCAATCAAGCCTAGCCCCCACAATGGAAGATTGGGTGAGAGCTGTAAATGAATATTTATGTAAAGAGAGAGTTATATATGTAAAACGGAATAATTTAAAAGAGTTTGATAGAAATTGGCGAAACTGGATAGAGAAGATACATACCCCGATATAAGTCATAATAATAAAATGAATAGGATGTGGGGGGGGGGGGGGGAGGTGGTTTGAGAGAAAGGAAAAAAGGGATACGGGTATCAGGAATACTTTAGTAATAGAGCACAAAAAAAAAACACTCAGGGGTAATGTGGTAAAGGCATAAACATAGCACGGGGGGGAAGGTGTAGAGGGGTAGGGGAAAAAAAAAAAGTGGAAAAACTGATGAATAAGGAAGAGTGGGGGTTTATGGCATTTTTTCAGATATTGTTTCTTATGGATTAGTTTATGTTTTTGTGTATGTGTACATATGCCCAGCTTCCCCCTTCCTTAAATATCAGACTCTTGGATGGAAGGAATATGTACTAGAATTTTGGTAACTCTATTTATAAAACTATCTAAAAGTTGTATGTATAAAGTGTAAAACTTAATAAAGATTATGGATAAAAAAATATATATATTTATTTACTTATTTAGTTGATAAATATCTATTACTTGCATGTTACACAGTTTCAGCTAAATTCTAAATGTATCATGTCTAAATAGACTGGGGAGAGTGTGATATGTTCTCCCAGTTGTTTAACAGGAGGAGATAGAAGAAGATTCCAGAACTCCATAGATCTCACCAACCAGAGTTTTTAAGATAAACAAGAAAATGGCAGGTGGTATGACCACTCATAGCAATACAAATATAATGTCAGAAATTGGTGGACTTATAAATGCATACAAAATGATACTACAGTAAAGCTGCACTGTGGGCTTTTGCCTGGAGAAAGAAACTATAAACTAAGGCTGGGTGTGCACTTGTCACTGTAAATATTAAAAACATTAATAGTAATATCCATGTCTGGACAACACGTTGAAACTGTATAACTAGTATCTGCTTTGTATGGAGCATATTACCAAATGTGCCACGCCGATAAATAGATGCATCCATATTGGGATAATGCTGCTGAAATATGAAACTAATTGTATATTGTCATTAGGTGACAAAGGTTTTTTATTATCTGATTTGTGAATAATACTTTTATGTGCTCTAGGGGCACTTCACTTGTTTCAAGTCCATGAGTAATACACTTGTAGCTCAATAAGGAAGTTCCCAATAGCAAGTGAAAGGAAATAGTTAAATCCTTTTACATTAAGCCCCCAGCTTCCCATCCCCACCCTATGAGAACAGGAAGTTAAAGAGGAAAAGCTTTCCAGAGTCCAGCAGCTGGGAACAAGGGATCCTGGAACAATATATGCTCTGTGTTAGACAATAAAATGGCCCCCATCCCCCTAGCAGAGGAAACATGAGATGCACTTCTTCAAACCAATAAAAAACAAAACATTGATTGTTGTTTTCTGAGACTTTGCAGACAGACAGCATTTAAAAGAACTGTTCGCTAAATTGTGTGATTGTATATACTGTGGGTACAAACTTCATATTGCAAATGTATTAATATTTTCAATGACCCATAGCTTAAATTTAAATATAGAAAGGGTAGGGGATGGAATCACTGCCAGGGTTTTATTGTAGTCTGTTTTTGTTAATTAGATTTACCCTCATTTACTTTACTTTGGGACACTCATCAATGGGAAAGGGAATGGCCTAAAATCTCACTAGTAGGGGCACAGGCAGCAATTAAAAACTTGACAGTTTTAAATCTGTACCTGCTCATCTAAAAAAAAAGGATTTTTAAATACTGTTATTTAGTCTTATTGGAAAGATTTTCCAGCAGGTAACACAGATAGCAATGTCTCTGTCCAATACCTAAAGCCTAATTCTACCTATTATTTTAAGCTCCCCAACTATTTTTATTGCTATTTTAATAACACAAAGGCAATTCTCGCTGCAATACTCTTCTCCTTTCCAGCTACTATATGTCCCTCCATAGACTCAACCATCACCCAGCATCATTCAATGCACTTTCTGAGTGTGCAAGGAGCATCACCATGGTGCCCTGCAATTACAGTGCACAATGGAGTGACGTCATCATGTCAGCAGCGCTCTCTGCATGTCACATGATCATTTAGAATACATCTAATAAAGGTAAGCATAATAAACAAACAAAAAAACAAATAACAAGCACGCATGAGAAGGTGGTGTACTGAGGCAAAAATTGGACGGTAAGAGAGATGAAGGTGGAGTTGTGTTTAAATTTTGTCTGGAATTTAATTTTATGCCATGAGTTGGGTTTTAGCCATTAACAGTGTTGTATGTTCAAAATGTAGGTTGTATTGATGTGATTTCCTGTTAGTTATACAGCATTATTGTTGTTTAATAAGTGGACCTCTGTAACTGTGAGCACAGTTTTAGTTCTAACAACTAAATGAAAAATGGAGAAACCCCCTAGAAGTGGGACTTTATAGGTACTACCATATTCACATACATAGGAATATATATATATATATATATATATATATATATATATATATATATATATATATATATATATATATATATATAAAAATGTTTTATTATACAAAAAATACATACAATATCACAGAAACATATAAATAATCAAGGATGCATAACAATACGCAAAAAATCATGGATAGGTGTAATGGAGTAACCCAAACCCTATGTATGTGAATATGGTAGTACCTATAAAGTCCCACTTCTAGGGGGTTTCTCCATTTTTCTATTCTGGGGATGTGGTACACCTTTTATAGCAGATTTATTTCAGATCGCTCTGTTTCATTAACAACTGAATGATTACATTATTGGCCTACCCTTGACCCCTTTTATTGGAAATCATCCAAGGGTGACCACATACTGTAGGTACAAGGAGACTAGAAGTATTTATTTGGCCACATGAACAAAGGGTGTAGACTTGAGCCAACAGAATATATAAGGAAGAGCAAGAATGGTTTTAGACAAATGGGACCTGGGAAAATAATAAAGTAGGGGTCCCATTGCAATGCACGCAGGTATCAAATCCTTGCCCTCCTCACTAACTCGTGACAAAGGACTGACCAATCTCACACTGTGCTGTCAGTTGCATAACAATACCACTCTCAGCTGCACCTGGCACAAAGATTTCCCAGCTTGGGGGATCACAATCTAGGTGCCAGCAGCCTGAGAGTGATTGTCACCGGGTTTAACTAAGTAATTAACCCTTGAAAATCAAAACTGCCACCAGATAGTTTTTGGGTATATAAATCCTTCACAATATTAGCAAGAACAATTGGCGAAAAGTAAACGTCTGTAACACACACTGTCACCACCAACAGGAATATTCAGAGATTTAGGCCTTATACACACGTTTTTACAGCGGCTTTTTTGAGCTTTTTTTGCTGCTTAAGAAGGCAACTCCATGTTATTCAGAGGATCCAGCGCTAGAGCTGTTTTGACGCTGACACAGAAAAACACTCAAAAACGCGCATTAGCGATATACCAACGTTTTTTAGCATCAATGTTTTTAAGCTGCTGTAATGTTGTTTATAATGTTTATAATGTGATTGGCCACTGTATGTAAGGAAAAACAGGAAATTCCTGTCTGCAATTACCCAAAAGTCCCTTGCCCACCTGGGGGATTGTGGGAAATAGAAAAAGGAGGAACAGGCAGCATGGCAAGTTCTGTGGCATAACCAGCTCTTATTACAGCTGTGAAGGCCCATCAAGAGCTGTGGGACCTTGCTCACTCACAGCATGGAGACCACATTTTAAAGAATCAGTTGTGGATGGAGATAAGTGCATCAATTACCCAAGGGCGGGAAGATATGTCACATGGTACCCAAAAACAAACAAGTAAGTCTATGTTCATGGAATGATCTGTTTGTTCTGTATTGTAATAAATGTATAATGCATAATTAACCTCTTCCTTTCCACTTTTCTATTATTGTCCACTATATCGTGATCGTGTGAGGAGGGACCTCACCGAAGATGAAAAATCAGCACAAGCACCAAAAAGGAAGCAGCATTTCTACCATCTAAACCTAGCCTTTGTAAGGCAAGCAATGATCAACAGCACCAGAGAGTACGTTTATTGTGTTTTTTTATATAATTAACCCTGTGCATTTAATTAACCCTGTGCATTTCTTTGCAGGCAATATGCATTTTCCATGTATAATGTCAACTAATTATTTAATTCTATTCTTTGTAGGACAGTATCCAATATTAGAGAGAGAGGAGAGGAGGCAGGGGAAGTTCGTGCAGTGGACAGACCCACCCCCAGTGCCATGGACAGCTCAGCTCATACATCTCCCTGTGACAGCAGTGTTGAAAGCCACGCTGAGGAGACAACACATGAGTTAACTGTCCATCCATTATGTCAGCCTGTCTAAGTCTGTCTGTCTATCTACCTACATGCCTGCCAATTGATATATATATTTTTTTTTCAGGAATCCAGCATCAACCAACACGGGGATGTGCATTGTCGTGGAGGTGTCCGTGGCCCTGGGCGTGGGCGTCGGCATAACCAGCGGCAGAGGGTGGGAGAGTTTGTTTATGAGACTGAGAGCCATTTTGCTTTCACTGCTTCAGGAAGTGCGGCAGGAGAGGCGCAGCTTTGATGCCTTCCTTGACCCAAGCAACAAGCGCGCCTGCCTACTGGCACATGTACAACTTAATTGGGGACATGGGTGGAGACCTAGACCTTGAGATACAGTGCATGGATCGACTGAACACCATCTGTGTTCAATATAGACAGTTAAAATACAGTGGTGTGTCACTTTTACCTTCAGTCAATCCATACACTGTATCTCAAGATCCACCAATGGCCCCCGGGACCTCAGCAGTGCAAGCACACCCCTCTCAGTATCAGCCCCCTCCTCTCCGCCAGCCACTACCCACCATGCCCCAGACCCCATTGTACCCCCAACCCTCCTACAAAGAATTTACACCGTCATCTTTTATGCATAGGCGCCATCCCCATTCCTTCCCCCGTCCACCAATCAACACATGCCCAAGGTGACCAGGCATCCCAGCTAACCTATCACTAGTTGTAAATATTTTCATGTTCAATAAACATTTTTTGCTTGACAAATTCAGTATTTTTTATAGGATGCAAAACAGCAGTCATTTTCACTCTGCTTGAGACAAACACATGCTGAGCCTAGGCCAAGCATGCGTTTGTCCCAAGCAGATTGAAAAGAGCACATTGCACTCTGCTTGAGAAAAATGCATGCTGAGCCCTAGCCAAGCATGCGTTTATATCAAGCAGATTGAAAAGAGTACATTGTACTCTGCTTGAGACAAATGCATGCTGAGCCTAGGCCAAGCTTGCATTTGTCCCAAAAAGATTGAAAAGAGCACATTGCACTCTGCTTGAGACAAACGCATGCTGAGCCCAAGGCCTATAATGCATTTACCTCATGCAGAATGTAATGGATTCGAGGAGCAAAAGAAGAAACATGGACACAAAGAGCATTAACATGAATATGACATGTGTTATTAAAAAGACCAAAATCCAAGCTGACTTATTCAATGTCAACATTGTTTTTTAAATATGATTATCTTGCCGTGACACCTCTCCATCGGGAGATACAAAATATTGGGCAAATTGGTTGTGGATTGTCATGACCTGTTCCATTGACTGCAAGTCCATAAATTGAACACGATGTGTTGGCTTGCTGGGCTCCAGTTCCACATTGCTCCTATCGTTCCTCAGAAGATTATGAAGCATGCAGCATGATGACCACCTTGATTGCATTCTCCACATCCAGTTGCATGGAGGACAGCAAAACCTTCCATTTGGCAGTCAAGACACCAAACGCGCACTTAACCACACGGCGTGCACGGCTGAGTCTATAATTGAAAATTCTTTGTTCGTGGCTGAGTCAATATCCACTAAATGGCCTCATAAGATTTTTTTGTACAATCCAAAATCCTCATCCGTAACCATGACCAACGGCAAACTTGATTCATCAGTGGAGGGTAGAGGCCTACTGGCTGGTATTTTGAGGCGTCCCTCATGCAGACGACGTCCAAAAGACACTTCTCTGAATATGCAGGAGTCACCTTGGCTGCCGTAAGCTCCCACATCCACGGTAAGAAATTTTAGATGGTCATCAGTCAATGGCAGGAGTACCACGGAAACATATTTCTTATAATTAAAATAAGATGATCTGGAGTGGGGAGGCTTTTTCACCCTGATGTGTTTCCCATCCAGGGCACCGATGCAATTAGGAAATTGTAATAAAAACATATGGAAGCAGCGCTATCAACTGAAAAGTGAAATGACATACATAAATAAATGGACAAGTCCCAAAGTTAAAAAGTCATTGATGCAAATCCGAAATTCTTAAGGTGAAAAATACATATACAAAAACGTGTATTCTCCTTAAGAGACCCCACTCAACTATGAAATTTCCAAAGTTGATAACCAAAAATCATTGGTGCAAATCCAAAATTCATAAAATACAAAAATTTTTTATATATATATATATATATATATATATATATATATATATATATATATATATATATATATATATATATGCGAAAACGTGTATCCCCCTTAGGAGACCACACTCACCAAAGAGGAGTCCTCAATTTTAAGTCCAAGGCTCAGCCCCACAGATGATGATAAACAAGTTCCAAAACCATTCAATGGATACTTGATAGAAAAAATTTCGCACTCCACTGATAATGAAGAGGAAAAAACATATACGGTGAAGCACCATCAAATTGTATGCAACATTGCGCACTACGGCACAGGAGCAGAGGATGCGAGCAAACTTTCAGAAAAACTTCCGCGATTGCTGCTGGTTCCTATTCTCTAACCCTTACCACGTAACCCTATCCCATATGAGTACTTATTTCACTTACCTCAGTGTCACTAACAGCCATTCCTCCGGTGACACAGCGATGCATGACAGTGTCCATCCTGGTCAATTGTGGCCGGAGTCTCGCCAAGAGCTCATCAAACAGCATCACAGACAGCCTAGTAAAGTTGTAAAACTTTTCTGGGTGTATGCGCAGTTATGCATACATCTGGGTGAAGTAACCCACTGGAATATCAGTGGATGGGTCCAGAAGCGATGTTGTCTACTGCTTATATCCTCCTCCAACTGTCTTCTTCTACCAATCCTCATGAAGATAATAAGCAGGATTGCTTCATCAATCTTGTGCAAAACAGGATCCATAATGCAAAAATCCAAAACAAACGCAAAATAGCAAAAACTCCACAAATACAATACAAATACAAACTCACACAGACTATCTCTCCTCTCTTTCCAACCAAAATGCCCCCCATGAAATGATATTGCATGTTGTTTATTCATTTCCCTTGGCATTGTGGGAAATTTGGAAGTGAAAAATAGCAGAGGATTTTTTTTAAATGCGTCTTATCGTTAACGCTTACAATCGCTGTTAAATGTGCATTGACGCCAAAGCAAAACGCTAATAAAATTGCATTTCTTGATCATACATCACGGGACACAGGAGCTTCATTACATAGTGAGTTATATAGGCACCTCTGGTGATTAGACACTGGTTGACCCCAATTAAGGAGAATTCCTCTCCTATATAACCCCTCCCATATGGGAGGCACCTCAGTTTTTTCGCCAGTGTCTATGGTGGTTGGTCACGTAAAACTTTAGCTCTGTGCAGGTCCCTGCAGGGGCCTAAGGGCTACAACAAACCGGATCCATACCTCGGGCCGATATTTGACTCCCAAGATGGTATGGTACCCGGGCCTCGTCAGCCGAAGAAACGAGGTTTGGCCTGTAAGTCCTCTCCTATTGGAAGACTGGGCTCTGGGAAAACCAGACTTGGTGTACTGTTTATATAGAGTGCATGAAAGTTTCTGGCAGAGTCTTTTACATGGTCCAGGTAGGAGGCTCTTCCCGAGAAAGAGCCCCAGATAAACCTGAAGGTTGGCTAACACTGCCCGCTGTGATGGCTGAAGGCTGGAATTTGTCTGTTTCAGCAATTCCTGCGGCGAGGACAGGTAAGGGAAGTTAATCCTATATATATATATAATTATATGATGGATTTCTTCATTGTGAGTAGTTGTATTTCTTACCTGGTTTCCACCACTAGAGGGAGTAAGAGCAGCCTGATGCATACTTACATGCCTTTCAGTACACACGCTCAGTGAAGCCTGGTTCTCCAGCTGTCTCACGTCTCCACTGCAGTCCCTGCCACAACAAGGTAACAGGGGTCCCACGTAGTCTGGGGGTCCCACGCAGCTCCGGTGGAGTTCTCCTTTCCCCCCCCTGGATCCCGCGGTCCTCGTGCACATGCGCGTGCGTGCACGCGTGCCGTGCGCGTTCCCGGCCTAATGGAGGAGGGGGGAGTGTGGTTGTGAGCCGTGCACGTCAGTGTGCACGGCGCTGTACTGCGCAGGCGCCAGGCGGCAGATTTAAAAAGCCCAGAGCATCAGGGGGCTGTAAGTGGAGACACAGGAGCTGTGGGCAGTAAGCATCCGTGTGGATTGGATCCAGGCAAACCTTAGACACCTACTCAGCATCAGGTTGTGCAGTTTAAGCATATATATTTATTGTGAGACTTTAAGCACAACAGTGATTGCACTTGTACTAGTACCTCTGCTTTGTAGCTTAGGACTATGTCTCCTCGTAAGAGGGTCTCAGGGGGAGGTAGCAAAGGCACTGGTAAATCACCGCCTAGGTCCAGGGGTTCTAAAAGTGCCTGTAAGTTACCATCCCCCCCTGCAAGACTGGAGCCAGCCTCTCAAGACGAGTCAGTGCCCCTGTCAGGTTTTGCAGCCTCTCCTAATGTCCCAGCCCCGGTTTATGTCACTGAGGACTCCCTTAGGGCTACATTGGAGGGTTTTGAAGGGAGAATAATGAATTTTATTTCTGCTTCCCTGAAAGATAGCAGGAAAAGGGGTAGATCCCCTCCCTCTGCTGAAATTCCTCTCTCAGATGATTCTTCTGAAAATGAGGAGAGATCCCTGTCTCGGGACAGGGATCCTGAGCAGTCGGATGAATCAGAGGAAGAGGAGAGAGTCCCCTCCTCCAAGGCGCTCATAAAACAGGTGCAGTATTATACTGAATTGGTGCGTACCACATTCAGAATGCCTGCTGCTGAAGTCTCTACGTCCTCTGTTTCTTCCCTGGGAGTCAGGAAAGCCCCACAGACTGCCTATTCCTTTCCAATTCATCCCTTAATGGATGAATTGTTGTATGAGGATTGGGGACATCCCGATAAACTGTTTGCTCCTCCTAAAAGGTTTTCTATGCATTATCCTCTGGAGGAAAGTTTCACCAAGAAGTGGGGGGTCCCATCTGTTGATGCGGCTGTCTCTTGCGTGAATAAAAACCTGACTTGTCCCTTGGATAATGCGAAGGTATTTAAAGATCCAACTGATAAGAAGCTGGAAACCTTATTAAAAGCCTCCTTTTCTATGACTAGCGCTATAGTGCAACCTACAGTCGCAGCCGTGGGGTTATGCCAGTTCCTCAAGGAACAGGTTAAGCAGATGCTTGGGCTCCTTCCCAGCGAGGAAGTAGAGAAGTATGCAGAAATGCATCATATTCTGTGTTTCATGATTGATGCGATTTTGGATTCTGTCCAACAAGCATCACGTTTGTCCCTCATGTTGGTACACATGTGAAGGGCCCTATGGCTAAAGAATTGGGCAGCTTAGCTGTCATGCAAGAAGCATTTGATTGAAGCGTTTAAAGGGGAACGTTTGTTTGGAGAAGAATTAGACAAATTCGTCCAAAAAATTTCAGGGGGTAAATCTACTCTCCTTCCAGTCAAAAGGAGCAAGCGTCCTTCATTCAGGCGTGCTCTCTCTCCCGGAGCATCAAGCTCTAAGCAGTGGCGACGGCCTTCTCAACCCTCCTCTACAGGAAAGGCTCAAGGCCGAGCCCAGGGACAGAAAAAGACTTGGGGGCGAAAGCCTGCCAAGCAGAGCCCAAAAGCTTCCTTGTGAAGGGGCGCCCCCACTCGGCCGAGTGGGGGGAAGGCTCCTGCGAAGAGATCCGGGACAAGTGAGTGATCTCTTCGGTATCTCTGGGCTGCAGGCTAGAGTTTCAGGAGATTCCACCTTCTCGTTTCCAAAGGTCAAGGATCCCCAGGGATCCAGTAAAGCAAAACCGCTATTTCTGGCCTTAGATCACTTACTATCCCAGGGGGTGATAGTAGAAGTGGACTCAAAAGAACAGGGTTCAGGGTTTTACTCAAATCTCTTTACGGTTCCAAAGCCAAATGGAAGTGTCAGACCTATCCTGGATCTGAACCGGTTTTTACGCATCCTGTCCTTCCGAAATGCAGTCAATCCGCACTGTGGTCTCCTCCCTGCAAGGGCCAGAATTTATGGCATCAATAGATATTCAAAGATGCATATCTCCATGTACCAATTTTTCCCGCACACCAAAAATTTCTAAGGTTCGCGGTAGAGCGGCGCCATTTTCAATTTGTGGCCTTGCCGTTCGGGCTTGCTACGGCCCCTCGAGTCTTCACAAAGATTCTGGACCCTCTCTTAGCAAACCTAAGAGCTCGGGGTATAGCCGTCATGGCTTATCTAGACGATTTGCTTCTCATGGAGAAAACAGCAGCGTTCCTGAACCACAGCGTCACCAGATCGCTAGAACACCTGGAACAGCTAGGTTGGATCATAAACCTAGAAAATTCATTCCTACAGCCTGCCACCAGGTTGGAATACCTGGGCATGATCACTGAAATGGATATTTTGATGATAGGCAACTCCTATCCTCATATTGATTAGTGGTTCCAAATTGAATAACTACTGCAGTAGGGAACAGACACAAAAGATACGCTTAGCATCTTTCCAAATAACCGTTCTCCTTTATTATGACGCATTTGAAGGCTTTTATACACATGATTACGTAGGTATCACATTAATATTACAATTGTACGTTTATGGTAACAAGGGGCGTTACATAGGCAGGCTAATGCTAATCTGGACTTGAAAGAATGCAAAACATGTACTGAAAACATTGTTAGTGCCGTGTGCACAGTGAGGGCATTGTGCAATACATATAAAATAGAATACAATTATATACAGAACCTACAAATTTCCATTACAGTCTCCTCTCTTTTGATCAATATTTTGATCACTAACCATACCTGCTATCACCTTTAACCTGGAACCTCCACACGCTTAGGTGGAGGTAATCCTGGCCAAAGAGGCAAAAACTCCATTGTGGAGAAAATAATAGCTGAGCAGCTTTTTTTCATTACAAAATGACTTTTCACTGTGAAAAATAAATGATTGATAAGACATATTTACAGAGTACTGGCTGTACACTCCTGTGGCCAGAATGGCCTTCTAGTGTAATTGCTGGTGTGCTGACTTATCAGCATATGTAAACACAGACGATTCTACATAAAATGGAGGTACAAAAGACAAATATGACTTCAACATGGCTAAACTACTTTTCAAATATATATATCCCTTACAATTAAAGTAATTTAATCAAAAAGTACCCTAGACTGTGATCGCAAGAGGGAAACAAATCAAACACAGAGATTTCTTTCATTTAGTCATTTTTGCAGTGTCTGGTGTGGATCCAGGCGACTTTTCTTTCAAGTTTTGCAAAACTGTACATGAAATAAATGCTGTATTGAGTCTCCAAACATTTGCTTATATATAAATGTCTCTTAACAATCCACAAGTCAACTGGCTTTAGTTTTAGATCCTTCCAAACTTTTAGGATCTGGAATTGGGGAGAAAACATATAAATAAGTTTATCAAAAACCTTAAAAGATCAGCAACATTCTCTGTGAGATCCGAATGGAGGACTTCAGCTGCTGAGACAAAATATAAGCAAGTGAGTAACACACTCCCCAACCAAATCCCATAGGGAAAGAGTCCAACATCCCCCTACGGGCTTGATAAAATATAATAAAACATTCAGGCAAAAGTTTTCTAGTGTCTTACTCTACTTTGTCCACTACATTGTAGACAGTAGGGGGTGTAAAAATAAAACCTCAAAACTTCTAGTAAGGACTCTCCTATAAAAATGATTTCCTCTGTTACTCTCTGTAGTTTCTGCACTCTGTACTTAAAAACTACTTCTGATAACACTTTTTTACTGTGGCCGTTGCAGTAGCATTTGCCACTGGACATCCAGAAAACATGTCCATACAAACAAAATACATACTCGTAACATCCTGACTTGGGCATTTGGATATATCTTTTTGTTATCTCTGGAAGGGATGTTCAGCTTTTGGTAACACCTTTGGTAACAGGTAAAACAAGAAGTGGTATGTTATAAAAACAACTGTGGAGAACCCTGGCTCTATCCCACGCTTATTTACTAAGGCACCCATAACTGCTTGTGACTGATGACACGGTCCACGTGTCAAGCTGAAGGGAAAAGAGTGTCTGGCAAACATAAATGATCACCTTTTCCAAAGTCCTGTTTCGTAAGAAGTTGCCCTCTGTGGACCACTTGTGCTTCTCGTTCTGGGGTCCTTAAAGGGGTTGTAAAGGTAAATTTTTTATTTTCTACATAGCTTCCTTTAAGCTAGTGCATTGTTGGTTCACTTATCTTTTCCTTTGATTTCCCTTCTAAATGTTTTTTTTTCTTTGTTTTCTTTGTCTAAATTTCTCACTTCCTGTTCCTCCTCAGTAAGCTGTTCAGTAAGCTGTTCTGGCTGACTAACCACCAGCTCGAATGATGGTGAGAAGTTTACTGAGGAGAAACAGGAAGTGAGATATTCAGACAAAGCAAAAAAACATTTAGAAGGAAAATCAAAGGAAAAGGTAAGTGAACCAACAATGCACTAGCTCAAAGGAACCTATGTAGAAAATAAAAAAATTACCTTTACAACCCCTTTAAAGTTGAATTATTAATTCCAGCTATACTGGGCCAGAACTCGGGTGGAATCTGTGAGTTGCACAGACCCAGCAAGTGTCCGGGGCTGTAAATGTAGCATCCTTAGAGTCACCTGGTCTGTTTCCATATGTGAGTTTTACTGTTAGTATGGCTACCTCAGCAAGAACCTGGAAGGCTGAAAACAGCCGATCAAATTAACTTGGCATGCTTGATTGGTTTACCTGCCGAAGTAAAATCAAACTTCTGGCCCTTCAAATGGAACCAAAAGCTCTCTATATCTTGACTATCTATATAAATATATACTCTTTTTATAGCTCACAGGCTTTTCTAAAACATGGAGCTCTGCTTCTTGAGCTGGGAAAAAAGGATCCAATGACTCCGAATACAGAGTATCTTTCTGGGTGATAAACTTCATCCTCGGTATAAAACCAGGAATAACACTACAAAAAAGTAAATACTCGGGTCTCCAGGGAGTGTGTCCTGCACTGGGCTCACAGCAGCTGATTCCCACGTCATCAATTTAACACATGTGTTTTTTCTTTGTTTCCAGCCTCCTCCAATAGAGGCAATAAGGTGGCTGGATTCAAATGTACACATTTTTCATTGTTAGATTTGTACATAAACACACAAAACAAATTCATATTTTGAACCTTTCATTAGACAAACACTTAGCTATATATTTGCTGTGCAGAATGTCGAACTATTAAAAATTAAATATTCAACCAAAATAATATCTGTAACTTTGTCTAATAGCAACTTTGCATAAAGCTACAGCTCTGATACATCGGAGTGAACCCTTGATTACTGGGTCCAGCTTGCATAAATATAACAATAGCTTTTTCCTATCATGCTGTTTGTGTAAGAACTCCTGTTTCATGTTTCAAAAAGACAACTTTTTCCTAGCAATATTATAATAAATGATAAGAATACCCTGCAGTCATGCAGACATGTCCATAAATCCAAAATATTCTTCTACTTATACCCACTGCACTTACAAGGAAAAGGGGCACATCATTTCACAATCCACACATTCTGCTTTGGATTTCAAAAATAAAAATACATAAAAACAAAAGGACCAACAATATGTATGACGGACCAGAAAGCACTTGGCCATCAAAAACTATAAACCAACTGGCTGCAGGCAGCAGCTATCCTAACAGGGTGTGTGGACTTGATGTGATGGGTCTGTTATATTTAAATGTTATTATTACTCTCACATCATGGACCGCACATCAAGTTATTATCAGACTTTAAGATTTCATTTCTGTAGAAAAACTTCCTTATGTATCCCATCCATCTTGGCTTTGTTAAACATTATTGCAGCTGTATTCAAATTAACATCCTCATCTTAATCTTTTTTTTTTTCCACTCAATAAATGTAAAATTACAAAATTGTTATCTTAACCAGTTGCCGACCGCCGCACGCCGATGTACGTCGGTGCAATGGCACGGGCAGGCATAAGGGCTTACATGTACGTCCCTTGCCTCCCGCGGGTCGGGGGCCCGATCGGGCCCCCGCCCGGTGCCTGCGGCGGTCGGTATTCATTCGGGAGCGATCCCGGACGAGGGGACGGCCATTCATTCATGGCCACCCCCTCGCGATCGCTCCCGACGAATGAAAATGCTCGGTGACATCACTTCCTCTCCTGTAATGTAAACACAGGAGAGGAAATGATGTAATCTCTCCTCGTGTCGGTCTTTTTCGTTCCGGCACGGAGGAGAGAGGATCGGTAAGTTGCACCCAACACTACACTTACAGTAGAACACGCCAGGCACACTTTTCACCCCCCTGATCACCCCCAATCACCCCCCAATCACCCCTGCCCCCCCCAGTCACAGTGACACCAAGTGCATTTTTTTTTTCTTTATTTTTTTTGCATTGGTGTCATTTGTGACTGTAATAACTGTTAGGGCAGTTAGGGCTAGCCCCCTTTAGCTCTAGGGTGCCCCCCTAACCCCCCCCAATAAAGGTTTAACCCCGTGATCACCCCCCGTCACCAGTGTCACTAATAAGCGATTTTTTTCTGATCGCTGTATTAGTGTCACAGGTGACCCTAGATAGGCAGGTAAGTATTTGGGTTCGCCGCAGCTTTTTATAGCGTCAGGGACCCCCATATACTACCGCATAGCCCCCTGATTGCCCCCCAGTTAACCCTTTCACCAGTGATCACCATATAACTGTTACAGGTGACGCTGGTTGGTTAGTTATTTTTTTTTTGTTTCAGGGCACCCGCCATTTATTACCTAATAAAGGTTTAACCCCCTGATCACCCGGCGGGTGATATAAGTTTTTTAGGGTCAGATAAGGCCTGCGTCGCCCCAGCGTCAGGTTAGTGCCAGTACCGCTAACACCCACGCGCAAAGCATACACCTCCCTTAGTAATATAGTATCTGATCAGATATATATTATCGTTGCCAGCATTTTAGGTTTCCCAAAACGCATTGTTAGCGGGATCAGCCCAGATACCCGCTAGCACCTGCGTTTAGCCCCTACGCCAAGCCCAGCCCAGCCCACCCAAGTGCAGTATCGATCGATCACTGTCACTTACAAAACACAACACACATAACTGCAGCGTTCGCAGAGTCAGGCTTGATCCCTGCGATCGCTAACAGTTTTTTTTGTAGCGTTTTGAAACAGTCGCTGACAGGCTAGGTGCTTTTTTACCTGTGAGTCTCACTAGTGTACCCCTAAATTTAGAGCCCAAAATGGCAAAGCGAAGGTACACTAGTGATGAGGCCTACACGTTTCTGAGCATGACAGATAGTGAAGAGGACGTCACTCATCTGTCAGATTCAGGCTCAGAATACGAACCTGTAGAGGACAGCGGCTCCATGACAGATAGCTCTGACGACGGAGATGAGGCCGCTGCTAAGAACAGGTGTGCCCAATCCCGTATGTATTCTGTTGTTGAGGTGCAGGAACCGCAGGTCACTCGTATGGAGCAGAGACGTACTAGAGCCGCTCAGCCTTCTGGTGAACTGGCAAGCACCAGCGGCCTAGTACACCCTGGACCTACATCCAGCACTGCAGTAACACGTGGTGACGTGGCGAGTCCCATAAGTGCAGTTCAAGCTGGCGAGGTGGCAAGCACAAGTAGTGTCCCGCTGCCACCAAGAAAACAAAGACAGGCCCGTCGTACCCATAGTGCCCTTCCTGCAGAATTCGCCAATCCTATTTGGGTGCCCACCACTTCTGCAGAACCCGTACTTCCCCCATTCACTGGCCAACCTGGCATTAACGTGGAAACAGTTGATTTTACGACACTTGACTTTTACTCACTGTTTTTCACCGAAGATCTCTATAGATCTATTGTGGACCAAACCAATTTGTACGCTGCTCAACACATCGCCACTATTCCCCAGTCCGCCCTTGCCAGACAATGGAAACCAGTTACGGTTTCCGAATTTAAAATCTTTCTGGGCCTCTCCCTCAACATGGGCATAACCAAAAAGAGTGAGTTGCGGTCATATTGGTCCATTGACCCAATTCACCATATGCGCGTGTTCTCTGCTTCCATGTCCAGGGCACGATACGAGATGATTTTGCGGTTCATGCACTTCAGCGACAATGAACTCTGTCATCCTCGTGGAGACCCTGAGTACGATCGGCTCTACAAAATTCGGCCCCTCATAAACCACTTCAACCAACGTTTTGCAGCCTTGTTTACTCCCGATCAAGTTGTCTGCGTTGATGAGTCCCTGATTAAATTTTCTGGTCGCTTGTCATTCAAACAATACGTCCCCAACAAGCGTTCCAGATACGGGGTCAAGATGTATAAGCTCTGTGACAGGGCCACAGGCTATACACGTAGTTTCATGGTTTATGAGGGAAGAGATAGTCACGTAGAGCCGGAGAACTGCCCTGACTACATAGGAAGCGCTGGCAAGATAGTGTGGGACTTGGTGTCACCCTTATTCGGAAAGGGGTACCACTTGTACGTGGACAATTATTACACAAGCGTGCCACTGTTTAGTCACTTGTTTGATCATCAGATTGGAGCATGTGGCACCGTGCGACCTAATCGCCGGGGCTTTCCCCAGCGGCTTGTAGAGTCCCGTCTTAGGCTGGGGGAGAGAGCCTGCTTGCGCAGTAATAATTTGCTCGCTATGAAGTGGAGGGATAATAAGAATGTTTTCGTTCTTACCTCCCTTCATGCAGACACGACGGTCCAAATTCCTACGGCGACTGGTATTGTGGAGAAACCCCTCTGTGTCCACAAATATAACCTTAACATGGGAGGGGTGGACCTCAATGACCAGTTGTTGGCGCCGTATCTAGTTGCCCGTAAGTCCAGACGCTGGTACAAAAAAGTGTCTGTTTATTTATTCCAATTGGCTATACTGAATGCTTATGTACTACACAAAGCTTCAGGACGGACTGGATCCTTCCTCAAATTCCAGGAGGATATCGTCAGAGCCCTTCTGTATCCAGGCGGTGCTCCACCTCACCTTCCCCTACCAGATGCAGTAAGCCGGCTGCATGAGAGGCATTATTCTTATGTCCTCCCGAGTACCCCTACCCAACGAGCCCCCCAAAGAAAATGTCGTGTCTGCAGAAAGCGCGGATTTAGGCGTGACACCCGTTCTTATTGTCCCCGCTGTCCTGGCCAGCCTGGTCTTTGTCAGGGTGAGTGTTTTGAACGCTACCATGAACTAGTTGAGTATTAGCGTAGGGTACAGCATTGCACAAGCTAGGCACACGTTCACAGGGTCTCCCAAGATGCCATCACATTTTGAGAGACCCAAACCGCTGGAACCGTTACAACAGAAGTGTTAAAGTTACATAAAAAAGTGTTAAAAAAAAAAAAAAAAAAGTAAAAAAACCAAAAAAAACAAAAAAAATATAAAATAAAAAAAACAAAAATAGTTGTCGTTTTATTGTTCTCTCTCTCTCTATTCTCTCTCTATTGTTCTGCTCCTTTGTACTGTATTCTATTCTGCAATGTTTTATTGTTAACCATTTTTTGTTTTCAGGTATGCCATTCAGCTGTAGCGTGGATTTATTTATCTTGACAGCAACAGCGTTTGCTCCCACGATACGTAAAGCCACGACTCCAGCGCTGTCGGAGGTGATTTCACCACCACAGTTAAAAAAGAGCATATATGCCGAAGCATGGGGGCATAAGGGGTGGAGGAGCGATTTTGTTCCTAATGCCACGTACATACAGTCAAAATTCCGACGGAGGGCTTGCCCGTGGAAAAGTTTGAATGTATGTACGCGGCATAACTTTTTTGCGGGAGGATGCCCCCATGCTTCGGCATATATATATTTTAGGCACAGATTGTGTTAAATGTGTTATTTTTTGCGATTTTTTTTGTATTTGCTTTGCAGGTATGGTAAGTCCTACGGTTATACTGTAATGTTACTTTGTTTTATTGTTAACCATCATTTGCTTAGCAGGTACGCCATTCTGCTGCAGAGCGGATTTATTTATCTTGACAGCAACAGCGTTTGCTCCCATGATACATAAAGCCGCGACTCTAGCACTGTCGGGGGTGATTTCACCACCACAGTTAAAAAAGAGCATATATGCCGAAGCATGGGGGCATAAGGGGTGGAGGAGCGATCTGCTCCTACCTTTTGCGGGAGGATGCCCCCATGCTTCGGCATATATAAATGGTGCATGTATGCCCACCATTAGAAAGTGGGTGGATGAAGGGTGGTATCTAATGGTGGGCATACCCACCGATCAATATTTTTTTTTCGTTCAGCCAACAGGCTGCATGAAAAAAAAAATACAATATATGCCCAACCAGTTCCAGCAACATACTGGTATGTTGCGGGACTTTGAGTGCTTATACCAGAATGATGCCTGCAGGTTTAGGTATCATCTTGGTATCATTCTTTTCAGCCAGCGGTCGGCTTTTATGTAAAAGCAATCCTAGCGGCTAATTAGCCTCTAGACTACTTTTACAAGCAGTGGGAGGGAATGTCCCCCCCCCCGCACCATCTTCCATGGTTTTCTCAGGCTCTCCTGTCCCAACAGGGAACCTGAGAATGCAGCCGGTGGTTCCGCCAGCTGACCATAGAGCTGATCAGAGACCAGAATGGCTCCAATCATCTCTATGGCCTAAGACACCGGAAGCTACGAGCATTTCATGACTTAGATTTTGCGGGATGTAAACAGCGCCATTGGGAAATTGGGAAAGCATTTTATCACACCGATCTTGGTGTGGTCAGATGCTTTGAGGACAGAGGAGAGATCTAGGGTCTGATAGACCCTAATTTTTTTTAAAAAGAGTACCTGTCACTACCTATTGCAATCATAGGGGATATTTACATTCCCTGAGATAACAATAAAAATCATAAAAAATATATATAAATGAAAGGAACAGTTTAAAAAAAAAATAAAAAAGCAAAAAAAATAATAAAAAAAAAAAAAAAAAAAAAAAACACCCCTGTCCCCCCCTGCTAAGGCGCAACGCGGAACACAAGCGTTGGTCTGGTGGCATATGTAAACGGCAATTGCACCATGCATGTGAGGTATCACCACGAAGGTCAGATCGAGGGTACTAATTTTAGCAGTAGACCTCCTCCGTAAATCTAAAGTGGTCACCTGTAAAGGCATTTAAAGGCTTTTAAAAATGTACGTAGTTTGTCGCCGCTGCACGTTTCTGCGCAATTTTAAAGCATGTCGTGTTTGGTATCCATGTACTCGGCCTAAGATCATATTTTTTATTTCATCAAACATTTGGGCAATATAGTGATTTTTAGTGCATTAAAATAAAAAAAAGTGTGTTTTTTCCCCAAAAAATGCGTTTGAAAAATCGCTGCGCAAATACCGTGTGAAAAAAAAAAATGAAACACCCACCATTTTAATCGGTAGGGCTTTTGCTTTAAAAAAACACTTCATGTTTGGGGGTTCAAAGTAATTTTCTTGCAAAAAAAAATATTTTTTCATGTAAACAAAAAGTGTCAGAAAGGGCTTTTTCTTCAAGTGGTTAGAAGAGTGGGTGATGTGTGACATAAGCTTCTAAATGTTGTGCATAAAATGCCAGGACAGTTCAAAACCCCCCCAAATGACCCCATTTTAGAAAGTAGACACCCCAAGCTATTTGCTGAGAGGCAGGTTGAGTCCATGGAATATTTTATATTTTGACAAAAGTTGTGGAAAAAATACATTATTATTATTTTTTTTTTTTTTTTTGCACAAAGTTGTCATTAAATGATATATTGCTCAAACATGCCATGGTTATATGTAAAATTACACCCCAAAATACATTCTGTTGCTTCTCCTGAGTACGGGGATACCACAAGTGTGAGACCTTTTGGGAGCCTAACCGCGTACGGTACCCCAAAATCCAAGCACCACCTTCAGGATTTCTAAGGGTGTAAATTTTAGATTTCATTCCTCACTGCCTATCACAGTTTCGGAGGCCATGGAATGCCCAGATAGCACAAAATCCCCCCAAGTGACCCCATTTTGGAAAGGAGACACCCCAAGCTATTTGCCGAGAGGTATGGTTAGTATTTTGCAGACCTTCATTTTTGTCACAAAGTTTTGAAAATTGAAAAAAAGAAAAAAAATATACATTATTTTTTTTTTTCTTCATTTTCAAAAACAAATGAGAGCTGCAAAATACTCACCATGCCTCTCGGCAAATAGCTTGGGGTGTCTACTTTCCAAAATGGGGTCATTTTGGGGGGTTTTGTGCTATTTTGGCATTTTATGGCCTTCAAAACTGTGATAGGTAGTGAGGTGTAAAATCAAAAATTTACACCCTTAGAAATCCTGAAGGCGGTTCTTGGTTTTCGGGGCCCCGTACGCGACTAGGCTCCCAAAAAGTCCCACACATGTGGTATCCCCGTACTCAGGAGAAGCAGCAGAATTTATTTTGGGGTGTCATTTCACATATGTCCCTGGCATGTGTGAGCAATATATCATTTAGTGACAACTTTGTGAAAAAAAAATAAAAAAAAATAAAAGTTTGTAATTTTCCCGCAACTTGTGGCAAAATATAAAATATTCCATGGACTCAACATGCCTCTCAGCAAATAGCTTGGGGTGTCTACTTTCTAAAATGGGGTCATTTGTGGGGGTTTTGTGCCATCTTGGCATTTTATGGCCTTCAAAACTGTAATAGGTAGTGAGGCGTGAAATCAAAGATTTACGCCCTTAGAAAGCCTGAAGGCGGTTCTTGGCTTTCGGGGCCCCGTACGCACCTAGGCTCCCAAAAAATCCCACACATGTGGTATCCCTGTGCTCAGGAGAAGCAGCAGAATTTATTTTGGGGTGTCATTTTACATATGCCCATGGCATGCGTGAGCAATATATCATTTAGTGACAACTTTGTGAAAAAAAAAATAAAAAATAAAAAGTTTGTAATTTTCCCGCAACTTGCGGCAAAATATAAAATATTCCATGGACTCAACATGCCTCTCAGCAAATAGCTTGGGGTGTCTACTTTCTAAAATGGGGTCATTTGTGGGGGTTTTGTGCCATCTTGGCATTTTATGGCCTTCAAAACTGTAATAGGTAGTGAGGCGTGAAATCAAAGATTTACGCCCTTAGAAAGCCTGAAGGCGGTTCTTGGCTTTTGGGGCCCCGTACGCAGCTAGGCTCCCAAAAAGTCCCACATATGTGGTATCCCCGTACTCAGGAGAAGCAGCAGAATTTATTTTGGGGTGTCATTTCACATATGCCCATGGCATGCGTGAGCAATATATCATTTAGTGACAACTTTGTGAAAAAAAAAAAAAAAAAAAAAAAAGTTTGTAACTTTCCCGCAACTTGCGGCAAAATATAAAATATTCCATGGACTCAACATGCCTCTCAGCAAATAGCTTGGGGTGTCTACTTTCTAAAATGGGGTCATTTGTGGGGGTTTTGTGCCATCTTGGCATTTTATGGCCTTCAAAACTGTAATAGGTAGTGAGGCGTGAAATTAAAAATGTATGCCCTTAGAAAGCCTGAAGGCGGTGCTTGGTTTTCGGGGCCCCGTACGCGGCTAGGCTCCCAAAAAGTCCCACATATGTGGTATCCCCGTACTCAGGAGAAGCAGCAGAATTTATTTTGGGGTGTAATTTCACATATGCCCATAGCATGTGTGAGCAATATATCATTTAGTGACAACTTTGTGAAAAATTTATAAAGTTTGTCATTTTCCCGCAACTTGTGGCAAAATATAAAATATTCCATGGACTCAACATGCCTCTCAGCAAATAGCTTGGGGTGTCTACTTTCTAAAATGGGGTCATTTGTGGGGGTTTTGTGCCATCTTGGCATTTTATGGCCTTCAAAACTGTGATAGGTAGTGAGGAGTAAAATGACATATGTATGCCCTTAGAAATCCTGAAGGCGGTGCTTGGCTTTCGGGGCCCCGTACGCGGCTAGGCTTCCAAAAAGTCGACCACATGTGGTATCCCCATACTCAGGAGAAGCAGCAGAATGTATTTTGGGGTACAATTCCACATATAACCATGGCATGTGTGAGCAATATATCATTTAGTGACAACTTTGTGTAAAAAAAAAATAAAAAATTTTTTTTTGTCATTATTCAATCGCTTGCGGCAAAAAAATAAAATATTCAATGGGCTCAACATGCCTCTTATCAATTTCCTTAGGGTGTCTACTTTCCAAAATGGGGTCATTTGGGGGGGTTTTGTACTGCCCTGCCATTTTAGCACCTCAAGAAATGAGATAGGCAGTCATAAAATAAAAGCTGCGTAAATTCCAGAAAATGTACCTTAGTTTGTAGATGTGACAACTTTTGCGCAAACCAATAAATATACAATTATTGACTTTTTTTTTACCAAAGACATGTGGCTGAATACATTTTGGCCTAAATGTATGACTAAAATTGAGTTTATTGGATTTTTCTAATAACAAAAATTAGAAAATATCATTTTTTTTCAAAATTTGCGGTCTTTTTACGTTTATATCGCAAAAAATAAAAATCGCAGAATCAGTCAAATACCTTTAAAAGAAAGCTCTATTTGTGGGAAGAAAAGGACGCAAATTTCGTTTGGGTACAACATTGCATGACCGCGCAATTACCAGTTAAAGCAGCGCAGTGCCAAAGTGTAAAAAGACCTCTGGTCATTTACCAGCAAAATGGTCCGGTCTGAAAGTGGTTAATCTAAACTAATTCCATTTTTACCAATTTCCCCATTAACCTGGATTTCATTTCCAACCAAAGGTTGTCTAAACCAGTTTCAATATATCTATATTTATTAATAACATTGTTAAACTCATATTAGAAATTAATACTCATATGATAATTTCAATATCACACACTAATATATATGCACAGATAAATGTCCTTAAAGGGGGGCATATTACTTAATTTTACTCAATTTCTCACTTTTTTTTTTTTTTTAAATGCACTGTTTCCACTATCAAAAGATATTCAATTAGTGTAAGACATGGTTAAATGTAACCTTGATTTTACCATGTTTGGAAAACAGATTCAAAAATAATTGTGATCACATTGTTTATCATTAGATTCGTTAACCCGGCACATTTTGTTATAAATGTTTTGTCTAAAAAACTGAAATTGGCATGGTGTCCTCCCAGCTTATCACCAACTCTCATCCCAGCTACATTCTTTGAGGAGAGCACAAAGGAGGGGGTCACATCTGCGTACATGACACAAGCGGGCGAACTAAAGGTTCCAGCATTCACAAACATACTCAAATATATCTCTAAAATTGCTTACATTATTCCCATTTGTACACAACACATGCATATCATTCTCTCACTTTCTTTTAACGCTTTTTTAATACTTCCTTGCTTAAACTTCTGCTTTCTTTATTTTGTTCTGATATCCTTTGCATCCAATGTATTGTAATTCTATACTTCACATACTGTACCTTCTATGATCAGACGGGCAGCTATAGTGCTCATCCCATCTTCCCTCTCTGACAACATATAAAGCATTCTGTTTTAACTCTCATTACTGTTTCTTGACTTTACTAGTTGTAATGCCTGACCCCAAATTCATCCCACAACTTAACATCAAAAAGTCCCTTTCTGTCTAGGGTTAATGTCACTCTTGATCCATCCTGCTCACATAAATAGCTGTTTCTGTAGCTGTATACTCTGCATGATTCTTTGTCCCTGTGGACTTTGGTGGTAACCCAGTTACCCTTTGTGGATCCCTGTCCACTTTAACCATTAATCTAGGGGCTCAGTATAGGCGGAACCGCACCTTCGGTTCATATATAGCGCTCCTCTTGCACTGGGCATTTTTGAGGGTCTCTTACCCGTCATTCCCTTACTTCATTTAATGCCCATAATGACTGGCCAGTCTTCTCTACGTGTGCCTATACCCTTTTGCCTCTAAACTACTTTATCTAGCAGATGTACTACATTATACTCTGTGAACAGCACTATTCTTCCCTTTCTCTATAACACTCTGATGGACAGTAGACAGTGACAACATAACATATAACCACTAATCAATACAGTTCGATTAAGGGGAGTAAAATAGGTACCCTTTGTCTCAAAAATGCCTTACCGATCAAGGAAGTCTGATAATTCAAATGTAAGCAAAACGCTTACCTCAGCCGGCTGATTATCAGAAATTCCCGGATCGTCTCAAGCTCCTCGTTTCGGATACTCAGGGTCACCTGATAACCCCTGCTGGGCTGGCTTCGCCACCTGAAATGGATATTTTGATGATAGGCAACTCCTATCCTCATATTGATTAGTGGTTCCAAATTAATAACTACTGCAGTAGGGAACAGACACAAAAGATACGCTCAGCATCTTTCCAAATAACCGTTCTCCTTTATTATGACGCATTTGAAGGCTTTTATACACATGATTACGTAGGTATCACATTAATATTAAAATTATACGTTTATGGTAACAAGGGGCGTTACATAGGCAGGCTAATTCTAATCTGGACTTGAAAGAATGCAAAACATGTACTGAAAACATTGTTAGTGCCGTGTGCACAGTGAGGGCATTGTGCAATACATATAAAATAGAATACAATTATATACAGAACCTACAAATTTCCATTACAATCATCGACACCGCTCAGGGCAAGGTGTTTCTTCCAATGCAAAAGGCCTTGGCCATTGGGGATCTGGTGCGCCTATTTCTGGACAGAAGATCTTCCCCCATTCAGTTGTGCATGAGACTGTTAGGGAAAATGGTCGCCTCCTTCGAGGCCATCCCATTCGCCCAGTTCCACTCAAGGCCTCTGCAAAGATGCATCCTTGCGGCTTGGAACAGGAAGCCCCAAGCCTTGGATCTTCCTATGCGTCTATCCCCAGGGACACGCAAGAGTCTAGTCTGGTGGTTACAAACCAAGAATTTGCTGAAGGGCAAAACTTTTCTTCCTCTTCCATGGAAGATGATCACGACAAATGCCAGCCTGACAGGCTGGGGAGCAGTGTTGGGGGAGACGTGCTCGCAGGGGAAATGGTCTGCGATCGAGAAGCTATTGCCCATAAATATCTTGGAGATCCGGGCAGTTTATATGGCTCTCATAAAGTGGTCTTACAGACTACGAGGTCTCCCGGTTCGGGTTCAGTCCGACAATGCCACAGCAGTGGCTTATATCAATCACCAGGGCGGTACCAGGAGTCTGGTGGCCCAAAAAGAGGTGAATCGCATACTTGTCTGGGCAGAAAAGCATGTTCCGTGTCTTTCTGCAGTCTTCATTCCAGGAGTGGAAAATTGTCAGGCGGATTTTCTGAGCCGCCAGCAGTTGTGCCCAGGAGAATGGGTTCTGCACCCCGACGTGTTTCGGAACATATGTCACAGGTGGGGTACTCCAGACGTAGATCTGTTTGCATCCAGGTTCAACAGGAAACTGGACAATTTTGTGTCAAGGACAAGAGATACACTTGCTCAGGGGTCAGATGCACTGACAGTTCCCTGGGATCAGTACAATCTGATCTATGCCTTCCCCCCGAGACCGCTTCTGTCGCGGTTCCTGGGAAGAGTGAAGAGGGAGACAAAGTCGGTCCTTTTGGTGGCCCCGGCTTGGCCCAGGCGACCATGGTACGCGGCGATCATGAAGTTGGCAGTAGGCAGACCATGGATCCTCCCTCTCCGGCCAGACCTGCTCTCACAGAGTCCAATCTACCATCCTGCTTTACGCAGTCTGAATTTGACAATTTGGCTGCTGAGACCCACATTCTGAGAGACTGTGGCCTTTCGGGGCCAGTCCTTTCTACTCTGGTCAATGCCAGAAAGCCGGCCTCCAGGCTTATTTATTACAAAATCTGGAGGGCATATGTTTCCTGGTGTGAACTCAGGAAATGGCATCCTAGAAAGTATGTCATTAGCAGAATCTTGGCCTTTCTCCAGTCAGGCCTAGAAACAGTGTTTTTTCAAAGCCACTTGCATCGCATTCCCTGGTGTGGGCTTTTATCCAGGGGGCCATGCGGATAAGACCGCCAGTCAAACCTCCGGTATGCCCTTGGGATCTGAATTTGGTTCTCTCGGCTTTGCAGGGGCAACCATTTGAACCTTTGCATCTGGCTTCATTAGTTCTCCTGACTAAAAAATTGGTCTTCTTGGTAGCCATATCCACGGCTAGAAGAGTATCAGAGCTAGCAGCTCTTTCCAGCAAGGAGCCGTATCTAATTATTCATAAGGACCAGGTGGTCATGCGTCCCAACAGGTCCTTTCTACCTAAGGTGGTTTCGGGATTCCATTTGAATCAAGACGTAATGCTACCATCCTTTTTTCCGGACCCACAGTCCGCAGAAGAAGAATCTTTGCACACTTTGGATGTGGTTAGAGCAATATTTATCTCCAAGCAACTGCTCAGATAAGGAAAACTGATTGCTTATTTATTTTGCCGGAAGGCCCTAGGAAGGGCCAGGCGGCGTCAAAATCCACTCTCTCAAGGTGGATTAGACAGGTTATTTCTCAGGCCTATAGTGTAAAGGGGAAGATTCCTCCTTTTCAAGTGAAAGCGCACTCTACTAGGGCTGTAAGTGCTTCTTGGGCAGTGCATCACCAGGCCTCCCTGGCTCAGATCTGTAAGGCTGCAGCTTGGTCATCAGTCCACACATTCACCAGATTCTATCAGGTGGATGTCAGAGGGCAAGAGGATATCGCCTTCGGGCGCAGTGTACTGCAGGCTGCAGTTTAGGTCCTCCGGTCCCTGGCGGTCTTTAATTATGATCTGTGTCTCCCTCCCCTCAATCTGAGCATTGCTATGGGACATCCCACTATGTAATGAAGCTCCTGTGTCCCGTGATGTATGATCAAGAAAATTGGATTTTTATATACATCTTACCTGTAAAATCCTTTTCTTGAGAGTACATCACGGGACACAGGGCTCCCGCCCCTCTTGGGTTTTACGTGGTTTCTTATTGCTTTGCTACAAAACTGAGGTGCCTCCCATATGGGAGGGGTTATATAGGGGAGGAATTCTCCTTAATTGAGGTCAACCAGTGTCCAATCACCAGAGGTGCCTATATAACCCACTATGTAATGAAGCTCCTGTGTCCCGTGATGTACTCTCAAGAAAAGGATTTTACAGGTAAGCTGTATATAAAAATCCCATTTTTTAACTCTGCTTTTTTCCAGGCGTTGTTACTAGCTTTACAGCCCATTTTTTATAACATCCGTGTGTATGAGGCCTAAAGACTTATATGCAAGTTATTGTCATAAAAAGTGTTTGGGAACCTGGGTCCTGCCCCAGGGGATATGTATCAATGAAATTTTTTTTTTTTTAAACTGCAGTTTTTTCAGAAACAGTGATTTTAATAATGCTTAAAGTGAAACAATAAAAGTGGAAAATATTCCTTTACATTTCGTACCTGGGGTTGTCTATAGTATGCCTGTAAAGTGGCGCATGTTTTCCATGTTTACAACATTCCCTGCACAAAATTACATTTCTAAAGGAAAAAAGTCATTTAAAACTACTGGCGGCTATAATGAATTGTCGGTCCCAGCAATATACATAAAAGTCATTGAAAAGAATGGCAGGGGATTTCCCCACAGTCCATTACCAGGCCCTTTGGGTCTGGTATGAATATTAAGGGAAACCCCAAACCAAAATTAAAAAAAAAAAATTGTGTGGGGGTCACCCAAATTCCGTAACAGGCCCTTCAGGTCTGGTATAGATGTTAAGGGGAACCCAGCGCCAATTTTTTTTTTAAATGGCGTGGGGGTCCCCCTCAAAATTCATACCAGACATTTCAGGTCTGGTATGGATTTTAAGGGGAACCCTGTGCCAAAATTGAAAAAAAAAAGTGTGGGTCCCCCCAAAAATCCATACCAGACCCTTATCCGAGTACGTAACCTGGCAGGCCACAGGAAAAGAGGGGGGACAAGAGAGCGCCCCCCTTCCAAACTGTACATGCCACATGCCCTCAACATGGGGAGGGTGCTTTGGGGTAGCCCCTCAAAGCACCGTGTCACCATGTTGATGGAGACAAGGTCCTCCTCCTCACAACCCTTGCCTGGTGGTTGTGGGGGTCTACAGGTAGGGGGCTTATCGTAATCTGGAAGCCCCCTATAACAAGGGACCCCCCAGATCCTGGCCTCCCCTCCTGTGTGAAATGGTAACGGGGTACATATGCCTTTTGACAAAAAAAGTGTGAAAATTGTAAAAATTACATGAGACGGCTTGAGGACAAGTCCTTTATTAGAAAATAATAAAATAAAAATGTCCCACGAAGGTCATTCATCTTCTTCTTCTCTTGCTCCGACGGACCAAAAAAAAAAAAACCTGCATGACACCACAGATTCACCTCCATGGGAGGCACCCGCCATAATGACTGTCCTCTCAGGTGACAGTTCTTTTAGAACTGAGAACGGGGCCACATGGTGATGTCGCCGGATGACCCGGCCCCCTCTGACGCACAGGGACATCCCTATGACTTTCTCGTAGCGTCAGAGGGGACGGGGTCACACGGTTATGTCACGGTGATGGTATGGGGAGTAGATTGGGCAATGGTCACGCAGAAAACCCCTGGAGTTAGCCTAGGTAGGCAAGTACAAGTGAAGGAGAGGGGGGATTGAGAGTGGGGGGGTGGTAAGGAGGGGCAGAGGTGGGGATGGGGGTGGGAGGTGGATGGGGGAGGCACATTATCATTTATATAAAAAGGTATATACAAGATGGGGATAAACACATAAAGAAACTGCACAAAGATGCAAAAAAATATGCTGTTTAATAACACAAAATGGGATAAGCATAACAACATATGTTGTCAAGGATCAAGCATTGTTTAATGACACTTATGTAAGTATAGAAAATGGTGAAATGTTAATAATTTGGTGTGTTCTCTCATTGAGGAAGGGGTATAATTCACCTGCCCCCCTGTCCTCATCCTTTATTATTTCAGGATTATTATAGAGATACCGTGGATGCAACCTAGTACTCTTAATATAGCCTCCTGGAATGTCAGGGGGCTTGGTAACCCGGTTGAAGTAACTGATCAATTCAATCTAGTACTACTATTATCAGTTATGTATTCCTTTGCTAGTCCCTATAGTTTAGCTAATCTATCAATCTATTACGCCAAGCACATGTTATTGTTAATACCACAATGCTACCACCCTTGGCTATGAAATCAATACACGGTCTAAGGTCAATTAAATCTCATTTATTTCCCAAGGAAATAAGAAAACGTGCATCAAGTATCAGTAGAAGTTACAATAATATCTTGCCAGTGTGCCAATTTGCCCTCTGGTTACAAGTTTCTGCAGCAAACACAACAATACGTACATATATATATATATCAGTCACAGTTCTCACCAGGTTTTACGCGTGCGTTTATACCAGTGAAATATCTCACAGAATTTTCCTGCTCATCCAAGCGTGGTTTCAGAATTCGCGAGCCAGCGCCAATCTTGTCCACACTAGAGATGACTTTCAGTTCTGGGTGGCTTTGAGCATCTGTGCTTACAGGGACTCAAACAAAAATACCTTAGATTTTTGTGGATTCTGTGTAAAAATACGTTTTACACGCCTTCTGGGGTGCCAAATGAAGTAACTGATCAATTCAATCTAGTACTACTATTATCAGTTATGTATTCCTTTGCTAGTCCCTATAGTTTAGCTAATCTAGCAATCTATTACGCCAAGCACATGTTATTGTTAATACCACAATGCTACCACCCTTGGCTATGAAATCAATACACGGTCTAAGGTCAATTAAATCCCATTTATTTCCCAAGGAAATAAGAAAACGTGCATCAAGTATCAGTAGAAGTTACAATATTACATAGCATACAATCACAGTGCAATATAAGCCTTATACTTATCGATCCTCATGACTGGGTCTCCTGATGGAATAAAGAGGGACAGAGAGAGACCTCATGGTTGCAAACCTTTTTGTTAAACATACCTCAGCCATACCACACCCCATAGCCCATCCTACTCTTTCCCGTAGACCAATCAGCGTCTCTGGGGCGTCTCCTCCCCCAGGCTAACAGTCCTGCCATACTTGGCCTCTGGGGGGCAGTGTTTGCCCATGAATTGCAACTGCTCCGACTGGATTGCAAATCTTGTGGCTTGATATCGGACGCCCCACCAGCTGTCCTTTGTTCTTGCAGACAAGCCGGCGCCATATTATCTTTGAAGTCAGTACATTCTGGGTGGGCTGAATAGAACTCATTCTGCTATTCAAATTGTGTCACATTCCTTGCTTTTAAACATGTGAAACTGCCTGGCATCAGTATGGCTGAGTTCGGCTGTACAAACAGCTGTGTAGATGTATAATAATAATTCCTGTCTGATTCCAACATATGCCGCTTTGCGCCTAAAAGGCGCATACCACCCTTCTTCAGACACTGCTCCTTTTGAACAGTCCATAACTGTCTTAACGTGTGTGGTTCCCCAACATGTGCTTCCGAACCAGTACCTGTAGCACAGTCCTTAGCTTGTGTAACGCATGGTTGTTTTCAACGAGCGCTCCAGAGACATCTCTCATGGAACAGTACACAATTGTCTAACCACGCTGTGTTTTCAACGTGTGCAGAAGCAGGTCCTATGGCGCAGTCCATAATTGTTTTACCATGTGATGTCTCCCAACACGTGCCGCTTTGCCACTGAGTGACACACCTCCACCATTCTTCAGCGACAGCTTCCATGTATCTTGGGTATCTTCAGGACGGTAGTACAGGCAAGGGGTGTCCATTCATTCACCATTCACCAGCACCCATTCAGAGCAGCATATCACCCAGCTTTAAGACCCAGAGTCTTGAGGAGGGCCTTTCTTGCCCATATTACTAGCCTACAATACCCATAGGTCACACTATACCACGAACATAAATCAACTTATTACCGTAATATATACATATATATGTATTACGCACCCCGCTCCCAACCTCCTATAACCTTTTACTGTAACTATGGGTCGGGATTAGGCAGGCTTGCTCGCAGCGGCGTTGCAGGGCTCTGACTTGGCAGCAACGTCTCCAATTTGTACACAGAGAGCTCTGCGTCAAATCGTCCCTCAACTTGCATAGACAAATGGGAGACCCTTCTAGATAAATATCGCTCAACTACACATATAAGTTTACAACAATTACCAAACCCACACAATTCCACCCCTGTGCCTGGATCTCAGAGATCATGCCCATTGTATACCATGCACCTCTACCTACGGTTAGGTTCAAGAAACCCTCTAGTCCCTTGACTAACACTACACCGGTATTCTTTAGGACAAAAACAAAAACTCGCCTATGTCCTAAATAATACCTGGGTGCCTTCTTCCCAGCAATGACCTCTCCATCCAGAATACAGAGAGAAATAACTTCCCAACATTATTCGTTCCTCCCCATGTATTGACCTGGCCTACAAAGGACATCATGGTCATGCTTCCGACAAAGGGAAATATCAACCTGCCTCCAGCGTTCATCTTCTCTGATCACATGTGTGATATAGCCTCAAATGCAACAAGATAGAGTCCCCAGTCAGTAAGCCCATTGATGCCATCAAATATACAGACCAAGTCTGCACTTCTGTATATGAGAACATACAGCATAACACCTTTCACAATCCAACTTAGCACCACCCATACAGGCATTCGACCACTACTTTGGATTAGTGTAAGCAACGTGTTTTGGCAAAATCTTACTGAGCGGTGATGCTAACTCATCAGGCCACTGCCCCTCATACAGAGACAGTACAATCAGCTTGATGTTGGCTGATATTTCCACCTGCCACAGAGTGCGCGCCAGAGCCAATGACAGGTTTCTGTCCTCCCTACCAACCTCTCAACATGGTTGACAAAATCCGGAGCCACTCTAACCTGAGTGTTTCTGTGACTTCATTGAATGTTATCAAGGATACCACCAATCTCCCGGGGTAACAAAGTCATGCTCCTTCTCTGAAGCTATGGCTGTGAGTTTGTTCCTCAGGAGGCTGATGTCCCCTCCATTAACAACACCCATGCCAGCTATTGTTCCCCCCCAATATAGTGCTGAATACATCCCTCCTCTTTCGGGTTACTCCTCAGAAATAAGCATCCTGCATGGACTTCATTCTCATCTCTGGGAGTAAGTCACTGGTACAATAACCGCACCTGATTCAGTGTATACTCAGCACATATAGGGTGATAGGTTTTTGTCAACCACCATGAGATGTTGCAGCACCATGTGGTGAAGTCCTACTGTACCCTGGTAGCCAGCGTTTGTTCCCTTTATTTTAACGGAGCATGCTCCTGTGTGTATTTACTGGCATTCTCTGTGCAGGATTTCCACCTCTCAGGTGAGACACCAACCGGGCGTATCTTCCTCATGTCTAGTTCTGGTGTCCCGCATGTCCTGTAACCGAAAGCTTCTCTCTAGGACCGCTAGGATTGAGACACCACCCCTACGAGGAAGTTTTCCCCCATTGATGTGTCACCTGGCACCCTTTAGTCTGATCCACAGCTACCTTATTATGTATAAGCGCCAGTATGCCTCCTGGGTACCTGCACCATATTAACTCCGTTACACCAATGCATGTAATACATTAAAACCTTTCTTCTTTCAATTCCTCCTTCCAACAAAAAACCACATATTTTACATTTTCATGTTTTGACGGATTGGATGTGTCATAACTCTTCCCCAACCTCCAACCCATTGCACATGTATAAATAACATGTTTGCATTCATCAGGAGAGACTTCAGCAAAAATATTTCACAAGTTCTCTTGCTAGGCACAGTCTTTCAGATTCAGCATTAGCACCAAATTGTCCATACGAAAAAAACGGGTATTAATCTGAATCTTTCAGTTTTCCTTCTCCCCTGATGTTTATCGGAACTAATTTGTGGTATGGTGTGGCACAGACAAACTGCCAACCAGATGATCATCTGTCATCCATGTTCCAGAAGCCTCTCCAATTCTCGCTCCACTTGGATTCTGGAAATGAAAAACAAGAGCAGTATCAAATTCTTATCCACAATATCTGATCGCTTACCATGTTTACTTATAGTTCCCTCCTTGGAGCTCAGGACCTCAGTATTCCTGGCTTCTGCAACTCTGACCAAACTATCCAAACAACCATGACCTCTTTAGGCTACACCCACTGTAAAATGGATCCCCATGGTATGATCAAAAAACGTTTAAAACTGAACGTCAATGTTGCTTCTCAAAAACTTCAAATTTTACAAACTAAAAAAAACACTGCATCTATCTGTATCTTTACGATGTATGCACTACCCCTTTTCAGGTGACTGGTTCTAATTGAGGGCATTGTCAATTCCCCCCCCTTTCAGGTGGATTAGACCTACTACTTTTCCACCTGAATAAAAATATAACTAACATAGAGGACTAAACCAATATCAACAAAGAAAAAAAAAATAAATAAAAAAATAATAAAAATAAAAATTTTTTAAAAACTTAAAAATCTGGCCATGATCACACAAACAACATGACAAGACAACCATCATACAACAATGACAAACACTCAACTTTTAGTTGACAACATCCATGGACTTTTCTCCTGCAAAGAGTGCTTATTCCAATCTGAAATATAATTGGTTAATGGGGAAAACGAAAAACAAAACAAAGCATATGTATCATCACAACATTTTAGCTTCATTTGTAACTCTTTTTAGTACTATTTATTTTTCATTGTTTGCAAACAATTACTAACTAATGAGCTCATGGTACCATGTGATAATCGATTATGCATTTACAATAACCTAACCCCTGTTCTGTTATATTTTTCCCATTGTTCTCACTTTGAGAGACCTGCAAACAAATGCAAATGTCCGTATACGAACCAGTTTAACTTCTTCCTGGTCTCTGGAAAAAGGAACACACAAAGACAGTGATTACACACAATTATCATGACAATTGACTTTTTAAGTCCCCAAAGCCTTTCCCATTAATGCAATATAGTTGCCATACCTTTCTATACTACGCAGTGCTATTGGAAATCTTTGCCATATTACCCAAGAAAAATGTCAATGCCATTTGTGTCCAATTACATACAAGCCAAAATGGTAGATTAGCCCAGGGCGCAAATATTGGAATGTTCATGCAGTCTTGTTGCTGGCTGTGCTTAGGGTGTGAACTGTCATTCTTTATCTCTCCTTCAGAACTGTGTAATCTGTCCTGGCTGCTATCTTTCATACCTGACCTACCAAAGGTCCTCTATCATATTCTGAACCTGAAACTTACATCAAACCTTTTTCATAGCCGGGAAACATTGACCAGAATATTCTTACCATGCTTGCAGCTCACTAAGTTCTGCTAACATTGTTTCCCCCAGTGCTATATTTGAGTAACCATGCGTCTATCTCCATTTTGACTCTAAGCAACTGTCTTACATATTGCTTTTTAGTTTCTAGACCCCGCATTTGCGTTTTACACGGGAAATGGGTTTGATTACTATGGGTTCCATGCTTTGGATGGCTACCCCACCTTGCTGAATAACACACCTGAAGCCTTGGGGTCGTTTTCGGGTATAATTTCCTTTCGATATCATTATTCGCCGCCCGACAATATTTTGAAATGTGACCCCCCCTTTTACACAAAAAACATTTTAGTTCTGGTTTCCCTGCATAGGCCATTTTTTTGATTTATTAAATATGTGACTGTTATGTGTATTACATTGTTTTAAAAGTTCATTAATTTACTTTCGTGAGTCAATTGAAATCTAATCCCACCATGCTTGCTAATGAAACCTTCAATGGCTTCCATTGATATGCTAATTAGCCTATCCACACCAGGTTGCTCCACCAGTTGCTTATACAATAGACAAACAACTATATAACCCCCACAAAGACAGATTCCTACCAACAAACGAAAAAAAATAAAAAAAATAGATACGAACCGTTTAAATTTCCAGTGACTTGTGGTTCTACAGCATACAAGACACAAGGCACACTCTTAATCAATGCCTTGGTTTTATTGGACCAGAGCTATTTCACTCTCACGTGTGTAGAAATAAAAACCTATACTTCCTCCACTTTTCCTTTTTCCTCAAAGATGTATGGTAATTCCTGCCGCTCTCTAACCAACACTGTGCATTAGCAATACACTAAACAAACAGATACCAAACACCCAAATACACAGATGAAGCTGTTTAGAAGCTAGCTTTGACCTGTAGTCCCACTCCAAATACAGACAAAAAAAACAAAAAAGACAAAAAAAAACAAATACAAATCCGTTTACCCACGAATTTCTTTAGGAGAACACACTCTTATTCAATGCCCTCCTATACGATAGCAGGTCATAGGGAATTTCTATTGGGACAGAAAGTTTTTTTCACAATCACGTGGATATTTCCACTTTTCCCTCAAAATTGTATGATTTATCCTGTCAATCTGCGGTTATATCACATAACCAGGGATGATCAGTCCCTTATCTTGCCAGTGTGCCAATTTGCCCTCTGGTTACAAGTTTCTGCAGCAAACACAACAATACGTACATATATATATATATCAGTCACAGTTCTCACCAGGTTTTACGCGTGCGTTTATACCAGTGAAATATCTCACAGAATTTTCCTGCTCATCCAAGCGTGGTTTCAGAATTCGCGAGCCAGCGCCAATCTTGTCCACACTAGAGATGACTTTCAGTTCTGGGTGGCTTTGAGCATCTGTGCTTACAGGGACTCAAACAAAAATACCTTAGATTTTTGTGGATTCTGTGTAAAAATACGTTTTACACGCCTTCTGGGGTGCCAAATGAAGTAACTGATCAATTCAATCTAGTACTACTATTATCAGTTATGTATTCCTTTGCTAGTCCCTATAGTTTAGCTAATCTAGCAATCTATTACGCCAAGCACATGTTATTGTTAATACCACAATGCTACCACCCTTGGCTATGAAATCAATACACGGTCTAAGGTCAATTAAATCTCATTTATTTCCCAAGGAAATAAGAAAACGTGCATCAAGTATCAGTAGAAGTTACAATAATACATAGCATACAATCACAGTGCAATATAAGCCTTATACTTATCGATCCTCATGACTGGGTCTCCTGATGGAATAAAGAGGGACAGAGAGAGACCTCATGGTTGCAAACCTTTTTGTTAAACATACCTCAGCCATACCACACCCCATAGCCCATCCTACTCTTTCCCGTAGACCAATCAGCGTCTCTGGGGCGTCTCCTCCCCCAGGCTAACAGTCCTGCCATACTTGGCCTCTGGGGGGCAGTGTTTGCCCATGAATTGCAACTGCTCCGACTGGATTGCAAATCTTGTGGCTTGATATCGGACGCCCCACCAGCTGTCCTTTGTTCTTGCAGACAAGCCGGCGCCATATTATCTTTGAAGTCAGTACATTCCAGGTGGGCTGAATAGAACTCATTCTGCTATTTAAATTGTGTCACATTCCTTGCTTTTAAACATGTGAAACTGCCTGGCATCAGTATGGCTGAGTTCGGCTGTACAAACAGCTGTGTAGATGTATAATAATAATTCCTGTCTGATTCCAACACCGGTTTTGGTGCCAATATCATTCGGTTGACTCTTATTCCAGGGGCGTGAGCATAATGGTAAGAACCGGTGTGCGTTTCTCCTATACGGAAGCCAAGATAGATGAAGAAGGGCTTGTTTTTATATTGTCAGATAGAACAATCGCCCAGCAGCTTCCGCACATCGCAGCGGATGGAGAGATATCTCTCACAGCCTCACTCGCGCTCAGGATCCAGGTCGAGAGACGGCTCTCCCTCTCCCTCAGGATCACACACGCTGCCTAAGATGGCCGCCACAACAGAAAAGGCCCACCGAATTGGAGCTGCCGTCTAACAATAACAAAAGTCCGAGACAGGTAATCGCTAAATATCTCAACTACATAGATCGCACGGACATTCTCCAGGGCTTTAGAAAGTCACATTCCGTTTTTGTAGATGGGCACAAGCTGCTGCTGTTTGCTTACTACTCTGCAGAGGTATCACGCAAAAGGAAAGAATTCCAGCCGATCTGTGCAGATCTGTTCAAACGTCACATTCACTTCACCCTGGCATACCCGGCAACCCTACGCTTCCAGGCCCTAGATGGGGAACAGCTCACCTTCCAGTCATCAGATAAGGCCAACGCTATCCTCCGCACACTCATGTCTACACTTCCGACATCTGATTCTTATGCGGACAAGGTGAAGCAGGGTCCGCGGGAACAATGAAGCCCCAGGTAGGATCCCCCTAAGCACCTGAAGCAAACCTCTCCACCAGACCACTCTGACTATCGCTGACTCACCACAGCTACCCTGGCTACAGTTATACCAAGGTATGTGTGGGGTTTTTGTGAAATATGGCCCCATCTACTTGCAAATGTCACCTTAGTGACTTTGGGGCAGACTCAGTCACCTACCCCCCCAACCACAATGACCACCATGGTCAACGGTTATTTTGTTTATGTTATACGGTTATATGATGTTACACGACGTTTGTTCAGCCTCTTGTTAGTGTGAAACCTAGAATGTATACTTAACTTACTCTGAGAAACCTTATGCAACTTCTTCACATTGGGTTGCTCACATGTATCATCAAAGATCATGAATGAGGCACATTGACCTCTCCTGGCTTAGTCCCATAAAAAGAGGGGCTGTGCCAGACCCGAGACCCCATCCCTCCCCCCCCCCCCCCATGTAATACCGCATGCTGCGGGTGTGGTAGTTGCATACGGAAAAAAGAGAAGTCACAGGCGATTATTTCACTGTTAACCCCTACTACCCCTGTCGTCCTAACCCATTCCCCTACCCAGAGAAAGGAAGGTTCACCTGAACACAAAGTAGAAGGCATACTCTCAGTTTTTCTTTTTTTTTTCTTATCCCAGTCCCACACGATCGACTGAAGGAACGATATATTAGCGTCGCTGTACGGCCTGCCTTTCCCACTTGAGCAATGCAACCTATACGTATATCTTCTTGGAATGTGAAAGGGTTACGCTCACCTGGGAAACGTTTGACGGTGCTCCGGCACCTAAAAAGGCTAAAAGTAGACATAGCCCTGCTCCAGGAGTCACACCTGGAGGAACAGGACTTCCCTCGCATGTGGAAGCTATGGGTGGGTAAAGTATTGGGCTTGGCCTCTCAGGGCCGGAAAGCAGGCACACTCATTCTACTGCATAAAAGCTTGACATATGACTTACTATCGATCGACAAAGATGCAGAAGGCAGATTTCTTTCCGTCTTCCTCAAATTTACATCCAGCGAACTCAGACTGATCAACATATACGCACTCAACTCTCTGGATAAAGCATATTTCAGTGATCTGGCGAAATTGGCCAACGACCTAGACACTCCACACCTCATAGGAGACGACTTTAACACGACCAACAGTGACAGCGAAGACAGATCATGCTCGACACACTGACAAAAACTATCCTCAACGACCCAACACACTCACCTTTATTACATGATACATGCCCTCGGGTTGGTAGACACTTGGAGATTATCCCACCCTCTGGGAAGAGAATACACTTTCTACTCCCCTGTCCACAAGTCCTTTGCAAGACTTGACTATTTTCTCTGTTCTCACTCTCTGATCCACAAGGTCAGAGACACCAATATACACAAATTAGTCATCTCAGACCATTCACCGATCTCGGTCAGACTTGACAGCTTAAGACATAGCCCGGAACATAGGCAATTGAGATTCCCGAAATATCTAACACAAGACGCTGATTTCCATCAGATTCTCACGGAAGCATGGCTAGACTATACACACACAACAACAGTGCACACATAGAGAACCCTAATTTATTCTGGGAAGCAGGCAAAGCATTTCTGCAGGGACGGATTATATCCTTTACCTCAGCCCACAGGAAAAACGCACTTAAAAAATACCTAGAAGCTAGCACCTTACTACAACAGGCCCAAACACGACTCCAGGCCCAGTGTACTGACGAAAACCATAAAGCATGGATACATGCAAGGAATCTCTTAAATACCTGGGCTGACAACATAGAACAGATGACAATTACATACGCTCAATTGCAGTACCACAACCATGGGAACAAAGCCAGAAAGTTGAAAGCTATACTTACCAAAGGCATCTTCGCCCTTACTCATATAGTAACGCTGCGCAATTTGGATGGCACCCTATCCACATCCCCTAAAGATATCAACAAAACATTGGAAACATTTTACACAGATCTCTATGCACAGGAGCCTATGAACCCATCTATTGTGCCAAAATTGCTCGATTCTGCCCACCTTCCCCAGATCAACCCAAGTGATCTGGAAAGGTTAAACGCCCCAATCACTGAAGAAGAACTTACAAAAACCATTAGTGGTCTGACAAACGGCAAATCCCCAGGTCCCGACGGATACACACCCGAATTTTATAAAATTCTAAAAACTAACATCACCCCCACATTACTTATGGTTTACAACTCAATTTGGAAAGGGGGCCCATACCTCCCGACTGGGAACCAAGCCCACATAAAACTTATAGCCAAAAAAGGTAAAGACCCACAGGACCCTGGATCCCTGTTAAATCTAGATTAAAAAATCTTGTCCAAAATTCTAGCCACTTGACAAGCAACAATAATGCCGACGCTTATACATCATGCGCAATCAGGCTTTACAAAAGGCAGATCGGCTACATCCAATATTAGAAAAGTGCTATCTGCCCTAGAGTTCGGCAAACACCAACCGACAGAAGACATAGCAATCCTTACATTAGACGCCAAAAAGGCCTTTGACAACGTAAACTAAGGCCGCGTACACACGCGGGGACTGTTCGCCCAACTTTGTCCGCTGAACAGTGTTTCGGCAAACAGTCCGCTCGTGTGTGGGCTTTCAGCGGACAGTTTCAGCGAACAGTCCGCTGAACAAGGTTTTTCGGAAATTCCGAAAAACTGTCCGCTGAAACCTTGTTTCAGCGAACAGTCCCCTCGTGTTTAGGCTTGTTCGTCAAACTAAGTTCCGCGCATGCTCAGAAAGGATTTACACGCCGAAAGTTATAATGCAGTGTATAGGACGTCGTATTTTTCGTCCCGTCGTACGTGCCGTTCACGTCATCGCGCACGGTTTCAGCAAACTGTTCGTCCGTCGTGTGTGGCCATGTCCGTCCATGCTAATTTTGAGCGGACTGTTTGCCGAAACTGTTTGACGGACAAAGTTGGGCGAACAGTCCCCGCGTGTGTACGCGGCCTTAGTGATGCAAAAATTTGAAATCACAGGGCCCTTCCTGCAATTCATTCATAATCTCTACTCTGCCCCCATGGCCACAGTGATTGCCGCAGGTGTGCAATCCAACCCAATACGTCTTCATAAGGGTACAAGGCAGGGCTGCCCCCTCTCCCCTCTGCTCTTCAACCTGGCCATTGAGCCCCTGTCAAGACACCTCAGTAGTACACCCAACATCCACGGGATTCCACTTGGTCCTGAAAACTTATGTGTTGCACTACTTGCAGATGGCATCATAATCTTTACTTCTTCACCATTCTCAGACATACCAGTCATTCAGGAAATTTTTGAATCTTATTGTGAATGTTCGGGGATAAAAATACATTTCACAAAGAGTGAACTTCTTCCCTTAGGGACCAAACATCCTGAGTCATGGCTACCTCCATCCTCCTTCGCATAACCAGTAAACATATCACCTACCTAGGCACATCGGTAAAGAACCTTCCTCTCTCTACTCATTAAAATTACCCTCCTCTGTTTACTAGAATACTTGGAGAGCAGGAGGCTTGGATGAAGTTACCGCTATCACTCTGGAAGATGCGCTCTATTCAAAATGGTTATCTTCGCATGACTTTTATATCCTCTCCAAACACTACCACTACTATTGAAACATAAAGACATCAAAATTCTTAACAGGGCCCTTACAAATTTCCTCTGGAAGGGAGGCAAACCAAGAATAGCCTTGTCCAAACTATATCTCCCAAAGGTTGATGGCGGAGCCAATCTCCCAAATATCAGCGCTTACAACATAGCGTGTCTGCTAAGAAATGAGGTGGACTGGATCCTCAAATCATCATGGTACTCCAACTATGTTCTGGAAGCAACGGTAGCTCACCTTTTTGACCTGGCCACTCTTCTGCACAGAAATCTCCGGAAAACCCCAAACCATATCAAACAGAACCTCTTACTCAGAGATACAATTGTGGCCTGGAGAGAAAATGAGGAAAAAACTAGGTCTAGCTCTATATGTTTCGAAATTCCTACCAATTCAAAACAATCCCATGCTCCAATTGAGCCTACAATATGAACCATTCTCCAAAAGGAGAGACAAAGGTCTCACCACGGCTTACTTTCTCTACTGGGGAGCAGACCACTCCACACTGAAACCTTTCGCAAACATAGTAGAAGAGTTAAATTCCCCTCCCCCCACCACCACTTCATCCATGTTATGCAATACGTGGACTTTATCAACAAGTCGTGCCCAAATAAATTGGTACGATTCAAAACCTCCTTCATCGACACCCTGATTACAGAAAAACGCTACTCAATCTCAGATGTATATCGGTCTCTCAACAAGAACTACACCAGACCTCTTCACACCACCTCACTGTCCACCTGGCTGTCGGACCTCCCGTGGCAAGTAAGCCGTGGGAATCTTATTATTTTTTTTTTTAAAGCATACAGTCTTGTTGGACAGACTGGAGAGACACAGAGCAGCCTATCCTGGTGTGACACATGAGTCCTATTAGTGATGGCAGGTGCAGCCTAGTTATGTTGCATTGACTAGAAGAACAGATCATTTGTATAGGATTCTTCCAAGAGGCAATTGTGGTACTGAGGAACTTGTGTATTGTGTCACAAAGCCAGTTACCATTGCTTCAACAAGCTATGTGCTCCATCAGTAGCCCCAGTAGAGGCTAAACAGAACTCTGCTGCAATAACCTCACCTGACCGGATGACACCAGGCAATCTGAGAGACTGCCTCTATCCGGCATTGTGCCTGCTACCAATGCTTCTACCTCAGAGTATATTACTAAGGAGGTTCTATCATCAACTTTGGCTGGTCTAGAAAGAAAGATTGCTGGAATGATCGCTTCTGTCACACTGAGTGGAAGAAAGCGTTCCCCTATTCCTTCTATTTGGAGCAAGACTGGGTTGATGAGGTAGAAGAGGTAATGGCTGATCAGGCAGCTGATATCCAAACAGAAAAATCTCCCCCAAGTTAGTCAGAGCCTGAAGAGGCTCAGATTATATTGGCCTCTCAATCATAAAAGTTTCTCATCCATTCTCTTATACAGATGGTCCATACAGCTTTTAAAGTTACCTCCAGTAGAGGGCCCTGAAACACCTTGTTCCTCCCTTGGTTCTTTGAAAACACAGAGTAATGCAGGTGTTTTTTCTTTTCACCCACTCTTGAAGCAGGTGGTATATTCTGACTGGGAGCACTCAGACAGGATGTTTGTGTCTCCAAGGAGATTTTCTTTGTTATATCCTATGAAGAAAAGCTTTAATAAGAAGTGGAGTATGCCGGTTGTGGATTCAGTGGTTTCCTCCCCAAGCACAACTTTAACTTGTCCAGTGGATAATGCACAGGTCTTTAAGGATCCTGCGGATAAGAAGCCGGAAGCCTTGTTAAAAGAATCCTTTGCTCTGGCAAGTTCCGCTATTCAGCCTACAGTAGCAGTAATTGGGTTTCTCAAGCCTTGAAGGATCAGGCTAGATGGTCTAATAGACCAGAGGATTCTGTTCAGGATAGAGTAGATATGCCTCAGGTTCTTTGCTTTACTATAGATGCCCTTAAAGACTACATGCATAGATCTCCCACATGGCTCTTTTGTCTGTGCACATGTTATGGCTAAAATGCTGGTCAGCAGAGCTTCCTTGTAAGAGGATACTAGCTGGTTTTCCTTTTCATGGAGAACATTTTTTTGGGCATGATCTTGATAAGTACATCCAAAAAGATATCTGGAGGAAAGAGTTCCCTCCTTCCTGTGAAAAGGGTAGCTTCACGACCCTCTTTTAAAGTGCCATGTGCTAATTCTTCAGGTTTTAAAGGACCTGGACAGTTCCAACTGCACCAGGGATCTGCTGCCAAAGGTAAACAGCAGGGACAGGGCCAAAAGAGGCCATGGATCCAAAGTCCAATAATACTGGCACCAAACCATTATTGTGAAGGGACGCCCCCACTCCTGCAGGTGGGGGGAAGGTTGCTGCAGCTTGCGAGATTGTGGGAGGAACGCTAATTCAGGACAGATGGGTCATCTCCACAGTGTCTCAGGGTACAGGCTGGAATTACACTCTTACCTTCCTCAAAGATTTGTGAGGTCCAGTGTTCCCACAGACCTTTCAAGAAAGGGCTTATTATTCCAAGCACTAGACCATTTAAGGCGGCAGGGAGTGATCATGAAGGTTCAATTTCTCGAAAGGGAACAGGGCTTTATTAAAATCTGTTCACGTTCCAAAGCCAAATGGCGACATAAGACCAATTCTGGATCTAAGAGCACTGAACCGTTATCTCTCAGTGGGGATGAGCTTGATGTTGGGGCCTAACATAAGTTTGACTTGGACATCAGGTGTTCGCCGCTCGTCGAAGAGCAAACATTATGGGGTGTTTGTGGAAAATTCTAGCACTGCGGAATGCCCCATAATGTACTGCGAGATCGCAGTGCATTGCTGTATGATGATTGGCTAAAGCATGCACCTGACCTGCTAAGAGAGCCATAATTTGACAAAGGCAGGGTACCTTTGGCCAATCATGGCTCAGGGGGACTAAATCCATGCCCCACACTATATAAAGCTGCTTACACAGTGGCCATATGTAGTGTTGTTGGCGTGGACAGAGAGATAGCGTGATTTAGTTTAAGCAGGTATGTCAGTGGAAGTGTGGGCAGTGTATTTGACATATATATATATATATATATATATATATATATATATATATATACACACACAGTCAGTCTAGTGTATAGTGTATATATATATATACTGTATATATATATATATATATATATATATATATATATATATACTCTGCATTTATCATAGATTATAAGATTATATATTCAGTGTTTACTCAATATTCACTCAAGGTCAGGGCAGGCTATGAAGAGGGTGCAGCTGATGATCAGTGCCACAGTCAGGGCAGCGCAGTCCTGTGCCAGTGTCCCAGTGTACCTACCTGTGCTTTAGCTCCTCCCCCTGACCGGCCTTTAACCCCACCTATGCAGGGATCCACTGCAGTGGTCCAGAGGTGCCAGTCCAGTGCTGATCCTCAGCCATGGTGCTGGCACTGCTTGCTGATTGGCTTTTCCGCTGCTATCTCCCTCACTGTCTGAAACCAGCACCACAATAGAGACTGAGCACTGACACCAGCACCGTGATAGAGAGCACTGACTCCAGCACCGAGATAGAGAGCACTGACACCAGCACCGTGATAGAGAGCACTGAGACAAGCCCCGTAATAGAGAGCACTGACACTGGCACCGAGATAGAGAGCACCGATACCAGCACCGAGATAGAGAGCACCGATACCAGCACCGAGATAGAGAGCACTGACACCAGCACCGAGATAGAGAGCACTGACACCAGCACCGAGATAGAGAGCACTGACACCAGCACTGTGATAGAGAGCGCTGACACCAGCACTGTGATAGAGAGCACTGACACCAGCACCGTGATAGAGAGCACTGACACAAGTACCAAGATAGAGAGCACTGACACCAGCACCGAGATAGAGAGCACTGACACCAGCACCGAGATAGAGAGCACTGACACCAGCACTGTGATAGAGAGCACTGACACCAGCACTGTGATAGAGAGCACTGACACCAGCACCGTGATAGAGAGCACTGACACAAGTACCAAGATAGAGAGCACTGACACCAGCACCGAGATAGAGAGCACTGACACCAGCACCGAGATAGAGAGCACTGACACCAGCACCGAGATAGAGAGCACTGACACAAGTACCGAGATAGAGAGCACTTACACCAGCACAGTAATAGAGAGCACTGACACAAGCACCGTGATGGAGAGCACTGACACCAGCACTGAGATGGAGAGCACTGATACCAGCACCGAGATGGAGAGCACTGATACCAGCACCGAGATAGAGAGCACTGACACCAGCACCGAGATCTTGTGGGCACCCACGTGACATCACTAGACATGTCCTCATCGACGTCACCTTCCCCACCTCTATAATTAGAGATTTCGGAGTAGGCAGCAACACCGGGGACCAACTTCCTCCTTGGGCTGATCTGGGTACTGTCGTCAGACTGCTGAGTGGCGGTTGTTGCTACCTCCTCTTCCTGATCCAATGCCAAGAGTGGCTGCGCATCGGCAATGTCTTGTGATGGATCTGAAAATAATTCCTGTGACTCAAGCAGAGGGTATATGGTGGTGGTGTTGGTGGTAGTGTCTTTGGGGGTGCACACAGCAGAGAGTGAAGAAGAGGATGCAGATCGAGAGGATGAGGAGGGTGCAGAAGAGTAAGGCTGAGTGAGCCACTCAACCAAGTCTGGTGTGTCCTTTGAAGTAATCAAACACACCTTTTGCAATTTCCCACTTTGGCTCAAGCCTCTTGCTCCTGCCCTACCCCTACCACCCCTGCGGAAGGGCCTGCCTCTTTCTCTGCCTGTCATTTTTTAAATGACCCTGTGACATAAGTCTCTAGAGAAGTGCAGTATGTATGTGGAAGAAGGTATATAACACCCCGCTTCAATCTGTCATTTTGGGGGGCCACTGGTCTATCACACCAGTTATAATACTTTTTTTAAATTGCGTTTGTCACTGTTTGTAGTATTGCTGCAGAACCGCTCAGCAGTCACAATGCTGCACAGTGGAAATGCACTATACTATGCTTTCTATATTTGCAAGCATTAAGTGTATTACACCCCTATATACTGCACACCAAATAGTACACCTATACCAGTCCTTAAAATGACCTTTGTGGACCTAATAGTAGCTAGCTAGTAGCTAGTGAATTGCAGACTGTCCCTGCTCCAAACACCAAACTGTCCCTCCCTACATTGAAAAACGACAGCTGCAGAATCGGTAAGCAGAACTGCATGCAGTGCACTATAATATGCTTTGTATATTTGAAAGAAAGTATATTATACATGTACAACCCTATATACTGTACACCTATACTAGTCCATAAAAGGACGTTTGTGGTCCTAGTAGCTAGTGATTTGCAGACTGTCCCTCAGTCCCTACACTGATAAAATAAAACTGCAGAATCGGTCAGCACTCAGCTCAGCAGTCAAGTATAATAGGCTTTCTATATTTGAAAGAAAGTATATTATACGTGTACAACCCTATATACTGTACACCTATACCAGTACTTAAAAGGACCTTTGTGGACGTAGTAGCTAGTGATTTGCTGACTGTCCCTCAGTCCCTACACTGATAAAAGACAGCTGCAGAATCGGTCAGCACTCAGCTCAGCAGTCAAGTATAATAGGCTTTCTATATCTGAAAGAAAGTATATTAAACGTGTACAACCCTTTATACTGTACACCTATACCAGTCCTTAAAAGGACCTTTGTGGACCTAGTAGCTAGTGATTTGCAGACTGTCCCTCAGTCCCTACACTGATAAAAGACAGCTGCAGAATCGGTCAGCACTCAGCTCAGCAGTCAAGTATAATAGGCTTTCTATATCTGAAAGAAAGTATATTATAGGGGGGCGTGGCTTGGACTCAAACAGGAATGGACGCTGCATAGGTGAGCTCCGCCGGACCGTGACACAAACATCCCCTTCCAGCCATACCGAATGTGCGATGGGCAGACGAGACAGACTGCCTGACTGTCCCGGATCGCAGCGTTCCTATTCTACCCCCGGGGCTCGCCGTATTGCGGACATATTTGATCTCCAAACACAGAGGACCAGTGGCCGCTCAGCTAACAAGATGGTGCTGAGGAGTCACGAGGCGGAGAATAGTGAAGACTCCATGTCGGCTTCAGAGGACAGGGTAAGAGAGCAGGACTGCTCAGACCACCCCCTAAAGCTCTCGGAAATGACTAAAATAGCAGCGTACATTAAAAGCACCCTGTTCTCTGCAATTACTGACCTAAAAGCAGATTTTATGGCATTGTCTGATCGGCTGTCACACACAGAAAGAGCAGAGGCCAAAAGGGATAGAGCGGTGGAGAGATTCTCTTCCACTGTCTCATCCCACGCCATCCATCTCATTCAGATGAACAGGCACCTCGAGGATCTCGATAATCAGGGCCGCAGGCAGAACATTAGGGTGAGGGGGATACCCGAGAAGATTGAACCTGCTCAGATTAAGCAAGCCTTACAGGCAGTGTTCAATGGAGTACTGGCAGTGGCGTAACTAGAATCTTCAGGGCCCCGATGCAAGAAACCATGAAGGGCCCCCCTGAACCCCAGCCAGGGCCCTTCCCTCCGAGTCCGGGCGGTGGAACTCCAGGGCGTGGTCACAGGTATGACCTTTGTGAGCCCTGTAGTTCCACCACTGGTATCAGTATATATATATTTTTTTTAGGTGCCCCCCTGAACCCCAGCCAGGGCCCTTCCCTCCGAGTCCGGGCGGTGGAACTCCAGGGCGTGGTCACAGGTATGACCTTTGTGAGCCCTGTAGTTCCACCACTGGTATCAGTATACATTTTTTTTTTTTAGGTGCCCCATTCCTGTCCCTAAGCAGGATGGGGTCTCCATCCCCAGAAGAGATGAGGTCCTTTTCTCCAGGGCAGATGAAGTTACTGCCCCCAGGTGAGAAGGGGTCCCTGTCCCCAGGGGAGGTGGGGGTCCCTGTCCCCAGGGGGAGATGGAGGGGGTATGTAATGGTGTGTGGGCGATGGGGTCCTCTCACTCACCATGACCAAGCTGCAGGCCACGCACTCATCCATGTTGGCCTGGGCTCCATCCAGTGTGCTGGACGGGCAATCAGCATATCTCCCAGAAAGACCTTTCATCATCTGTGTATGACGGGGGTGGAGGGGGGCTGGCAGACAAGCCTGCAGTGTCCTCCGGGGAGCCGTGTCTCATAGGGCTGCACTGCATCTGTGTGCTTAAAGTTTGTTTACCCGGGAGAAGTATGCAGTGCAGTGTGGGTTGGACTCGGGGGGCGGGACTCTGGCTGGGGAGAACAGATATCGGACTGAGCGGCAATGCATGGAGCAGGAGAGGGGTACTCTGAGGAGCCGGCCAAGGACACAGGTCATGTGGGGAATGCACAACTAAAGAGCAGCCAGTGCGATAGTCGAGCATGGAGCTCTGCTAGTCACCCTCCACCTCCAGCCACCCGTGTGCATGGTGCACTGGTACCCGTAGCTGCCTATGCTGCTGCCGGCCATATGTAGAGGGGGCTGCATGGGCCCCCTGCATCACAGGGCCCAGTTGCGGTCGCGACTGCTGCACCCCCTATAGTTAAGCCCCTGAGTACTGGAAAGACATAAGGACACTGACATTGAGTTTGTAAGAGCACATAGAGCATTGGCGCCGAAACCAAGTGATACAGCTCCTCCAAGGGACATCATATGTTGCCTGCAAAGCTTCCCACTGAAGGAAGAGATACTGGGGAAAGCAAGGAAAAGTGATCAGATCCTTTTTAATGAGCATGCTGTTGCACTGTATCATGACCTTTCCCATATTACACTACAGAACAGGCGAGCACTGCGACCCATGACTACCGCATTGGGAGAGAAGGGCATCCCATATCGCTGGCGCTTTCCCTTTGTGCTGAACGCCACGTTTATGGGGAAACAATGTTACCTGCGAATGCCAGAGGACATACCAAGCTTCTGTGAACAGCTACAACTCCCATTGATTGATGTACCGGAATGGTACAGGGAATTTTGTTGTCCCCCGCAGGGTCTCTCCCCGCCTCATACCCCACAGTCACCCCCCTTGAAGCCATCATCCAACAAGAAATCTCACCCGGACAGACTCCCGGGCTTGGACAGGGGTAGATCCCCACATCCTGTGAAGGAGTACTGGCCACAGCCACACACATGAGTTTAATGTGGGAGTCTGTCTTCCTCGGCTCTATTTTTTCTTGGGCCGGGTGGCAGCCAGCCTCACTCATTTCAACCATGGACAAGGAGATGCTGGATAGCAATTTTCCCAACTGATGACACCTGCCCAGGGCCTGCCGGGCTGATTCTAGAGTCCCCCCCAAGAAAGACATCCTGGTGGATAAACGTATTATTTTATTTTTTTCGGAACACTTACAGGATGGGCCAACAGGGTGTCACCCTGGTTTACTCGGATCGTCCTGGTGCCTGGAAAGGCTCCATTTAATATGCATATAGGCCTCATTGCATCAGAACTGAGACTGTTTCTGCCGGGGAATAGCCTTGGTGGTGAAAGGACGCACGTTTTATGCTCACGCAATGACGGGGGGGTAGTGTTCGGGGGGTATTATTGTTGTTTTTATATATTGGGTGGGGTGCGGGTGTCTGGCCCTTTGTTGTGCGGGTGGGCGGGCGGGGGGGTGGATGAGCCAGCCTCCTGCGTGGCCTGGGTGGATGGGCCATGCAGGGGGTCGGCCCAGAGGGGGTCCCTGCCGCGTGCCAAGTGGTACGGGGTTGGGACATAGATAAGTAAAAAATGGTGGTGCGCTCCTAAATAGAACTCAGCAGCTACTAAATACTCAATCTGTATCTTAAAAAAGGTATCAAAAATATAATAATAATAAAAACTAAAAAACACACAGTGCAAACGTGCTTAATATATCTAAAATAATGATGTCAGGAAAAAAGTAAAACAAAGTGCATATGTGCATAGCATATCAAAATATTAAAACTTGAAGGTGATATACGAATATTTAAATATTTACGGCAATAGTGCTGTGATAAAATGTGTAATATAAAGTAATGAAGTGCATATAACAGAAAACTTCAAGACCGAATGGGTTTAACCACTTCAGCCCCGGACCAATTAACAGCCTAAGGACCAGAGGTCTTTTTACAATTTCGCACTGCACTACTTTAACTGGTAATTGCGCGGTCATGCAATGTTGTACCCAAACAAAATTCGTTTGCGTCTTTTTCTTCCCACAAATAGAGCTTTCTTTTGATGGTATTTGATTGCCTGTGCGATTTTTATTTTTTGCGATATAAATGGAAAAAGACCGAAAATTTTGAGAAAAAATGATATTTTCTACTTTTTGTTATAAGAAAAATCGAATAAACTCAATTTTAGTCATACATTTAGGGCAAAATTTATTCAGCCACATGTCTTTAGTAAAAAAAATGTCAATAAGCGTATATATTCATTCATTCATTCATATATATATATATATGGGTTTGCGCAAAAGTTATAGCGTCTACAAACTAAAGTTCATTTTCTGGAATTTACACAGCTTTTAATTTACGACTGCCTATCTCATTTCTTGAGGTGCTAAAATGGCAGGGCAGTACAAACCCCCCCCCCCCAAATGACCCCATTTTGGAAAGTAGACACCCCAAGGAAGTTGTGGAGAGGCATGTTGAGCCCATTGAATATTTTTTTTTTGTCCCAAGTGATTGAATAATGACACAAAAAAAAAAGTTTACAAAAAGTTGTCACTAAATGATATATTGCTCACACATGCCATAGTTATATGTGAAATTGCACCCCAAAATATATTCTGCTGCTTCTCCTGAGTACGAGGATGCCACATATGTGGGACTTTTTGGGAGTCTAGCTGCGTACGGCACCCCGAAAACCAATCACTGCCTTCAGGGTTTCTAAGGGTGCAAATTTTTGATTTCACTCCTCACTACCTATCACAGTTTCGAAGACCATAAAATGCCAAAATAGCACAAAACCCCCCCAAATGACCCCATTTTGGAATGTAGACACCCCAAGCTATTTACTGAGAGGCATGTTGAGTCCATGAAATATTTTATATTTTGCCACAAGTTGCAGGAATTTTACAATTTATTTTTTTTTGCACAAAGTTGTCACTAAATGATATATTGCTCACACATGCTATGGGCATAAGTCAAATTACACCCCAAAATAAATTCTGCTGCTTCTCCCGAGTACGGGGATACCACATGTGGGGAACTTTTTGGGAGCCTAGCCACGTACGGGACCCCGAAAACCAAGCACTGCCTTCCGGATTTAAATATAAAATGCTACCAAAAAAACCTGTTATGCCCCGTACACACGAGAGGGATTAAGTCTGACAGACCTCCAAAGGAGTTCCGCCGGAGTTCCGCCGGAGTTCCGACGGAGTTCTGGCGGACTTTTCGACCGAACGGACTTGACCACACACCATCACACCAAACTCCGACGGAGTCGAACGTGATGACGTACGACTGGATTCGACGTAGGAAGTTCCTAGACAGTAGCCAATAGCTGCCCTAGCGTCGGTTTTAGTCCGTCGGAGTAGCACACACACGAGCGGATTTTTCAAAGGGGACCGGGTCCGGCGGAGTTCCGTCGGGAAAATTTAAAGCATGCTTCATTTCTAAAGTCCGTCAGACTTTAGCTTCGCTAAAGTCCGTTGCAGCCCACACACGATCGGATAGTCCGCCGGACTCAGTCCGTCGGAGTTTGGATGTCGAAAAGTCCGCTCGTGTGTACGGGGCATTAGCGATCGCAGGGATCAGGCCTGACTCTGCGATCGCTGCAGTTATGTGTTTAGTGTTTTGTAAGTGACAGTGATCGATCGATACTGCACTTGGGTGGGCTGGGCAGAGGGGCAAAACGCAGGTGCCAGCAGGTATCTGGGCTGATCCCACTAACAATGCGTTTTTTGGAACCCTAAACTGCTGGGGATGCTAGTATAGATCTGATCAGATCAGATATTGATCTGTTCAGATTCTATACCACTACGGGAGGTGTATGCTTTGCGCGTGGGTGTTAGCAGTACTGGCACTAACCTAGCGCTGCCTGGGGCGACGCAGACCCTGACCCTAAAACCTAATTGATATCACCCGCCAGGTGATCAGGGGGTTAAACCTTTATTGGGTAATAAATGGTGGGTGCCCTGATGCTATAAAAAGCAAACTAACCAGAGTCACCCGTACCACTTATACGGTGATCACTGGTGAAAGGGTTAACTAGGGGCAATCAGGGGTTCACATTTTTATTAGGTAGTATATGGGGGTCCCTGGCGCTATATAAAAACCTGACGGGGAACCTAAATAACTAACTGGCTAACCAGCGTCACCAGTGACACTTATACTGTGATCGCTGGTGAAAGGGTTAACTAGGGGCAATCAGGGGTTTAAAACCATTATTGGGTAGTATATGGGGGTACCTAGCGCTATAAAAACCTGGCGGTGAACCTAAAAAAATAACTAGCTACCTAGCGACACTAGTGACACTAATGCAGCAATCAGAAAAATGATCGCTTAGTGACACTGGCAAAAGGGGGTGAAAGGGTTAACTAGGGGCAATCAGGGGGTTAAAACCATTATTGGGTAGTATATCGGGGTACCTAGCGCTATAAAAACCTGGCGGTGAACCTAAAAAAATAACTAGCTACCTAGCGGCACTAGTGACACTAATGCCGCGTACACACGAGCGGACTGTATGGCGTACTTAGTCCGTCATACAATCCGACGGACAGTCCGTCATACTTTCCACTGAACGGACTTGACCACACACGGATACCCAAACAGTCCGTCGAAAGCTTGTGCGATGACGTGTACAGCACGTACGACGGGACTAGAAATAGGAAGTCCAATACACAGCAAAGCACCCTTCCGCCGTGTAAATCCTTTCTGGGCATGCGCCATTCTTAGTCCGTCGAACTAGCCTACTGACAAGCGGATTGTCCGCTGAAACCAAAGTACGACGGACAGAATTTCGAAAAATCTGAAATACTTAGTACGCCAGACTGCACGCTGAAAAAGTCTGCTGAAGCCCACACACGATTGGACTGTCCGCTGAAATGTGTTTCGACGGACTAAGTACGCCATACAGTCCGCCCGTGTGTACGCGGCATAATGCAGCGATCAGAAAAACGATCGGTTAGTGACACTGGCAAAAGGGGGTGAAAGGGTTAACTAGGGGCAATCAGGGGGTTAAAACCATTATTGGGTAGTATATCGGGGGATACCTAGCGCTATAAAAACCTGGCGGTGAACCTAAAAAAATAACTAGCTACCTAGCGACACTAGCGACACTAATGCAGCGATCAGAAAAATGATCGCTTAGTGACACTAGCAAAAGGGGGTGAAAGGGTTAACTAGGGGTAATCAGGGGGTTAAAACCATTATTGGGTAGTATATCGGGGTACCTAGCGCTATAAAAACCTGGCGGTGAACCTAAAAAAATAACTAGCTACCTAGCGACACTAGCGACACTAATGCAGCGATCAGAAAAATGATCGCTTAGTGACACTGGCAAAAGGGGGTGAAAGGGTTAACTCTAGGGGCAATCAGGGGGTTAAACCTTTATTGGGGGGTGGTAGGGGGCTACCCTGGACCTAACATTAACTGCCATGACAGTTTTTACTTTTACAACTGACACTGAATGCAGTGATCAGTAAATAAATGATCACTGCAATCAGTGATACTGTGACTGGGGGGGCGGGTGGGATCGGGGGGGGGGGGGGTTTGTGTACCTATGTGTACCTATGTGTTAGTGTAGTGTTTGGTGCACTTACTTTTAGTCTTCTCCTCGTAGTCCGGTCTAAAAGACCGCCCCGAGGAGAATGACATCACTTCCTCCCTGCCTGTGTATACAATACACAGTGGGAGGAAGCTTCTCATTGGCCAGGAGCGATCGAGAGGGGATGGCCAGAAACCAACGGCCATCCCCTCATCCCGGATCGCTTCTGCAGCGAAACGGACCGCCGTATCCAGCGGGAGGGGGTCCGGACCGATCGGACCCCCCACCCGCTGGAAGGCAGGCACGTACATGTACGTGCTTGTGCCTGCCGGTGCCATTGTAATGACGTACATTGGCAATACGGCGGTCCTTAAGTGGTTAATCAAGGTGACCCATAGATAGTCCAATCATGAAAAATGTGGTGAAATATCACAACCAAATAAACATAGTGTAGTTGTGTGTTCACAGTGCCAAGCCAACTCTCTCTGTTAGGTGATTTCCACGTGTTAGTGCTGGCCACACCAGGTAATTACCTTACTGCTGTAAGGTATACAGCGAAATAGCCTTTAATGGGGAACACTTGGATTCAGAAGATGGACAAGGGGAACTTCACACTTCTCTAGCGTCACCGTCATCCATCAAATTCCTCCATGGATACTATCAGCATATACACTCAAGGAATAGATAGAGTCCACCATAGTGTAGTAGGTTTAAAATATTATCAAAGTTTATTAAAATAATATTGAACTACTCACAAAAATAGGGGAGGACAGAGCGCACAGCAAACAGACCAACGAGCGTGTCACTCGGGTGTAGGCGTCACTTCCGGTATCCGACGCGTTACGTCACGGGGTTGGGACATAGCTGTGATCCGATTGACCTCTATTAGGGACTACCATCCAGGGAGCGGTTCACAGAACGCCATAAGGGAAATGCTTGTGTGCCACGCGCAGCAGCTGGGGGCACGCCGGGCTCCTGGCCCTGCCAGAGTTACCTTGGTTGGTATGTTAGCTGCTGACTTCAGCGGTCTTCATTTCAGATATTTGTTTATTAGACGCGCTCATCGCGCAGTAGTGAGGCAATTTTCATGTTAATATTTTTGTTCATGTTCTCATCCTTCTGTCTGGAAGGGGTATATATATATATATATATAACTTTAATTCATGTTTGTTTTTTGAGTCACGGGAGGCTTATAGCAGTCTCTTTACAATAACTTAAAACGCAATAGTTCTTTGACCTTTTTTTTGTACTTTGGTTATCTCGGAGGGGACGACCTCCCACTGCTCCCACCTGTGAGTCACTGTCTGGCTTACCCCAGACAGGGATTCACAACGTTTCTTCTCCAAACGTTGATACGAGGAGATATTTTACCTTTACTTCATTCGGGTGACTATCCACCTAAGTGACTGATCTTTCCTTTCTGTTCTTTTCTAGCTTTTCTTTACCCCTCCCTTATCCCTTAGTCTGACAGCTCAGGTGCTCTTACTCATTGCGCAAAGGTGGTGGTGAATAGTAGTTATTGCACTTACTATGGCGTACTCTATGCTGGATGATCATGCCTTTGTGATCTCCCATAATGTCAGGGGTCTGAATACGCCGGAGAAGCGAACGGCGTTACTCAGGGAACTCCACAAGCAGAAGCCGGCGGTGGTGTTCCTTCAGGAGACCCACTTCTGGACTGGTATGATTCCTAGATTACATGACAAACACTATCCCCATGCCTTCCACGCAACAAATCCCGAGGCCAAATCTAAGGGGGTGACCACTTTACTACATAAAAATGCTGACTTCGTTTTGCACCAGCAATTGGCGGACACTAATGAACGGTACCTATTTCTAAAAGGGCAATGGGCGGGAACACCGTTTACTTTGGCTAACGTTTACTTCCCCAACACTGCACAGGTCACTTTCTGTCAACGTGTGATAGATGAATTGAAGAGTTTTGCATCTGGCTGTGTGGTGCTGGGGGGGGGATTTCAACTTAGCGCTAAATCCTCTGCAGGATACATCGGATGGCAGATCCAGCATCCCCTATAAAAAGCTGCGTAAAATCAAGACTCTTTTAGCATCCCTCACTTTAATAGATACTTGGCGATTAACAAATCCTTCAGGCAGGGACTACACTTACTTTTCCTCCCTGCACAACAAATTTACATGCATAGATTACATTTTCGTTTCACAAAGGGATTTATCCCTTATAAAATCAGCCAAAATAGGTGTGCAGACCTTCTCAGATCACGCCCCTATATCGTTGCAACGAACACACACCGCCGCTCCCACTCATGGAGATTGAATCCCTCCCTACGTACGGACAAGGATAATGTTAGCAAAATAGCAGACACAATCAAACTGTATTTCAAAGAAAATATCACAGAGGAATTGACCATAAATGCATGGTCCGGGGGGAGCCCATACAGATGGGGGCGGCGAGAAAAAGAGTAGCAGAAAAGGAGACCAACGACCTTATACAGGCCATAAGAGACCTGGAAGGGAAGCACAAACAATCGTTAGCAACAGATACAGCAGTGGTTTTATTAGATTTGAGCAAAAAACTACAAGCCCACCTGAATCTTAAAGCACAGAAAATCCTTTTCTTTAGGAAGGGGTTCTTCTATGAACACAGTGATAAAACAGGCAAATTTTTAGCGAAGGCCCTTAAAGAAACACTTTTATCGATGAACATTGCTGCAATTAAAACCAGCGCTGGTCAGACAACACAAGATGCCGCAAAGATAGCACAAAGATTTCAGGAATATTACTCCAACTTATATAATTTACCACAGACACATAAACCTAGCGACTTAATGGGGACAACGGCAGAGATCACCCACAAATTTCTTGCTGATAGCGGACTCCCCACACTTACTGAGGAGGATGCGCTGTCGCTGGAAGATCCAATAACTGACACCGCAGCTATTAAAGAATTGAAAAAGGGGAAAAGCCCCGGACCGGACGGTTTGACAGCCCACTACTATAAAACCTTTTTGGAGATACTGATGCCACACATGACGAAGACGTTTATCCACTTTCGAGACCCGCAAGCGTTACCAGAAGATTTTTTGAGAGCGCACATTACGGTACTGCCCAAACCCAACAAGGACCCTCTTGACTGTGCCAGCTATAGGCCAATTTCTCTATTGAATGTGGACTTAAAACTCTACACAAAAATACTAGCGAACAGATTACAACCACTACTGCACAAACTCATAGGCCAGGAACAGGTAGGCTTTATGCCTGGCAGGGAGGCGAAACATAATGTGATTAAAGCTCTTAACCTTATACACAAAGCCCAAACAGAAAAATTTGAAGGCATGCATCCACAGATGCAGAGAAGGCCTGCGACCACGTGTCGTGGGACTTCCTGTATGCAACCTGTTCCCACATAGGCCTGAGAGCACATATGCTATTCTGGATTAAAACTATCTACTATAACCCGACGGCACAAATTAAAGTAAATGGGACACTGTCAGACAAGGTGCTGATATGGAATGGGACAAGGCAAGGGTGCCCTCTTTCACCCTTGCTGTTTATACTCACCTTGGAACCGTTAATCCGCACAGTAAACATCACCCGCTATACATGGCTTCCAAGTAGGAGACAAGGCATACAAATGTGCTGCATATGCGGATGATTTACTGTTCTTCATAACTCAGCTGCACATCACTATGCCAAACTTGTGTAACATATTTACGCATTATAGCTATATAGCGAATTTTAAAATCAATTACAAAAAATCAGAAGCCTTAAATTTAACGCTACGCGAGACCACAAGGGAGGTCATATTACGCAATTGCAAATTTAAATGGGAACCCCGCTCCCTTAAATATTTAGGAGTTCTTCTGGCCACTTCTGCAAACTTCTTTCGATCACTGAATGCTATTCTTAGACACTTTCTTTGGGCGTCCAAAAAGCCACGCATAAGCCTAGCATTACTCACCAGAGATAAAGGCAATGGGTGAATGGGATTCCCCAATTTCAAAAATTATTACAAGGCTACACACCTTACTAGAATGATTGACTGGACCTGCCATGCAGACAGTAAAGAATGGGTGGCACTGGAGAACAGTGTAGGCTCTACTCCAGTGTCACATTCCCCATGTATTCTGTGGAACCTATGCCCTAAACAGCTTAAACAACATCCCCTTATAGGGACCACATTAAGACTCCTACACACAGTTACTCAAACGACAGGCCTGACTACTTCCCCGCTAGTAGCTAATCCAGACTTTCCACCGGGCATGCACAAACCTATTCGGCATCTCACATGCAGGAGGAATTCACCACTTTTAGCCACTCATTGTCTCGAAGGCAACAAAATGAAATCAATTTCAAACCTACAGCAAGATCTGGGCTTAACCTTTCTAGGCCACTGGACATATAGACAACTACATGACTACATTTCGAGCCCACAGAGGCTCAAACACTTTATATGACCGCTAACACCATTTGAGGCGGTTTGTTTCCAGGCCACCATCTCTACGAAAAACATCTCCCTTACATATGCTTGGTTGCAATCCGCAGTCCGTCAGGAACCCAACAAACATAAGCTCTTCTGGGAAGCGGCATTAAATGTATCATTTACAAACGATCAATGGTTACAGGCATGTGTATTTGCCCATAAATGTGCAATTAGCAGCCGATTACAAGAAACTTCTTTCAAACTTTTAACGAATTGGTATAATACACCAATTAAACTGCATAATTGGTTCCCCATGGTTCCGGACTCATGTTGGCGCTGTAACCAAACTAAGGGCACCTTACAACATCTATGGTGGGAATGTGACCTAATTCGACCTTATTGGACTCAAGTGACTAACATTATAAAACAAATAACCGATACACGGATCTCACTAGACGCAAAATGCTGTTTACTACACATTACTAACCTTTCGATGAGAAATTATAAAAAATCGCTAACGAGATTCCTACTTACGGCCGCAAAGGCGGTTGTACCTAGATATTGGAGAAACACTACGACCCTTGGGAGAGGTACGTCATCTTCACAAAATGGAAGAGATTAGGGCTATAGCACACGAAAGCACAGACAAGTACACTGATACCTGGCGACCCTGGGTCATGTTTATATACTCTTCTACATACGCCTCCCTCACACAAGCCTGATGAGGAAGTGTTGTTGAGTACCTGACCTGTCAATACCCACTCTTTCCTTATAGACAACCGCATCCTTTCTCTTTCTTTCTTTTTCTTTTTTCATGGTGCCAGCCTTGAGATAGGCTGTCACTTCTTATCTACCTTCTTTCGCCACTTCTGGCTCTTCGATTACAATTGGCAGGGTGTAACCCAATCAGTATATAGTTACAATGAAGATATACCTGAAAAGGCTTTTGTAATGCTTTAACGTTTATGTTTAGGTTTTTATTGCTACGCTAGGAATGGCAATGTGCCTACCCTCTTTATAAGGAGATTTTTTTCTATATCTGGAGGGGCCTCCTAGCTTAATGGGATCTTTGTTGATCCACTCAAGCGAAACCAAGATACCTAACAATGTGAGTCTGTAACTACTGTTGCTAACCTGTTGTTCAATCAGGCAGTTGCATCTGCGATTATTATGTTTTGTCACGATGTATTGTAACTGGTTACTCCTTTAATAAACTTTAACTGTTTAAAAAAAAAAGAAAGTATATTATACGTGTACAACCCTATATACTGTACAACCATACCAGTACTTAAAAGGACCTTTGTGGACATAGTAGCTAGTGATTTGCAGACTGTCCCTCAGTCCCTACACTGATAAAAGACAGCTGCAGAATCGATCAGCACTCAGCTCAGCACTCAAGTATAATAGACTTTCTATATTTGAAAGAAAGTATATTAAACGTGTACAACCCTATATACTGTACACCTATACCAGTCCTTAAAAGGACCTTTGTGAACCTAGTAGCTAGTGAGTTGCAGACTGTCCCTCAGTCCCTACACTGATAAAAGAATTGGCCAGCACTCAGCTCAGCAGTCAAGAATAAAAGGCTTTCTATATTTGAAAGAAAGTATATTATACGCGTATAACCCTATATACTGTACACCTATACCAGTCCTTAAAAGGACTATAGCTAGTGATTAAACTGACCCTGCTCCACAGAGCATCCTGTCCCTACACTGACAAAAGACAGCTGCAGAATCGGTCAGCAGTGCAGGCAGCAATCAGCAGCACAGCAGTCAGCAGCAGTGCACCAGAACCCTATATACTGTACACCTATACCAGTCCTTAAAAGGACTTTTGCGGACCTAATAGCTAGCGATTTGTGTCACTGCAGTCTATCCCTGCTCCGCACAGCAACCCTACACTGACAAAAGACAGAATGTAAAATGGGCGCCAGATCAGGTCTATTTATAAGGTAGGGGGAATGTCCAATTGTCCATGTGCTGAAATTTCTCAATTGGATGTCCTGTACCCCATGATGGATGTGTCATCATGGGTCAAAGTTCTTTCACAGCGACAGAAGTCCGCCGGTTTGGTGAATCCCGAACACGCAAAATTCGCCGCGAACCGACCGCCGGGCGAACCGCAAGGCCATCCCTAGAGTCAAATGTGTGTGGCAGCAACCAGGTGAGGAGTATAAAGACAAGTATGTCTTACCTACAGTCAAGCATGGTGGTGGGAGTGTCATGGTCTGGGGCTGCGTAAGTACCGCCTACACTGGGGAGCTACAGGTCATTGAGGGAACATGTACTGTAACATATTGAAGCAGAGCATGATCCCCATACATTTGTGTTCATAGATTTTAACAGTGTTTGAACACATTTTTTGCCTATTCACATGATCTGCTGCAAACCACGGCCCTTTCGATTGGAATCAGTTTTCTCTGTCGTGACTAGGGATAAGCTTCGTGTTCGAGTTGAACCCATGTTTGACTCGAATATTGTCTGTTCACCCATTCATTGAATTTCGAACGGTATGGGCCATTTGTGCCAAATTCGAGTGCTGCGTCACACAGCCCATAATTCACTGCGGCATCCCAGTGCATTGCTGGCTGATGATTGGTCAAGCATGCACTATGACGCAGGCTTGGCCAATCACAGATCCATCTGCACAGCGATCCATAATTGGCCAAAGTCAGGGTGGCTTTGGCCAAGTATGGCACAGGGGGTTTAGTAAACGCCCCACACTACTGCGTGGCAGCCTTGTGTAGTGTGTTCTGGCATGCTCATAGAGAAATAGGCAGTGTCATTTCATTTCATTTGCGTTAGATAGAGCAAGCACAAGGTGGGTCAATTAGCTGCAGTGAGTGTATTGTGTATATATATATATATATTCATATATATATATATATTCATATATATATATATATATATTCATATATATATATATATATATATATATATATATATATATATATATATATATATATACACACACATCCTAGGTATTGTATATATATATATATATATATATATATATATATACACACACACACACACACACACACACACACACACACACTGTATTCAGTTTCGCTAGATTCATTCCTGTGTCCTTTTCTTGCACAGTGTGCACTTAAAGCTACCCCAATTGCTGGTGTTCTTCTGATCCTATACCACAGGCAGGCATCTATAGTAATTACAGTTGGTGTACTGTGTACTCTGCACAGTGTGCACTTAAAGCTACCTCAATTGCTGGTGTTCTTCTGATCCTATACCAGAGGCAGCTGCAGTACTTACAGTTGGTGTACTGTGTACTCAACACATCGTGCACTTAAAGCTACTTCATTTGCTGGTGTTCTTCTGATCCTATACCAAAGGCAGGCAGCTGCAGTAATTACAGTTGGTCTACTATGTACTCGGCACAATGTGTGCTTAAAGCGACCCCAATTGCTGGTGTTCTTCTGATCCTATACCACAATCAGCTGCAGTAATTACAGTTGGTGTACTGTGTACTCAGCACAGTGTGCACTTAAAGCTACCCCAATTGCTGGTGTTCTTCTGATCCTATACCACAAGTAGGCAGCTTCAGTAATTACAGTTGGTGTAGTGTGTACTATGCACAATGTGCACTTAAACTGAACACACATTGCTGGTGTTCTTCTGATCCTATACCACAAGCAGGCAGCTTCAGTTATTACAGATGGTGTACTGTGTATTCTGCACAGTGTTCACTTAAAGCTACCCCAATTTCTGTTGTTCTTCTGATTCTAGACGACAGGCAGCTGCAGTACTTACAGTTGGTGATCTGTGTACTCTGCACAGTGTGCACTTAAAGCTACCGCATTTGCTGGTGTTCTTCTGATCCAATACTACAGGCAGCTACAGTAATAACAGTTGGTGTACTGTGCACTCGGGACATTGTGCACTTAAAGCTACCCCAATTGCTGGTGCTCTTCTGATCCTATACCACAAGCAGCTGCAGTAATTACAGTCGGTATACTGTGTACTCGACACAGTGTGCACTTAAACCTACCCCAATTGCTGGTGTTCTTCTGATCCTATACCACAGGCAGGCAGCTTCAGTAATTACAGTTGGTGTACTGTGTACTCGTCACAGTGTGCACTTAAAGCTACCCCAATTGCGGGGTGTGGCCGGATGGAGGTGGGAGTGAGTGAGTGAGAGAGCGTGAGGAATGCCCGGGCTCCCTGCCTCTGCCTCGAGATCCGAAGAATGCAAGCTATTGCTCCCTGACAAGACCGCGCTCTGAGCGTTCGGGAGATTGTATGCCGCCTTCGCTCTCCCCTTGTTCGCTGAAGACCGTCGGAATAGTGCCGAGAGCCGCCGAGATCGTTCGAGCAGAGATCTCGTGGAGCCTCGGGCTATTGCGAGATTCCGAGAGCCGAACGTTTCCCATTCAACGCTGCATGTGGACGCATAGAGGAGGCTCCGTGACTGGCCCGGACCGGGATACCACCGCCGACGGAATCCGGTAGAGTGCACCACCAGGGTCCGACCAGCGGAAACCCCTTCCTCAGAGGCTCGAGGTACCCTAAGGTATACTAAGGAACACTATTGTCTATTGAATAGTCCAGTAAGGCTGGCTGGCAGCTAGCAGGAAAATTGGATGGGATCCGTACGCCTAGAGCACTGAGGACGGTGATTACAGGCTTGTCAAAACCCGCTAGTACAGTAGCATATTGGCGCCCCCCGCTCTGATGGAAGGCCTGTTCCCCCTCTTTTGCCTTTTTTTTGTTGAACAGCCAGCCGGCGAGAGTTCAGCCCCATAAAATAAATTGATGTATGCTCTTGGTATTGTGGGACTTAGAGACTAATTTTCTCCTTCCCAGGTGCTTGTTAGCTGAAAGTGGACCCTTTTTTGGGGGATATATCACTCTATAATAACTCTTTATTGGCTCATTGTCCTCCCCCCCTCTCTCTCTTCCTCTTTTTTTTTTTTTTTTTTAGCAAATACCACTATGCTTAGTAAAAGAGCTGTGGAGGATATGTCACATGGGGAGGGGAACCAGAAAACACGTGCGGCCAAGGAAAAACTAAACCAAGCCTCAGCGGCCTCAAAACTTGAGCGTTTTGCACATGCGACTTCTCCCGGCAGGAAAACACAGCACCACCCATCTGGCCAACTAAAAACCCAGGGGACGCTGGGGGATAGGAGAAGTGTGGGCTACCTGGCAGCAGACTCTGGTACTCTACCTCCTGGGGGGGGGGGGGTGGGTGAGCCATCCCAAGAGGAAAATAAGATGTCCCACAAATCCGTAGGGGGCGGTGAACCTACCCTAAGAGAGATTCTGTTGGCGTTCAATTAGTGTAAAATTTCCATTTCTGGTTTTGATAGCCAATTAAGAAATATTCAAAATGAATTGCACTCCATGAGTCAACTATTAAGCAATACCATCGATAGAACAAATACCCTAGAGGGAAGATTAAGCACGGTGGAAGATGAACTATCCCCCTTACAGGGAAAAATTGCTACGCTCCAGAAACAAATCACCGCACAAGCATCTAAAATTGACGATATGGACAACAAGAGCCGCAGGAACAATGTGCGATTAATTGGCCTTCCTGAGGGAAGTGAGGGTTCTAGTCCTATAATTTTTTTAGAGAATTGGTTTAAGGAATTATTGGGAGATGTCTCCTTCTCCTCGCTCTCTTGCATTGAAAAAGCCCACGGAGTCCCTGTTAGGTCGCATCTAGCAGAAGGACGCTGCAGGCCAATGATACTGAAATTTATTAATTACAACGATCGAATGATCTTGATGCAGAGAGTTAGGGGACTGGGAGACATCTTCTATAGAGGGATTAGAGTGTCATTTTATCCAGACTTCTCACCAGACCTGCAGAAACAGAGAGCGGAGTTTGTATCTGTTAAGCGTACTTTGCAAAAGTACAAGATAGCCTACGCTCTATTGTACCCGGCCCGACTTCATGTGTCTGCTTTGGGCTCAACATTTTTCTTCAGTTCTCCCTTGGAGGTTACGAACTGGCTGGAGGAACATAAGGGGTCTCTTTAGTGGCTTTTAGAGTCGCCATGTACTACCTTTTGCACTAGCTCTTGGGGGGGGGGGGGCAGGGGTGGGTTTGCCCTCTTTTTTTTTTTTTGGGTTTGGGTTGCCCTGTTTTTGTCTTGTTCTGAATTGTTTTATGTTATTAATGGTTAATGGGGCGGGGTAGGGAGGGGGATGAGCAGGTGGAGATAATGTATTAATTAGGGATGGGGGCCAATGCATTACGGGTTATTGTGTACTATATGGTGATTCACAGTGTGTAGAAAGTCTATGTAAGGTATAGCCACAGTTGTGGTGGTGGGGGGGGGGGGGGGGGTGAGGGAGAAGAATATAAAAATGTGTATACATACCACTAGTATTACTTCACTTCTGAATCTATGAATGATTATATGGTGAATTACACTGTGTATAAAGTTTACGTAAGGTGTAGTTACAGTTGCAGTGAGAGGGTGGGGGGGGGGGGGGGGGGTGTGAGGGAGACGAGGATAAAACTGTGTACAAATACCACTAGGAACATTTTATTTATGAATTTGTTAATGAATGGATGAGAAGGTAGAATGTCACTGTTTGCCACTTGAGAGAAGAGGGATAAAGATATAATAAACTGATTAGGGAATGGGTAAACATTACGGGTTAAAGTGCACTATAATATTGTAAGGAAAATTAAATATTATGTTACCTCATATTAGCTGATGCAAACGAGGTTTTATAGTTGAGTTGGGAGGGGGAGACCTGAGGGGGGGTGGGGGTGGGGGTAGTGGGGAGATATCTAGAGTCTAAGGGTATATAATACTATAACCACTGTGCTTTTGAAGCCATAATGGCACCTCTCTCTTTTTTTTTATTTATTTTTTTATTTTTTGAGACACAATTGGTGTTATGGAGGGACTATGACCCCACCTGAAACTTGTGTCAAATGGGTATGGCAGGATTACTTGGGGGGGGGGCGGGGAGCAAGGGTATGTTTGAATGGGGTATGGTTATACCGGCTGCAATCGAGACCCCTAGGGGTTGCTCTAATGGGCAGGGTTGGGGGGGAGGGGGGTGAGTCTTCGAACACGTGCTGTTGGTATTGGGACGCTGACGGGGAGTAGGTTGAGAGGGGGGGTGGTGCTGGGGGGAGGAAGCGGCTCCCTCCCCCCTTGCCCCCTCCTATCCCAGGGCATATTAGCCATCTGAGTCGATGGGTAGGTGGAATATAATCTCATGGAATGTGAGGGGCCTGGGAGATCCTAAGAAAAGGGGTTCTGTGATGTTGGAGATGGAGAGGAGGGGACCTGGTCTCTTTTTTTTTACAGGAAACCCATCTAACTCCAACTACGGCCCCCCACCTACACAATCGGAATTTCCAGGCATATTACCATTCCTTCTATTCATCGTACTCCCGTGGTGTGAGCGTGCTAGTTTGGAGGGGTACAGATTTTCTATGTAAAGAGTCCCAGGTTGATGGGGAGGGGAGATTTATTTTTTTACACTGTCTGATTGATGGGCAAGAATATGTCTTGGCCAATATCTATATACCCCCCCTTTTAAACTGGAGGTTATACATAAATTCCTCATGTTTAGCCTGGGCAAACTAGGGGTCCCATGGATAATAGCTGGAGATTTTAATGAAACTATGGATAAGAGATTGGACAGATTTCCCTGCACAGTGGGGAACAGAATCGGCCGGCTACATGAATTCCTGCTGGAAGTTGGACTAAAAGATATTTGGCGTATACGACATCCCCAGGATAGGCAGTACTCTTGTTTCTCTAGTACTCATCAGACGTTATCGAGAATAGATATGGGCTTGGGGAATAGGGAAGCATCAGCGCTGGTGGCAGATATAGCATATGAGGCAAGCAGGATTTCAGACCATTCTCCTCTAGTTATAACCTTGAATACGGGAGAGAGTGCCCTACGGGGAGAGTGGAGAATAAACCCCGCTTGGCTAGAATTAATTGATAGCTCTAACCTTCTAGGGGCACAGATAGGGGAATTTCTTCAAATTAATAGAGGGACAGCGGTACCCGGAATTGTCTGGGATTCTTTAAAAGCCTTCCTTAGAGGAATACTTATACAGAAAATTGCAATAACTAAAAAAGAAGCTCGAGAGCAAGAGAAAGAAATCAGAAACAATGTTATCCAGGCTGAGAGAGCGTTCGTGGAGGACCCATCACCTGGGAAACAACAGGCCTGGGTGAACTGCCAACAGATATATAAAATGGCCCTCTTAAAGAAGGCAGAAAATCAGCGTATCTTCCAACGCCAATACTATTTTGGTGAAGGAGAGAGGGTGGGTCGAGTTCTTTCTCTATTAGTTCAATCTAATGGCCCCTCTACTGTAATACAAGTAATTAAAATACAAAATGGAGACCTTGTCTCCAGACCCCCTGAGATTATGAAGGCACTCAGGAATTATTATAGAAATTTATATAAATCGACCATACAGGAACATAGACATCTGGCCACTAACTTCCTACATCAGATATTCCTATGCTCTCAGACCAGGATAAATTGAATCTTGATCTGCCACTAACGATGGAAGAACTAAAAAGTGCTATGACTAGTATGCCCAATCATAAGTCCCCTGGCCCTGATGGGCTCCCAGTAGAAGTCTACAAGCGCTACAGCGAACAGCTGATGCCGGCACTACTGGAAACATTAAACCACGCATTAGAAACGGGAGAGCTCCCTGCTTCAATGCTAGAGGCTAATATCACTTTAATTCTAAAGGAGGGGAAGGACCAACAAGAGGTTTCATCATATCGGCCGATATCCCTGCTATGCTCAGATGTAAAAATCTTAGCTAAGGCCTTAGCAACTCGTTTAAATAATTACATCCATAAATTAACACATCCAGACCAGTCCGGGTTTATTCCGGGCAGAACAACTAGTACTAACATTAGGAGGGTTTTTTAAATCTACAAATACCTAGAGACAATGAAGGCCCAGGCGCCATACTGGCTTTGGACGCTACTAAAGCCTTTGACAGCCTGGAGTGGGGTTACCTCTGGGGGGTACTGGAACGCTTCAGCTTTGGCCCCTTATTTATCCAATGGGTAAAGTTACTCTATGGGGGACCAAGGGCAAAGATTAAAATGGGGACCCTATTTTCCGATACATTTCATTTAGAAAGAGGAACGAGACAGGGGTGTCCATTGTCCCCCCTCCTGTTCGTATTGGCTATGGAACCCCTGGCTGTGCTGGCGAGATCACGCCCGGACATCCAGGGATTCCGGCGCGGACCGGAGAAGGAGAAAATAACCCTATTTGCAGACGACGTCCTGTTTTTTATTGGGGACATGGGCCCTACCTTGAATAATGTCGTGCAGTTGATGGAGGAATTCGGACAACAATCAGGTCTGGCTATTAACTGGATCAAATCAGCCCTTATGCCATTGTAGGGGTCTGGAGGTCCAATACTACCTACAGTTCTGGGATTAGAAGTAGTGCCCAAGCTAAAATACCTGGGTATCTGGATCTCTAGAGATATAAATCAGTATGTTGAGGAGAACCTAGTACCATTACTGGCGAAGCTGAAGCAAAAGGTTGACAATTGGTGTTGCCTCCCCCTGTCTGTGGCTGGCCGCTGCAACTTAGTAAAAATGATTTGGCAGCCACAGATTTTGTATATTCTTCATAATTCCCCAATCTGGATTAACCAGAAGTGGTTTACCAGATTGGAGGTGTTGATCCGTGAGTTAATATGGAGGAAGAGACAGCCTCGCATCCGACTGCAGACGTTGCAGCTTTCTGCAGAAAAGGGAGGAGTAGCGATACCACATCCAAGAACATACTTTCTGTCAGCCCAGCTCCAGCATTTTACTGGGGCTGGGCTCGAAGGAGGTGGTTGCCCAAACCATAAATTGATGATCGACAAAGCATACCATAAAACATTAGCAGAAGTCTTGGAGGCCAACTCATTTGCTTGTAAATGCCCTACTAATGTATTGGCGAGGAAAGTATGGCAGACAACCAAGCAACTCTTGGACTATGAGGGAGTAACTGAGTATACACCCCTATGGAACAACGGAGACCTGGCCGAATTAAACAGTATAGGTAGGCCATTAGAGTGGGAGAGAAGGGGGATCACTAGGTTAACGCATCTTTACCAGGGGAGCTTTATGAAATCTTTTGAAGCTCTTCGGCAGGAATTTGGTATTTCCAATAGAACGTTTTATATATACTTACAAGTGAGACACGGGATACAAGCACAGTATCGTACACTTACCATTAAAGAGGAAGTAAACCCTGATGGGTTTACTTCCTCTTTTTTTCCCTGCAAAGGTAAAGCATAATGGACTACTATGCATCGCATAGTAGCTCATTATGTGTCACTTACCTGACACAGGAGCCAGCGAAGTCGCCGCTGTCCCCTGTAGTCCGCCGCATCCATGTTGCTGGTGGCGTCTCGCAGCTCCGACGAATCACAGCGGCGCAGCCGCGATGACGTCACTCCCGCGCATGCGCACGGGAGTCACGTCTCGCAGCTCCGCCGCTGCCATACGGTGAAGCCGCGATGACGTCACTCCCGCGCATGCGCACGGGAGTCGACAAATTAGGCAAATCCATTCTTGGATTTGCCGCATTTAGTGCGCCTGCGCGCCGCTGTCTACGGCGCATGCGCCGCAGACAGCGGTGCCCATTTTCGGGCAAATATCTCCTAAACCATATAGGTTTAGGAGATATTGCTTGGACCTACAGGTAAGCCTTAATCTAGGCTTACCTATAGGTCCAAGTTGTTTGGAAGGGTTTACTTCCTCTTTAAGAGGATAAAGACCCCCCTACTCCAGGAATTTCTTGATCGAAGGCAAACAAAGGGCCAGATCTCTAGGCTATATATAAAACTCAAGGATAAAGTGTTGAAAGGAGAGGGCCTTGACAAGAGTAGAAGGGGATGGGTGGCAGATTTGGGACCACTCAAGGGTGAACAATGGGATGAGACCCTAGCACAGGGGAACCTGGTATCTATCTCCCCATCACAGCGCATGTCCCATAAACTCTTTATATACAGGGCATACTATACCCCTAAAAAAATTTGGAAAATAAGTAGAAAATCTAATGGTAATTGCCCCAGATGTGGGGCATTAGGGGATCTCCTCCATATGGTATGGAAGTGCCCAAAATTGTATCAGTATTGGATAGAAATTGTACATAGAATTAACAGGATTTTCAACACCACCTTGAAACCAGAAGCTAAGACTTGTCTATTAGGGATTATGGAAGGGAGTAGAATACCCGCTGTAACAAAGACATCTATACTGAGCTGCTTATACCAGGCCAGACGTCTAATTGCGTTGAATTGGCAGGCAAAGAGTCCCCCAGTACTACAAGCATGGGTAAACGCCATAAATTACATAATTTGGTGTGAACGAGCAATATTTATTAGACAAAATAATATAAAAAAATTTGGGGCGTTATGGAATCCATGGTTGAGAGATATGGGCTACCCCCTGGATGAGATAGTGGATGATAAGACTTAGCGAGTATTTACTCGGTCTGGGCTTGGTGTGGTTTGAAAATCCGATGATGTCCTCCGTTCCTGTCCCTGAAGGGATTTGCCATCTTCCTAGCCGGCCAGCCTGAATTGGACTGGCCGGAGCTGGTAGCACGTGTTCGAAGAATGGGGCTTTGGGGAGGGGGGAAGCCTAGTAGGCGGGTTAGGGATAATTAGCATGGGTTATATGATTACGCCTGTGTTTTTTGGTAAATTTTATGATGGAAGAATTTGTATTTCTTGCTGTTTTATATGATAATTTCTTATAATTATGTCGCATGTAAAAGAAAAATCTTATTCAATAAAGAGTATTTCAATTTAAAAAAAAGCTACCCCAATTGCTGGTGTTCTTCTAATCCTATACCACAGACAGCTGCAGTAATTACAGTCGGTGTACTGTGTACTCTGCACAGTGTGCACTTTAAGCTACCCAAATTTCCGGTGTTCTTCTGATCCTATACCACAGGCAGTTGCAGAAATTACAGTTGGTATACTGTGTACTCTGCACAATGTGCACTTAAAGCTACCCCAATTGTTGGTGTTTTTTTGATCCTATACCACAAGCAGGCAGCTGCGTAAAAACAGTTGGTGTACTGTGTACTCGGCATTGTGTGCACTTAAAGCTACCCCAATTGCTGGTGTTCTTCTGATCCTATACCATAGGCAGCTGCAGTAATTACAGTTGGTGTACTGTGTACTCTGCACAGTGTGCACTTAAAGCGACCCCAATTGCTGGTGTTCTTTTTATCTTATACCAAAAACATCTGCAGTAATTACAGTTGGTATACTGTGTACTCTGCACAGGGTGCACTTAAAGGAACCCCACTTACTGGTGTTCTTATGATCCTATACAATAGGCAGGCAGATTCAGTAATTAAAGTTGGTGTACTGTGTACTCTGCACAGTGTGCACTTATAGCTACCCTAATTGCTGGTGTTCTTCTGCTCCTATACCATAGGCAGGCAGCTGCAGTAATTAAAGTTGATGTACTAAATACTCTGCACAGTGTGCACTTTAAGCTACCCAAATTTCTGGTGTCCTTCTGATCCTATACCACAGGCAGTTGCAGTAATTACAGTTGGTGTACTGTGTACTTTGCACAATGTGCACTTAAAGCTACCCCAATTGTTGGTGTTTTTCTGATCTTATACCACAAGCAGGCAGCTGCAGTCAGGGCTGGATTAACATAGGGGCTGTTGGAGCTGCAGCTCCAGGCCCCTTTCTCAAGATAGGCCCATTTGCCCAAAAAAAAAAAAAAAAAAAAGGATCAACTTCGAGGATTGTAGCTTGGCGATCAGGAGTCACAGAGACCCCATTGGGGGGTAGGTAGCTAAAGACCCACTCCAGCACTGGTTAAAATATGGGGCTGCTATCATCTATGGTTCCGGAGATACAGGGCTGCTTGCACAGCCTGTCAGAAGCTACATACAGAGTGGCCAGTATAAATACAAGCTGGAACACTCTGCAGCAGACTGAGAGGATGAACTCACAGTGCTTATAATAATTATTTGTATATTACTTATGATAATTAACCCCTTGGCAACCAGGCCCATTCTGAGACCTCTCCTACATGTAAAAATCATCATTTATTTATGCTAGAAAATTAATTTTTTTTTACAGGTTACATGTTTAGAGTTACAGAGGAGGTCTAGTGCTAGAATTATTGCTCTCGCTCTAACGATCGTGGCGTATGTAACCTGTGTGTATCTGGCTCTGATACCAACCAGTGCCTACCCAGGGACTAGTATCTCTCCCCAGCCTGTCCCCACACACCCTCTCACCTGCCGAACTATGAATGGGGCAATCACTCCCGTAGTGTTATTATGTTCTGCCAGTGAATACAATGATTAGTGTTGATAACTATAGCTGGCAGCACTGATTGGCTGGTTGTAATCAAGTCAGTTAACCACTTGCCGACCGCCGCACGACGATATACGTCGGCAGAATGGCACGGGCAGGCATATGGGCGTATATATAAGTCCCTGCCTTCCCGCGGGTGGGGGGCCCGATCGGGCCCCACCCCCGGTGCCTGCGGCGGTCGGCATTCGTTCGGGAGCGATCCGGGATGAGGGGGCAGCCATTCATTCATGGCCACCCCCTCGCGATCGCTCCCGACGAATAGAAATGCTCCACGACATCACTTCCTCCCCTCACAGGAGAGGAAGTGATGTAATCTCTCCTCCGTGTCTGTATTTTTCGTTCCGGCACCGAGGAGAGAGGATCGGTGAGTTGCACCAACACACCACACGTACAGTAGAACATGCCAGGCACACTCACACCCCCCCTTTACCCCCCGATCACCCCCAATTACCCCTGCCCCCCCCCCCCAGTTACAGTGACACCAATTGCATTTTTTTTTTTTTGCATTGGTGTCATTTGTGACTGTAATAACTGTTAGGGCAGTTAGGGTTAGCCCCCTTTAGTTCTAATGTGCCCCCCTAACCCCCCCAATAAAGGTTTAACCCCGTGATCACCCCCCGTCGCCAGTGTCACTAAGGCTGGGTTCACATTGCAGCGGTTTATGAGAACGAATGTGATTCGCACCGCACTGCAGTGCAAATCACATCCGATCTCTGTGCGATTCGAGTTCAGCCATTCGCCGCACCCGCCGCACCCACCGCAAATTCGCACGGGACCCTTTTTTTGGTCCGCAGCAGAATCGGATCGCATGGGTGTTCACACCATGCGATCCGAGTTTGCAGATCGCACTGCGATATGCGAACTGATCTGGGGGTGTCATTAACATTTCACTGACACTCCCAGCAGTTCGCATAGGGCAGTGTGAACTGCCGCCGGGAGGCATGCGATGCGGGAACCCGCCGCGGATTCGTGGCGTTCCTGCATCGCTCCAGTGTGAACCCAGCCTAATAAGCGATCGTTTTTCTGATCGCTGTATTAGTGTCACAGGTGACGCTAGTTAGGCAGGTAGGTATTTAGGTTCGCCGCAACTTTTTATAGCGCCAGGGACCCCCATATACTACCGCATAAAGCCCCCTGATTTCCCCCTAGTTAACCCTTTCACCAGTGATCACCATATAACTGTTACAGGTGACGCTGGTTGGTTAGTTATTTTTTTATAGTTTCAGGGCACCCGCCATTTATTACCTAATAATAAAGGTTTAACCCCCTGATCCCCCGGTGGGTGTCATTTGTGACTGTAATAACTGTTAGGGCAGTTAGGGTTAGCCCCCTTTAGTTCTAAGGTACCCCCTAACCCCCCCAATAAAGGTTTAACCCCGTGATCACCCCCCGTCGCCAGTGTCACTAAGGCTGGGTTCACATTGCAGCGGTTTATGAGAACGGATGTGATTCGCACCGCACTGCAGTGCAAATCACATCCGATCTCTGTGCGATTCGAGTTCAGCCATACAGATAGTATGGCTGAATTCGCGTTGCACCCGCCGCACCCGCCGCAAACTCGCACGGGACCCTTTTTTTGGTCCGCAGCAGAATCGGATCGCATGGGTGTTCACACCATGCGATTCGAGTTTGCAGATCGCACTGCGATATGCAAACTGATCTGGGGGTGTCATTAACATTTCACTGACACTCCCAGCAGTTCGCATAGGGCAGTGTGAACTGCCGCCGGGAGGCATGCGATGCGGGAACCCGCCGCGGATTCGTGGCGTTCCTGCATCGCTCCAGTGTGAACCCAGCCTAATAAGCGATCTTTTTTCTGATCGCTGTATTAGTGTCACAGGTGACGCTAGTTAGGCAGGTAGGTATTTAGGTTCGCCGCAACTTTTTATAGCGCCAGGGACCCCCATATACTACCGCATAAAGCCCCCTGATTGCCCCCTAGTTAACCCTTTCACCAGTGATCACCATATAACTGTTACAGGTGACGCTGGTTGGTTAGTTATTTTTTTATAGTTTCAGGGCACCCGCCATTTATTACCTAATAATAAAGGTTTAACCCCCTGATCACCCGGTGGGTGTCATTTGTGACTGTAATAACTGTTAGGGCAGTTAGGGTTAGCCCCCTTTAGTTCTAAGGTACCCCCCTAACCCCCCCAATAAAGGTTTAACCCCGTGATCACCCCCCGTCGCCAGTGTCACTAAGGCTGGGTTCACATTGCAGCGGTTTATGAGAACGGATGTGATTCGCACCGCACTGCAGTGCAAATCACATCCGATCTCTGTGCGATTCGAGTTCAGCCATACAGATAGTATGGCTGAATTCGCGTTGCACCCGCCGCACCCGCCGCAAACTCGCACGGGACCCTTTTTTTGGTCCGCAGCAGAATCGGATCGCATGGGTGTTCACACCATGCGATTCGAGTTTGCAGATCGCACTGCGATATGCAAACTGATCTGGGGTTGTCATTAACATTTCACTGACACTCCCAGCAGTTCGCATAGGGCAGTGTGAACTGCCGCCGGGAGGCATGTGATGCGGGAACCCGCCGCGGATTCGTGGCGTTCCCGCATCGCTCCAGTGTGAACCCAGCCTAATAAGCGATCGTTTTTCTGATCGCTGTATTAGTGTCACAGGTGACGCTAGTTAGGCAGGTAGGTATTTAGGTTCGCCGCAGCTTTTTATAGCGCCAGGGACCCCCATATACTACCGCATAAAGCCCCCTGATTGCCCCCTAGTTAACCCTTTCACCAGTGATCACCATATAACTGTTACAGGTGACGCTGGTTGGTTAGTTATTTTTTTATAGTTTCAGGGCTCCCGCCATTTATTACCTAGTCTCACTAGTGTACCCCTAAATTTAGGGGTGTCTACTTTCCAAAATGGGGTCATTTGGGGGGGTTTGTGCCATCTTGGCATTTTATGGCCTTCAAAACTGTAATGCCCTTAGAAAGCCTGAAGGCGGTGCTTGGTTTTCGGGGCCCCGTACGCGGCTAGGCTCCCAAAAAGTCCCACATATGTGGTATCCCCGTACTCAGGAGAAGCAGCAGAATTTATTTTGGGGTGTCATTTCACATATGCCCATGGCATGTGTGAGCAATATATCATTTAGTGACAACTTTGTGAAAAAAAAAAAAAAAGTTTGTAATTTTCCCGCAACTTGTGGCAAAATATAAAATATTCCATGGACTCAACATGCCTCTCAGCAAATAGCTTGGGGTGTCTACTTTCTAAAATGGGGTCATTTGTGGGGGTTTTGTGCCATCTTGGCATTTTATGGCCTTCAAAACTGTAATAGGTAGTGAGGAGTGAAGTCAAATATTTACGCCCTTAGAAAACCTGAAGGCGGTTCTTGGCTTTCGGGGCCCCGTACGCGGCTAGGCTCCCAAAAAATCCCACACATGTGGTATCCCCGTACTCAGGAGAAGCAGCAGAATTTATTTTGGGGTGTCATTTCACATATGCCCATGGCATGCGTGAGCAATATATCATTTAGTGACAACTTTGTGAAAAAAATAAAAAATAAAAATTTAAGTTTGTAATTTTCCCGCAACTTGTGGCAAAATAACGGAAAATTCCTATCAAAATACTTACCGTAATTTTCCTTTCCTGATGGACTCCATGGCAGCAACGTGTGGGTTAAGTCCCGCCTCCACTACCCTATAGGACACTACTCCCATAAATCTTTGCTCCCTGCCCATGGCCGTGTTCGATAACTAGCCTACTCCAGCCATTTTGGGAGGGAACTCCTGCTGCCATGGAGTCCATCAGGAAAGGAAAATTACGGTAAGTATTTTGATAGGAATTTTCCGTTTTCCTGACAGACTCCATGGCAGCAACGTGTGGGAAATAACTCGCCAAACACACTCGGGTGGGCAAAAAATGCTGAACAAAAAATTTATTTAACACTGTCCACCGACAGCACCTTTAAGCCAAAATCAACAGAAGATAAACTGGCAGGTTCAACACAGTAGTGAGCCATAAATGTATGAATGGATGACCAAGAGGCAGCCCTGCAGATAACCTCAGGAGCCACATGACGTGAAGCTGCCCAAGAAGTAGAGAGACTTCTCGTGGAATGCGCCGTAACCGCCTCAGGAGGAGCCAAGCCCTTCTCATTATAAGCCCACTGGATCGCCTGAACCACCCACGTGGAGATGGATCTGACCGAAGCCCTAAGGCCTTTGCTTTTACCATGAAAAAGAACAAAAAGATAATCTGATTGCCGGAAAGAAGCTGTCGCCTCCAGGTATCGTTTCAAGATAACTCCCATGTCGAGAGGATGAAGATCCTGATTCCCAGTCGAATGAAAGGTAGGAAGGGTAATGTCCTGATTTTCGTGAAAGACTGAGGTAACCTTTGGGTTCGAACCCAGCATTGGCACTAGGACCACTCTGTCAGGGAAGAATGTGAGGAAAGGTTCCTTTGACCCTAAAGACTGAATCTCAGAGACTCTTTTTGCTGAGGATATGGCCACCAAAAAAGATGTCATTAGGGACAATTCTTTGACTGAAAGTGTTCTGTCCAGATGAGAGAAGAAGTCGAGAACTAGCGGTAAATCCCACTTGGGGAACCTAGGTTTCCTCTGTGGTCTAAGTCTAATCGCTCCTTTAAAAAATTGCTGAACCAAAGGATGTTTAGCCCAGGATACTCCAGAAAAGGCCGAGATTGCCGAGACTTGCACACGAAGAGCGCTGACAGACAGGGGAATGTCTAGTCCGGACTGTAAGAAACCGAGAACATCCTGAACCGTCAAATTACTACTGGAGCAAGACCTGGAAGACAAGTGACTTGTGAATCTAGACCAAATCCTCTCATATACCTGGTTGGTACTTTTCCTCCTTGCACTCATGAGAGTAGGAATGGCCTCCTTTGGGCAACCCAGAGCCTCTAACCTTCCCCTCTCAAAAACCAGACCCTCAGACATAGATGGGCTGGACAGGGATGGAGCTTCGAGCCCTGGGATAGAAGATCGGGTCTGAGAGGTAAGGGAATCGGATCTCTGACACTGAGGAGCATTAGAAGCGGAAATCATGGCCTGTTGGGCCAATAAGGTATTACAGCTATCACCTCTACTGCTTCTGTTTTGAGTCTCCGCAGGAACTGTAGAATAATAGGAGTTGGAGGAAAGGCGTAAGCTTTGTTGAACCACCATCGATCCGTCAGCCCATCCACTCCGTAGGCCTGAGGATCCCGAAACCTGGAATAATACCTCGCCAGTTTCTTGTTGCAAGGGGAAGCAAATAGGTCGACCTCTGGGGAGAACCACAACGTTAGAATCCACCTGAAAACTTCTTCGTGAAGGGACCATTCGTTGTTGTCCAGATTGACCCGAGACAGAAAATCCGCTTGGACGTTCTGCGTTCCTGGAACATAAGTTGCTGTAATGTTGACCAGGTTCTTCTGAGCCCAAGACATGATTGGCTCTACCTCCTGAAGAAGGGACAGACTCCGAGTACCTCCTTGTCTCCTTATATATGCCACTGCTGTAGTGTTGTCTAGTCTGAGTAGGACCGAGGTTCCTAAGACCAGATGACGAAAGGCTAGGAGCGCCTGGAAGGCTGCCCTCAGTTCTAGAATATTCGACACCATCCTCCTGGAAGGAAAGTCCCAGGTGCCCTGTGCTACTTCCGTCAAACAGTGGGCGCCCCAGCCCCTGTTGCTGGCATCCGAAGTTATTGTCACCCATGAGATGGGGAGAATGGAATGGCAATTGAATAGGTTCTCCTTCCGAAGCCACCAGAGCAGAGAGATTCTCATTGAAGATGTGATCCGGATAGGTTGCATCTTGTTGCCCAGCCATTGGTGAAGAAACCCCTTTTGGAACGGTCTCATCTTCCATTGGGCCCACTTCACCATTGGAATCGTGGCCACCATGGTGCCAATAATCCTCAGGCACTGAAGAGCCGGAAGATGGGAGGCTGAGAGGGCCGGACGAATTCTGTCTCGAATTACCACTACTTTCTCTTCGGGTAAAGAGATGGTACCCCTCATTGTGTTGAAGAGTGCGCCTAGGAACACAAGAGACTGGGAGGGAATTAACTGACTCTTTTCTAGATTCAGGATCCAACCGAACTCTTGAAGAGTGGAGATAACCTGACCCTTGTGCAGTAACAGACGGTCTCTGTCCTGGGCTAGCAGCAGAAGATCGTCCAAATAGTGGTAAAGACGAATTCCCTTGGTTCTCAATAGAGCCACTACGGCCAACAACACCTTTGAGAACACTCGGGGGGACGTTGAAAGTCCGAACGGGAGACACACGAACTGGAGATGTAGTTTTCCTACTGAAAATCGCAGAAACTGCTGAAAATCTTCTGCCACAGGGACATGAAAGTAAGCGTCCTTTAGGTCTATTGAAATCATCCAGTCTCCTGACTGGACTGACTGTTGTATTGTAGACAAGGTTTCCATCTTGAACCTTTCCTTCTTGATAAAACGATTCAGATGTGTAAGGTCTATAACTGGTCTCAAAGAACCGTTTTTCTTCTGGACCATAAAAAGAGGGGAATAAATTCCTCTCCCTCGTTGATCATCTGGCACGGGTACGGCAGCGCCTTGAGCCAATAAAGATTTCACGTAGGCCAACAAGATCTGCCTTTTTTCTTCTGTGGCTGGAAATGAAGTGGGAACAAACTTTAGTCTTGGGGACCTGCAGAAGGTCCAAGAATGGCCTGAAGAGACCGTTCTGACGGTCCAGAGGTCCTGGATTGAGGCCGCCCAGACATGCCGAAAATGTAGAAGACGAGCCCCCACCTGGCCTATCTGAGCGGGCCCAATCTCAAAAAGATTTGGTTGGTTCCCTCTCTCCTGACGCACTGCTCTTGGCGGATTTCTTGAAGGATGACTGCCTTGATTTCCATGATCTGGAATATTCCCGACCCGGTTTATAGCTACGGGCCTCCCTGGCCTGTTCTTGATACTGCTTTTTGGGAAAAAATCTCCTCTGGCTTTTTAAGCGTCTATCCTGGGGAAGAAACCCCGACTTACCACCAGTGGCCCGGGTTATGGCATTATCCAATTTATTCCCAAAAAGAGAAGAACCCTCAAAGGGGATACGGCACCACACCTGTTTAGATGCTGGATCAGCCAGCCAGGGACGGAGCCAAAGGGCCCGTTTGGCGGTTACCGCTGAAAGCATGACCCGGGAAACTAGGCGGATGATGTCAATCGAAGCCTCCCCCAGAAAAGCCGAAGCAAGCCGCAACTCCTGGATAGGAGAGTTTTTAGCGACTTCATCCGAAATGTTTCTGAGAGTATCATCCACACCGTCCGTCCAGACTTCCATGGCTTTGGACATTGCCGCTAAAGCCAATGCTGGCTTGCATGCCATACCAGCAGTGAGGTAGACTCTCTTTAAATCGGAATCAATCCGCCTATCTAAGGCATCCTTGAATGAAACTGTATCCTCCAATGGAAGGGTCACATGTTTTACTAATCTCATCACCGCTGCATCCACGAGTGGAGCGGATTCCAGATACTTGACCTCATCCTCCTTAAAGGGATATAACCTTAGGACTTTTGAGAGCATACTATTCTTTTTCTCAACTTTACTCCATTCATCCGTGATGACCTCACCAAGTTCAGACAGGAATGGAAAGTTAAGACGCTCCCTTTTAAGTTGCTTGAAATACTTCCTTTGTTTGGAAGGATTAGCCACCTCATCTTCCCAGTTCAAAGCCTCTCTGATGGCCTTCACCAAGGGAGAAAGTAAGGCAAAGTCAAACCCCACACAGGGGCTATCTTCCTCAGATTCACTGTCTGAAGCAGCAGCTGAATGGTGGCTTGTTAAAGAGGACTCCCAGAGCTCTTGAGCATGCGAATCCCTGACTGGTGACTGAGGTGATTCTGACTGAGGCACAGGGGTCTGATTGGCCCCGATCCCCTTGAGGGATTCTTTCACCACTTTTTCCACAAGGGATCTTAGTTGCTGGTCTGTACCCCCTCTCTCACTAGAGGCTTTGGAAAAGCAGAGGTCACACAGGGATTTCCCAATAGGAACTTGCGATCTGCATCCCCAGCAAGTATTTATAACAGAGTGGCTGGAATGAGCCCTGGAGGAGCGAGATCGATCCTCGCTACGGCGCCCAGATCTTGAGGGTGAGCCGTGATGTTTAGACTTAGAATATGAGTGCCGGTGGTAAGACTTAGAAGAATCGCTTCCTCTGTGCGTTGAGCTGCGTTGCTGTGCTGATCTAGATGGGCTAAGACAGAGATAGAAGAGACATACAGATAAGGAAGATAACACACTGACTAATACCGGACCACTCCCCCCCCCCTTACTTCCTCCCCAGACAGTACCTATTATGAGAGGGCTGGCCACATACCGGCGGAGGTGAGTCCATATCTCTAGGGGTTTCCATAAATGCTGCAAAGACATATAAGTAAGGCTGAGGGCATCAAACACGCACACGCCCACCCCCTTCTTCCCAGAAGGCCACCTACCTCCACAGCAGAAAACCTGGACAAGGGGAAGTCACGAAATAACCTGCAAGCATTCCCAAAGCCTGCAGGCTATTTTCTAAGTTTAAATAAGGCGCCTTAATGACGTCATCACCGCGTCCTGTGTACCGCTACTGCGCATGCGCGAATAGCGTCATCCCGCCGCCACCGCGCCCGCGCGAACCAAGCCTCGATCCTGTGCCGTACGCGCGCATGCGCAGAACGAACGTACCGACGAAGACCCGGAAGTGAGCGCCGGTCTGGAACGCAGGCTAATCCGACCGTCACGCCTATACCCACATACACAGACACAGAAAACGCACGGAAAATGAAGGAGAAACGGCAAGAAACAAACACAAACTGCTGCCATGGAAAAGAGGAACAATCTTACCGCTCCCACACGATCGTCTCCAGGCCGAAGGTAAGCACAATACATACCGGACTTCTCAGGGCAAAATAGGTCACCTGCTATTTAGCTGGGCTATCCGACCAAATGCGCAGCCTGCCTGCCAGTGGCTAGGTTTCTGGCTTCCTCCAGCGCTTATATCCAATGCCCGCTCCATACCCCGCTAGTAGCTAGGGCTTAGCGGAGTCATGCGACAATTCCATCCAGTCGCAATTCGGCCAAACCAACAATGGAACCGTGTGGGAGCAATCTTCAAGTAGAAAGACCATAACGTCTGGTCCTACGGAGGAGGACAAAAAAAGAACACGGCCATGGGCAGGGAGCAAAGATTTATGGGAGTAGTGTCCTATAGGGTAGTGGAGGCGGGACTTAACCCACACGTTGCTGCCATGGAGTCTGTCAGGAAATAAAATATTCCATGGACTCAACATGCCTCTCAGCAAATAGCTTGGGGTGTCTACTTTCTAAAATGGGGTCATTTGTGGGGGTTTTGTGCCATCTTGGCATTTTATGGCCTTCAAAACTGTAATAGGTAGTGAGAAGTGAAATCAAAAATTTACGCCCTTAGAAAGCCTGAAGGCGGTTCTTGGCTTTCGGGGCCCCGTACGCGGCTAGGCTCCCAAAAAGTCCCACATATGTGGTATCCCCGTACTCAGGAGAAGCAGCAGAATTTATTTTGGGGTGTCATTTCACATATGCCCATAGCATGTGTGAGCAATATATCATTTAGTGACAACTTTGTGTAAAAAAAAATTTTTTTTTTGTCATTATTCAGTCACTTGAGGCAAAAAAATAAAATATTCAATGGGCTCAACATGCCACTTATCAATTTCCTTAGGGGGTCTACTTTCCAAAATGGGGTCATTTGGGGGGGTTTTGTACTGCCCTGCCATTTTAGCACCTCAAGAAATGAGATAGGCAGTCGTAAACTAAAAGCTGCGTAAATTCCAGAAAACGTACCTTAGTTTGTAGATGTGACAACTTTTGCGCAAACCAATAAATATACAGTTATTGACTTTTTTTTTTACCAAAGACATGTGGCTGAATACATTTTGGCCTAAATGTATGACTAAAATTGAGTTTATTGGATTTTTCTAATAACAAAAAGTAGAAAATATCATTTTTTTTCAAAATTTGCGGTCCTTTTACGTTTATATCGCAAAAAATAAAAATCGCAGAGTCAGTCAAATACCTTTAAAAGAAAGCTCTATTTGTGGGAAGAAAAGGACACAAATTTCGTTTGGGTACAACATTGCATGACCGCGCAATTACCAGTTAAAGCAGCGCAGTGCCAAAGTGTAAAAAGACCTCTGGTCATTTACCAGCAAAATGGTCCGGTCTGAAAGTGGTTAATAGGTCGACTTGTGTAAAACCAGCTAGCCCATACATAGATCGACTATGGGTGGTCTCTGTGTAATTTCAATCCATGTCTGGCCCCTTAACCTCTACGCAGTCCCTAAACATCCTTCGGCAAACCTTTACATTTTTCCTTCCCAGATTACTTCATCCTCCTCTCCTATACATACTGCCCACTGTCATACTCCAAACACTTCTCTCCTGTACATACTGCTCACTGTCATACCCTCCACACTTCTCTCCTATACATAATGCTCGCTGTCATATCCTACACACTCCTCACCTATACATGCCCGTACCTGTACAGTGCCCGCTGTCACTTCTCTCCTGTACATAGTGTCCATTGTTGTACCCTCCACACTCCTCTCCTATACATAGTGCCCACTGCCATACCTTCCATACTCCTCTCCTATACATAGTGCCCACCGCCATACACTCCATACTCCTCTCCTGTACATACTAATCATTGTCATACCCTCCACACTCCTCTCCTATACATAGTGCCCACTTTCATACCTCCAACACTTCTCTCCTATACATAGTGCCCACTGTCATACCCTCCATACTCCTCTCCTATACATAGTGCCCACCGTCACACCCTCCCTCCACACTCCTCTCCTGTAATTACTGCTTACTGTCCTACTCTCCACACTTCTCTCCTGTACATAGTGCCCACTGTCATACCCTCCACACTCTTCTCCTATACATAGTGCCCTCTACACTTCTTTGCTGTGAATACTGCACACTGTCTTACCCTTCACACTCCTCTCCTGTACATAGTGCCTTCTGCCATACCCTCTGCACTCCTCTCATGTACATAGTGCCCACTGTTAGACCCTCCACATTCCTCTCCCTCACCTGCACATACTTCCCACTTTTATACCAATAATACGCCTCCCCTATGCCTCTTACCCACAAAAACTGTTCTTTAAAATTATACTGAATATCCTCAATGTTACCAGCTCTAGAATGGGCACTTTTGTCAGTTCAACTAGAGGAAATCTCACAGTCCTCATATTTGTTCTGCCCCATTATTAGTACTTATTTAATTTTGTAATTACTATTGTGATGTATAGAAGAACATGGGGATGTCAGCTACTCTAAATATAGCACTTGTAAAAAAAAGCGTCCCTGAAAATATTTTTGAAATGTTGACAACCATGTACTTAGGCACTGCCCAAGGGGCACAGGGTCAGTAGGGGCCCCATGAGAGGCTCCGGTGATAGTAAAGCGGTAGTAAACTTTCTAACAGTACAACTTTTTAGAGGCCCTAGGGTAGGTTATGCCATAATGTACAAGTATGCCCAGCATATTAGCACATAAGAGTACACTTAAATTGTCAGACTGAGCCCTCCAGTGCTGTGCTGTGATCAGTCCGGCGTGGCCCGGGCACTTCAAACTTCTCCCAGTCTTCCTTCTGGGTTCTGTGCCTTCCGTCATTTGCCTTGGCCAGGCTGTGTTGATGTCATTCCCACAGATGCTCTTGTGCATCCTCTTTCTCTCATCCCCCCCCCCCCCTTTCTCTCTCTCTCTCTCTTATCCTCCCTCTCTCTCTTTTTAATTTAATTTGTTATAACAAAAAATTGTTAGCATGTTTATTTATTGTTTATAAAAGGCCCCACCAAAATCCTCAGCACCAGGCCCATGATGTTCTTAATCTGGCCCTGGGTACGCTTGCCAAAGAACTGCATGGCAGGTCGACATATATCTGGTCAAGCATGTGGTGCCCAAGCAGCTGATGTTTTGGCCCACTCAAGATACGCTTGAGATATATGTTGCAAATAGCAGTGGTGCGATCTGATTCACTCGTCTCAAAAAAGACCCACACTAAAGAAATTTTGGAATAACATGCTGAGGCAGCGCCCTGCACATGCGGAGCTCTGCGGTGTGATGAAGTAAGTGTGCTGCCCTTAAGCTGGCCCCTGGAGGGCATCCTGCCCCATTGGAGATGTGCCTCCTCCTCCTCTCTCCTATCAGGCACAGTACACCAACTGTAATTACGGCAGCTGCCTGACTGTGGTATAGATTTAGAAGAACACCAGCAATTAGGGTAGCTTTAAGTGCACACTGTGCTGAGTGCACAGTATACAAACTGTAATTACTGCCGCTGCCTGCCTATAATATAGGATCAGAAGAACACCAGAAATTGGGGTAGCTTTAAGTTCACACTGTGCTGAGTACACAGTACACCAACTGTAATTACTGCAGCTGCCTATGGTATAGGATCAGAAGAACACTAGCAATCGGGGTAGCTTTAAGTACACACTGTGCAGAGTACACAGTACACCAATTGTAATTACTGCAGCTGCCTGCCTATGGTATAGGATCAGAAGAACACCAGCTATTGGGGTCGTTTTAAGTGCACACTGTGCAGAGTACACAGTACAGCAACTGTAATTACTGCAGCTGCTGGTGTTCTTCTGATCCTATACCACAGACAGCTGCAGTCAGGGGCAGGCTGGGCCGGGGGGCAGAGATGCAATTGCCCCCTGGGCTGCTCTCATATGCTCTATAAAGGCCGCTGTGTCGCCAGCTCAGAACTGCACATGCACAGTTTTTGAGCTGGCCGAGTGTGGCATCTCCATTCAGTAATGTGAGCCAGGGATGTCTCAGGGCCGACAGTCTGTGTTACAGAGCACAGCCCCGCCCAGCCCCACCTAGCCCCTCCCTCAATGGCTGGCAGAGGCTGGACCTGCTCTTTCTTTCCCCGCCCACACTCCGGGCAGCCTGTGTGCCGTCTGTGAAGAGGATGTGTGGGCGGGAAAATTAAATCTGAGCAGTTGACTCGAAAACGTTGAGGCTCCTGGGAGGCTGGGAAAGACCAAATAAGTGAACCTCTCCTCCCTCCCCCCTCTGCAGCTAAAGAGTTTTTTTCCTAGCAGCCTGTGACACTACCTTGCTTGCCCTCCTAGGTGGTATGATTTGGGCTCACACTGGCATGCTGCGGGTTGGCTGCAGTGCTGGTGTACTGGCAGTCTTCTTCCTGCATGTTACCCCTGGTCCCATAGAGGTTGCACATTTTTCTGCATGTTCTGAAAGTGCACAAAACGTCCTGCATGCTGCATGTTTGGCACACTTCAAGAAAATGCAGCAAAAATGTGCAACCTAAAAGATGTCTGAGGGAGTATGGCTATGGAAAACTGCCAGTACACCAGTGTGAGCCCAAAGGCATTGTATTCACTTGCAGCATGCACAGCCACTCCAGTGAAAAGTGACAGAGAAGGTGATATTACATGTCCTCCCTGCCTGTTTTAACCCCCTAAATGCCAGTGTCAAGGGGTCTCTCTCTCTCTCTCTCTGTACAGGCAGTGTCAATCGGTCTCTCTCTCTGTGCAGGCAGTGTCAAGCGGTCTCTCTCTCTCTCTCTCTGTACAGGCAGTGTCAAGCGGTCTCTCTCTCTCTCTCTGTACAGGCAGTGTCAAGCGGTCTCTCTCTCTCTCTGTACAGGCAGTGTCAAGCGATCTCTCTTTCTCTCTGTACAGGCAGTGTCAATCGGTCTCTCTCTCTGTGCAGGCAGTGTCAAGCGGTCTCTCTCTCTCTGTACAGGCAGTGTCAAGCGATCTCTCTCTCTGTGCAGGCAGTGACAATCTGTCTCTCTCTCTCTCTCTCTGTGCAGGCAGTGTCAATCGGTCTCTCTCTCTCTCTCTCTCTCTGTACAGGCAGTGTCAAGTGGTATCTCTCTCTCTCTCTGTGCAGGCAGTGTCAATTGGTCTCTCTCTCTGTACAGGCAGTGTCAAGCGGTCTCTCTCTCTCTGTGCAGGCAGTGTCAATCGGTCTCTCTCTCTCTCTGTACAGGCAGTGTCAAGCGGTCTCCCTCTCTGTGCAGGCAGTGCCAAGTGGCCTCTCCCTGTGCAGGCAGTGCCAAGTGGCCTCTCCCTGTGTGCAGGCAGTGCCAAGTGGCCTCTCTCTGTGCAGGCAGTGCCAAGTGGCCTCTCTCTCTCTATGTGCAGGCAGTGCCAAGTGGCCTCTCTCTCTCTATGTGCAGACAGTGCCAAGTGGCCTCTCTCTCTCTATGTGCAGGCAGTGCCAAGTGGCCTCTCTCTCTCTGTGTGTACAGGCAGTGTGAAGCAGTATCTCTCTCTGTACAGGCAGTGTCAATCGGTCTCTCTCTCTCTCATTACAGGCAGTGTCAAGCGGTCTCTCTCTCTGTCTCTGTGCAGGCAGTGCCAAGTGGCCTCTCTCTGTGCAGGCAGTGCCAAGTGGCCTCTGTCTCTGTGCAGGCAGTGCCAATTGGCCTATCTCTGTCTCTGTGCAGGCAGTGCCAAGTGGCCTCTCTCTCTCTCTCTCTCTCTGTGCAGGCAGTGCCAAGTGGCCTCTCTCTCTCTCTCTCTCTCTCTGTGCAGGCAGTGCCACGTGGCCTCTCTCTGTCTCTGTGCAGGCAGTGCCAAGTGGCCTCTCTCTGTCTCTGTGCAGGCAGTGCCATGTGGCCTCTCTGTCTCTGTGCAGGCAGTGCCAAGAAGTGGCCTCTCTCTCTCTGTGCAGTCAGTGCCAAGTGGCCTCTCTCTCTGTCTGTGCAGGCAGTGTCAAGCATTCTCTCTCTCTGGGGCAATATATAGCAGTCTCTCTCTCTCTCTCTCTCTCTCTCTCTCTCTGCGGGGAATGTGGTGTGGATGGATGGTGAGCTGCTTCAGTGGTTCAATGGGCCACTTGACTGGACTTGCCCCCCAGGCCTAAGGCTGCCAGCCCTCCCCTGGCTGCAGTAATTACAGTCGGTGTACTGTGTACTCTGCACAGTGTGCATTTAAAGCCACCTCAATTGCTGATGCTCTTCTGATCCTATACCACAGGCAGCTGCAGTAATTACATTTGCTACTCTCTGTACTCAGCATAGTGTGCACTTGAAGCTACCCCAATTGCTGGTGTTTTTCCGATCCTATACCACAGGCAGCTGCAGTAATTACAGTTGGCGTAATGCATACTCGGCACAGTGTGCACTTATAGCTACCCCAATTGCTGGTGTTCTTCTGATCCTATACCACAGGCAAACAGCTGCAGTAATTACAGTTGGTGTAGCAAGTACTATGCACAGTGTGCACTTAAGCTACCCCAATTGCTGGTGTTCTTCTGATCCTATACCATAGGCAGGCAGCTGCGGTAATTACAGTTGGTATACTGTGTACTTTGCACAGTGTGCACTTAAAGCTACCCAAATTGCTGGTGTTCTACTGATCCTATACCACTGACAGCTGCAGTAATTACAGTTGGTGTACTATGTACTCTGCAAAGTGTGCACTTAAAGCTACCCCAATTCATAGTGCTCTTCTGATCCTATTCCATAGGCAGGCAGCTGCAGTAATTACAGTTGGTGTACTTTGTACTCTTCACAGTGTGCACTTAAAGCTACCTCAGGAATATTTGTGAAATTAAAAAAGAAAGGATGTTTCCAGGCCTCACACTTTCTGAGGTTTGGTAAGTGGCCATCAATAGAAATGTTAACGCGACTAGGAGGACAATACGAATTGCCCTTCTGGCAGGCGTTACAAGTTAAACACTTTCTTGAAACATTGGGACCCGCCAAAGGGTATGGTCGACCTCTCACTAAGGCCGCGTACACACGGGCGGACTGTTTGCCCAACCTTGTTCGGCAAACAGTTTCATCAAACAGTCCGCTCAAAATTTGCATGAGCGGACTTGCCCACACACGAGCGGACTGTTTGACGAACAAGGTTGGGCAAACAGTTCGCTCAACTTTTGAAATGAACGGACTCGCCCACGTAAGGCGGAGGCAAATCCGCCCATTTCGAGCGCGTGTACAGGTAGGCGGGGCCCGCGAAGGAGACGTCGCGGGCTCCGCCGCCTGGAATGGGCTTAAAGGGGAACCCCAACGCCGAAAAAAATCGGCGTGGGGGTTCCCCCCAAGTCCACACCAGACCCTTGTCCGAGCACGCTACCCGGCCGGCCAGGAAAGGGGGGGCGAGCGAGCGCGCCCCCCCTCCTGAGCCGTACCAGGCCGCGTGCCCTCAACATGGGGGGTGCCTTGGGGAAGGGGGGGGCCGCGCGGCCCCCCCCCACCCCAAAGCACCTTGTCCCCATGTTGATGAGGACAAGGGCCTCTTCCCGACAACCCTGGCCGTTGGTTGTCGGGGTCTGCGGGCGGGGGGCTTATCGGAATCCGGGAGCCCCCTTTAAGAAGGGGGCCCCCGGATACCGGCCCCCCACCCTATGTGAATGAGTATGGGGTACAATGTACCCCTACCCATTCACCTGTGAACTAAAGTACAATAAAAAACACAACACAGAGAAAAAATATTTTATTGCACAGCTCCGGGGGTCTTCCGTCTTCGGGGGTCTTCTCGCCGGACTCCTCCGCTATGTGTGTGTAGCTCTTTTGCTAGCGGAGGAGTCCGGCTTTCTTCCTCCCCGCCGCCGGCCTCTTCTCCCGACTTCGGGGGTCTTGTCCCCCTCTTCGGTTCTTCTGCCGGGCCACCGCGCCTGGTCCGGTGGCCCGGTCTTCTGTCGCCGTCTTCCGTTCTTCTGTCGCCGCCTTCGGTTCTTCTGCCGGGCCACCGCGCCTTCTTGTAGCTCTTTTACAGGCGGTGGCCCGGTCTTCTGTGGCCGCTGTCGTCGCCGCCGCTGCCGCCGCCTTCCGTTCTTGTTCTTCTTCTTGTTCTTCTTCTTCTTCTCCTGGAGATGTTGACTCGACGATCTCTCCGGCCGGAATGCCAGGGACACGCTCCGCTGCCACTTATATAGTGACAATGGGGCGGTGTCACATGGTATATGTCACATGGGTTGGTCACATGGGTTGATGTCACATGGGGACTATGACATCGTAAGGGGGCGGGGTCACCATGTGACCAACCCATGTGACATATACCATGTGACACCGCCCCATTGTCACTATATAAGTGACCGCACAGCGCGGCTCTGGCATTCCGGCCGGAGAGATCGTCGAGTCAACATCTCCAGGAGAAGAAGAAGAAGAACAAGAAGAAGAACAAGAACGGAAGGCGGCGGCGGCGGCGACGACAGCGGCCACAGAAGACCGGGCCACCGCCTGTAAAAGAGCTACAAGAAGGCGCGGTGGCCCGGCAGAAGAACCGAAGGCGGCGACAGAAGAACGGAAGACGGCGACAGAAGACCGGGCCACCGGACCAGGCGCGGTGGCCCGGCAGAAGAACCGAAGAGGGGGACAAGACCCCCGAAGTCGGGAGAAGAGGCCGGCGGCGGGGAGGAAGAAAGCCGGACTCCTCCGCTAGTAAAAGAGCTACACACACATAGCGGAGGAGTCCGGCGAGAAGACCCCCGAAGACGGAAGACCCCCGGAGCTGTGCAATAAAATACTTTTTCCATGTGTTGTGTTTTTTTTTGTACTTTATTTCACAGGTGAATGGGTAGGGGTACATTGTACCCCATACTCATTCACATAGGGTGGGGGGCCGGTATCCGGGGGCCCCCTTCTTAAAGGGGGCTCCCGGATTCCGATAAGCCCCCCGCCCGCAGACCCCGACAACCAACGGCCAGGGTTGTCGGGAAGAGGCCCTTGTCCTCATCAACATGGGGACAAGGTGCTTTGGGGTGGGGGGGCCGCGCGGCCCCCCCTTCCCCAAGGCACCCCCCATGTTGAGGGCACGCGGCCTGGTACGGCTCAGGAGGGGGGGCGCGCTCGCTCGCCCCCCCTTTCCTGGCCGGCCGGGTAGCGTGCTCGGACAAGGGTCTGGTGTGGACTTGGGGGGAACCCCCACGCCGATTTTTTTCGGCGTTGGGGTTCCCCTTTAAGCCCATTCCAGGCGGCGGAGCCCGCGACGTCTCCTTCGCGGGCCCCGCCTACCTGTACACGCGCTCGAAATGGGCGGACTTTCCGAGCGGGAACAGTCCGCTCATTTCGAAAGTACAGCGGACAAGCCCACACACGGGCGGACTGTTCGCTCAAACACAGTTTCAGCGGACAGTTTTTCGGAATTTCCGAAAGACTTTGTCCGTCCAACTGTCCGCTGAAACTGTCCGCTGAAAGCCCACACACGAGCGGACTGTCCGCCCAAACACTGTTCAGCGGACAAGGTTGGGCGGACAGTCCGCCCGTGTGTACGCGGCCTAAGTTTGAGAAGTACTGTGGGGAGAGTGAACCTCTCTCCCATATTATCTCTAAGATATATGCATCATTAACAGCACCTCCTGAGGCTTTTGGTATAGCGAGTTTAGATAAGTGGGAAAGGGACCTTGAACAAACTTTTACACCATCCCAACGGCAGAAAATAATACATTTAACTTTTAAATCATCTAGATGTACTGAGATACAGGAATTAAATTACAAGTTACTAATGCATTGGTATTACACCCCGTCTCGAATGAATAAATTCTCTTCAGAAATGTCGGATAGGTGTTGGAGGGGGTGTAAGGAGAGAGGCACCATAGCCCATATTTTCTGGTTCTGTCCAGTAATTAGACAGTTTTGGCAAGATGTTCAGAGAATCTCTCAATTATTTACTGAATACCAGATCCCGGAAGACCCAGCTTTTTTCTTATTACAATGCTCACAAATTCCTTTAGAGAGATACAAGAACTCAATGCTATGCCATTTGGTGAATGCTGCCAAAAGCTGCATCACCATACGTTGGAAAGAATCAGGGACACCTCGAATCTCTAATTGGTTAAATAAAGTAAGAAGAATTGGGATCATGGAAAAATTGATCCCTATGTCTTTGGAGGAAAGGGAAGGTCTACTGCAAGTCTGGGCTCCAAGGGAGTCATTTTTACAATCAGAGGAAGGGAAATGGTTAATTGGAGAGGAACTAGAGGAATAGTTAGTAAGTGATGTGGCACAGGTCCCTCTGTCGGCAGGGGCAACATATTTATATCTATTTGTTTGATTTGGGATTCCCTGGGTTTTTTTTCCCCTCTCTCTCTCTCCTCGGTTCTATAAGTCCCCCACGGGATCTAGGGCCTTGGAGTAGAGGGTTGTTGAGGGGAACCATTATTGTAATATTGTTAGTTGTTTATAAGGGGAAAAAAAAGGAAAAATTTGGCAGGAATGCACTGTGTATCATTGGTCAAATTAATAAGTTTTTGTTTTGTAAATTGATTTGATAAGTTGTTCTATGTAATTATTTTTTGTGATCTTTGTCATGTATTCCTGCAGAGAAATAAAGTATTTAAAAAAAAAAATAAAGCTACCTCAATTGCTGGTGTTCTTTTGATTATATACCAGAGCAGCTTCAGCACTTACAGTTGGTGTACTGTTTACTTGGCATGGTGTGCACTTAAAGCTATCCCAATTGCTGGTGTTCTTCTGATCCTATACCATAGGCAGGCATCTGCAGTAATTAAAGATGGTGTACTGTGTACTCTGCACAATGTGCACTTAAAGCTACACAAATTGCTGGTGTTCTTATGATCCTATACCACAGGCAGCTGCAGTAATTACAGTTGGTGTACTGTGTACTCGGCACAGTGTGCACTTAAAGCTACCCCAATTGCTGGTGTTCTTCTGATCATTTACCACAGGCAGGCAGCTGTAGTGATTACTGTAGGTGTACTGTGTACTAGGCACAGTGTTCTCTTAAATCTACCTCAATTGCTGGTGTTCTTCTGATCCTATACCAAAAGCAGCTGCAGTAATTACAGTTGTGTGTTCTGTGCACTTGATACAGTGTGCACTTAGAGCTACCCCAATTGCTGGTGTTCTTCTGATCCTATACCACAGGCAAGTAGTAATTAGGATCAAAAGAACACCAGCAATTGGGGTAGCTATAAGTGCACACTGTGCATAGTACACACTACACCAACTGTAATTACTGAAGATGCCTGCCTGTGGTATAGGATCAGAAGAACACCAGCAATTTTCATAGCTTTAAGTGCACACTGTGCCGAGTACACAGAACACCATCTTTAATTACTGCAGCTGCCTGCCTGTGGTATAGGATCAGAAGAACACCAGCAATCGGGGTAGCTTTAAGTGCACACTATGCCGAGTACACACTAAACCAACTGTAATTACTGAAGCTGCCTGCCTATGGTATAGGATCAGAAGAACACCTGCATTTTGGGGTATATCTAAGTGCACACTGTGCTGAGTGCACAGTACACAAACTGTAATTACTGCCGCTGCCTGCCTATAATATAGGATCAGAAGAACACCAGAAATTGGGGTAGCTTTAAGTTCACACTGTGCTGAGTACACAGTACACCAACTGTAATTACTGCAGCTGCCTATGGTATAGGATCAGAAGAACACTAGCAATCGGGGTAGCTTTAAGTACACACTGTGCAGAGTACACAGTACACCAATTGTAATTACTGCAGCTGCCTGCCTATGGTATAGGATCAGAAGAACACCAGCTATTGGGGTCGTTTTAAGTGCACACTGTGCAGAGTACACAGTACAGCAACTGTAATTACTGCAGCTGCTGGTGTTCTTCTGATCCTATACCACAGACAGCTGCAGTCAGGGGCAGGCTGGGCCGGGGGGCAGAGATGCAATTGCCCCCTGGGCTGCTCTCATATGCTCTACAAAGGCCGCTGTGTCGCCAGCTCAGAACTGCACATGCACAGTTTTTGAGCTGGCCGAGTGTGGCATCTCCATTCAGTAATGTGAGCCAGGGATGTCTCAGGGCCGACAGTCTGTGTTACAGAGCACAGCCCCGCCCAGCCCCACCTAGCCCCTCCCTCAATGGCTGGCAGAGGCTGGACCTGCTCTTTCTTTCCCCGCCCACACTCCGGGCAGCCTGTGTGCCATCTGTGAAGAGGATGTGTGGGCGGGAAAATTAAATCTGAGCAGTTGACTCGAAAACGTTGAGGCTCCTGGGAGGCTGGGAAAGACCAAGTAAGTGAACCTCTCCTCCCTCCCCCCTCTGCAGCTAAAGAGTTTTTTTCCTAGCAGCCTGTGACACTACCTTGCTTGCCCTCCTAGGTGGTATGATTTGGGCTCACACTGGCATGCTGCGGGTTGGCTGCAGTGCTGGTGTACTGGCAGTCTTCTTCCTGCATGTTACCCCTGGTCCCATAGAGGTTGCACATTTTTCTGCATGTTCTGAAAGTGCACAAAACGTCCTGCATGCTGCATGTTTGGCACACTTCAAGAAAATGCAGCAAAAATGTGCAACCTAAAAGATGTCTGAGGGAGTATGGCTATGGAAAACTGCCAGTACACCAGTGCGAGCCCAAAGGCATTGTATTCACTTGCAGCATGCACAGCCACTCCAGTGAAAAGTGACAGAGAAGGTGATATTACATGTCCTCCCTGCCTGTTTTAACCCCCTAAATGCCAGTGTCAAGGGGTCTCTCTCTCTCTTTCTCTCTCTCTCTGTACAGGCAGTGTCAATCGGTCTCTCTCTCTGTGCAGGCAGTGTCAAGCGGTCTCTCTCTCTCTCTGTACAGGCAGTGTCAAGCGGTCTCTCTCTCTCTTTCTGTACAGGCAGTGTCAAGCGGTCTCTCTCTCTCTCTGTACAGGCAGTGTCAAGCGATCTCTCTCTCTCTGTGCAGGCACTGTCAAGCGATCTCTCTCTCTCTCTGTACAGGCAGTGTCAAGCAATCTCTCTCTCTCTCTCTGTACAGGCAGTGTCAATCGGTCTCTCTCTCTCTGTGCAGGCAGTGTCAAGCGCTCTTTCTCTCTGTGCAGGCAGTGACAATCTGTCTCTCTCTCTCTCTCTCTCTCTCTGTGCAGGCAGTGTCAATCAGTCTCTCTCTCTCTCTCTCTCTGTGCAGGCAGTGTCAAGCGGTCTCTCTCTCTCTCTCTGTACAGGCAGTGTCAAGTGGTATCTCTCTCTCTCTCTGTGCAGGCAGTGTCAATCGGTCTCTCTCTCTCTCTGTACAGGCAGTGTCAAGCGATCTCTCTCTCTCTGTACAGGCAGTGTCAAGCGATCTCTCTCTCTCTCTCTCTGTACAGGCAGTGTCAATCGGTCTCTCTCTCTGTGCAGGCAGTGTCAAGCGCTCTTTCTCTCTGTGCAGGCAGTGACAATCTGTCTCTCTCTCTCTCTCTCTCTCTCTCTCTCTCTCTGTGCAGGCAGTGTCAATCAGTCTCTCTCTCTCTCTCTCTCTGTGCAGGCAGTGTCAATCGGTCTCTCTCTCTCTCTGTGCAGGCAGTGTCAAGCGGTCTCTCTCTCTGTACAGGCAGTGTCAAGTGGTATCTCTCTCTCTCTCTGTGCAGGCAGTGTCAATCGGTCTCTCTCTCTCTGTACAGGCAGTGTCAAACTGTCTCTCTCTCTCTGTGCAGGCAGTGTCAATCGGTCTCTCTCTCTCTCTGTACAGGCAGTGTCAAGTGGCCTCTCCCTGTGCAGGCAGTGCCAAGTGGCCTCTCCCTGTGTGCAGGCAGTGCCAAGTGGCCTCTCTCTGTGCAGGCAGTGCCAAGTGGCCTCTCTCTCTCTATGTGCAGACAGTGCCAAGTGGCCTCTCTCTCTCTATGTGCAGGCAGTGCCAAGTGGCCTCTCTCTCTCTCTCTGTGTACAGGCAGTGTGAAGCAGTATCTCTCTCTGTACAGGCAGTGTCAAGCGGTCTCTCTCTCTGTGCAGGCAGTGCCAAGTGGCCTCTCTCTGTGCAGGCAGTGCCAAGTGGCCTCTCTCTGTGCAGGCAGTGCCAAGTGTCCTCTGTCTCTGTGCAGGCAGTGCCAATTGGCCTATCTCTGTCTCTGTGCAGGCAGTGCCAAGTGTCCTCTGTCTCTGTGCAGGCAGTGCCAATTGGCCTATCTCTGTCTCTGTGCAGGCAGTGCCAAGTGGCCTCTCTCTCTCTCTCTATCTCTGTGCAGGCAGTGCCAAGTGGCCTCTCTCTGTCTCTGTGCAGGCAGTGCCAAGTGGCCTCTCTCTGTCTCTGTGCAGGCAGTGCCAAGTGGTCTCTCTCTGTCTCTGTGCAGGCAGTGCCATGTGGCCTCTCTGTCTCTGTGCAGGCAGTGCCAAGAAGTGGCCTCTCTCTCTCTGTGCAGTCAGTGCCAAGTGGCCTCTCTCTCTGTGCAGGCAGTGTCAAGCATTCTCTCTCTCTGGGGCAATATATAGCAGCCTCTCTCTCTCTCTCTCTCTCTCTCTCTCTCTCTCTCTCTCTCTCTCTCTCTCTCTCTCTCTCTCTCTCTCTCTCTCTCTCTCTCTCTCTCTCTCTCTCTCTCTCTCTCTCTCTCTCTCTCTCTCTCTCTCTCTCTCTCTCTCTCTCTCTCTCTCTCTCTCTCTCTCTCTCTCTCTCTCTCTCTCTCTCTCTCTCTCTCTCTCTCTCTCTCTCTGGAATGTGGTGTGGATGGATAGTGAGCTGCTTCAGTGGTTCAATGGGCCACTTGACTGGACTTGCCCCCCAGGCCTAAGGCTGCCAGCCCTCCCCTGGCTGCAGTAATTACAGTCGGTGTACTGTGTACTCTGCACAGTGTGCGTGTAAAGCCACCTCAATTGCTGATGCTCTTCTGATCCTATACCACAGGCAGCTGCAGTAATTACAGTTGCTGCTCTCTGTACTCAGCATAGTGTGCACTTGAAGCTACCCCAATTGCTGGTGTTTTTCCGATCCTATACCACAGGCAGCTGCAGTAATTACAGTTGGCGTAATGCATACTCGGCACAGTGTGCACTTATAGCTACCCCAATTGCTGGTGCTCTTCTGATCCTATACCACAGGCAGGCAGCTGCAGTAATTACAGTTGGTGTAGCAAGTAATATGCACAGTGTGTACTTAAGCTACCCCAATTGCTGGTGTTCTTCTGATCCTATACCACAGGCAGGTGTACTGTGTACTCTGCACAGTGTGCACTTAAAACTACCCCAATTACTGGTTTGCTTCTAATCCTATACCACAGACAGCTGCAGTAATTACAGTTGGTGTACTATGTACTCTGCAAAGTGTGCACTTAAAGCTACCCCAATTCCTAGTGCTCTTCTGATCCTATTCCATACGAATTGCCCTTCTGGCAGGCGTTACAAGTTAAACATTTTCTTGAAACATTGGGACCCACCAAAGGGTATGGTCGACCTCTCACTAAGTTTGAGAAGTACTGTGGGGAGAGTGAACCTCTCTCCCATATTATCTCTAAGATATATGCGTCATTAACAGCACCTCCTGAGGCTTTTGGTATAGCGAGTTTAGATAAGTGGGAAAGGGACCTTGAACAAACTTTTACACCATCCCAACGGCAGAAAATAATACATTTAACTTTTAAATCATCTAGATGTACTGAGATACAGGAATTAAATTACAAAGTACTAATGCGTTGGTATTACACCCCGTCTCGAATGAATACATTCTCTTCAGAAATGTCGGATAGGTGTTGGAGAGGGTGTAAGGAGAGAGGCACCATAGCCCATATTTTCTGGTTCTGTCCAGTAATTAGACAGTTTTGGCAAGATGTTCAGAGAATCTCTCAATTATTTACTGAATACCAGATCCCGGAAGACCCAGCTTTTTTCTTATTACAATGCTCACAAATTCCTTTAGAGAGATACAAGAACTCAATGCTATGCCATTTGGTGAATGCAGCCAAAAGCTGCATCACCATACGTTGGAAAGAATCAGGGACACCTCGAATCTCTAACTGGTTAAATAAAGTAAGAAGAATTGGGATCATGGAAAAATTGATCCCTATGTCTTTGGAGGAAAGGGAAGGTCTACTGCAAGTCTGGGCTCCAAGGGAGTCATTTTTACAATCAGAGGAAGGGAAATGGTTAATTGGAGAGGAACTAGAGGAATAGCTAGTAAGTGATGTGGCACAGGTCCCTCTGTCGGCAGGGGCAACATATTTATATCTATTTGTTTGATTTGGGATTCCCTGGGGTTTTTTTCCCCTCTCTCTCTCTCCTCGGTTCTATAAGTCCCCCACGGGATCTAGGGCCTTGGAGTAGAGGGTTGTTGAGGGGAACCATTATTGTAATATTGTTAGTTGTTTATAAGGGAAAAAAAAAGGAAAAATTTGGCAGGAATGCACTGTGTATCATTGGTCAAATTAATAAGTTTTTGTTTTGTAAATTGATTTGATAAGTTGTTCTATGTAATTATTTTTTGTGATCTTTGTCATGTATTCCTGCAGAGAAATAAAGTATTTAAAAAAAAAAATAAAGCTACCTCAATTTCTGGTGTTCTTTTGATTATATACCAGAGCAGCTTCAGCACTTACAGTTGGTGTACTGTTTACTTGGCACGGTGTGCACTTAAAGCTATCCCAATTGCTGGTGTTCTTCTGATCCTATACCATAGGCAGGCATCTGCAGTAATTAAAGATGGTGTACTGTGTACTCTGCACAATGTGCACTTAAAGCTACGCAAATTGCTGGTGTTCTTATGATCCTATACCACAGGCAGCTGCAGTAATTACAGTTGGTGTACTGTGTACTCGGCACAGTGTGCACTTAAAGCTACCCCAATTGCTGGTGTTCTTCTGATCATTTACCACAGGCAGGCAGCTGTAGTGATTACTGTAGGTGTACTGTGTACTAGGCACAGTGTTCTCTTAAATCTACCTCAATTGCTGGTGTTCTTCTGATCCTATACCAAAAGCAGCTGCAGTAATTACAGTTGTGTGTTCTGTGCACTTGATACAGTGTGCACTTAGAGCTACCCCAATTGCTGGTGTTCTTATGATCCTATACCACAGGCAAGTAGTAATTAGGATCAAAAGAACACCAGCAATTGGGGTAGCTATAAGTGCACACTGTGCATAGTACACACTACACCAACTGTAATTACTGAAGATGCCTGCCTGTGGTATAGGATCAGAAGAACACCAGCAATTCATAGCTTTAAGTGCACACTGTGCCGAGTATACAGAACACCATCTTTATTAACGCAGCTGCCTGCCTGTGGTATAGGATCAGAAGAACACCAGCAATCGGGGTAGCTTTAAGTGCACACTATGCCGAGTACACACTAAATCAACTGTAATTACTGAAGCTGCCTGCCTATGGTATAGGATCAGAAGAACACCTGCATTTTGGGGTATATCTAAGTGCACACTGTGCCAAGTACACAGAACACCAAGTGTAATTACTGCAGCTGCTTTTTGTATAGGATCAGAAGAACTGCAGCAATTTGCGTAGCTTTAATCTCTAATTGCTGAAGCTGCCTGCCTGCCTGTGGTATAGGATCAGAAGAGCATCAGAAATTTGGGTAGCTTTAAGTGCACACTGTGCAGGTTAGGATCAGGCAGAAGCATAGTCGTGGAACAAGCCAAGGGTCGATAACGAGCAGTAGCAAATATAAACGGAGTACACAGTACACCAACTGTAAGTGCTACAGTTGCTCTGGTATATGATCAGAAGAACACCAGCAATTGAGGTAGCTTTAAGTGCACACTGTGCAGAGTACACAGTACACCAACTCTAATTACCGCAGCTGCCTATTATATAGGATCAGAAGAACACCAGCAATTTGCATAGCTTTAAGTGCACACTGTGCCGAGTACATAGTACACATCTGTAATTACTGCAGCTGCCTGCCTGTGGTATAGGATCAGAAGAAAAGCAGCAATTGGGGTAGCTTTAAGTGCACACTGTTGCAGGTTAGGATCAGGCAGAAGCATAGTCGTGGAACAAGCCAAGGGTCGATAACGAGCAGTAGCAAATATAAACGGCAGCATAGGATCAGAAGAACACCAGCAATTTGCATAGCTTTAAGTGCACACTGTGCCGAGTACACAGTACACCAACTATAATTACTGCAGCTGCCTGCGGTATAGGATCAGAAGAACACCAGCAATTTGGGTAGATTTAAATGCACAGTGTGCCGAGTACACCAACTGTAATTACTGCAGCTGCTTGTGGTATAGGATCAGAAGAATACCAGCAATTGGGATAGCTTTAAGTGCACACTGTGTCGAGTACATAGTACACCAACTGTAATTACTGCAGCTGCCTGAATCTGGTATATGATCATAAGAACACCTGATATTGGGGTAGCTTTAAGTGCACAGTGTGCAGAGTACACCAACTGCGGTTACTGCAGCTGCCTCTGGAATAGGATCAAAAGAACACCAGCAATTTGCATAGTTTTAAGTGCACACTGTGCGGAGTACACCGTACACCAACTGTAATTACTGAAGCAGCCTGCGGTATAAGTTCAGAAGAACACCAGCAATTGAGGTAGCTTTTACGTGCACACTGTGCCGAGTACACAGTACACCGACTGTAATTAATACAGCTGCCTGTAGTATAGGATCAGAAGAACACTAGCAGTCTGGGAACCTTTTGTCAGGCCCTGGACTTGAACCTGGGACCTCAGCTGTGTCTGGCAATGAATCTTCTCTCTGAGCTATCTGAGATGCTGGACAGTGCCTTGTCAGATCCTTTAGGCAAACCTGCCTTGTACCTTGATTTCAGCTGAATCTTGAACTCTTTTCTCCTCCCATGAACTTCCTGATATAAGCCATGTCTCTGCACTTCCTCCTTGCCAGAATATTGTGCTATCTCCAGCTTGTATCTCGCTCCTGTCTTCCCTGCTGCCATTTATATTTGCTACTGCTCGTTATCGACCCTTGGCTTGTTCCACGACTATGCTTCTGCCTGATCCTAACCTGCAACAGTGGGCACTTAAAGCTAACCCAATTGCTGGTGTTCTTCTGATCCTATACCATAGGCAGGCAGCTGCAGTAATTACAGTTGGTGTACTGTGTACTCGGCACAGTGTGCACTTAAAGCTACCCCATTTGCTGCTGTTCTTCTGATCCTATACCACAGGCAGCTGCAGTAATTACAGATGGTGTACTGTGTACTCTGAGCAGTGTTCACTTAACGGTGTCACGATCAGGAGTCAGGCTCAAAGACCAATTGCTATAGCAGTTGTAGGACTACCACTAATCAGCAGGATAGGAACACAGGCAGTCACCCTGGCAGATGACACAGGCTCACCTGAGGTGCGGAGTCTAAATACTAACCGGTTTTCACCAGAGCTCCAGATGGTGGAGCTGGATTTAGCTGCATGTTAGTACCGGGTCGCGGTTCTCAGGATCGCTCCACCAGGAGGTGAGCAAGCCGGGGTTCAGTAGCAGATGAGGCGGTAAGGATCAAACAGAAGCATGGTCAGTAAGCAACCCAAAAGGTTGGTAACGAGTTGTTGCAGGTTGGGATCAGGCAGAAGCGTAGTCGTGGAACAAGCCAAGGGTCAATAACAAGCAGTAGAAAATATAAACGGCAGCAGGGAAGACAGGAGCGAGATACAGGCTGGAGTTAGCACAATATTCTGGCAAGGAGGAAGTGCAGAGACATGGCATATATCAGGAAGTTCATGGGAGGAGCAAAGAGTTCAAGATTCAGCTGAAATCAAGGTACAAGGCAGGGTTGTATAAAGGATCTGACAAGGTACTGTCCAGTATCTCAGATAGCTCGGAGAGAAGATTCATTGCCAGACACAGCTGAGGTCCCAGGTTCAAGTCCAGGTCCTGACAGTACTCCCCTCCACTGGACGTCTTAGGGCCCGGTTTGTGAGGGAACCTCTGGTGGAGTTCTCTTGTTAATCTAGGAGCATGAACATTCTGCTCAGGCTCCCAAGAATTTTCTTCTGGCCCATATCCTTCCCATTGAATCAGATATTGCAATTTGTTCCTATAGATCCTGGAATCAAGAATTTTGTCCACAACATATTCTTCTTCACCCTGTACCTTAACAGGTGGAGGGGGTAGGAGAATTCTTCCCAAAAAAGTATTTTCGTGAAAAGGTTTGAGTAGTGATATGTGAAACACAGGGTGAATCTTCATACAGGCTGGAAGTTTTAGGCGAAAGGCGACTGGGTTGATCTGGGCCGAGATCTGGAAAGGTCCCACAAACTTTTGTCCCAACTTTACAGATGGAACATGAACCTTCAGCTTTTTAGCAGATAACCAAACTTGATCACCCACGTGAAACGTAGGAAGCGCTCTGCGATGTCTATCTGCAGCCTTTTTGTAACTTTCCTGAGCTTCCCTCAAAGTCTCGATCAATTTATCCTGGATGTCCTGTAAAGCAGTTAATCTGTTGGTAACAGGAGGAATCAGAGCTGAGATAGGGATAAAAGCTGGATGATGCCCGGTATTTAGGAAAAAAGGGGTCTGAGAGGTGGAGCTATGTTTAGAATTGTTATAAGCAAACTCTGCTGTAGGAAGATAGTCCACCCAGTCATCCTGAAGATAATTGACAAAACATTGCAGGTACTGCTCTAACGTTTGATTGGTCCGCTCGGTCTGACCATTAGACTGAGGATGAACAGCAGAAGATAGATTAATTGTTACTCCTAGAGCTGAGCAAAAGCATTTCCAAAATTTAGAAGTGAATTGTACTCCTCTGTCAGAAATTACATCTTCTGGAATTTCATGTAGTCTAAATATTTCTCGAACCATCAACTCTGCAGTTTGTTCTGCAGAGGGTACCCCCTTGACCGGTATAAAGTGAGCCATCTTCGTGAGGCGGTCAATAACAACCAAGATAGTGGTCATTTCTTTAGAGGGAGGTAAATCGACTACAAAGTCCATAGAAATTGATCCCCATGGTCTTGATGGGACAGGGAGTGGCTGGAGCAACCCCAAAGTAGAAGCTTGGGGTGTCTTATTGCGAGCACAGACCAGGCACGAGGCTACATAACCGTTGACTTCTCTTTTGTACCCAGGCCACCTAAAGGAATGTGTAAAAGTTCCTCTGTCTTAGAAACTCCAAAATGTCCAGCAAGTTTGGAGTCATGAACCAACTTGAGGACTTCAACCCGAGCAACTTCAGGTGAATAGAGGTGATGTGCTTGAGTCCAGAAGCCATTTTTGTACTCAAGGATGATGTCCATAGGAGGATTTTTGAGGAGTGGGTCATTCTCATACCCTTCCTTGAGGAGACTCGAGAGTGCTTAAGATCTTGTGGCACCTAGAAAGTTCTTTTGAGGCAGGACTGTGTATTCAGAGTTGTTTTCCTGGAGAGATCCAGACAACATTAGTGATAAGGCATCAGCCTTACCATTCCTTGACCCAGGTCGATATGAGATAATAAAATTGAACCTGGAAAAGAACAATGACCAACGTGCTTGTCTAGAAGACAATCTCTTGGCAGAACGAAGGAATTCCAGATTCTTATGATCTGTGGGAACGGTCACAGGATGCTTAGTGCCTTCCAGCAAATGCCTCCATTCAGAAAATGCTTCCTTCATTCCCAGTAACTCCTTATTCGCAATATCATCATTTCTTTTGGCTGAAGACATTAAACGAGAGAAGTAAGCGCAAGGATGAAGCTGCATCTTTTCCCCACGTCGTTGAGAGAGGATAGCTCCCACGGCAGAGTCTGAAGCATTCACTTTAACTATAAAAGGTAATTCAGGATTGAGATGTACCAATACTGGTGAAGAAGTAAAAAGACTTTTTAACTTTCCAAAAGCAGCCTGTGCCTCAGATGACCACACAAAGGGCACCCCTTTCTTGGTTAGTTGGGTAATTGGAGCTATCACCTTAGAGAAGTTCCTTATGAATTTTCTGTAAAAGTTGGCAAACCCGACAAATCGTTGGTTTTTCTTAATGTTTCTAGGGGCAGGCCAATCTACCACTGCTTTAATCTTCTCGGGATCCATGCTCACTCCATCTGGAGAAATAATATACCCTAAGAACTGGATCTGGGCTTGTTCAAACTCACACTTCTCCAGTTTGATGTAAAGTTGATTCTGCCTTAATCTTTCAAAGACAGTGCAAACATGCCTGTGGTGCTCTTCCAGGTTATCAGAAAAGATAAGAATGTTATCCAGATAAGCAATGACAAATTGGTCCAACAGGTCTCAAAAAACATCATTTATGAAGTGTTGAAAGGTCGCAGGGGCATTGCAGAGACCAAAAGGCATGACAAAATGTCCATATCTGGTTCTAAAGGCGGTTTTCCATTCACCTCCTGGACGAATACGGACCAGGTTATATGCCCTCCCCGTAGATCAAGTTTTGTAAATACTTTGGCAGAACGAAGCCTTTCCAACATTTCCGAGACCAAGGCGAGTGGATAACGGTTTT